>NC_083583.1:2469541-3119541 GCF_027579695.1 Neoarius graeffei | reverse complement strand
GGTATATGCCACACTTGATGTTGACTTGGGCAATGGGTTTTGAGTTGGCCTCTAGGGTTGTCTTCCACATTTCCATTGAGTTCTGTATGAAGGTCCTTAGGTTCCTGTTGATCTTATACAGTTCCAGACATTCCAGTATCCATGTGTGTGGCATTGAGTCGTAGGCTTTCTTGTAGTCAATCCAGGCAGTGCACAGGTTGGTCTGTCTCTTCTTACAGTCTCGGGCGACTGTTCTATCGGCCAGTAGCTGGTGCTTGGCTCCTCTGGTGTTACTGCCAATTCCTTTCTGTGCCTCGCTCATGTATTGAGCCACATGCTTACTCATTTTTGCCGCAATGATGCCTGACAGGGCCTTCCATGTTGTGCAGAGACAGGTAATTGGCCGGTAGTTGGATGGGATGGGTCCCTTCTGGGGGTCCTTCATGATTAGGACTGTCCTGCCTTGGGTTAGCCATTCTGGGTGGGTTCCATCCCTCAGCAGCTGGTTCATCTGTGCTGCTAGGCGTTCATGGAGTGCAGTTAGCTTCTTCAGCCAGTACGTATGGATCATATCGGGGCCTGGTGCTGTCCAGCTCTTCATCTTTGACACTCTTTCTTGGACGTCTGCCATTGAGATGGTTACTGGTTCTTGTTCTGGGAGGTTGCTGTGGTCAGCTCTTAGGTCCACTAACCATTGGGCATCGGTGTTGTGTGATGCCTTTCTTTCCCATATGTCTTTCCAGTATTTTTCCACCTCAGCTCTTGGTGGGTCTGACCGGTTGTTGTTCCCCTGCCATTGAGAGTACACCTTGGCTGGTTCAGTGGAGAACAGCTTGTTTATTCTCCTGGCCTCTCCTTCCTTGGTGTATCTCCTCAACCGGGTGGCCAGAGCTGTTAGTCGCTGTTTGGCAGTTTCGAGTGCCTCTGGTATGGAGAGTGAGTTGTACTTCCTGGGCCCCCCTTTATTCACCATGTTCCCTTTCTGTAGTTCAGCTAGCTGGCTAACTTCTCTCCTTGCTGCCTTTATCTTGGCCTCTAATCGTCTCTTCCATGGTGTCTTCCTGGCTCCCCCTTGCCGTAGCATCGTTGTTGTATTTCATTAATCTCTAGTTGTGATAGCAGATTTCGATTATGGATGTTGGAACACTGGGCTGTTTCTTTGTTAGCCTTGATTGTGGGTTTCGAAGTATCCAATGGTCCCACATTCTCTGCATGTATCCCCTCTCTCTGGGATTGCTTGTATAGTAGCATTTCAGCAAATCCGTATTTTCTGTCCTCGTCCATCGATGTCTTGTTCCAATAGCCCATTTCTCATCAGTTTGCCCTGGTTCCCTAGCAACTGACGCAGACCTTGTTGACCCGGGCGACGTCTGAGCCGGTATGACTCTATCAGTTATGTTTTCACTCATTCCTGAGGTAGGCTGATATATCATGAGGGGTTTTGCCTAAGGACCCTTACTGGATGATGTTTTGCCCCGACCGGGATTCGAACCCCGATCTCCTGCGTCGTAGTCAGTGAGCATTACCACTGTACTATCCAGCTGATATATATATATATATATATGAATGAGAGAGAATATACAGTATATATTATACAGTTAGGACCATAAATATTTGGACAGAGACAACATTTTTCTAATTTTGGTTCTGTACATTACCACAATGACTTTTGAACAAAACAATTCAGATGCAATTGAAGTTCAGACTTTCAGCTTTAATTCAGTGGGTTGAACAAAATGATTGCATAAAAATGTGAGGAACTAAAGCATTTTTTAAACACAATCCCTTCATTTCAGGGGCTCAAAAGTAATTGGACAAATTAAATAATTGTAAATAAAATGTTCATTTCTAATACTTGGTTGAAAACCCTTTGTTGGCAATGACTGCCTGAAGTCTTGAACTCATGGACATCACCAGACGCTGTGTTTCCTCCTTTTTAATGCTCTGCCAGGCCTTTACTGCAGCGGTTTTCAGTTGCTGTTTGTTTGTGGGCCTTTCTGTCTGAAGTTTAGTCTTTAACAAGTGAAATGCATGCTCAATTGGGTTGAGATCAGGTGACTGACTTGGCCATTCAAGAACATTCCACTTCTTTGCTTTAATAAACTCCTGGGTTGCTTTGGCTTTATGTTTTGGGTCATTGTCCATCTGTATTATGAAATGCCGACCAATCATTTTGGCTGCATTTGGCTGGATTTGAGCACACAGTATGTCTCTGAATACCTCAGAATTCATCCGGCTGCTTCTGTCCTGTGTCACATCATCAATAAACACTAGTGACCCAGTGCCACTGGCAGCCATGCATGCCCAAGCCATCACACTGCCTCCGCCGTGTTTTACAGATGATGTGGTATGCTTTGGATCATGAGCTGTACCACGCCTTCGCCATACTTTTTCTTTCCATCATTCTGGTAGAGGTTGATCTTGGTTTCATCTGTCCAAAGAATGTTCTTCCAAAACTGTGCTGGCTTTTTTAGATGTTTTTTAGCAAAGTCCAATCTAGACTTTTTATTCTTGAGGCTTATGAGTGGCTTGCACCGTGCAGTGAACCCTCTGTATTTACTTTCATGCAGTCTTCTCTTTATGGTAGATTTGGATATTGATATGCCTACCTCCTGGAGAGTGTTGTTCACTTGGTTGGCTGTTGTGAAGGGGTTTCTCTTCACCATGGAAATTATTCTGCAATCATCCACCACTGTTGTCTTCTGTGGGTGTCCAGGTCTTTTTGCATTGATGAGTTCACCAGTGCTTTCTTTCTTTCTCAGGATGTACCAAACTGTAGATTTTGCCACTCCTAATATTGTAGCAATTTCTCGGATGGGTTTTTTCTGTTTTCGCAGCTTAAGGATGGCTTGTTTCACCTGCATGGAGAGCTCCTTTGACCGCATGTTTTCTTCACAGCAAAATCTTCCAAATGCAAGCACCACACCTCAAATCAACTCCAGGCCTTTTATCTGCTTAATTGAGAATGACATAACGAAGGAATTGCCCACACCTGCCCATGAAATAGCCTTTGAGTCAACTGTCCAATTACTTTTGGTCCCTTTAAAAACAGGGTGGCACATGTTAAGGAGCTGAAACTCCTAAACCCTTCATCCAATTTTAATGTGGATACCCTCAAATGAAAGCTGAAAGTCTGGACTTTATGTCCATGTCCATTATATAACTATAACTTGAATATGTTTCAGTAAACAGGTAAAAAAAAAAAAAAATTGTTTCAGTGTCCAAATATATATGGACCTAACTGTATACACACACACACACACACACACACACACTATACTGCTGGACTTGGCACAGCTCCTCACCTGAGCTGATTTCGCACAAGAAAAATGCACTTAATTTCAAGGTAAGAATTGAGTGTAACTAAGAAACACCTCTCTTTCGACAAACTCCGCCCCTCATGTGTAACTCTGATGTAACTTCTGAACAGCGCTTAGGTTACATCTGCGCTCTGAATAACAACCTGCGCAATTTCAGTATTAAATCCTCACTGTGTGTAAGAGACAGACAGAAGGCATGGAGGTGGTGAAGGTAATAATGATGTGGAAATCATTAATCAGTTATTTTATCTCCATTTCAGAAACTCAGTTAAATCTGTTGTATCATGGTAACAGTCAAAACATGAACAGCTTCCATTTTGGGACTTTAAATGTTGTGAATTTGGATTTAGTGGATTTTCAAGATGGTCATGTGGTGCGTTTGTGGGTTTGATGGTTTGACATCAAAAATCTGTTTAGTTTGTGCTCAACAAACCTGCAGGGATCAGACTGGAAAATCTATCCATTAAGATAAACACAAACTCACACAGTCTCACACCGAGAGATTAATGCATCCACTGACCCTTTCTGCTTCTCACACACACACACACACACACCCTTGGGAGCAATTGGGGATTCAGTGCCTGCTGGTCTAGGGAATCAAACCAGCAACCCTTTGGGCCCAAGGCTACTTCTCTAACCTTTAGACCACTGACTGCCCCTTCGTTCTTTACAGTGTGACCAATCTGCCCACTTATTCACAATGAAAGTTTGAACAGAAACATTTCTCTCTTTCTTTGAACGTGGGAAATTTCAGCTATGTGCACATTTCTTCTCTAAAGAGGTGAAGCCTGTTTTAGGAAGAGAAGTTTTCAGTTCTGGACCTTGTTTTCATTTTGTGTAACTTCTTGTTTCTATTTGGCCTTGAAATAAAGTGTTTATCCGAGATTACAAAAAAAAAAAAAGTCAAAAGAATAGGTGCAAACTTGCAGTCAGTTGATAGCCCGTGGCAAAAAAACAAACAAACCAAAAACCCACAACTCAATAAAATGCAAGACAATAAAATATTTCTTTAAATATAACTTTAGCATTAATAGATATGAAGTACATAAAGGTTCCATTAATGAATCAGAAAGATATAAATATTATACAATTCACTCAAAAAAACGTAGGCTATCCGAGCGGTACAGCCATGTTAATGGAAATGGTAATATGTGTGTGTGTTAATGGTACCACTGCACCAATGACAAGCAAAACTACACTTAAGTACCCTTAATTCTACAGAGTGTCCATGCTTCAAGGGTTCCTTAAAGAATAATTAGATTTTAAAAATTCTAGTATTTTCTGATAAGGAAACGCTGTTGTACACTTTTTTATAGAACCTGTAAAGATTTTCAGAGGAACAACAGAAGAACCCTTAATGTTTCTAAATGTTGTACTCTTTCAGAAAGGTACCAGACCATACACTCAGCACTGTCATGCTGTGATACCTTTAAAATAATCGAAGTTACTTAACTGGAAAAACACTTCACTCTAAAAGCTAGTTACACACACCCACACCTTTCCAGGTAAAACACACCAAAGGTAGAAATGAAGAACACGCCACACCACAGCGACAAGGAAAACATACAGTTTCAGAAAATTAAGGGTACTAAACTGTACCACTGTTCATCTCTGGAGTGGTACCCTTATCTTTGGTACCTTTAATACAAAAATGTAAACTATAGTGTACTTTTAAATATGACTTCGATATTGTAAAACATTAAAGGGACAATACATCCACATTTCTGTGTACAAGAAACACCACTCCAGTGACAAGCAGGGGTTCAGTTTAGTCCCCTTTTCTCTAAAAAGTGTGATATGTGGATGTTGTTATAAAAAAGGACACTTTATCGTGAAAAATCAAAAACATCACATCACATCACATCACATTTTGCCTGCAGAGAGACAGAGGAAATATCTATAAAGAAAAACAGTAAAATCCTCTCTCTTTCTCTCTCTCTCTCTTTCTTTTGTGATGTAAAAAGGGAAAGCTGTCCTCCAGCCAGTGGTGCTGGGTCTAACCCTCTCCAGCTTCAGAACCCACAAACACCAGACAGAGCAGAACACAGAACAGGTTCTGTTTGATTCTGAACCACAAGGTTGCACGTAGAGGAAAAAAAAGCTATCTAAAAACAAACAAACAAACAAACAAACAAACAAAAACAGACTTACTTCATCTGTTTAACAATAGTGCTCTTCCCAGACTCTCCTCCACCTGCAAACACACACACACTTACAACCAACCCGGTAATAAATACTATTCCGGTAAACAAACAAACAAACAAACAAACCCATGTTGTTGTTGTTTTCACTCACCGAGCAGCAGCAGTTTCACTACTTTCGCCTCGGTGATCCCGTCCTCCTTCAGGTTCTTCTCGATGGCTTTGCTCCGGTCCAGAGCCTCGCGCTCCTCCGCGCTTAACGAGCATCCCATCGCGGGGAGAGAGAGAGAGAGAGAGAGAGAGAGAGAGAGAGCCGAACCCGCGCTCCGCGGGAAAGTGGAGAAAAGAAAAGAAAAGAAAGAAATTCCTTAAATCATCCACACGGAAAAGTAATAATAAAATCCGCGCGAGCTGCAGAAGGTTCTGTGGCCGCTTTTCTGACGGTGCCGCGCGCGCGCTCCCGGGATCACAGTCGCCGTTGACTGGGCGGCAGCGCGAGCTCCTCTCCTCCTCCTCCTCCTCTCATCCTGCCGCCGGGCTGCTGCTGCGCGAGAGGCAAACCTCCCCGGTGCTGACGTCAGAGCAGGCGCGAGGCTTCTCCGCGCGCTCGGCCTTGTGAGCGATGCGCGTGCACGAACGCGATTTTTGACGCATCTAATTAAAGCCGTTTAAAAAAAAAATGTCACTTGCGTGTTATGACGTCATAAACACCCATCATGATTTCCTTCCAACACCCGTGACAGCATTCACAACCGGAAATGAAAACCGCGCGCGGATGTGATAACATGGTGCAGTTTGTCTGTAAGGAGACGTTTATTCCACACTCGCTTCACGAAATGTTCAGCACCCAGGAGCTTACCAACCTGTTCCATCCACATGGAACTATACACAGATCAAAAATAACTGTCTGTACACGGATTCAGCCAAATAATCCACGTTGTCATGGTAACTAATTTATTTACTCCATTTTGCTGTCATCCTGAACCTCACGCCATCATAAAGATTTAATTCCAATAACGACAAAAACAAAACGTTCTTCATGAGTCCGAAATCACGTGAATCATCTTTACACACACTTACATACAGCCAGGGTCATAAGTATTTGGACAGTGACAGTCTCTCTCTCTCTCTCTCCCATTAAGTTCTCTCTGTACACCACCACAATGGATTTGAAAAGAAGCCATCATAATGTGACCTAAGCTTTAACTCAAGGTGTTTAGGAATCATAACCATTTTTACATCGTCCTTCCATTTTCACAGGCTCAAAAGTAATTGGACAAACAAACAATTACAAATGTAAGCATCATTTTTAAGACTCAGATGCAAATTACATTACATTACAGGCATTTAGCAGATGCTCTTATCCAGAGCAATGTCCAATGAGGGAACAGTATGGGGTTAAGTTCCTTATTCAAGGGCGCTTCAGCCATGGATTATCTTGCTGGTCCAGGGAATCAAACCAGCAATATTTTGGTCCCAAAACTGCTTCCCTAACCTATAGGCCATGGAGTTCCACAAATCCTTATGAACTGTCAAATCTTCAGCGAGTTTCTTCCACTGATGATTTGGTACACTTTGGATCATGAGCCCTTCCTTTCTTTCAACATACTCTTCTCTTCCCATCATCTGCTACAAGTTAATCTTCATTTCATTTGTCCAAAGAATCCTGCTCCAGAACTGAGTACTTTTTCTAACAAAGTCTAACCTGGTCTTTCTCTTCTTGAGTGCTACCAGTGGTTTGCATCTTGAGGTAAACCCTCTGTGTTTACATTCATGAAGGCGTCTCTTGATTGTAGACTTTGACAATGATCCCAGACTGATCTTGAATTGGCTTGATGAATATGTTTTTCTTCACCAAGGAAAGAATTCTATGATCATCCACGTTAGTTGTTTTCCGTGGTGTTCCAGCCCTTTCGGTGTTGCTGAGTTCACCAGTGCATTCCTTCTCTTTATGAATGTACAAATTGTTGACTTGGCTGCTCCTAAAGTCTCTCTCTCTCTCTCTCTCTCTCTCTCTGATGGATCTGCTTTGCTTTGTTTTTGCAGCTGAATGATGGCCTCCTTCGTTTGCATCGACACCTCTTTGGACTGCACATACAGAGTTCCCATGAACAGCTACCAAATGCAAATTCAACACTTGGAATCAACTCCAGAACTTTTATCTCTTAATATGTCATAAAATAACGAGGAAACAGGCCACGACCGGCCATAAAACTGCTCATCAGTCTCGTCAATTGTCCATTTACTTTTGAGCCTGTGAAAATGGAGGCATGATGAAAAAAATGGCTGTAATTTCTAATCAGTTAATGTGATTTTTTTAAGTACATTGAATTAAAGCTGAAATTCTCCACTTCAATCACACCTTGATGGCTTCATTTCAGATCCACTGTGGAGGTGAACAGAGACAACACTAGGGAAATTGCATCACCGTCCAAATACTTATGGATCTGACTGTATATATGAATCAGTGTGTGGAAATACAGCAGAAACTGTCACTGATATCATGGGCCTGAATATCAACAGCACAGTCACAGAGTCTTTGAAGTTAGATAATCCTCAGGATCTACAACAACACACACACAGAGTCATATTTACAGATTATTTCACAGAGATAAGAGCCATATCAGATGAACGACCTGCTTAACATGCTTTTATCGTTATTACCGATGACCTTTCTGATGCTCTGTGACATCACCAACATCAAATGATCATTACACAATCATACACACCATCAGTGCAGTGTGTGTTAGTGAAGAAAGTGTGATGTGTACACAATGCTGAGTTACACACTAGACAAATTAACAGCTTTCAGATATTCTTAAAGTGCCATTCCACCATTGGATGTATTCTTTGGCATAAAATACAATATATTTTATGACAGCATGACTAGACAGAGAAATCTTTTAGCTTCAAAATGATATATCAAACATAATTTTTTGACAGCGACAAGTATATTAATTTTGCAACCAAAGTCACCTACCCTTTTAATTTCCGCGCAGTAGTGAAACGTGATGTCATCGGCAGGTTCCCCTTCTTGTGTACCACGTGTCGGTCTATTTTTAGACCAGGAAACCCCCAAAGTGAGAGAGTCATTTCTCCTCGTATATGGGGGCCAAAAAAATTGTGAAAAATTTTGAGTTAATCTTTCAGTTAGCTAGATTTATTGGTATTGGCTAGATTTATTGGTATTATTTTTATCGTGTTCTATCCGCCATTGCTGATAATATGTGCCACGTCACATGTCACGTGGTACACAAGAAGGGGAACCTGCTGATGACATCATGCGCGGAAATTAAAAGGGTAGGTGACTTTGGTCGCAAAATTAATATACTTGTCGTTGTCAAAAAATTATGTTTGATATATCATTTTGAAGCTAAAAGATTTCTCTATCTAGTGATACCATTTATATATGCTGTCAAAATATATTGTATTTTATGCCAAAGAATACATCCAATGGTGGAATGGCACTTTAAAGTATCCTAAAAAAAGTTTACAAAATGCTGAATTTCAGTGTATTTACTGATGGCTTTAAGAATTTTTATAGCATAACTCTAAGTAACTTTCCATGACTTCTTAAAGATAACAAAATGCTGTTTAAAAGAACATTTAAGATGACAAAGTTATTAAATGTAACATTTAAATGGAATTAAAGTCACTACTACTTTTAAGAATACCAATAAAGTGTCTTAAAGTTATGAGTATATTTAATTAATTTAAAAAGTTCAGTAAAGAAAACTTAAATACACGGCCAAATATAATGGTTGGTCTTAAAGGTAAGTTAAATACACTACTGAATTTAAGGTTCCTTTAAGGTTTAGATTAAATGCAATTAAATTCACATTTTCACCTCATGGTACAGCACTGACATCTTTATTTCCAATCACTGCCAAACAAAACCCAAAAAATAAACTCCTTTATACTGACAGATAATATCCATATATGACACGTTCAAGTGTTTGAGTGTTCACTTGTTCATATTTGTACCTGTATACTGTGTACAGATTGTTTTTCTTCTAAAATAAAATGTCCCTGGATGCTGATTCTCTCCGAGGTTCAAATATTGTGCTCTGAGTACAAATTACATGAGAGAATCTGAGATTGGGATGCATTTTACACACCACATGGCTTACCGAGGCTGAGATCTAGTGGATATATTGCTTCTAAATGATTGTAAACAACCCTAAAGATGCTGAGTGTCAAGCGTTTGGGTGTAAAAACAAGCCCCATCATTGCAAAAGGAAATAGTTTTCTTTCCTCCCCAATCCTACAAAGGATGTGACTTTTACAAGCAGTGAAATGGCTGCGTTTCGTCGGTACTGGTCACACTGTGGACAAATTTCATTTCAGCAGGCACAAGGTGGTTTATGAGGACCACTTCATGGCGGAAAAGTTTACAGAAATGGGACGAACGGAAAAGCGGTGAGGTGAGCGATAATTCAGACTCTTCCAGAGCCATAATGCAATCAGTCACATGCGCCTGGCCAAGCTTACACACATCAGATATCTAAATCCCAGACATGGCAGCCCTGTCAGTAACGGCACCGCTTAGAAATGCTCCATCGCTCACTACTTGCAGTGTTCTTTTCAAAAAAATTTAATTTTCCTTGTATTTTTACGTGACATACTTTTGTTTTTTATGCACTGAAAAAAGTGATATTTTTACACAGAAAGAATCGTGTTTGTGCTGTGACGACAGGATTATTTACGAGTATCTGTATCAGTACTGTGTATGCTTTATCTTGCCGAGTGAGATTTAAACTTCATAAAAGTGAAGTCTGTTGATTCGTGGATTTTGTTGCCAGTAAAAATCACATGATTACAGAAAATTTCTGATTAGATTTTTTTAATTAGAAGCCTTGATTAGATGGCTCTGTGTCACCGAGGTAAATGGTGTACTAGTGCATAAGCTACGTCACAAGCAACTATCCGGTTTCAGTGCAAATTTCAGTGCATGTTCTGTGTTGTATCAAGTACTGCATGGACATTGTCACAATGGACAAATGCATCTGGGTCTATCCCAATCAGAAGCCCTGGATGACCAGGGAGGTCCAGCAGCTGCTGAAGGAAAGGGAGATCGCCTTCAGGATTGGTGATACGGCTCTCTTCAGCGCAGCTCATGCCAACTTGAAAAGAGGCATCTGGAAGGCCAAGTCAGACTATAGGAGGAGGATCGAGGGCCAATTGGACAGCAACAGCAGCCTGCAGGTGTGGCAGGGAGTCCAACACCTCATCAACTACAGGACCAACGTCGGAACGGCTGATGGGGACGCTTCACTGGTGGAGGAGCTGAACATCTTCTTCGCCCGCTTTGAGGAGGAACCACCAGAGGCAGTCATACCAGACACAGTGGCCCACGGCAACTTCACCCTCACAGTAGAGGAGGGTGAGGTGAGGTGTACACTGCAAGCTGTCAACCCAAGGAAGGCCGCTGGACCTGATGGCATCTCTGGATGCGTTCTGAAGGACTGTGCGGGCCAGCTGGCTGGGGTCCTCACCAGGATCTACAACCGGTCCCTGTCCCAGTCCGTTGTCCCACCCCACCTGAAGGCCTCCACCATAGTCCCTCTGCCCAAAAAAACAACCATCTCCAGCCTTAATGACTACTGGCCAGTAGCACTCACATCTGTGGTGATGAAGTGCTTCGAGAAACTGGTCCGTAGTCATATCATGTAATTTATCCTTCCCAGCTTTGACGCACACCAGTTTGCGTACAGGGCTAATAAATCTACTGAGGACGCCATAGTCACAGCCCTTCATGCTGCACTGACCCACCTGGAGCAGCAGGGGAGCTACGCATGGTTGTTCTTTGTGGACTTTAGCTCTGCTTTCAACACCATCCTTCCTCACAAACTGGTGTCTAAATTGTCAGCCTTGGGAGTTACACACCTCACCTGCCTTTAGATAAAGGACTTCCTAACTGACTGCACTCAGAGGGTTAGAGTAGGCCCCCACACCTCCATGGCTATTAGCCTCAGCACTGGCTACCCACAAGGCTGCGTGCTGAGCCCCCTGCTCTATACCCTCTACACTAATGACTGCACCCCCGCCCACCACAGCAACATCTTCATCAAATTTGCGGACAACACCACAGTGGTGGGGCTCATCTCTGGAGGGGATGAGTCTGCCTACAAAGACAAGGTGGGATGGCTGGCGACGTGGTGCAGTGACAACAACCTGCTCCTAAACACAACAAAGACCAAGGAGCTAATTGTGCACTTTAGGAAGAAGAAAACAACAATTCAGCCTTTATTCATCAATGGGGACAGCATGGAGAGGGTTTCTGACTTCCACTTCCTGGGTGTCCACATCTCGGAGAACCTGACTTGGGGCACCATGACAACGGTACTGGTAAAGAAGGCCCAGCAGAGACTTTATTTCCTGAGGGTCCTCAGGAAAAACAACATCTCCCAAAAACTGCTGGTGTCTTTCTGCCACTGCTCCATTGAGAGCATTCTAACTTATTGTCTCTGTGTGGTACACCAGCTACACGATGGCACAGAGGAAGGCAATCCAGGGGGTCATAAAGGACGCCCAGAAAATAGTAGGCTGCCCTCTTCCCCCACTGGAAGAACTACACAGTTCCTGCTGCCTCAGGAAAGCTCAATACATTCTGCAAGATTCATCACATCCGGGTCATAAACTGTTTGAACTGCTGCCATCAGGCAGACGATACAGAACACTTAAAACAAGGACAGACTGAGAAACAGCTTCTTCCCAGTAGCTGTCAGCACACTGAATGCTACAAGCGTCTAGATGTTTTGTATTGTGTGGTTGTTTTTTATTCTTTCTTTTAAAAGTATTTTATATTTTTGTACATATTTTATAACTTCTCCCCCTTTTATGTTGCACTGATTAAGGTCTGCACTTTAATTTAATTCCGTTGTACATGTAACAATGACAATAAAGATTTCTATTCTATTCTATTCTATTCTATTCTATTCTAAATGGCTGTGCCCAGGGAAGCCTATTCTTAGCAAAATCACAACTTTTAAAATGGATAAGTTTTTCTTATAAAGTTTTATTTTTAATTAAAAAGTGCAGGGCCACATCAGGGCACTTGCTGTGGTCAACAAATGAAGCACAGACCAAGGGGTTTGTTTGGCTTTAAACAGTGATGGTGGACTTCAACTACCCCCCCCCCAACACACACACGCACACACACACACACACACACACACACACACACACACACACACACACAAAGTCCCCATAGCCAAAATGAATGTGATCTTTCAACCATCTAATACTTTAATGGAAGCTCGGTGTAAAGCTTTAATGCAGAAAAGCCTCCTACATGTCATTAATCTGCGCGGCTTCACCAGATCACCTCACATTAAAGCTTTTCACTCCTGAGATTAATAATATTCCTCATAAATCACATCAAAATGCAAATGTACAGAGCCACTGAAGGGACCTGGGCAAAAACAAAACCAACCAACCAACCAACCAACCAACCAAAAAAACCCAATGACATTGTCCTCCACAATTATTGACACCCTTTATAAAAATTAATAAAAAGGGTTAGAAAAAATCCGCCTTATCTTTCCCATGCTGATGGATGACTGAGGGAATTTGGCCTCAGTGTCACCTCATATTTGTTCCCCAGTTAATCAGGAAGTCATGGATTATATCTTGAAAGTTCCTACACACTCCAATCAACTCAAACTTGTACAATTTAAATAGAAACATGCTTCAGGTACATTGTGTTCACCATCATTTCCAGGGGTGCCAGTAATAATGGCACATTTTTGTTGGAAATAACTATTTCTTGATGAGGGATTTGTCTTTCTCTGAAAAAATTTAATTCAATTAAAGGTTGGATTTTTCTCATTTTTTTCATTGTGAGATGAAGCGACTTCACCAAATGGTGGATTTTTTAAAAATCCACTCCATCATGTCCTTTTCATTAAGAAACTAAAAATATATATGTACACACTGAATATTTATTTATTCATTCATAAAATTACAGTTATATCTGTTTCTTTTTGTCCCCCAGCAGCTCTATACATCAGGTTGAATTCATTTAGCTACTTCAAAAGAAACTAATTTATCAATAATTCTACTTTTTCTATTCTATTTAGCAATATAAACTTAGCATGTACTAGTGCATCTCAAAAAATTAGATTATTGTGAAAAAGTTCAATATTTTCCATCAGTTATTTAAGAAAGTGAAAATGTTATATATTATAGACTCATTACACATAAACTAAAATGTTTCAAGCATTTTTCTATTTTAATTTTAATCAGTATGGCATACAGTACAAAAACATAAAAAAAAACATCTCAAAATATTAGAATATTTCATTTCGAGTTTGAGTAAAACAGTATGAACACAGTGTATCTCTCGGTCTAGTTCAGTACACACAACCACAATCATGGGGAAGACTGCTGACTTGACTGCTGTCCAGAAGATGATCACTGATGCCCTCCACAAGGAGGGTAAGCCACAAAAGGTCATTGCTGAAAAGGGTGGCTGGAAAAGGTGCGCAAGCAACAGGGATGGCCGCAGTCTTGAGAGGATTGTCAAGAAAAGTTGATTCAAGAACTTGGGAGAGCTTCACAAGGAGTGGACTGAGGCTGGTGTCAGTGTATCAAGACCCATCACGAACAGACATCTTCAAGAAAGGGGATACAACTTTTGCATTCCTAATATCAAGCTACTCCTGAGCCAGAGACAATGTCAGAAGTGTCTTATCTGGGCTAAGCAGAGAAGGAAATGGACTGTTGCTCAGTGGTCCAAAGTCCTCTTTTCAGATGAAAGTACATTTTGCATTTAATTTGGAAATCACGGTTCTAGAGTCTGGAGGAAGAGTGGAGAGGCACAGAATCCAAGGTGTTTGAAGCCCAGTGTGAAGTTTCCACAGTCTGTGATGATTTGGGGTGCCATGTCATCTACTGGTGTTGGTCTACTGTATTTTATCAAGTCCAAAGTCAACACAGCCATCTACCAGGAGATTTTAGAGCGCTTCATGCTTCCATCTGCTGACGAGCTTTTTGGAGATGCTGATTTCCTTTTCCAGCAGGACTTAGCACCTACCCACAGTGCCAAAACTACTACCAAATGGTTTGCTGACCATGATATTACTGTGTGTGATTGGCCAGCCAACTTGCCTGACCTGAACCCCATAGAGAATCTATGGGGTATTGTCAAGAGGAAGATGAGAAACACCCGACCCAAAAATACAGATACGCTGAAGGCCACTTTCAAAGCAACCTGGGCTTCAATAACACCTCAGCAGGGCCACAGACTGATCATCTCCATGCCACACCGCATTGATACAGTAATTCTTGGTAAAGGAGCCCCAACTAAGTATTTAGTGTATAAATGAATATACTTTTCAGAAGTTGGACATTTCTCTATTGTAAATCCTTTTTTTGATTGATCTTAGGGAATATTCTAATAATTTGAGATACTGGATTTCTGATTTTCATGAGCTATAAGCCATAATCATCAAAATTAAAACAAAAAAGGCTTTAAATATTTCACTTTACATGTAATGAATATAGAATATATGAAAGTTTACCTTTTTGAATTAAATTATGAAAAAAAGGAACTTCAATTTATCAATATTAGATTTTAAATTGTTTAAAAAAAAGACAAATATCAGAAGTGCTGGAAAATTCTCTTCTTTTTTCCCTTATATTTTAAAATCTAAAATTTGATTGAATTACCAAAAGGTATTTCACCATTTATTCCTAAATGCAATACACTCATTCTCTTATTTTTTTATTACAGTGGTGCTTGAAAGTTTGTGAACCCTTTAGAATTTTCTATATTTCTGCATAAATATGACCTAAAACATCATCAGATTTTCACACAAGTCCTAAAAGTAAAGAGAACCCAGTTAAACAAATGAGACAAAAATATTATACTTGCTCATTTATTTATTGAGGAAAATGATCCAATATTACATATCTGTGAGTGGCAAAAGTATGTGAACCTTTGCTTTCAGTATCTGGTGTGACCCCCTTGTGCAGCAATAACTGCAACTAAACGTTTGCAGTAACTGTTGATCAGTCCTGCACACCGGCTTGGAGGAATTTTAGCCCGTTCCTCCGTACAGAACAGCTTCAACTCTGGGATGTTGGTGGGTTTCCTCACATGAACTGCTCGCTTCAGGTCCTTCCACAACATTTCCATCAGATTAAGGTCAGGACTTTGACTTGGCCATTCCAAAACATTCACTTCATTCTTCTTTAACCATTCTTTGGTAGAACGACTTGTGTGCTTAGGGTCGTTGTCTTGCTGCATGACCCACCTTCTCTTGAGATTCAGTTCATGGACAGATGTCCTGACATTTTCCTTTAGAATTCGCTGGTATAATTCAGAATTCATTGTTCCATCAATGATGGCAAGCTGTCCTGGCCCAGATGCAGCAAAACAGGCCCAAACCATGATACTACCACCACCATGTTTCACAGATGGGATAAGGTTCTTATGCTGGAATGCAGCGTTTTCCTTTCTCCAAACATAACGCTTCTCATTTAAACCAAAAAGCTCTATTTTGGTCTCATCCATCCACAAAACATTTTTCCAATGGACCCTTTTCAGTCACGTGACCTTCGTAAACGCGACCGCCATTTTGGACATGTAGTGGACTTCGGCCCAAATCGGTTTGAATGCGAGGAAGGCGACAAACATAAAAGAAAAAGGAGCGAGATGCAGAAAACTGTATTTACTAGTTTACTGTAATTATGATCTGGCAGCTATTTACACCGGATCCAGTGTAAATAGCTGCAGGAGCCAAGGTCCGGCCGGGCCGCGAGCGATGCGCGCGCCGGCTCCGCGGCCGCCGGCTCCGGCCGGGCCGCGAGCGCGCGCGCGCGCACCGGAACCGCGGCCGCCGGCTCCGGCCGGGCCGTGAGCGAGCGCGCGCCGGAACCTCGGACGTTGGCTCCAGCGGCTATTTACACTGGATCTGGTGTAAATAGCTGCCAGATCATAATTACAGTAAACTAGAATGGAATGTTAACAGCAATGTAATGCCTTTTCTGGCTAATTTTATTCATCTTACCTCCAACAAAGTGGTCACTACACAAGCGTTGGTATGCCGCTATCCATCTTCTCTGTCGGTCAGCATCTACCGGGATCTGATAAAATGATAACCCTTGCCTTGTTTGTTGATGGTTACTACATCCAGGTGCACAACAACATAGTGGCATGATGGAAGTCTTGCTGAAAATAAACACTTTCTTTGCTGCCGTTCCTCAATGCTGGCTGTGGTAAACTACTGGTAGTACATGTCCAAAATGGCGGCCGCGTTTGTCGTGATGTCACGTGAAAAGGGTCCATAGCCTTCTGACTTGTCCACGTGATCTTTAGCAAACTGCAGACGAGCAGCAATGTTCTTTTTGGAGAGCAGTGGCTTTCTTCTTGCAACCCTGCCATGCACACCATTGTTGTTCAGTGTTCTCCTGATGGTGGACTCATGAACATTAGCCAATGTGATCTTTGTTGGTCGACCACTCCTGGGGAGGGTAACAATGGTTTTGAATTTCCTCCATTTGTACACAATCTGTCTGACTGTGGATTGGTGGAGTCTAAACTCTTTAGAGATGGTTTTGTAACCTTTTCCAGCCTGATGAGGATCAACAAGGCTTTTTCTGAGGTCCTCAGAAATCTCCTTTGTTCGTGCCATGATACACTTCCACAAACATGTGTTGTGAAGATCAGACTTTGATAGATCCCTGTTCTTTAAATAAAACAGGGTGCCCACTCACACCTGATTGTCATCCCATTGATTGAAAACACCTGACTCTAATTTCACCTTCAAATTAACTGCTGATCCTAGAGGTTCACATACTTTTGCCACTCACAAATATGTAATATTGGATCATTTTCCTCAATAAATAAATGACCAAGTATAATATTTTTGTCTCATTTAATTAACTGGGTTCTCTTTATCTACTTTTAGGACTTGTATGAAAATCTGATGTTTCAGGTCATATTTATGCAGAAATATAGAAAATGCTAAAGGGTTCACAAACTTTCAAGCACCACTGTATGTTTAATTTTTTTTTTTTAATTTAATAGATTAGATTAGATAGAACTTTATTGATCCCTTTGGGAGGGTTCCCTCAGGGAAATTAAGATTCCAGCAGCATTACAGTAATAATCACTTTTTTAATCTCTACAGTGGCATTAAAATAATTACATTCTGGATTGTGATTGGTCAGAAAGGAAGGTGCTGATTAATTCTCTAGAACATCAGTAGTGCAGCTGCACATCGCAGGTTTATATATAATCAGTGCACTTGTTCTGATATCATTATTGTTTCTATAGCAACAGTCATACAACACGGATTAAAAATGGCTGTAATTGTTGATCAGTAAGCAGAAATGTATTTCTGTATATGTATGGAAGGAGTCTCCAGTGTGAGTACTGTGTATCAGTCAGAGATGAAGCTGGAACTTTAAGTTTTCTGACGTCTTCAGGACAGAGGAGTTTACACTTCTTTACCGTTTCTCAGGAGCAAACTGCAAAGTTTTTTGTTGGATTAACTTCAACAGAGAGAAGGGAACGACTGTTTATCGCTGCTATAAGGCTATGCAATGTGACAACAGGAACTAATGTGAACATTAAATAAACAAGTTATTCTTTAATAAAACAAAAATTGTTGGTTGTGTACAAAAGGAATAAAACACAGACATGTTATAGGAAAATAACTGACTTTGGACTTCATCAATATTTTACTGTAACAGCAACACACACAGAAATGAGAACCTCAGGAGTCTGTTGTCCTACAAACATGGAAACATTTATTTGAAAGAAAAAAAACCAATATAGAGCAGTGAGAGACATTCATGGTCATTGGGGGGGGGGGGGGGGGGGGGGGGGGCGCGACAAAAAAACCTTTAAATTCCTCTCACATACACACCAGGGATATAGTTATATTATTATTATTGATTTATTCATTTTTTTTATTGAATAATTTTTGCAATCATAATGAATCATTTTGGCAGCAGGTCCATCTACCCCACAATTCAGTGCAGTATCATACGTATTTACAGCAAATATGACATTTTAATAATTTGAGTTATTATTAAAAACACATTTGAAGTCTGCTGTCACAACATGCAGGAAATAAGATCCAGGATTTTCACAATGTTTATAAAACCAAAATATTTACACAGTGACACCTTGGAACTTTTTTTTTTAAACCAAAATTTAAACTAAACTACAGTCAGTTCCAGAATTATTGGAACCCTTTGTAAAGATGGGTAAAAGTTATTATAAAATGTTTGTTTTTATTTAGTTTCATCTCACACTGAAAACAGGAGAAAAGTCCAAACTTGAATTCAATTTATTAAAAATTTTATATATATAAAAAAATTGGCACTTGTAGAATTTAAGGAGCTGCCTATACTTTAATAACAATGGGTATTTTTCTTAGACATTTTTACTTTAAAAAAATATTCTACATGTTAGTTGTCTCATTGTAATCCTTTACACCGCTAGACAGAAATCATAAATAATAATAATAATAATAATAATAATCCACATAAGTATTTTTGATTCTCAAAATGTCTCTGCTTCCTGTGTACCAAATATACAAGCATGAAATCTAATCTTTACACGAGTAAATCACCAAAATAGGCTGATTCACTTACACCCCCCACACCCACACTTAAATTTATCCATGGTTCATCTCATATCACAGAAAATCAGTTTCATATTAAAGACCAGGCAGCATTTCATCTGAATCTTTATCAACACAGACACAGAGCCCTAAACATGGACTCGCAGCAGACAGGAAGGTGCTCGTGAAAAAGTGTTCCAAATGCTTTTGGTTCTCGAATAAGGAACACTGGCTCCTGATCTTGTTCCTGACTAAAACACACACAGTTTAGTAAGTTTGAACAGAACCCTTGTGTGTTCCTCTCCTCCTCGGTGCGGTTCTTTAATCAGGTGAGAACACAGCGTTCACACTCGGGTGCGAGAGCGTCTGAGTAAAATGGTGTCCGTTTCAGAGTGAACTCCAGTGAGAAAGCGAATCGACTCTTAATCGACTCACCTGCAGGGAGTGAATCAAACATGCCACTTGAATGTGCTGCAGAAATGCCCCGTGTTCCAGGGATTTGAGAAGTCTGATATGACACACAAAATTACAAAAATTCTTAAAACGTTTATTTATATGATGATACAATCATTCCTTCGGCGTTGGCTCTGTGCTCAGATCATTTTTATGATTTCTATATGCCCTTAATAAGTAAAGGTTTGTTTTTCCCCATTTTTCCACCCAAAGAATGAAAGCGTTTTATGAGAACATTCAGTCTCTCTCTCACACACACACACACACACACACCTCAAAGAATGTTTTTTTTTCCTTCATTGGTTTCTTTAATGATTTGAACAGTCAAGGCAAAAATGAATCAAAGGAGTCAATTTTGATCTGATTCAGATTCAAATCGACCAGGAGTGAAAGTGGTCGGGTGTTTAACAAGCACCAGGAGGTTTTAAAGGCTCCTGCAGTCTAAACCTAGTGCTATATTATATTACCTAAGACACATATGGACAATGCTGCATTATTAAAAATATTGTACAAAACTAAACTTTAAAAAAAAAAAAAAAAGTACACCTTTAGGTACCAGACCCAGTCTCTCTCTCTCACACACACACACACACACACACAGTTCAAGTCCCTCACTCTCGGGGCTGAATGTCCAACATGATCTCGGCCATGCTGACCAGCTTGGCTTCCTCCAGCGCACTAATGAGACGCCCCAGCCTGGCATTCCGGCCCTCTGATTGGATGAAGCGTCCCAGAAGTTGATAGGCTTGTTCGTAAAGCCCCTCTCTCTCATACTCGTAGGCCAGATTGTCGATGGCTGACCCCTTCAGCGCCCGGCAGTTCTTCTGTAATGCCCGACCCACTCGCTTCCAGTCGCGGCCCACGTGAGAAGCGAAGCGCTGCTGATCCATGGGCGTCAGAGGCCTGTCGTCTTTAAGGGCGTGTACAGAAACAGGATAAAAGACATTACTCAAAATTTCATCATCTTGTTTCCATCAGCAAACACAAACCCACCACTGCTTTTGTCGCTCAAGGTGTTCTCCTAGGATCAGTCCTTGGCCTTGCTCGTGTTAGAACGGAATCTCTCACATCCCTGCCACTGCCTGCCTGCCACATGATCATCACACAAAACAAAATGCAGGACCTAACTCTTCACCATAAGTCAAATTAAGGAACTGAAAACCAAAACTGAAAAAGTGTCTTGACTATTATTATTATTAGCATCATTTAGCTTTTTGTACCGCTGTGTACACTGCATGACTTCAATGAAAATAATTTAACATGATTAATACATGGGTGCAAGTATAAAATTTTCAAAAACCTGAAAAGTCTGACAAAGTCAGACGTGCATGGTGCAGCCATGGGGGGGGTGTTTACAAAAGGAGGTGAGCCCCCCTTAGGGCTCGAAAAAAATTTTAAATTACAAGTTAAAATGGTTGTCTCTCATGCAAACATTTATAATATTAGTTATATGATTTGCATATTCACATCAAAATGTTTAATACATTTCATCAATTCATCTGAAATAATATTTCAAGTACAAGGCTTGATATTTCAAAACATTGAGCAACTACTAATTTAAATGTTGAAACAACCATTTTTAATATGCTTTTGCTGTGATACCTTTTTTACAATATATACACAGCTTGAGTTAAAATAAGGGGCCACATGTCTTGATGTCCTCACAAACTCCTGGATTTTAGCAAATAGGATTCAGCTTTTTCCATATACAAAAATATCTATATTTTATAATCCATCACTGACTACAAATGAGTTTAACCTAACAACCACATTAGAAAAGATGATAAAGCTAACAAACTTATTTCAAGACCTACCTTACTTTTATTTAATAATTGAAAGGTAATTAAATGTAAAAAAAAAAAAGTTTATAAAAGCAGATACTTGTGATGAATAATTTCAATTCCAGAAGAAAGCACATTGCATTTGCATATCACACAATATCAGATGACAATTTAAATCACCAATAAATGTTTTGAATTCACTTATTACTACATAGCACAAAAATCAGAAAAGTGATTCATCTCATGGGCGTGACTTTTAAGTCCCTTCTTCCCGCTGGAGCCGTACTTGATAGTCTTTGAACAGCAGTCGCAATACACAACTCCAGGGATGTCCAGTTTTCTCAGCCATATTCCCCATTTGTCACCGTTTTTGTCACACTCACTTAACCATTCCCATCTCCATTTACAGTGGGGCAAAAAAGTATTTAGTCAGTCACCAATTGTGCAAGTTCTCCCACTTAAAAAGATGAGAGAGGCCTGTAATTTTCATCATAGGTACACTTCAACTGTGAGAGACAGAATGGGGGGAAAGAATCCAGGAAATCACATTGTAGGATTTTTAATGAATTAATTGGTAAATTCCTCGGTAAAATAAGTATTTGGTCACCTACAAACAAGCAAGATTTCTGGCTCTCACAGACCTGTAACAACTTCTTTAAGAGGCTCCTCTGTCCTCCACTCGTTACCTGTATTAATGGCACCTGTTTGAACTCGTTATCAGTATAAAAGACACCTGTCCACAACCTCAAACAGTCACACTCCAAACTCCACTATGGCCAAGACCAAAGAGCTGTCAAAGGACACCAGAAACAAAATTGTAGACCTGCACCAGGCTGGGAAGACTGAATCTGCAATAGGTAAGCAGCTTGGTGTGAAGAAATCAACTGTGGGAGCAATTATTAGAAAATGGAAGACATACAAGACCACTGATAATCTCCCTCGATCTGGGGCTCCACGCAAGATCTCACCCCGTGGGGTCAAAATGATCACAAGAACGGTGAGCAAAAATCCCAGAACCACACGGGGGGACCTAGTGAATGACCTGCAGAGAGCTGGGACCAAAGTAACAAAGGCTACCATCAGTAACACACTACGCCGCCAGGGACTCAAATCCTGCAGTGCCAGACGTGTCCCCCTGCTTAAGCCAGTACATGTCCAGGCCCGTCTGAAGTTTGCTAGAGAGCATTTGGATGATCCAGAAGAGGACTGGGAGAATGTCATATGGTCAGATGAAACCAAAATAGAGCTTTTTGGTAAAAACTGAACTTGTCGTGTTTGGAGGAGAAAGAATGCTGAGTTGCATCCAAAGAACACCATACCTACTGTGAAGCATGGGGGTGGAAACATCATGCTTTGGGGCTGTTTTTCTGCAAAGGGACCAGGACGACTGATCCGTGTAAAGGAAAGAATGAATGGGGCCATGTATCGTGAGATTTTGAGTGAAAACCTCCTTCCATCAGCAAGGGCATTGAAGATGAAACGTGGCTGGGTCTTTCAGCATGACAATGATCCCAAACACACCGCCTGGGCAACGAAGGAGTGGCTTCGTAAGAAGCATTTCAAGGTCCTGGAGTGGCCTAGCCAGTCTCCAGATCTCAACCCCATAGAAAATCTTTGGAGGGAGTTGAAAGTCCGTGTTGCCCAGCGACAGCCCCAAAACATCACTGCTCTAGAGGAGATCTGCATGGAGGAATGGGCCAAAATACCAGCAACAGTGTGTGAAAACCTTGTGAAGACTTACAGAAAACGTTTGACCTCTGTCATTGCCAACAAAGGGTATATAACAAAGTATTGAGATGAACTTTTGTTATTGACCAAATACTTATTTTCCACCATAATTTGCAAATAAATTCTTTAAAAATCAGACAGACAATGTGATTTTCTGGATTTTTTTTCCCTCATTCTGTCTCTCATAGTTGAAGTGTACCTATGATGAAAATTACAGGCCTCTCTCATCTTTTTAAGTGGGAGAACTTGCACAATTGGTGACTGACTAAATACTTTTTTGCCCCACTGTATATCTAGACGTCTTTTCTAATTCTTTTGTATTGGAGCCTTCCGATAAAAACTTCATTTTGACATATTTTGATCAGCAACCAGAGGCAAAGCACGTGGATCTGTCACAAGGGAGGGAAACGAAATCAGGCTTATTATAAAAGCTGAAGTTTCATTGGACGGCAGTTAACAGTGAGCCAATCAAAAGCACCGTTCTAACTTGCACCAAAAGAAACGGCGACTCATGGGAATAGCTGTGTTGATTTGGTCAAACAATGTGCTACGTGCGTGAAACATGATATCACACATGTACGGTATAACACCGTGAAACAACGGGCTAGTCAGGACCGCTCGCCGGTGAGCGGCGTATAAATTGAATGAGGTTTGTGGCGAAGACGAGATTAAAAGATTTGTCTCGTGCAGAGACTGTACCGCAGTAACCCGGTGATACGCTGAGAGTGAGACAGTGAGAGGGCTGCCCCTATACCCCCCGGAAAATCTCAACGGATTTACACGATTTGGAAAAAAAGCGGCTAGAAATAAATGAGATGAGACATGAGACTTTTTCAGAACTGAAAAAAACGGAGCTTCTGGCACAGGCCGGAAAACTTGCACCCATGTTAATACATAAAACTGAATGGACACTAAATCTCATTAAAAGCACATAACCAAGTCATGCTTTAAAAAACAAACAAACAAAAAACACGTGTTCAACTCTTTCAGCAAAACAAGTCCAAAAACCTTCTGCATTTTTATTCTTTTACCCAAAAAACCAAAACTTATTTTTGTCCGTTCTCAGATTAAAATATTTGGTGGTCAAAGTTTCATTACATCCATAATTTCCTAAAAACTGAACACATATAAACACTTTAATAAATGACCCCAAGTCTTTAGTTTTGGAATTAAATTTTGTTCTAATGCACAACGGTACTCACCAAACACTCGCCTCTGGAAAAGGAAGCAGTTCTTGGGCACTTCCTTCCGGGTCTGGATGGGTGGAATATAGCTGTTCTGTAGTTGCTGCTCGAGCTGCGTGACCTCATCATCCCGCAAACGCACGGGCTGTAAACCACCAGCCAAACATGTTCACGTTTATAATGAACTGAACACTCACGGTAAAAGCATGGTGTTTACTGTGGGATTTATTTTACCATTACCTTCATTTTATTTATTTTAGATTTTAATTTCAACTTTATTTTTAGCTGATATGGTTATTATTAGTATTCTGTTTATTAAAATAATTATTCTAATAAATAATAATGCACTGAATAAAAAAAACCGGTACGTTTTTGTATAGGTGACAGAGAGAATGTGTGTGTACCTGAGACTGGTATATGAGCTGGAGACAGAGTTCTGGATCTTGAAGGCTGTGGTCCAGGGTGTGTGTTCCTGCTTTGAGTGTGGCTTCAACACCCACACTGTTGGGAAGTGAGAGCAGGCGTGATGCATGCTGGGAGAGGAACTGAAGCAGTGAGCCACACGTGTAGCTGTCTAGGAAACGCCTACAGGGAACGATATCCATGAACTTCAGCTCCACTCCCAGGAACGGATCGGCATCATGAAGCTTGAGGATTTCATAACCATCGAGTCCACCTGCAACATCTGATCCACAGGATGGAGATATTAACACGGCATCACCAACACTGAACTTCTCATCTGTGGTCATTTTAGTGCTTGAAGATGTGACAATATAAATAATCATCATAAATCACATCACAATACACTTTTAGGGCGGTACGGTGGTGTAGTGGTTAACGCTGTCGCCTCACAGCAAGAAGGTCCGGGTTCGAGCCCCGTGGCCGGCGAGGGCCTTTCTGTGCGGAGTTTGCATGTTCTCCCCGTGTCCGCGTGGGTTTCCTCCGGGTGCTCCGGTTTCCCCCACAGTCCAAAGACATGCAGGTTAGGTTAACTGGTGACTCTAAATTGAGCGTAGGTGTGAATGTGAGTGTGAATGGTTGTCTGTGTCTATGTGTCAGCCCTGTGATGACCTGGCGACTTGTCCAGGGTGAACCCCGCCTTTCGCCCGTAGTCAGCTGGGATAGGCTCCAGCTTGCCTGCGACCCTGTAGAACAGGATAATGCGGCTACAGATAATGAGATGAGATTAATTTTGAATGTTTTTACATATTCCTTATATTAAAAAGGAAATGGACTGTCCACAAGCTAAAATCTATATGCCTGAAATAAAAAATAAAATCTTCCAACTGGTAAAAAATTTAAACACTCAGGTCTAAAATATATAAAATGTTGAAGACAAAAGTTTGAAAATAAAATTTTACGTATAAAACACAAAATTTACACAGCATGATGCAAGCAGGCAAAGAAAAAGTCTTTCCCAAAAACAAACACGAGTTTGTGATCAACTCCCAGGTGATCAGTGGAGTCTGGAGCATGCACGCACCTGTCAGAGTGAGTTTAATGGTCTTGAAGACACTGAACTTCTCCTGCTGGTCTTTGTAGAAGGACAGAAGATCAGGTTTTGGACCACAGCAGCGCAGGAACAACACGACACACCCCGACCATGCACGATCATCCAGACTGCTCACAGTCAACTTCTACAAAAACATGAACAACAAACTGAACACGAACATTCCAAACCCAAAACCTTCACATCAGAAGACAAATGACATAATGATGTACTCTGAGGTTATTAACCTCCTGACTGAGAGGTCAGACATTTATTCCCAAGTTACTTCCTTGTTTCCTTTTTCAGGTCCAGAAGCCTCATTTATAACAAAAGAGGCGGCACAACCATTAATGACGCAAAGTGTGCGGGGTGTGTGACGCAACAAAGCAGATGTGAGGGTAACTTCCTACAAATGAGATGCAAAGTGATGTGGCGTGACCATGAAATCCAGGGACAGTGATGCACTTCTTTTCCCCAATCTGTGAAACACGACCTGTGGTTTTCGGCTCCATGTATTCGCTCCACTCGCAGGTTCTGAGCCGAGCGACAAGTGTGTATGATTTACACAAAAAATAAAAAAAATACAGCACCGGTTTTTAAAAATAAATTCTATTTCAGTGTATTCAACACTTTAAATACAGTAGTTTAGTAAAGGTAGGATAGGATACGCCCACTAGTGAGGAGGGAAAGAGAGCGCTCAGGGCATTTGGAAAAGAGTAGTAGGCAGACCCAAAGCGTACACTATCAGCGTGATGTGAAAAAAGGGCAGGGGATCCTCCCCTGGACAATGTTTAAAATATAAATGTAAAATAGTGCACTGGAAGTGATCCAGATTAAAACAATTTCCATCTCAGAGCAAATAAAATGTTCATCTTGATCACATGATTCAGGTGACGGAGATGTGAAAAATATAAAATGTTGTAAATTCCTGAATATTCAATTATTGTGAAGGTTGAAACCGTATTTAGAATTCTGCAGAGGCTTTAGGAGGAACCTGAGAACCTGAAGAAGGTCTGCTTCAAGATCAAAACAACAACAAAGACAATAATGAGATTGTGCGAAACTGAAATATTTAGTAAACTTTAACTATAAGAATGAAAGAATTTTTTTTTTATTTTAAACGAGTAGCCCGAGTTAAAACTTGACTCAATGTAAACTATTCTTAACAATTTATACATTTATATACAGTATTTAAACTACTATTAAACACAAATGTTCCTGAAACTTCTCTTCAGCTGTAGTTTTATTAACCGAAACAAAAGCGAACACAAATTGCACTTTTTACTCATCTGTTCACTTTGTACTTCATTAATGACAAAGAGCTCAAACAGTTTTTTTTTAAACTGGCAACAAAATCAATGAACCAACCAAAGATCGCTTCTCTCAGTGAACAACAAACAAACAAATAAATAAATCATGTCATAAAAATACAAGAAAAATTAATTTTTTTGGGGGAAAAAACAAACACACAAACAGTGCGAGCAAAAATAAATAAATAACTGCTCGCAGTGGGATTTAACAGGGCTGTGTGAATAAAATCCAGGTTTGCGTACCAATGTATCTGTGCTTCTGTCCATTTTCTGAGCATTCCAGACTCCCCTGTTCCGCTCAGAGCCTGAAACAACAAAAAATAAATAAAAACACTTTTTTCAGCACTCTAAGATATCTACACACCACTGATTTTTACACTGTCAATAATAATAATAATAATAATAATAATAATAATAATAATGTTCTGGATTGTGATTGTTCAGAAGAGAAGGTGTCGATTAATTCTCTTGAACTGCAGCTCTGACAATAGTGCAGGTTGATATTAATTACCTCATTTTAATATGTTAAAAAGACAAAGAGAATAAATGAATGAACAGATGGATGGATAGATGGATATATAAATGGATGAACGGACACTGGACCTTAAAAGCAGTGACTTGGGCCACTTTTAGAACTTTTCTGCATCTTGCTGCTGAAACTCAGTGAAATCTTGGCTGATTAAACTCTCTCTGACTCTGAAACTGATTTTATTTGTAAATGATGAAGTTTAAAGAGGTAAAGAGGGAATTTGGCTCGTTTTAACTCCATTTCCACAACTCTGTAAACTCTATTTTAGTACATTAAAGTGAAAAAAGTTAAAATGCACAAGATTTCCTCCTTATCTTCCGGCTCTAACCGCAGCTCGTGCGCGCAAGGACAAACAGGAAGTGCCCGCGTCACGTCACGCGAGTTTCGTTTGCAGGTAATGTTAATGGAGCACGAGACAGGAAAAAAAAGACATGACTAAAAAAAAATTTTTATTTCTTAACAGAATATGTATTCCAAAGAAGTCAACGCGAGAATTTTTTCATGAAGTAAACACTAACAGATCGAATTTCTCCAATATTTCCACTGACTGGAACAATCTGACGTTTCGAGCTAACAAGCTACTTAGCTAAATCAGTTAGCAAAAAACAAATTGGCGGAAACTGGCAAAGCTAAAGAACAATTTACAGTGGTTTGAAATAATTTAACTACTTACGCGTCGATGGAAAGGGGTTTTGTCCGAAAAAACAGCAGCACTTTGGAATAAAGAAGTTGTTTTAAAACTCGGACAAAACACAGTGCCTCAGTTGGTCAGTATGGGAACGCGGCGACGTCACTATTCAGTGAATTCTGATTGGGTAAAACGAACGTGCGCATCAAGTTGATTGGTCAAAAGTTTCTGGGCGTCTCGCTCGTAAGTGTAGAAAAAAATAGACTAGGTATTAGCCATTAATGCTAACTACGGCAACACGCCCGCCATATTGGAAAGGTCTTCATTCCAATACAAGTCAATCTATCTTTATAAATTCACACGTAACGCTCTTGTTCCTAAAAACTGCACCAGTGTTTGGACTAAAATAATCTTAATCATTTGAAGTTGAGCAAGTGTTTTACTGCTGCTGGTATATTTAAATACACAACACACTTTATCTAATAATAATAATATAATAAGTGTTACAACCATTATTTTTCATTCATATAACAGTATCTTCCTTCTGAACGTCCCTTTTTTTCTTATTTGTGTCGTTTATTTCTATATCCAAATGCTGTACAATATGACGGTATTTTTGTATAATATTTTAGTTGACATTGTAAATTCAAGTCAGTGATCTCTGCCATGAGCTTGAAAACTTGCCCTTACCAAGATGGCGGCGGAGAGCGCCGTGTCTGACGTATCCAGTGACGTAGGAGTGGAGAAGAGAGTAATAGGAAGTAAGGTCATACTCCAAACCTGATCACGTTGAGGTGGTGAAGAAAAGACAGTCCTGCAGTAAAGTGGATTCAGAGGCTTTGTTGAGACTTTTTGTGCAGTATTGTTTGGTTTGAAAGACAGATTAATGGAACTTCCAGAAGAAATCCTTGCACATATTTTCTCTTTCCTGTCTCTGAAGGATAAATGCAATGTCTTCCTGGTGTGTAAAAATTGGGCCAACAGCTTAACCTGTCCGAGGGTCTGGGGACACACTGAGATCAGGTGAGTAGAATTGATTTAGTGTTACTGCAGTTTGTGACTTTGTCTTGATAATTTTTTTCCCCCACTCAGGTGTGAGTCTGGAGACTGTGTTCCCCACAGGTTCTGTGATCTTCTACCATGTATCAGACACTTAAAGCTGATTATCAGCATGGATGATCCTGCTCATAGGAAGAATGGACTGTGGGTTCTGCAGCAGGTTCTCGCAAGCGGTGATGGACGGCTGCGCGGGTTATGCGTCAGCTGTTTGGAGAACTCTCCTCTGTTTTACGCAGGACAGGATCTGCTCCAAGGATTAGTGGCCGTCTTGACAAATGGTTCATCGCTCACAGTCTTGGACCTGAGGGGTGTGCCGTTCACCTTGAGCGACAGCTTTGTCAAGAGCGTAGCCGCCCTGTGCCCCGCCCTGCGAAGTCTCTTCATCAATAACGGTTCTCTGGTGTGCGGAGTAGTCTCGGAGACGATCAGGGATGTCCTGAAATGCTGTCCGGCACTCAACACAATCGGCCTCTTCCAAGCCAGTGTGTCTCACGATGTCTTCCGAGACCTCCTTGAACCCCAGAGAACAGAGCTGAAGCTGCTGGAGCTACGCTGCGAGCGTGCACTGAAGTACGTCACGCCGCTGTGCGACCAAATCTGGGCAGATGTGAGAGACAGGCATCCTGGACTGAGGGTAGACCTGGAGCTGGACCACACCCTCCCGGAGCTGCAGGTTCCCAGCGTGCTTCAGCCCAGCATCCCTGTCAGACGGCTCCACCTCCACACGTGGACCTGCCTGCTGGAGGAGATACGCATGGTGGCACAGAGTTACGCAGGAACGCTGGAGGTGATTGAACTGCAGACCACTGCGTCCCCCGAGCTCAATGCGGTGCTGGAGACCTTGGCAGCACGGTGCACGAAACTCCGCGAGGTTCACTGTTACTGCGTGGTTTCACAGAACGTTATCGAAACGTTCTGTTCACTGTGTCCTGATTTACGCAGATACACACTCAAAACACGCAAAGAGCTGCACCCCTGGACCTGCACTACTCTTAGATAACTAACACAGTCACTTTTAAACTCTTTTACACTACAGCGTTGTTGAGTTCTGGCCTGGGATTGGCACACACTCCACTGATGATAAACAGATTTTTTTTTAAATGTATGAAATTGTTGATTGATGTTTGTTTAGCTTTTATGAAAGTCTCTTTTTTTCTGTAGCAGAACACTGTTACTTCATAATGAAGCCAAATTAAATCGAGTAGCACAATTATCAATGTATATTGTGATTTATTTAAATATTAAAGTGTATGTAATGCATTATTGTAATGCTTTAAAATGATATATATCTCATTAGTAACAACCAAAATTAATAGGGGGGGAATAATATGAATTTATTTTATCAAGCACAAAACTATCGATAAATCACAGTGTCCGGATCCCAGAAAAAAGCAACCTTCCCCAAGGGCTACTCTCGCATGACGTCACACGTGGAACCGCGGTTATCTGGGACATTTCAGTTCATCTGACTCCGTGCTTGTTTGCTCGCTGAAATTGGATATTGTGGTTGGAATCTTCCAAAAATAACGATGTGAAAGCACTGCGTTGTGTTTGGATGTTCAAATCCATATACAACAGGACATTTCAGTTCACGAATTTCTGAGAAACGACACTAATCTAAAGCGACAGTGAACGGGATTTGTTCAAATGAAGCAAGCAGATTTCATGTCGCTTACTAATAATAAATCTGATTCATCAAGTGTTCACCACCACCAGAATGACCACTTGGGGATTACTGGAGCAAAAATAAGCCCAATGACTTAATAAATGACATTTGATCTGACATTTGGACAGTTTGTTGATTCCCCTATTATCTCTCTCACACACACACACACTGCACCAGACGCAGGATTATGAGCAACATTTTCACGCTTGCGACATCTGATCTCATCATATCTGATGCACTTTAACAGGAAGAAAAATGCGTGCGCGCAATCCTCGTCATTAATTATTAACTGAAACGTGTTAAATGCTCTCAGATTGCAATATTGCAAGACTTGATTTGTTTTTAGTTTTGTTCAGGAAAACATGATGAAAGGTAACCACTGTGTTCTACACATTTTCTATCTATCTATCTATCTATCTATCTATCTATCTATCTCATGCGCGCTACAGAGGAAGACTGTCGGGAACTGAGTGAACTGGCAGTTTCTCATCTTGGGGGCTTGAAAAGATAACCATCTACTCAGGAATATCCTTGATAATCATCTGCCCCTTCATCCGACATAAGAATCGCAATCACGATCAGAATTCTCTCCAAAACGTGATTCCATATTGCGACTGCTCGAACCACTGCTGCGTACAGGAACAAAATGGATACCTGGATCCTTGTTACACGTGTGACGTCACGCATCCCTTCGGGATCTTCTGGATCACTCTCAGCAGATTCCATGAAAATCGGCTGATCTTATTGATTTTCCATCAATTTATGGCCTTTTGGATCAGCTATGGTTCGAAAACACATGATCAATCAACATAATGATTGTTGCTTTGTATGAAAAAAAGTGGGGTTTAGGGGCATTACGTTCACTTTAAATAAATTTAAATCTTTATTACTGATAGAAATGTGGGCTTTTATTGGTCTCTTGCACTTTAATTTGGATTTTTCCAATACTGACAATTTAGTTTTTTGGTTTCTTTTGTTGAATATCGTTTCTCACTCTGATGTCTTTTTCATCTCTGTCTCCATGTCTCTGGAAAGTCAATGTTTTTGGTTTAATGTGTGTGAGAGCTGTTCTCCTGATTCTTATTCACATGTAACTCAGGAGTTTGAGTCTCTGAACCTTTTGTGCCTGAATTAAGACTCAACTTTTATCCTTCCAGGAGTGCGTTTTCATTTTGTATCGGAAATTGTTCTTAGGTTTTAGTCTTTTTCCATTTCTGTGTAGAACCCAAGAGCAGAATTTCATAAGAGGTTCCAGTTCTTTAGAAACCTAGTACACCATGAGCCATCCTCAGACCTCGGGTGTGGGTGCAATCAGTTAATTATTGAAATTAAGTGATCAATCTCATTAAATCAGTCTCATTAAATTTGAAGGTTAATAATTAAAATGAATCAATCCCATTGAATCGTTTACTTTGACTCATTTGAATTGAATCATACCATAGAATCAGTCTCATTTGAAGTGAATCATTCAGTGAATCATTCAGTGAATCATTCAGTGAATCATTTAGTGAATCGTTCAATGAATCATTTAGTGAATCATACCATTAATCCTGGATAAATTACCAAACAGCTAGATTATGGTATATTTCCAAATTATTATTGATCACTTACTATATTACATAAATCATCTGCACCTTTTTGAATTCTTTGAGAGATTGGGGACTTCGAGATATTGTTCACACAAATAAAATACACAGTTTGTTTAATAAATGAATTTATAATAAAGATAAAAATGGATAATCAGTTGGAATACAGTGAGGTGTGTGTATATATATATATATATATATGTGTGTGTGTGTGTGTGTGTGTGTATGGCCTAGCTTGTTGCTAGCTAAAACAAAGTAACGTTATCTAAATAGAACAAAGGATTAGCTCGGTTGCTAATGTGTGCTTGTGTGTGTGTGTGGGAAGGACTTGACCATGTGTTTAGCCTCGTGTAGCTAACTACACGTGGTGGAGGCCTAGATTAGCCTTGTGTTGCTAGTGTGTGTTTGTGAAAGGCCCTATGGCCTGAACAAAAAGCTAGCTTGTGGATTTCTAGCTGAGGTGTGGTTTATCAGGCCTGATAGCCTGCTGAGCACATGGTAGGCCTTGATTAGCTTTGTGTTGCTAAGCAGACAAAGGGAAGCTGTAGCTAACCCACTAGCTCATAACCATACTGACTCCACTGAAATCTTGATGAGATCAAGATGTATAATAATGAAATTAAAATGTTAGTAAGAATAAGAGAGAGAGAAGCATGCACAGCCTGTCTATTAAAACAATTGAGATTAAAACAAAACAGAACAATTCAACACGCTGCGTGTTTAACAGTGTAACAGATAAACCTGGGTTTAAATTCACACTATTTCAATAAAAGCAAATTCCTAAGACTATCTTAATTATGCCTAAATGCCAAAATCTTACTTAATCCTGCCTTTAGCAAGATATGAAGAAATATTCGCCGTTGTAGTTTCGGGCCTTGCCGTTGGAGCACGTGAGCCGCTTGTGATGGAGGCGTAGAAAACTTTCTGGTCCAGCGGAGCACTTGGGTGGTTCCCGTGGAAAGCAGAGGATTCTTGGTCTGAACTTCAGCGTTCGTGAGGAAAAGTCTCTGATCAGAATAAGATGCACAGCGCTTTTGAGTTAAAAAGGATTCAATCGCTTCTTAACTTTTAACTGTCTGGGCTGCAGTCGTGACGTCACTTCTAATACGAATAAACTGGTTGTAACTCAGGTTGAGTTTAAAGATCGCGCGACTCTAGAGTTTACCTTGGCCAAGGGTAAGAAATCGTGCTGAATGATGGATCTTGCAAGAAGGAAGTGTTTTCGGGCTTGAGAGCATCTCTTCTGTGCGTCTAGATTCCTTGGAATCCGGACACGAGAGAGAAAGAGCGGAGCTTCCGCCTGGACTTATGCGCGCATGGCGGACTGACGTAGATGATCCCGCCCACGCGTGATGTAGGTCACGTGGAAGAGGACTGGTAGTTGTAGTTCTTAGAGACAAAATGGCGGCATGATACCTACACGGGGAACATTTATTTATTTTTTCCTACTTAGACACAATAATGAGGCACAGTTTTAAATAAACATTGACAGCAAGTAACTACTCAGCCGTAAGGGCCTGGAATCCATTGGATTCGTGCACCAGTCCCAAGCCTGGATAAATGAGGAGGGTTGACGGCAGGAAGGGCATCCGGTCGTAAAATCTTTCCCAAACTAACTCTAGAACGCAGTCCATTCAATCCAGTGAGTGTCATGCTAGAGCGTTCTCCAGAAACGACGTGCAGCCCGAGGACCATGAAGATGTGGCAAATAAGCTACAGCTACTGTATCAAGAGCGGATACGGCGAAAGCAAGGAGAGAAAGAAACGGGGTTGTGCTTAATATTGCCACCCTGAACATTGGCACCATGACAGGAAAGAGTATGGAAATGGTCAACATGATGTCACAGAGGAAAATGAATGTGTTATGCGTTCAAGAGACTCGATGGAAAGGGATGAAGGCAAAGGAGATTGGTAATGGGAATAAACTCTACTACAATGGAACAAGCTCAGCCAGAAATGGTGTGGGAATAATACTTGACCCTGTACTCAAAAAGAATGTCCTGCAAATCAAACGGGAATCAGATCGTCTCATCTGGTTGAAAACTGAAATAAACAGGGAAGTATTAAACCTTGCAAGTGCCTGAGCTCCACAAGTCGGATGCAGCGACGAAGAGAAAGAGCAATTTTGGGAAGATACAGTATGAGGATCATGTTGTCATATATCCCTGAAAGTGAGCATCTGTGGATAGGTGGCGGCTTAAATGGTCATGTGGGTTCGGACAACACTGGAGCAATAGAATGTATGGGCAGACGTGGTTTTGGTCAAAGAAATGTTGAAGGAGAAGCAATCATAAATTTTGCCATGGCAGGAGGGTTATCCATCATGAATACATTCTTTAACAAGAGTGACTCAAAAAAGATCCCTTACTCCAGTGGACACAGCAGTACCCAGGTTGACTATATCCTGTGCAGAAAGACAGTGTAAACTTGTAACAGACTGTAAAGTATTACCAGGAGAAAGTGTGGCAAAACAACACTAAAATGCCAGAGACATCCCAAACACCAAATGGTGGCAGCTAAAGAATGAAGAATGCAGGGAAAGCTTTGTACAGAATGTGAAACAGATTTTTGATGGAACTGACAGAGAATGGGATAGAATCAGTGAGACCATCAGAAACACTGCAAGACAGGTACTTGTGGAAACATCTAGAAAAAGTAAAGGAAGAGAAAGAAACATGGTGGTGGAACACAGAGGTTCAAGAAGCAGTCAAGGCAAAGAAGGACAGAAAGAAAGAGAGGGATGCAAATCCATCTGAAGAAACAAGCTGTGGAACTGTCTCAGACTGAAAGGAATCTCAGAAAACTATGTCCACATTGTCCAGGACATATACCAAGGCTGCCTTACACAGGTTAGGTGCTCAGGTGGATTAAGTGACCCCTTTGAGGTACAGGTGGGAGTACGCCAGGGATCAGCACTTGGCCCATGACCATTTGTGATCATTGTGGACTGTTTGACAGATGAAATAAGAAAGGATTCACCTTGGGATATGACGTATGCAGATGATGTCCTATGTAGAGAGTTGAGGGATGAATTGAAAGAAAATCTTGAGGACTGGACGAGAGCCTTGGAAATGAGAGGCATGAAGGTCAGCAGGACAAAAACTGAATACCTCCAAATAAGCAACAGCCATCAGCAGCATGGTACAATTACACTACTTGGAGAAGAGGTACCAAAAGTAATGGAGTTTAAGTACTTGGGGTCAACTGTACAAGACGGAGGACGCGGAAGAGAAGTGGCCAAAAGGATCCAGGCTGGTTGGAACAGCTGGAGAAAAGTGACTAGCATCATGTGCAGCAAAAAGGTAGCCCCAAAAGTCAAAAGGGAAACTCTACAAAACTGTCAGTCATCAGGCCGGCAATGCTATACGGAATGGAGGCAGCAGCAGTCACCAAGGCACAAGAGAAACAGATGGGTGTGGCAGAGATGAAGATACTGCGATTCTCTCTTGGTCTGACTAAACTGGACAAGGTATGGAATGAAGTGGTAAGACAAAAGTTAGGAGTGGGGCCTTGGAGTGGAAAACTCATGGAAACAAGGCTAAGGATGCATGGACGTGTTAAGGAGAGACCCTGGGTATGTTGGAAAAAGAGTGAGAGAGATGTCCATTGGAAGGAGAGGAAGAGGCAGACCAAAACGACATCTACAAGACTGTCAAGGAAGATATGAAAGCTGCTGGAATGACGGAGGAAATGGCAACTGACAGAAGGTATTGTAGGGCACGGATGTGGGAAATAGCCTGAAGAAGATGATTGACAGCAAGTTCCTCTTCCCACCTGATCTTTGCTGATGATATTTTTTCTAATAAAAGTCACTCACCATTCAAACTCCAAGAAATGCTCACAGATATTTGAATACCAGCAAGAAAATCAGACCCAACATGCACACTGGAAAGAGCAAAGTGATGATAAATGGTAACGCCAGTAGGGCTGATATTACCGTAAACAACTCAATTATAGAAGAAGTGGACAGATACAGTGGGGCAAAAAAGTATTTAGTCAGTCACCAATTGTGCAAGTTCTCCCACTTAAAAAGATGAGAGAGGCCTGTAATTTTCATCATAGGTACACTTCAACTATGAGAGACAGAATGAGAAAAAAAAAAATCCAGAAAATCACATTGTCTGATTTTTAAAGAATTTATTTGCAAATTATGGTGGAAAATAAGTATTTGGTCAATAACAAAAGTTCATCTCAATATTTTGTTATATACCCTTTGTTGGCAATGACAGAGGTCAAACGTTTTCTGTAAGTCTTCACAAGGTTTTCACACACTGTTGCTGGTATTTTGGCCCATTCCTCCATGCAGATCTCCTCTAGAGCAGTGATGTTTTGGGGCTGTCGCTGGGCAACATGGACTTTCAACTCCTTCCAAAGATTTTCTATGGGGTTGAGATCTGGAGATTGGCTAGGCCACTCCAGGACCTTGAAATGCTTCTTACGAAGCCACTCCTTCATTGCCCGGGCATTGTGTTTGGGATCATTGTCATGCTGAAAGACCCAGCCACGTTTCATCTTCAATCCCCTTGCTGATGGAAGGAGGTTTTCACTCAAAATCTCACAATACATGGCCCCATTCATTCTTTCCTTTACACGGATCAGTCGTCCTGGTCCCTTTGCAGAAAAACAGCTTCAAAGCATGATGTTTCCACCCCCATGCTTCACAGTAGGTATGGTGTTCTTTGGATGCAACTCAGCATTCTTTCTCCTCCAAACACGACAAGTTGAGTTTTTACCAAAAAGTTCTATTTTGGTTTCATCTGACCATATGACATTCTCCCATCCCTCTTCTGGATCATCCAAATGCTCTCTAGCAAACTTCAGATGGGCCTGGACATGTACTGGCTTAAGCAGGGGGACACGTCTGGCACTGCAGGATTTGAGTCCCTGGCGGCGTAGTGTGTTACTGATGGTAGCCTTTGTTACTTTGGTCCCAGCTCTCTGCAGGTCATTCACTAGGTCCCCCTGTGTGGTTCTGGGATTTTTGCTCACCGTTCTTGTGATCATTTTGACCCCACAGGGTGAGATCTTGCGTGGAGCCCCAGATCGAGGGAGATTATCAGTGGTCTTGTATGTCTTCCATTTTCTAATAATTGCTCCCACAGTTGATTTCTTCACACCAAGCTGCTTACCTATTGCAGATTCAGTCTTCCCAGCCTGGTGCAGGTCTACAATTTTGTTTCTGGTGTCCTTTGACAGCTCTTTGGTCTTGGCCATAGTGGAGTTTGGAGTGTGACTGTTTGAGGTTGTGGACAGATGTCTTTTATACTGATAACGAGTTCAAACAGGTGCCATTAATACAGGTAACGAGTGGAGGACAGAGGAGCCTCTTAAAGAAGTTGTTACAGGTCTGTGAGAGCCAGAAATCTTGCTTGTTTGTAGGTGACCAAATACTTATTTTACAGAGGAATTTACCAATTAATTCATTAAAAATCCTACAATGTAATTTCCTGGATTCTTTCCCCCCCATTCTGTCTCTCATAGTTGAAGTGTACCTATGATGAAAATTACAGGCCTCTCTCATCTTTTTAAGTGGGAGAACTTGCACAATTGGTGGCTGACTAAATACTTTTTTGCCCCACTGTACGTATACCTCGGAAAGACTATAATAACAAGAAATGGAAATCTTTTACGTGAAATCAAGAGATGAATCACATGAGGTTGGGCAGCTTTTGGCAAAGTGAATAATATCATGAAAAATCAAAAAGTGAGTATGAGAATAAAAAGACCAGAATGTCAAGGGTGTAGTATCTCATCTGTCCTGCCATCAAAACCACCCTGGCGACCAAAACATCAAACAGAACTGAAATGTGACGATGTGAGAGAGAGAGGACCAACCTCCACCACTAACTGTTTACAACAGGAACATCAACAAAGGACTAAACTTTGTTCCCTGAGGGAAGATCGACCCAAAACATCGATCAGAACTGAATTCACATGATAAATGAGAGGAGATACAATTCTAGTCAGAAGAAAATGTATTAAGTTGAACTAATGACTAATTTGTTCGCAAAAATTTGACAATACAATGACCGAGTGTTGTGCAGAAGGTCGAGTTCTTTCAAGTAAAACAATCAGAACTGAAATCCATTGAGAACTGATGGAGGAGACAGGATTTAACTGGAAATAAAGTTGTAAACAGGAAAATCAACAAACAAACAAATGACCAAGTTTTGTTCCTCATAGGAAGACTGACCCAAAACATCGATCAGAACTGGAATCGGAAGAGAAATGAGATACAATGCTAGTGAGATGCCTGGAAAATTCATTGTGGCAGTTCGTATGGGTGGGTGGAGCACAGAAGGACGGCAGGCCAGAACTGAGTTCACAAAACTCTTTTATTTTCACTTTTCAGTGGAAATTTGGCTCTCAGCCACACACACACGCACACACACAAGTCGTCTGGTTGGGGAGAGAGCTCCCTCTGCTCTCGCTCTCTCTCCTTAAATAGGGCGCGGTCACTGGGGAAGACACACAAACACATTAACATCAGGTGCAGTGATTCTGCCACTTACAGTGGGGCAAAAAAGTATTTAGTCAGCCACCAATTGTGCAAGTTCTCCCACTTAAAAAAGATGAGAGAGGCCTGTAATTTTCATCATAGGTACACTTCAACTATGAGAGACAGAATGGGGGGAAAGAATCCAGGAAATCACATTGTAGGATTTTTAATGAATTAATTGGTAAATTCCTCTGTAAAATAAGTATTTGGTCACCTACAAACAAGCAAGATTTCTGGCTCTCACAGACCTGTAACTTCTTCTTTAAGAGGCTCCTCTGTCCTCCACTTGTTACCTGTATTAATGGCACCTGTTTGAACTCGTTATCAGTATAAAAGACACCTGTCCACAACCTCAAACAGTCACACTCCAAACTCCACTATGGCCAAGACCAAAGAGCTGTCAAAGGACACCAGAAACAAAATTGTAGACCTGCACCAGGCTGGGAAGACTGAATCTGCAATAGGTAAGCAGCTTGGTGTGAAGAAATCAACTGTGGGAGCAATTATTAGAAAATGGAAGACATACAAGACCACTGATAATCTCCCTCGATCTGGGGCTCCACGCAAGATCTCACCCTGTGGGGTCAAAATGATCACAAGAACGGTGAGCAAAAATCCCAGAACCACACAGGGGGACCTAGTGAATGACCTGCAGAGAGCTGGGACCAAAGTAACAAAGGCTACCATCAGTAACACACTACGCCGCCAGGGACTCAAATCCTGCAGTGCCAGACGTGTCCCCCTGCTTAAGCCAGTACATGTCCAGGCCCATCTGAAGTTTGCTAGAGAGCATTTGGATGATCCAGAAGAGGATTGGGAGAATGTCATATGGTCAGATGAAACCAAAATAGAACTTTTTGGTAAAAACTCAATGTGGCAGTTCTTGTGTATGGGCGGAGCACAGAAGACGGCAGGACAGAGCTCAGGTTGATAAACCGTTTTATTGTCACACTTTTCAGTCATAACTTAGTTCGAAAACACAGACAGACACACACACAACCGGCATCTGGTTCGGGGAAGCTCCTCTGCTCTCCCTCTTTAAATAGGGCGCGGTCACTGGGAAGACACACACAAACACAGGTTAATTGACGTCAGGTGCAGTGATTCTGCCACTTACCTTCTCTGACTCCGCCCTCCTGTCACAGACCGGCGCTTGACCACGCCCTCGCTGCCACATACCCCCACCGCCCGACTCAGGCCGGGAGGCTGTCCGGCCTACAGCTGACTCCCCCCCCCCCCCGACGGGAGAGGAAGTCCGCCACGACCATCTGCGCCCCCGGCCTGTGGACCACCTTGAAATTAAAGGGTTGGAGTGCCAGATACCAACGGGTGATCCGCGTGTTGGCATCCTTCATGCAGTGGAGCCACTGGAGGGGCGCGTGGGCCGAACAGAGGGTGAAAGGGCGCCCCAGCAGATAGTACCGGAGGGCGAGGACCGCCCACTTGATGGCCAGACACTCTTTCTCTATGGTGCTGTAGCGCCCCTCACGCACCAACAGCTTCCTGCTGATGTACAGGACGGGGCGGTCCTCCACCTCCTGAGACAAAACCGCCCCCAGCCCTCTGTCTGACGCATCGGTCTGCAACATAAAGGGGAGAGAAAAGTCAGGGGAGTGTAAAAGTGGCCCCCCACACAGTGCAGCCTTTACCTCAGAAAAAGCCCGCTGGCATTGCTCCGTCCACTGGACCGGATCTGGTGCCCCCTTTTTAGTGAGATCAGTCAGCGGGCTGGTGACATCTGAAGAATTAGGTATAAACCTACGATAATAGCCAGCCAGCCCCAGGAACTGTCTCACCCCCTTTTTGGTCTTGGGCCTCGGGCAGGCCGCAATTGCTGCGGTCTTGTTAATTTGGGGACACACCTGCCCGTTGCCCAAGTGGAAGCCCAGATACCGTACTTCCACCCGCCCAATCGCACACTTCTTCAGGTTGTCTGTGAGGCCCGCTCGCCTCAGCGACCTAAGGATGGCCCTTAGATGTTCGAGGTGCCTTGGCCAGTCATTACTATAGACGATGATGTCGTTGAGATAGGCGGCCGCATAGGTGGCGTGGGGGCAGAGGACCCTGTCCATCAGCCGCTGAAACATCGCGGGCGCCCCAAACAGCCCAAACGGAAGTGTGACGAATTGGTGTAAACCAAACGGTGTGGAAAAGGCCATTTTTTCTCGGGATAGTGGAGTCAAGGGGATCTGCCAATATCCCTTTGTCAAATCCAGTGTCGAATAAAAGCAAGCAGTGCCAAGTCGATCGAGCAACTCATCAATACGAGGCATTGGGTACGCGTCAAATTTAGACACCGCGTTGACTTTTCTATAGTCCACACAGAACCGGACCGACCCGTCGGCCTTGGGTACCAAGACCACCGGGCTGCTCCAGTCACTGTGGGACTCCTCGACGATGCCCATTTCGAGCATGGTCTCAAGTTCTTCCCGAACCACCTTTTTTTTGTGTTCGGGTAGCCTGTAAGGGCGGCTACGCACTACCACCCCCGGGTGCGTCTCTATGAGGTTAGTGCGACCGGGCAGGGGCGAGAACACATCCGAAAACTCGGTCTGCAACTGGGCAACCTCCGTGAGTTGGGTCGGGGAGAGGTGGTCTCCACAGGGGACCGGAGAGGTACGTGATGCCAATGCCCCTTTTTGAACCTCCGCTCCCAGCTCCGCCTTCTCCGGAACCACCGACACCAACGCCACGGGGACCTCCTCATTCCAGAGTTTAAGCAGATTGAGGTGGTAAATCTGTAGCGCCCCCCCCGTCCGTTCGCCTCACCTTGTAGTCGACGTCCCCGACTCGCCGTGTGACCTCAAAGGGTCCTTGCCACTTGGCAATCAATTTGGAGCTCGATGTGGGCAACAGTACGAGTACCTTATCTCCCGGTGTGAACTCCCTAAGGCGCATACCCTTGTTGTACAGGTGGGCTTGCCGTTCTTGGGCCTGCCGCAAATTCTCCTGGGTTAGGTGGGTGAGCATGTGGAGTTTTGCGCGCAGATCCATAACGTATTGAATTTCGTTCTTACTTTGTGAAGGTCCCTCCTCCCAATTTTCCCGCAGCACGTCTAGAATGCCGCGCGGCTTACGCCCATATAATAATTCGAATGGGGAGAACCCCGTGGAGGCTTGGGGACCTCTCGCACTGAAAACAACAAGGGCTCGAGCCACTTATCCCAATTACGTGCGTCCTCACTTACGAATTTTTTAATGATATTCTTGAGGGTGCGATTGAACCGTTCCACTAAACCATCCGTTTGTGGGTGATACACGCTGGTGCGGATCGGCTTAATCCCCAATAACCCATACAGTTCGCGCAGTGTCCGTGACATAAATGTGGTGCCTTGATCAGTCAGAATCTCTTTCGGGATTCCAACTCGGGAGATAACGCGGAAGAGCGCCTCCGCAATACTGCGTGCTGAGATATTGCGCAGAGGCACTGCTTCCGGGTATCGCATTGCATAGTCCACCAGAACTAATATAAAGCGGTACCCTAGTGCTGACCGATCTAATGGCCTGACGAGATCCATCCCAATCCTTTCGAACAGGGTCTCGATTAATGGTAGAGGGTGCAAAGGTGCTTTTGGAATGGCCTCTGGATTTACTAACTGGCATTCGCGGCACGCCGTACACCACCTACGAACATCACCACAAATCCCCAGCCAATAGAATCGGGCCATTATTCGGGCTAGTGTCTTATCCTGCCCTAAGTGTCCAGCCATGGGATTAAAGTGAGCCGCCTGGAATACTAATTCCCGGCGGCTCTTTGGAATTAAAAGTTGCGTGGCTCGCTCTTTAGTTTGAGTGTCCTGCGTCACTCGGTATAACCTATCCTTCATAATCGCGAAGTAGGGGAAGGACGGGGTGGTGTTTGGCGGGAGCGTTTGACCATCAATTACTCTCACTTGGTCAAACGTATGCCGCAGAGTCTCGTCTCGCGACTGCTCTAATGGGAAATCTGCGAGGGATTCCCCAACAGAGAGAGGAGGGGCCAGCGGCTCCTCACTCTGCCGCGGAGATGACGTAGATGGCTCTGCGACAGCTGCTCCTGCCAAAGCGACACCAGGACCTCCCCCTGTTAAATGGCAGGACCCACTCTTTACTAAGTGTGTCATTAAATCCCGAAATCCCGGCCAATCAGTCCCCAAAATTAAAGAGTGGGTAAGGTGAGGATTAACCGCCGCCTTCACTATAACTTTTTCCCCTTGGAAACAAATGTGGACCGACACCAAAGGGTAGCTGTGAACGTCCCCATGCACAAACAACACCTTCACCCCCTGTGCTCCCCCCAATGCCTCGTTTTGCACCAGGCTTTGGTGAATTGAGGTCTGATTACAACCAGAATCCACCAACACCTGATATGTATCCCCTTGAATACTCACCGGTATGTGATACGCTCCGGCCCGATCGAGGGCAGCTTCTGGCGCGTCGGGGATCCGAACCACCGCGCCCACCTCCATGGCCGTGCACTGCTGTTGGAGGTGGCCCGGTTCCCCGCAGCGCCAGCAAACCGGCCCGGGCTTCCTCTCTGCACTGGTGTTCGGGGGCTCACTCACCTGAGGGGGGGGAAGAGACAGACACAGAAGGGAGAAACGGGAGGGCACTGTGGGTGCGGCGGGCCGGCTGGGGTGGTGCCAGCCCCCACCTCCGCGGTGGGGGAATGGGGTGAGGACAGGACACAGGAGGAGGGGGAGAGAGAGAGAAGAGGAGAGAAGAGAAGAGGTTGTCTGCTGTCCTGCCACCGGAACAGCCGCCAAATGGTCCTCCGCCAGCTCGATGGCCTGATCCAGCGACGCCGGGCGGTGGCACTGGACCCACTCTGCGGTTCCTGTGGGCAAGCGCGCGATGAACTGCTCCAGCACCACCTGATCGACGATCTCCTCGGCGTCGCGGTTGTTGCCCTCAGCCACCGCCAGCAGGCGTCCCGGAGTTGCTGGCCAAACGCGAATGGCCGGCCGACTTCCTCCAAGCGCAGAAGCGCTGGCGCTGCTGTTCGGGGGTGCACCCCACACACTAGAGGATGGCCCGGCGAAGGTCCGTGTAGGCCAGCCAGCGGTCGGCGGGGAGCTGTAGTGTGGCCAGCTGCGCCTCTCTCGTCAGCAGGGGGAGGAGGCGCGCTGTGCGCTGATCCATTGGCCACCCCGAGGTCTCCGCGACTTGCTCAAAGAGCGTGATGAAAGCCTCGGGGTCATCCTGCGGGCCCATCTTTGTCAGGGTGAGGGGGGACGGGCCTGCGGTGGAAGCGTCGGTTGTCCCCGCCGACGTGAGGAGGTGCCAGAACGCCTGTCGGTCCTCTTGCTGGGCCAACACCAGGGCCTCAAAGCGCTGCTCCTGCTCCTTACGGAGCGTGACTAGCGCCTGGTGCTGGCTTTGCTGGGCCGTGGCGAGGGCGTGGACCAGGTCGGCGAACGGGGAAGACTCCATGGGGCGGTTCAGCTTTGGTGCTCCAGTCCCGGGTTTCGGCACCACTGTGGCAGTTCTTGTGTATGGGCGGAGCACAGAAGACGGCAGGACAGAGCTCAAGTTGATAAACCATTTTATTGTCACACTTTTCAGTCGTAACTTAGTTCGAAAACACAGACAGACACACACATAACCGGCGTCTGGTTCGGGTAAACTTCTCTGCTCTCTGCTCTCCCTCTTTAAATAGGGCGCGGTCACTGGGAAGACACACACAAACACAGGTTAACTGACGTCAGGTGCAGTGATTCTGCCACTTACCTTCCCTGACTCCGCCCTCCTGTCACAGACCGGCGCTTGACCACGCCCCCGCTGCCACACTCAACTTGTGTTTGGAGGAGAAAGAATGCTGACTTGCATCCAAAGAACACCATACCTACTGTGAAGCATGGGGGTGGAAACATCACGCTTTGGGGCTGTTTTTCTGCAAGGGACCAGGAGGACTGATCCATGTAAAGGAAAGAATGAATGGGGCCATGTATCATGAGATTTTGAGTGAAAACTTCCTTCCATCAGCAAGGGCATTGAAGATGAAACGTGGCTGGGTCTTTCAGCATGACAATGATCCCAAACACACCGCCCAGGCAACGAAGGAGTGGCTTCGTAAGAAGCATTTCAAGGTCCTGGAGTGGCCTAGCCAGTCTCCAGATCTCAACCCCATAGAAAAGCTTTGGAGGGAGTTGAAAGTCCGTGTTGCCCAGCGACAGCCCCAAAACATCACTGCTCTACAGGAGATCTGCATGGAGGAATGGGCCAAAATACCAGCAACAGTGTGTGAAAACCTTGTGAAGACTTACAAAAAACGTTTGACCTCTGTCATTGCCAACAAAGGGTATATAACAAAGTATTGAGATGAACTTTTGTTATTGACCAAATACTTATTTTCCACCATAATTTGCAAATAAATTCTTTAAAAATCCTACAATGTGATTTTCTGGATTCTTTCCCCCCATTCTGTCTCTCATAGTTGAAGTGTACCTATGATGAAAATTACAGGCGCCTCTCATCTTTTTAAGTGGGAGAACTTGCACAATTGGTGACTGACTAAATACTTTTTTGCCCCACTGTACCTTCCCTGACTCCGCCCTCCGGTCACAGACTGACGCTTGACCATGCCCCCGCTGCCACATTCATCAATTTGGCTTAATTAGTAACTCATATCATCTCTAGCCGCTTTATCCTGTCCTACAGGGTCGCAGGTGAGCTGGATCCTATCCCAGCTGACTACGGGCGAAAGGCGGGGTACACCCTGGACAAGTCGCCAGGTCATCACAGGGCTGACACATAGACACAGACAACCATTCACACTCACATTCACACCTACGCTCAATTTAGAGTCACCAGTTAACCTAACCTGCATGTCTTTGGACTGTGGGGGAAACCGGAGCACCCGGAGGAAACCCACGCGGACACGGGGAGAACATGCAAACTCCGCACAGAAAGGCCCTCGCTGGCCACGGGGCTCGAACCCGGACCTTCTTGCTGTGAAGCGACAGCGCTAACCACTACACCACCATGCCGCCCTAATTAGTAACTCATTAGCAAAAAATTTGACAAAACAACGACTAAGTTTTTTGTGCAGTGATGAGTTCTTTCAAACAAAACAATCGGAAGGGAAATCTGTGAAGAACTGACGGAGGAGATACGATTTAACTGAATTGTGGACGACAGACACCACGCCATGGCAACAGCTCCACAGCCTCATGGACAAATGAGCTAATAAAAAAAATTCTGAACGGATACATCCTACCTGTGATGACCAATGGTAGCGAAACTTGGGACCTAATAAATGCTCAAATGGAGATGCTGGCAGTAGCACAAAGAAAGATGTTAGGGATAATGCTATGAGACAAGAAACAGGAGTAGAGGACGTTATCAGTGTCATCAGAAAATCAATACATCGCTGGGCAGGACACGTAGCCAGACTGCCAGATAACAGGTGGACTGCTAGAGTGACAGAATGGACACCAAGGAGTTGGACAAGACCAAGAGGGAGACCAAAAACAAGATGGAGGGACAATCTTCCAGGACCACTGTGGACTAAGCTGGGGAGAGGTTCCTCCTCCAGGAGAGAAATAAACCTTAGATTGATTGATTGATTTAGAGTGGGAGTGTAAACTTATGATCACGTCAAAGGAAAGTTTATGGAATATTTCAGTTGTACACAGAAAACGCCATCAAACATTAAATATGAATGAAGCGTGAATGTTTATTATTATTGTATATAAACTGTATAACAGAGGCATGGTTTTATTTATTCATCCATTAATGAAGGGGGGGTGCAAACTTTTGTACGTGTTATGCAGTAAAATGCCTTTGTTGCTGTATAAAGTCCTGATTAAAGTCTTTGTGGTTGTGTTTATTCGTAGTACGTGAAAGAGAAATCGTAAAAATGTGCGAGTGTGTGCTCGCGCTCCTGAACAACGCTGTGATGATTGACGTGTTTGATGAAACTCAGAGTATCTCTGTCTCTGTAGATCAACGCCAAAGAGTTGTCCTCAGGGTACACGGTCAGGAGCTGCGCACACACACACACACACAATTACTACACAATGTACAGTTTTTTTTTCCTCCAAACTCATTTAAATAGAAGTATAAGAGCAGATGTTTAACCTTTTCTCATTAAAGTCTTCAGTTAAATTTTTTTTTTTAAATAAATGAAACTGTAAATGTGTTGAATTGCTCCTTTCTGAGATGGAACTCCTTTTTCAGAGGGAGGAATGTGTGTGTTGTGTCTCTGATGTCCATCAGGAACCTTCAGGAAAGTGTAAAGTAACGAATGACTTTTTACTGTTGGACATTTGGATAAAAATCCATCAGAAGAGCTTTAGGAAGATTCTCTCTCACATCTGTTTCTCTCATTGTTCCTGTGGAACAGCTGCAGATTTAAGTTTGTGTTTTATGTACTGAGGAAGTTTTAACAGCTGCCCTTAGACCATGTGACAAAATTATAGTGATGTCATCACCGACCTCTTCGTCTTCGTCATGCGCGATGTACGATGTAAATCCTCCGAACTCCGCCTTCCAGCCTGAAAGAGAAAAATAACTTTTAATCAAAAACATAAAAGGGGGGCGGGGTTTCTACAATCAAGCAACCAAAATCTAGAAAGCAATAAAGAAAAGGCAATTTCTTGAGAGGGTCATGAGACGAGTGTCTAAGAGAAGGAACTAGAGAGCGACAATCAGATCCATAAGTATTGGGACAGTGATGCAATTTCCCTAGTGTTGTCTCTGTTCACCTCCACAATGGATTTGAAATGAAGCCATCAAGATGGGATTGAAGTGGAGAATTTCAGCAGTAATAACTCAGTGCATTTAATAAATATATCACATTAACTTCAGGAATTACAGCCAGTTTTTCATAGTCCCTTCATTTTTACAGGCTCAAAAGTAACAGGACAGTTGCCTGGACTGATGAGCAGTTTCATGGCCGGTTGTGGCCTGTTTCCTCATTATTTCGTGACACATTAAGGAGACAAAAGTTCTAGAGTTGATTCCAAGTGTTGAATTTGCATTTGGTAGCTGTTCATGGGAACTCTCAATATGCAGTCCAAAGAGGTGTCGATGCAAACGAAAGAGGTTGTCATTCAGCTGAAAACACAAAGCAGACAGAGGCTTTACCTCGAGATGCAAAGAACCAGTCACACTCAAGAAGAGAAAGACTGGATTAGACTTTGTTAGAAAGGCTGCTCAGTTCTGGAACAAGATTCTCTGGACAGATGAAATGAAGATTAACTTGTAGCAGATGATGATTAGAGAAGAGTATGGAGAAGGAAAAGAAGGGCTCATGATCCAAAACAATTATCATCTGTCAAACATGGTGGACATGGGCGTCGGCTGCCAGTGGAACTGTGTGACTGGTGTTTATTGATGATGTGACTGCTGATAGAAGGAGCAGGATGAATTCTGAAGTGTACAGAGTTTTACTTTCTGCTCAGATTTGGTCGAATGACCCAAAACATACCATGAAAGAAACCCAAGAGCTGCTTCAGGCAATGAAACGGAATGTCTTTAAACAGTTGAGTCACTCAACCCAATGTGAGCTGCTTTTCATTCACTGAAGATGAAACAGAAGGCAGAAAAACCCACAAACAAGCAGCAACTGAAGGTGGCTGCACGAAAGGCGTGGCAAAGCATCTCGAGGGAGGAAACTCAGCATCTGGTGAAGTCCCTGCGCTCCAGACTTCAGGAGGTCTTTGACTGTAAAGGATTTACAGCTAGGTATTAAAAAAATAATCTTTATATTGATAATTATGCTAATTTGTCCCATTATATTTTGGGCCTGTGAAAATCAAGGGAGTGTAAAATGTGTAAAAACACACGCACTAGACAAGTGTCAAACTGGAGTAATAAAGGAGTGAGACAGGTGTGAACAGTAAGACAGGAGTCAGAGACGAGTAAGACAGGTGTGATACAAGTGTTACCTGTACATCCCAAATGGAGCAGCAGGTCCAGTGCGAACTCTCTTTTTACAGAGTCGTGCAGCAGAGTGTAATCACCATGAGACCAACGACGGAGCTCACCAACACACACAGGAGGGCCTGAAACACACACACACACACACACGAGGGTAAGTCCAAGCCAAAAAGACCCAATATATAGAAAATTGGTTGCAGCCATATTTATTTTAATTGTGGAAGTTACTGATGAAAATATATGTAAATCTACATTAGTTTTCAAAATTTCAGCTTTCTAGACCCACAGGTTTTTTATTTATGCCATTTTGAAAAATTAGTGAAATTAGACCAGAATGTACCCCCTAAATCCTCACCAGGTATTTTTGGGGTTTTAAATGCATTTTTCTTCTCAGCTTCTAGGCTACACAGAGGTTTGAAATTTGGTAAATTAACTCTCCATATGTTGCTAATCTGGAAGGAAAATACAGAACCTTCTATCTAGAAAATCCTGGCCATACAGTGCTCAGCGTAAATGAGTCCACCCCCTTTGAAAAGTAAACATTTTAAACAATATCTCAATGAACACAAACAATTTCCAAAATGTTGACAAGACAAAGTTTAATATGTGCTACCTGTGCTTCATTTCCATTCAGGGTCTTAAAGATATGATACTTTTTGTGAGGTATGTAACTGAATCTGCCATATTTCTGTAAATATTCTATCTAGAGAGAGCTCCCATTATGTACAGTAAGTGACCAGGCAATCTGGTTTATAATAAGACCAGGTAGTGATAGGAGATGAATACATTTGTTTTCTAGTATTTTTAGGGCCCTAAACCCCACTCGCGAGTGCGTTTTTCTTAATTTTTAGCATTTTTAGGAAGTACCTATGGCCAGGATTTTCTAGATAGAAGGTTCTGCGTTTTCCTTCCAGATTAGCAACATATGGAGAGTTAATTTACCAAATTTCAAACCTCTGTGTAGCCTAGAAGCTGAGAAGAAAAATGCATTTAAAACCCCAAAAATACCTGGTGAGGATTTAGGGGGTGCATTCTGGTCTAATTTCACTAATTTTTCAAAATGACCCAATTCATTAAATACACAGAATAGGGCCCTGACATTTTTTATGAGTTCATATTTCACGAGTATCTATTCCCATAAGCTCTCACAAAAAAAAAAAAAGAATCTGGTGCTGCAACCACCATCTGGTCATTTGGCATGGACCTACCCACGAGGAGAGAGAGAGAGAGAGAGAGAGAGAGAGAGAGAGAGAGAGAGTTTATTGGGTCCAATATGAACACATTAGACTTTTCAAAGAAATAAGTCATGCCTCTGTGCTCATGGTGATGTCAGAGCATGTGACTAAAGGTCAATAAAAGGAAAGAAAGAAGGAAAAAGAAAGAATTCTGTCTCTCTCCAAACTGAGGAAAGTCTGACCACCTTTGGGTTTTTTCTCCATGGATGAAGATGTGCTACTGGGGCCCTGACCATCCAGATCATTTCTCTCATCCTCTGCATTGTCTGTGTTGCTCCGTCCATCCTGCCCCTCGCTCCGTCCATCCTGCCCCTCGCTCCGTCCATCCTGCCCGTCGCTGTCACTCTCATCCTCTTCGGTGGCGAGAGCGTGCAGCCTCAGCCCCGTCAGGTTGGACAGCAGGATGAAGAACGCCTCAGACGAGAGCAGATCCCAACATTCCTTGAGACAGGAGGGCAAATTCTGCAGCTGTGCTCGTGCATACCACCTACACACACACACACACAGAATGAGGAATGGCAGAAAGTCGCTGTGTGGACTCTCAAGTGTGAACGCAGCAGTAATATGATGTAAACTTTCCCTGAATCCCTGGATGACGAGTTAAATCATAAAAACACAAACCTCATCAGTACCTCACCTCTTATTGGGCGGTCCTCTCCTCTCCCACTGGATTTCAGCCAATCGTAACGCCTCGGTCACCTGCTTATATTTCTCCTCCTGATAAACAGAGGAAATGGCAAAGTAACGCTGCAGTGCAAATCAATTACTTATTATAAACAGCAAGTGTTCACTGTTACTATAGAAACGATAACATAAGAACAAGTACATTAATATAAACCTGTACATCTATCTGTCTGTCCTATATATTATATACACACACACACACACGCATACAGTCAGTACCAGTCAAAAGTTTGTACACACCTCCTAATTCAACATTTTTCTTTATTTTTATGAATTAAAATCACTTCCTGTCTTAAAGTAATGATGGATGTTGTTCTGCTTTACTTAGTTGTTCGGTTCTTGACATAATATGGATTACTATAGTTGTGGTGTTAAATAGGTCTAATAGGGTATTTTTAATTATTTATTATTTACTGTTTGAGCTTAAACGCATTAAGACGGTAAGAAACTCGTCCACTGATTACCTTTTGACGAGACCAGGTGACTCCCTCGTGAAGCTGGTTAAGAGAATGATAATAGTGTGGAAAGTGTCATCAAGGGAAACGCTGGATACACTGAAGAATCTAAAATATCAAACTTTTTCTTTAAAAATTTTTTGTTCACCACATAATTCCAGATGTGTTCCAGATGTTATTTCATAGTTTTGATGTCTTCAGTTTTGTTCTACAGTGTAGAGAATCGTCACAATACAGAAACACCCGTGAATGAGTCGAGTGGGGTGTACAAACTTTTGACTGGTACTGTGTGTATGTATATACAGATCGCGCAGTGTGTTTCTTTAACGTGTGCGAGTTTAACTCAGTGGAACAGCGGCTCACCTGGAGGAAGTTCGGCAAGCGGATTTCTGACGCGTCCTCAAACTCCTGCTGCACCTGAGCCTGATACAGAGGATCCATGTACATCTCATTCACCCACTCAAACAACACTGACTCCTGCACACACACACACACACACACACACAGCAGTTAATTCTGGGGCTTCAAATGGCAGACACTTGTGTAGAAAATGACGTGTTCAAGGACTTTTTGAAAATAAAGGTGCCATAGACAATTTTTTTTAACTTTCCTTCTTGTACAGATAACCTGGAGAAATGTGTAGAACATGCAAGAAAAACTGTTTAATCCATGGCCTCAGCACAAGAATGTTATATTGCTGAGAAAACCAGTTGAGGTGAATTGGGTTCTGGTCCAGAGTGCTCGTTTGTGGGTTTTTTCCCCATTACAAAGAAAATCTCACTCTTGACCATCCTCGTAAACCATTTGAATTTTGTACATTTATATTGTTATTATTTGGCTTTCAAGCAGCTGAATGTCACTTAAGTGTTGTGATGACAATCCTTTCTAACGCGAACTCTTGCTATAAAATGCTAATTGAACCACTGCAGGTTCTGGGGGCGGAGCTTTGTGTACAAGGGTTAAAAAAAAAAACCAGAAATACCTCATCCAAATCTTATTGAACTCCACCAGTTTAACTGTTAGAAACCAAATCTTGCAACATTTTGAAAAATCTTTTTTGATGCAAATAAAATAAAGAAAATTAAAATATAATAAAAATAAAAGCAATAGAGGCCAACAGCCTGATATTCAAAACAAGTAAAACTCAACTGAATTTTCAAATGAATGCAAACATTTAAAAAATGGTAAATGCAAATATTTTAAATGCTCTAAGAACAGTGCGAGAGTTTAACCCTGAACCTGACTCACATCTTGGAGGACGTGTGTGAGACGTGGCACTGCGGGTTCAGTGTAGCGCCGGGGCCTCGGCAGGGACGGGCCGTGAAACCAACCACTCAGAGACAAGCGACACTTTTCATTGGTAAGAACCTCAGACACCTGAGAGAGAGAGAGAGAGAGAGAGAGAGAGAGAGAGAGAGAGAGTGTGAGTGTGTCAAAGTAAACGCTTTCACACCTAGGAGTCCATTTATGAACCTGAATCAGAGTGAAATTGATTCTTCCAATTAATTTGCTATTTGGTTCAGTTTGATTTAGTTTCACACTTCATTTCACATCACTAAACAAACCAAAAAGTGAACACTCATTGTCTGGGGTGTGTGTAGATCTGACAACATCCTCATCAAACTTTCATTCATTGGTCAGAAATATGGCAACGGAAAAAGTTTAACAATTGAGTGCATGTAGAAAACGCAGAGCCAGTGCTAAACCGCCATGAGGTAATTATATGGATAACCGCTTTAAGGCATTGTGTGATTATGTTTATTTTTTTCCAAATCTCCAGAACACATTTCTGGAGCACAAAAAAAACAGCAAACCAAAACACAGAGTGTCTGATTCACTTCCTGCAGGGAGTCGACTCAGAGTCGAATCACTTTCTCACTCGGAAGCGGATCGAGAACACAACACTCTGACACTCTCAGGCCCGAGTGTGATCACTGTGTTATCACACTAGGGTTCTGTTCTCTCTCTCTCTCTCTCTCTCTCTCACACACAAGCACTTTCACACCTCTCACACACACGGTTACAGCTCAGTGACTCTCTGACCTGCGGCTCAGGTGTGAATAAAGGAATAAATGGTTTCACGTTGGGTGTGTCCATACAAGACCAAAGACAACACACTACAGAAAACACAGTCTGTTTTTAGACGTTACAATAGGCTAAGTGTCGAATAAACTGTGATGCAAAACAGGAGAAAAACAGAAGTATTGGCACTCAGACGGAAGCAGGACAGACAGTCCCACAGTGGTGAAGTAAAAACAGAAATGAACAGGCTGTGGTGAGGATTTGGTGAGCTGGTTAGTGCCATTTAAGACACAAAAGCAGCAGTTTATGCTTCGTTTAGATTACAGAACACTTTCACTTGCAGCTCTCTGACAGGTTTTGTTTCAGTTTCTCACAGCTGCAGATCAGAGCAGTTAAAAAAAAGACAGGCTGCGTTACTGCATTAATAATGCATGACCAAAAAAAAAAAAAGAATGAATAACCGTAAAATGGACTGTGTGTGTGTGTGTGTGTGTAATGACCTGATGGAAGGAAACAGGAGAGACTTCAAAAAATAGCAAAGTGTTCCAGCAGGGCAGCAGAGACTTCACTACGCTCAGCGGCTCACAATGTTCTACACACACACACACAATATATATTATTATTAGAAGGCTGCTGAATTCTGGACTCTGACTGGTCAGAAGGGAAGGTGTTGATTAATTCTCTAGAACAGCAGCTCTGACAGTAGCACAGCCGCACATCACAGGTTTATATTAATGAACTCATTATATTATCGTTTAATAAATAATATTTTGAGATTTAACATTTGCGGATGGAGTCTCCAGTGTCAGTGCTAAATCTGTAAATGTTTATAGCTGCTATAACGTGACGTAAGAACAGGAATGGACTTGGTTTACTGATGTTCCACAACACTGAATATCTACAGCAGGACATGCTGAGCTTTAGTTAATAAAAAAATTAAATTTCTTTTCAAACGACTAGGGTATAAAGGAAATAAAAACCTTGGGATGTGCTATTATTGCTGTTATAGAAAAATAAACGATTGTGTATTTAAGAAGGTGCACACACACACACACACACACACACACACACCGTCCGTGTTGTATAAATCTAATGTTCCTCCGTCACTCAGGTCCCACTGAGGCACCAAGTAAAAGATGAAGGCGACTCTCCGTCCTTCAAGTTCATCATCGTGACACAGCAAGATGTCTGTGAAAGAGGAAGATGAGGGACATAATGTGGTTACACTCCTCTTCATCTCTCTCTCTCACACACACACACACACACACACACTGCAGCTTGTTATTTCATTACCCGTGTGCTCGTATTTAGCACAGGAAATGTCCACAGTCGGCTCCAAGTCCACTCCTAACACCCCAGACAGCCAAGAGCGGAACTGGAGGAAAAGAAGTGACCTAACGCGCGCACACACACACACACACACTGTTCACACTAATTACATAAAAACACAACTGCACTTTACTACATCTTTTTATACTACTTTATATCTCTTTAATTATTTTATATCTCGTTTTTAATTTTTTTATTCATGTTTAGGTAATGTTGCTGGAGGACTCACAGAATAAGAATTTCATTGTACTGTGTGACACTGTCTCTAGTCCATATGACAAAGTTGAATTGAATTGAGTTCTTACGCTCCAGGAACGTCATAAACACTGAAAGCTCAAACCTGATTTCAGAAATGTGATGCTCTTTCCTCTTCTTCAGATCATCAGACTGTAAAAGACACAATTCCACATTTCTGTCACCATGAATGAGGACGTTAACTCCCAACCTCAATTAAAAACACTGGAGCTGACTGAGGCACCTGCTGGAACTTGTACAGGTCGTTGGACTTGCTGTGGAAACTGAGCCGCAGGAGTTCGTCTCTCAGGTTCTCCACGAAACTTTCATTCTGAACAAAATTCCCGATTCTGCAGTGAGGAAACGGCTCACAGTCCAACTGCACACTGCCTGCACACACGTTCCTCACATCACTTCACATTTATAGAACAAAACGGCAACTCGACCACAGAATTATTGGCACCCGTTACGAGAACAAACAAATATGACTGCGTAACAAACATTCCTCAACTACAATTCACTCGACTTTCATTTCATCAGTGTGAGAAATGAGTCACTTTTCCTTCAACAGCAAGTCATTCTAATACAAACTTATTTTGAAAGTGCTCTCTTAAAAAAAAAAAAAAGGTGGGGAGGATTTTAAAAGTATTGGCACCTTTCATCTCATCTCATTATCTCTAGCCGCTTTATCCTGTTCTACAGGGTCGCAGGCAAGCTGGAGCCTATCCCAGCTGACTACGGGCGAAAGGCGGGGTACACCCTGGACAAGTCGCCAGGTCATCACAGGGCTGACACATAGACACAGACAACCATTCACACTCACATTCACACCTACGCTCAATTTAGAGTCACCAGTTAACCTAACCTGCATGTCTTTGGACTGTGGGGGAAACCGGAGCACCCGGAGGAAACCCACACGGACACGGGGAGAACATGCAAACTCCACACAGAAAGGCCCTCGCCGGCCACGGGGCTCGAACCCGGACCTTCTTGCTGTGAGGCGACAGCGCTAACCACTACACCACCGTGCCGCCCCTGACCAGGAGTCAAGAAAATAAAATTGTCTATGCTCTCTGTGTGGGAGGGGCATACACACTTTCTCAGGTCAGTCACAGCAATAAAAGCCCATCGTTGGCATCTGTGAGCTCATGTATGTAGAAGAGGGTTGATAGCTCTTTCCTCCGAGTGTGTTACGCTCCACTTGACACATCGTGTCTCAGAGGAAGACCGTATTACCCTCACCCTCGGCATGGTATTTCTCAAAGCCAAGGATGTTTTCTTGGAAGGTTGGGTCCTTCAGAGACTCAGCAAGACTCCTTCCTAGTCCTCAGAGAGAAGAATGGAAGAGTCTAGTGAGTGTGCAGGTGTGTGTCATGGAAAAGGTCCCACCTTTCCACATAGGATTGTGGGTGCTTTAAGAATGCACAGGATCCACACATACACTGGCTGGGAATCGATCGAGATTAAACTGGAGGTTTAATAAAAATAAAATAAATAAAAAGCCGTCACAAATTCTGAATGTGGCTGTGGGGTGTAAATACTTTTAAAAACCAATATTAAGTAAAACTATACATCATCCAGTGTGTGTCAAACCTCCAGGTATCATTTACTGCATGTGCTGTTGATCTTTTGTTCATTTTTCTTTATGAATGAGTGAAGATCTCATTCGGTGGGGACTAAACCGGCGACCTGCTTCCGCTCTCTCGTTAAACTCGGGTTTAAACTCGGGTTTAAATGAATCTCAGGGACTCCGTGTGGGTCAGTAAACCACGCGTGCGCGACACACACCGTGACAGAAACTCGTCTTTCTCCTCCAGGCTTCTTTCACTCCATTCCGGATCCCATCATCCTCCAGATCCGAGCGGATAACAGCGACTTCGCCCTCTTTACTCTTTTTCACACTTTTCCCCTCATCACTTTGATCCGAGCGCCGTTTGGGAGCCATCACACAATCCAGCCTCCCCGCCAGGAGCCCAGGCCGTCGCATCCATTTGACGTCATCAAAACGCTCGCGCTCACCTTTCGGTTTCTTCACAACCAGCACCACAATGTCAACAAGAGCAACTTTTACAAACTCAACGGACATCAGGGCAAAATAGTTGAAAAGAAAATAAATAAAAACAAATGAAAATGTTAACAACATGTGACCACTGAAACTCGGAAACTGAATATTGTTAAAAATGGCTCCTGGTCTTTTTCCAGACTTCACCTGCCCAGTGTGTGTGTGAGAGAGAGAGTCTGTTCACTGGAGCCTCAGACTCCTGGTCTTGGCTCACAGAAGTGGAACCTGATGTGGGTTCCCGCTGTTGTAACTCATCCAAATCAAGATTCAATAAGTGCATGCTGAGATACTTTTCTGCTCATCACTTTTGTAAAGGGTGATCGAGTTACCGGAGCCTTCCAGTCCACCCAAACCAGTCTGCCTATTATCCTCTGACCCTCTCTCACCTTGAACCAGTCTGCCCATTACTCTCTCATCTAGAACCAGTCTGCCCATTACTCTTTCTCATCTTGAGCCAATTTGCCCATTACTCTCTCATCTCAGACCAGTCTACCCATTACTCACACTCATCTCGAACCAGTCTGCCCATTACTCTCAACTTGAACCAATTTGCCCCATCACTCTCTCTCATCTCAAACCAGTCAACATTACTCACTCTCTCATCTCAGACCAGTCTGCCCATTACCCCCTGATCCTCTCCTAACGTGGGTGTTTCTGCCCACAGGCTTAACATTTACTGGATGCTTTTTGTTTTTCATGCCATTCTGTGTAAACTCCAGTGACTTGCATGTAAAATTTCCAGCAGGACATCAACAGTTTCTGAAATCCTCAAACTCACAACCATCACATAATCAAAAGGATTATTTTTTTCTCCATTCTGATGTCAGTTGTAAACACTAGCTGAAGCTCTGCTCCTGTATCTGCATGATTTTATGTTTTGCATATAAACTACTGACACATGACCGGCTGAACAGACACCTACACGAGTGAGCATTAAAGTGGCTTTTATTTTTAAAAAATTACATTTATTTATTATTGATGCAAAACCAGTTTGTTACTCCAAGCAATATGTATTTTTATTATTTTGATGAGGCGGCACGGTGGTGTAGTGGTTAGTGCTGTCGCCTCACAGCAAGAAGGTCCGGGTTCGAGCCCCGTGGCCGGCGAGGGCCTTTCTGTGCGGAGTTTGCATGTTCTCCCCGTGTCCGCGTGGGTTTCCTCCGGGTGCTCCGGTTTCCCCCACAGTCCAAAGACATGCAGGTTAGGTTAACTGGTGACTCTAAATTGAGCGTAGGTGTGAATGTGAGTGTGAATGGTTGTCTGTGTCTATGTGTCAGCCCTGTGATGACCTGGCGACTTGTCCAGGGTGAACCTCGCCTTTCACCCGTAGTCAGCTGGGATAGGATCCAGCTCGCCTGCGACCCTGTAGAACAGGATAAAGTGGCTACAGATAATGAGATGAGATCTTCTTGGAATCAAACTCGTTCTTAAACAGGTGCATTAAACAAGTATACTAAAGTATATTATATAATAAAATCTAAAGAGAAATATATTAATAAGAAATAATTGCAAAAATAATTTAATAAGATCATTAAAACAAAACATGACACTATTTATAAAGAACATAGAACAACATATGAACGAGATTTATTTCAACCCTGCAACCTTTCACAGCTCCACTCCACTGCTGACAATAAGCGCACGCTGAGGAGTCCCCAGGTAAGCCACCGCCCACTGCACCAGCTGCTCTGGGACCCTACACACACACACACCTCTCTTCACAAACACATTTTACACAGCAGATAGAACTTAAATAATAAATGTAATAAATCATTCATTTCATACATTTGTTGAGTCATAATCCAAAATAAATGGTTAAATTTATTTTAAAACTTTAATTACTTGAAAACTTTTTTTTTTCTTCTTGGGTGTGCCATGCATTTACAATTAATTAGACACAAAATACTTTAAAGAAAAAAGTAAACAAAAGGGGGAAAAACTGTTAGTGTGTATTTTGGTTGGTTTGCTTTATATTCACCAATTTATTATTTATTTATTTTCAGATGGACTTACTTGCACCGGCTGAGAGCCGAGGCGACGTTTGGACAAGGTTCATACGCGTACGAGAAACTGCTGCCGTCTGAATGGACCTGAGAGTGAACATTTATTTACAACACAACTGACTGAGTGATTCTGTGTGACCATGCCACGTGTGTGTGTGTGTGTATGTGTGTGTGTGTGTGTGTGTACACCTACCCGTCTCTTTTTGGCGGGTGGGGTGTGTGACATGTGGTGTGGTATTTTTGGGGACTGTTCCTCCACACACACGGCTGCAGTGTGTTTGGATGATGTTTCGGGACTCGGTGTTAGCGGCTCCTGATGCAGGTCCGAGGTTGTCGGGTTACTCGGGTGGGCGGTGCTATAAGGAGACAGGCGTGGTCTCTGAAACGGTGGAATGATGATCCCGGACTCAGCCGAGCTGCTGTCGGTGAGCAGTGAGCGGCTGTCCGGCTGCAAGAGTGACTCCAGACTGCCTATAAGTAACAAGAATGACTAGATTTATTACTAAATTAATTATTAAAAAGGTTTTATAATGAGGTATAAATTAACATACAACATAATGAATAAATAATTTTGCGCTTCATTCAGGTTTTAATTCCAAACTCTTTCAAGAAGGACTTACTTTTTTGTTTAGTTTATTGTGGGTTTTTTAAGGAATAAATATTATTTTTACAATGTGACTTTAAAATGTTAAAATATATATATTTTTTAAAAAGCAGCTAATATTACTTTTAATATCAAAATGCACATTACTCAAACAAACACTGAAAAGTGATAAAAGGGCAATAATTTTTAATTTTAAAATCTTTATAAAATCACATAAAACACGACATAAAATCTTATTACTTTTTTAAAATACATTAGTAATATGATTAACTCCTGTAAAACTCCACTATAAAAGCAATAAGGATGTACTATTTAATTTTACAATGTAATTCAATATTAATCTATTTAAGTATGAATAAGTTTACTATGAAATATTAATATTTAAGATGATTAAAATTAATACAGCTTTAAATGTGTATTACTAATGCAAACCCCTTTATGACAAGTCATACATATTTTGAATTAAATATCAACAAACACTGATTGTTGATGCAAAATATTGATATTTATGCTAATATCTACTGAAATAATTCCACAAGTGAGGCAAATTTATATAAAGTTATATTGATTAAAATGAATGATTTCAATAATTTTATATTTAGTAGATTATAACTGGCCTGTTCCGTAACCGATAACACTGTTTAACTCACACACATTTATACTGAGTTGAATTTTTTTTTTTAAAGATATTTTTTTGGGCTTTTTGCACCTTTATTGGATAGGACAGTGTAGAGACAGGAAATGAGCGGGAGAGAGAGACGGGGAGGGATCGGGAAATGACCTCGGGCCGGAATCGAACCCGGGTCCCCGGATTTATGGTATGGCGCCTTATCCACCTGAGCCACGACGCCCCCGAATTTTTAACTTAAATCTGGAACATTGTGTGTGTGTGTGTGTGTACTGATTCAGTAAATAATAAATTACTCTCTGAAGATGTTGGAGTTTCTAGCAGGTCAGCAGCAGGACAGAACATATCCCAGGGGCTCTCATGTTCCCTGCTCTCTCCTCCTCCAACACAGCAGACCTCTGAGAGGCCGAGAAGAGAAGAGGTGTGTGTTGGGGTGGGGTGGGGATACAATAACATCACAATAAGCTCCCTGGAGTAGCATTTACTCTCCTCAGCATTTCCACATCACTGCTCACGTCTCCTACCTGGTCTGGTGTTGTTTAGCGTGAGCTGATGCCCATCTTCCGGCCTGTCGGAAGCCACAGTGGGTGAGTCTCCACCCTGATCCTGCGTCCTGATTGGCTGCTTCGCCGCTTCAGCTACACAAGGAGGCACCAGGCCGCTCGGAGTTTCGCTCACACTCAACACACCTGAGCACGGGAACATTTACAGAAGAAACAAAAAAACATTTATGAAGCAGCTCATGTACTCGTCTGGTGGAATTCCCGAAGGTCCGTAATGATAAGGAGCAATTAATTAGACGGAAGACAGTACAGTACCGGGATCAGCTGTCAACATGGCCCTCTGCTCCTCTGGGATGACGAGATGAGACACAGGAGTGCTGAAACACTCCTCACCCTGGAAAAAAAAAAAAAGGCACGCACGCGCGCACACACACCCTGTTTGGATGTTGTACTGACATCTGGTACCACCCAGTTACTATGGTTACGGGCTTACCTTGCAGCGAAGTCTCTCTCGGTGCCAGTGAGTAGGTGTGGCTATTCTCAGGTGACCCATGGTGGGTGCGGTTATTTTCTTGGTCGCCTCATTCAGGAGGTCTGTGATGATGTCATTGTGCCACGCCCCCATCAGACAGGAAAGTGGGAATCCTGTGAGGAAAAATTTCCAACAACAAAAGAACATTAAATATACTTTTTGTAAATACGATTCAAAGCATGAGTCAGGTTTAGATGTAGAGGTGAATATAAAAGGTGTGTATGCACACCCGTGTGTGTGTGTGTGTGTGAGAGAGACACCAGCCTGACTGTGAGTTCACAGAAGTGACTGAACTCTCCTTCATCAGGGATCTGCAGTGAACATTAAGATACACAGCATCAGCGTTTATGTGAATCATGAAAATCTATTCAGTTGGGGGAGGGGGAAAAAGAACCCCGCTCGTCTCCGAGGTTTCTGTCCTGAGATTAACGTGAACCTCGAATGATCGTCTTCAATCGTACGATTATTGTTGAATTCCTGCGAGTTTCTATTCGGATTACACTGTGAAGTTTAAATCGCTTATTTATTTCACTTAACACACCAATTTAATGAACATTCTGTAAAACTCGAATGCATTAAATGAAAAATAAGACCAGCTATTCAATCAGAACAAAAGTAAAAGTAATGGCACCCTATAAAAGGAGGAGCTGCATTGCCAGATTAAGCACACACCAGGATTAGGAGGCGCTCTTTCACCATTTAGTCGCCGTTTTGTTTTTGACTCTCTATGAGCTTTGCCTTTTATGGTGTTCTGTGGGTGTGGCTAAATGTTAATCAGCTGTGACATGAACACGCAGTAATTTATGGCATTTGTTTATTTGTCTGGAATTCTTAATTCAGTTCCATGAACACGTTTACACACACTTTTACTGAAAGATAAATGGGAATGGGGACAAAGGAAACACATTATGCGTCTCTCTCTCTCTCTCACACACACACACACACACACACACACACACACGTATATACGTACCGCCATGTCTTCAGGATTTGTTCCCTGACTGATGGCAGCATCGTGCTGAAAGTGAAAGAGACAGAAATAGTTTGGCTTTTTAAACTAAACTGAGTATTTAAAATATAATGATTGTGTCTGATGGAAATGTCTTGCCAGCTCGGGGGGCGGTGATGCCGACTGACTCGACCCACAGTGATGATCTGATTAACACGGAGATAAAACTGACAGTTTGTCTGAAAAAGCAGGAAGAAAGAAAAGAACATGACTGAAGGCTGAAATAAAAACAGTCCACTGTTGAGTGTAAAAGTTTACATCCTGTACAGTTTAGTATTTTGGTAGGGAGGGCTGGAAGAGCTGCTCAGAGAACGAGGAGTTATAAAAGCAAAACAGAACATCTGCAAACTTTTAACCTGATTCTTAACACACTATTTTACCCCCTGATTCTCTCCCTAATGTAGTCATGGCCAATTCCCGCCCACCACACAGCTCTGCCCTATCACACAACAGGGAGGGTGAAGTGCATCACGTTTCCTCCGAAACACACGAAATCAACCGATTGCATCTTTTCAAACTGCTGCTGGTGCACCATCACAAACTCGGAGGAAAGCGCTATCTGCCCACTTCTGCATACATGACTGACTAGTGTCACTGTAACTGACGGGGGGGGGGGGGGGGTGTATACCACCTGAGAGTACGGCCAATTTTGCTCTCTTGAGCTCCTGGCCACAGATGGCTGTAGCAGCATCGGGATTTGAACTCACGATCTCTTGACGATAGGGCTGAAAGGACAGGCGGAACACATTGCTGTTTACACCTGTGTCTATCACGCGTCTCCAAGGTGTCCAGCTGATCATGCGTTCAGATTTCATTACTGCCTACATCACGTTTCCTGTTATGTCCTTATCAGAGGACACATCAGGATGCATTCGCGTTTACACCACAAATGACACATGGTTAAACGCGTCCCAGATCACCTCGGCAAGCGGTGGAGTGAATGTGTCTTCATGGTTGTTTATAATTGGATTTAACGGGGGCGTCGTGGCTCAGGTGGTTAAGGCGCCATACCATGAATGCGGGCGACCCGGGTTCGATTCCGGCTCGAGGTCATTTCCCGATCCCTTCCTGTCTCTCTCTCTCCCGCTCATTTCCTGTCTCTACACTGTCCTATCCAATAAAGGTGCAAAAAGCCCAAAAAAATATCTTTAAAAAAAAAAATAATAATAATAATTGGATTTAACGCTGTCCACCTGTGATCCAAGAGACATTTTAATGCCAGGTGTAAACAGGATCTCTTTAATAGTTTCTTTTTTGTTACTTGGGATAATAAAGGATATTTTTCTCGCGGTCCAAATCCTGCGCTCTGATTGGCTGGCGAGCGGGTCCGTATCCTACAGTACAGACCCTGGTTACGGACCTCTGGCGACTCGCTCGTTCACAACAACAAACATAGTCACATTTTTTGTCAACATTTATCTTTTTTTATAAGATTTATTTATAAGATTATCAAAAACCTTATAAATTTTTGCCAGCATTTCTCAGGAGAATAGCATTAATTTTACAGCATGGATAGCGATAACGACAGTGTTCACAGCAAAAGTGAGTTTTACTCCCCTGAGGAAGAAGAAATAAAAGAAAACATTTCAGGAGGAAGCTAAAAACCTGTAATTTGCTAACGCTGAGCAAAAGCATGGCTGAATCCTGAATGAGTCCTATTTGTATAAATAGGGGACTACATAGGCGGCAAAATGTAGTGTTTTTCCTGCCATGGAAGTGCACTTGTATACCGAGGAGGAAGCCATTTGCATCACAGCCGTGAATGAGGATTCAAAATGGCGGCTCGGCTCGGTTTTCCCTTTCGGACGTTCTCTCGTTTTCTGTTACAATTTGGTAAAGAAAAAAATAAATATATTATTTACCAGCTTAAGGTCGGTCCGTATGGTGAAATACTGTGACCTCGGCCTTGAATACTGACCTCGGCCCAGAGGGCCTCGCTCAGTACTCTCAAGACCTCGGTCACGGTATTTCACGATACGGACCTCCCAGCTGGTAAATAACACACACACACACACACACACATATACACACACACACATATATATATATATATATATAAAATCAAACACTAAATGTCTTATGGTTATTAGCTCATCCAGCCGACACGTAATAAATTTGTCATCATGTGTTGTCCGTCATCCATATTTTACGAAAATCGCTTCCTCTCTCAGTTCTTCACTGATTTTTATTCTTTTTGGCAGGAAGGTCGGTCTGCCTGGGGTGCATATAGCTTCTACCCAAATTTGCATAATTGCAATTAATAATGAAGATATGGAGTAATTAATTCTTAACAAGCAGTTTCCACACAAATCGCTTCTTCTCCCTCAGTTCTTCACTGATTTTGATTCTTTCTGGAATGAAGGTAGGGGAACCTAGGGTGCATATAACCTCCACCCAGATTTGCTTCATTACAATTATTAATGAAGTTATGGACTAATTAAGCCTTAATGAGCAGTTCAACAAAAATCACTTCTTCTCGGTCAATTCATCACCGTTTTGAATTCTTTCTGGTAAATCGGTTGGTATTCCTAGGGTGGATATCGCTTCTATATATAGCTTGTATATAGTGTATATAGCTCGCAACATTTATTGTGCAAGGTGGCCCACTTTAGAGCGTTCCTTCTGGACTAGACGGGGCCAGAGTGAGCTACACCCTCATTGACGGTCTCATTAATTTATTTAAACTTTTTCACGCAGTTGTTTATAACAGAACATATCTGAAGGCCAGGAATGTGTTTCTCTGCTGTACCAGCTCTGGGTCCATGTGGAAGTTCAGCTGAAATTTTCGCACCGACACCGTTGTGTTGTCCAGACCGGAAAACGTGTCTCTCTCCTCTAACCTGAAACACACACACAGTTCAAATGTTTATTACGGACACAAACCAAAAAATATAACTCCAGGTCGAGGAAAATTTACATTTTTTAAGCTTGGTTTTGAAAAATAATAATATTTAATTTTAAATTAATATTAATACTACTTTAAAAAATATTATTAAAAAAAGAAATTAATTAAAATAATAATAATGAGACCTTTAATTACTATTATTGATGCAATCCCTTACATGACAATCCATACAGATGATAATTATTTTTAAATAAATATTTATATAAAAAGGTATAGATATTAAAATGTCTTATTGATGCAAAATCCTGAAAATGTCATAAAAAAGTAACAAGTTGAGATATTTACTTTCAAAATCTGTTACTTTTGAAATATGACTTTCAAAGGTAATATTACTTTTTTTATATTAATAAATTATTACAGTGTGTACCCATATATGAAATCCATAAATATTTATAATTATTACAAAATAAATACATTAAAAAATACACACAGGGCTCAACACTGACCTGCATGAACAGCCTGTAGTTTCAGAACAAGCTATTATAATAATATTCTACAGAAACATAATTCCTAAAATAAGGCGCATTTTACGAACATAAATACACCAACACATACATTTACATCAAGTGACCAAAATTATTATTCACTTCTAAAACTTAAATATTTGGTACAGGACAATTATCCTTCGCTTTAATTTATTAATCTATTTAACTCTCACAAGAACTCATAAATAAAATTGAGTGTATATGTAACTGTATCTGTCTTCAAAAGCCTTGCAAAGCTGAAAAATCTCTTTTCTCAGTTCTATGTATATAACGCTTGGTGCTAAAATCCACCTGGAGTGAATTCATTAGAAGGTAAACCTGCCGTCGCGTCTCATCGTGCAGAGTTTGTGTGATATTTTAGTCTTAAAAATGTTTTTAAGTGTGTTTTAGTGCGTTTGCTGATTTAACACAATAGGCTGCTGCTGCTGAGGATGATGATTCTGTAAAATTAGCTGAGGGCTCAGGTGTTTAGTCGTTGGTGTCATAACACGTAGTTAATAAGTTGTGTGTGTTGTACTCACTCCTGCATGTGCTCCCAGGCGGCGGTGCTGAGCACCGCAGGGATGAACATGGTCCCATCAGACAGGAACAGCATGCAGGCATCGCTCTCACCTGTGCGCTGAGACTCGGTCAATTCGCTCACCTACACACACACACACTTTATTAGACAGAGACACAGTACACATATGCTCTCCATTTAAGACAGCTATGGTTTATTAAGGTGTGGCTCTTGGGGTGGCACAGGGGAAAACTTGCCACCCTTTAGAACAATCTGCCACCCCAGTCCACCACACCAACTCCCATCTCAATGGCACCGTCATTCCAAATCAAGAAAAAAAATCCTGAGAAATTTTATGCATTTCAGATTTATGCATCAATCTGTAGCTTGAAATCTTACATTCTGTAATTTTTCACTTTGCTTTAGCCCCGCCCCATATTGCTTTGGAACTTTCCACCTGGTCACGCCCCTCAAAATGTTCCAACAGTCAGATATTTCAGTTTAACCAATAAACGTGCAAATTTGATCTAATAGATTTTGCTTCAGTTACTAATGAGCATCTTTAGAGAACCTGGAGAAAGAAGGTGCTACAGTCCTGTATATGATTTTATCATGTTTTAATTTGTTTATAGATTTGGATACATGCGTGTCATACCTGTTCCTTTTCTTCTACTATTTGTAATGTTTGGTAAATGTATGTTTGCATTTAAAAACATGCAATAAACATAGTAAGAAAGTTGTATATAATGACGTAATGTTAAATTAAGATTTGCAATCATGACACTTATTTAGATTTATGGATGCATTTTAGAAAGAATACGTGAAGGACAGAAAAGCAATCAAAAGTGATACACGGGCGTGGCATGAGGACAAAAGCAGCAGCACAGTGAAAGATAGAAGGTAAAATCTTAATGTCACAGTAGAAAAAGCTGCTTTTTAAGAACTAAAACACTTCTGAGTTTGTTGGAGGTAAAAACACTGTCCACTATTAAAAGCAACCCAAAAGTCTCAGGATTTCACTTCACTGGGATGAGATACAACAGAGAGATGGTATTATTTCTTTTCTTCTTTCCATCAGTGAGCTACAGAAAACATTTCAAACTGAACAGGATAGCCTTCACTGCTTTCCTGGAGGGGTTGCTTTAATAAAAAAAAAACAATTCTATCATGATGACTGTAACCCCCCAGTGCACTGCAGGTCACTTTCATCAGTGTGTTGCAGTGGTGATGCACGGAAATGCAATCACAGCCTACGTCACACTCATGGGCGTGGCTGACAGCAGAAGAGGGGAGTGGTGTAGCTGTGAGCCCAGGACAGGGTTCGTGCTGACAGGGAAGAGGCAGGTTGGGACTCGGAGCCTCACCCCGACCACATGAGCTCTCACGCCGAGGTCTCGCTGCTCTTTGCCGTAGTTGTGAATCAGCTGCTCGACCCACGGCTCCGGTTCCCTCTCGGTCCTGTAGCGCCGCATTACAGCCGAAAAAGGCTTAAAAACTACTCTTTTTATTTCTACTCGAGTTAAAAGCGCGCACGTCACGGAAATTTCCACTCAAAACCCCTCAGCTGAACGGTGCACTCTTGTTTTCGCTCCGTGCGGAAACACGTCTAAGGCTTTTAAGTTCCGGTTTGGATATAAAGCGTCTCTTGCTGCCCTCTTGAGGAACATTTCTGGTGAAACAGAACCCTGTGCGGTGTTTAAACCACCCCAACACCATTTCTACAGCACCATTTCACTGCTGTACTGAGAATAAATCCAAATATAATAACGCGCTATTTCCATCGAAGGGCAAGTTCAATGGGTGCCAATACTTTATGCAGCGCTACAGACTGACCAGACTAATTATTCATAGATTACTTGACGAAAGTGGTAGGTGGAGCTGAGAGAGAAAGGGGAGGGGTGTTTATAAAGTAAACAAATAAACAATGTGAAAGGAAAGAAAGAAAATAACTAAAAATAAATAAACATTATGTAAAGAAAGTAAGTCAGTGATCAGTTATTCGTCTAATTACAGAGCTGTGTGACCTGAGTGGTGGGAGGAACTGAAAACAGCAAATGAGTGGGTTTTTAATGCTCACAATAATATTAAAATTTAGACTTTAATGAGAATGAAACTAGGGGGCACGGTGGTGTAGTGGTTAGCGCTGTCGCCTCACAGCAAGAAGGTCCGGGTTCGAGTCCCGTGGCCGGCGAGGGCCTTTCTGTGTGGAGTTTGCATGTTCTCCCCGTGTCCGCGTGGGTTTCCTCCGGGTGCTCCGGTTTCCCCCACAGTCCAAAGACATGCAGGTTAGGTTAACTGGTGACTCTAAATTGAGCGTAGGTGTGAATGTGAGTGTGAATGGTTGTCTGTGTCTATGTGTCAGCCCTGTGATGACCTGGCGACTTGTCCAGGGTGAACCCCGCCTTTCGCCCGTAGTCAGCTGGGATAGGCTCCAGCTTGCCTGCGACCCTGTAGAACAGGATAAAGCGGCTACAGATAATGAGAAAATGAGATGAGAACGAAACTGGAGTCGTGATATTTGGACGTGTTCTCTGGAACGAACTGTAAAACCCACTGGAATAAATCTGGCTGTGATGAGGGACAGTGATTAGAAATAGGATGAACAGGAACAAGTCCGGCTTTTTTTCAACTGGGCCTCTTTTTGAAGGTCAAGTCTTTTTCATGTTTAATGATCTTGAAACACATTTCCTCTGTAATGACCTCTTCACTGGCTCACCGCACAAATTAGGATTGATTTTAAGATTTTTATATTTGCCTAAAATCATTAAAAGGTGCCAGCTCCACCCTTTCTGTGACTTTTACAGCCACATGTCCCCTCAGGGTCACTCCAGTCCAATCACCAGCTGCTTCTCGTCGTCCCAAAATCAAGGCTCAAGCACAGGAGAGACTGCGTTTTTGCAGTTGAACGATTTGCGTCTGCAGGTTAGATGGACTCCGACACCACCGGGTTTTAAATCCTGTCCTAAAACGCATCTTGGCTTTTAACTCACTATGAAAACTGCTTGTTGCCTTCTTTTTCTTCTTATTCTATCAATTATCATCATCATCATAGGTATCCCTCATTAAGAGTAAGATTGTCCATTAGAGAAAAAAAGCTTCATTTGTGCACCTGTAGGTGACTGATCAGTCCGATGCGAGAGCCACAGCTTTTGCCACAAGAAGCGCATGTGTGGATGGTAACTGACGGCTGACCAGGAGCCCCGTCACGCTCCTTGCGGCGCTGGCGTTTATCATCTGCCTTGCGACGACGCTCTTGCTCAAACAGCACCACGCCCTCCTGAACGATTGTTCGCCATTCAGCCCTGTCATGAGCCAAGTCTTCCCAGCCAGCTAGGCCAATATTGCAGGCTTTTAGATTTGCCTTGATGTTATCCTTGGAACGTTTCTGCTGTCCACCCTGTGATCTATGTCCTTGGCCCAGCTCCCCATATACCGTAGGACTTGCTTTGGAAGGCGTGAGTCCTCTAGCCTGATGACATGCCGAGTCCAATGGAGTTGATTTTTGATAACCATAGCTTCAATGCTTGTGCAGTCGGCTTCCTTGAGAATACTGTTGTTTGTTCGACGATCCTGCCAACTCACGGCAAGAATGCAGTGGAGACACCGCTGATGGTACTTTTCAAGGCATTTGAGGTGACGCCTGTAAGTTGTCCAGGATTCTGAACTGTGCAGGAGGGAAAGTAGCACGACAGCCTTGTAGACCAAAATTTTTGTATCGGTCCTTATCCCTTTCTCCTCAAACACTCGCACACGCAGCCTGCCAAAGGCGCAGCTTGCAGCCTTGAGACGATGTAAGATCTCAGCATCAATATCAGCCTTTGTGGAGAGAATACTGCCTAGGTAAGGGAAGCTCTGGACGTTCTTCAGCAAAGTCCCACTAATCTTAAGAGAAGGGGACATGGGTTGCTGACCAAGAGCTGACTGGTAGAGGACTTCCGTTTTCTTGATGTTTACGGATAGACCAAGACTTTCGTACCCATATGCAACTGCATCTAAAATGGCCTGTAGCTGACTCTCTGAGGTGGCACAGACACAGTTATCATCAGCGTACTGAAGCTCGATCAGGGAAATAGTTGTGGTCTTGGTTCTTGCCTTCAGTCTTCGGAGGTTAAACAGCCCCCCATCCATTCTATAGACGACCACTACTCCAACGGGTAGTCTGTCTTGTATCAGGTGAAAGATAGCCGATATAAAGATAGAGAAGAGGGTAGGTGCAATAACGCAGCCTTGTTTTACACCAGTCCGCACCTCGAAGGCTTCGCTGTCACCTGAGCTGGCAATAACTCTGGTGGACATGCCGTCATGAAGAAGTCTGAGGACGGAGATAAACTTTACAGGACATCCATATTTAGCCAGTAGTCGCCACAGTGCTTCTCGATTGACTGAGTCAAAAGCCTTTGTAAGGTCTATAAAGGCCATATAAAGCGGTTGATGCTGCTCTCGACATTTCTCTTGTAACTGTCGGGCAGTGAATACCATGTCGGTTGTCCCTCTGTTAGCTCGGAAGCCACACTGAGATTCTGGTAGGAAGCTCTCGGCATATGGGTGGAGACGATTGGCGAGGATTAGAGCAATGATCTTGCCAGTAACAGCAAGAAGGGAGATACCATGATAGTTCCCACACTCCGATTTGTCCCCTTTTTTAAAAATCCTCACCGTGTCTGCATCCCGTAGGTCCGATGCTATTTCCTCCGTCTGCCAGATGATGGAAATAAGTTTGTGAACACATCTGACCAGATCTTCACCTCCGTGCTTAAAGAGCTCTGCTGGTATTCCGTCAACACCAGAGGCTTTGCCGCATTTCAATTGACTGACCGCTGATTTTGTTTCCCTGAGGCTCGATTCTATCTTCAGCAGCTCATTGATCAGTAATTGCAGGATCTTATTTAGCAAGGATTCATCAACGAAAGAGTCTTGGTTCAGGAGATCTTGAAAACGTTCTTTCCATCGCTGGTTCTCATCTCATCTCATCTCATTATCTCAAGCCGCTTTATCCTTCTACAGGGTCGCAGGCAAGCTGGAGCCTATCCCAGCTGACTACGGGCGAAAGGCGGGGTACACCCTGGACAAGTCGCCAGGTCATCACAGGGCCGACACATAGACACAGACAACCATTCACACTCACATTCACACCTACGGTCAATTTAGAGTCACCAGTTAACCTAACCTGCATGTCTTTGGACTGTGGGGGAAACCGGAGCACCCGGAGGAAACCCACGCGGACACGGGGAGAACATGCAAACTCCACACAGAAAGGCCCTCGCCGGCCCCGGGGCTCGAACCCAGGACCTTCTTGCTGTGAGGCGACAGCGCTAACCACTACACCACCGTGCTGCCCATCGCTGGTTCTATTAATACATTTAATTTTATCAGTCTCTGAACTTGGTCTTTGCATTTTGTTCTTTTCTGGTTTTTACCCGTGATTGGACAGCACTTTTGTTTTTAAACGTGCTTTATAAATTAATCTGACTTTGACTCGACTTATAAAATAAATGGATTTATCTTTACAGAAATATGGATTTCGGCCGAGATTCTTCATGAACAAGCCAGAACTAACTAGGGCGAGGAAAAGCTCTGAGAAAACCTGAGGAAGAAACCTCGAATATTCAATAAAAATAAAAATAAAAAACCCACAAATCTAGGGAAAAAGATAACAGCACGATTTTTAATAAAATAGTTTGTCAAATCCACACATTTTTACAAACAATTATTACTAACTACTACTAACAGTGATGGTGCTTAAAAAAGAGAAACTAAGTGAAATCTTGGCTTTAACCACAAACTCAGTAGTCACAGCCATGTAATGTAAAACATTAGAACGCACTTCAAACATCATAATTTTTTACCCCCAGTGTGACAAGTGGGTAAGCGCCGTCTGGCTGCAGGACCGGACTGCTCGTTTGCGCTGGGTTACCTATACTTCTGCCCCCCATGATTGCCCTCCCTCACTCCCTTCCCCCTCGAGTCCCGAGCTTTCATGTTGTAAAGTGTACTGTGTTTTTTGTGTTTATGTGCTGAGGTGTGTTTTTAATGTTCCCACACTGTACTTCCCACAGAAGCATAGTGTGGGGGTTGTTTTTTTCTCCTCCTCTCCCCTCATGTTATTCTGTATTTTTCATCCCTGTCTTCCTGTCCTGTCTACCCCTGTGTCAATATGTATGACGGACAGGTTGACGGCTAATTTCGCTGGTATTTGTGACTAGTGACAATAAAGGGTTCATTCATTCATAATTATCCAGTTTCCTCTAAAAGCAAACGATTTATTGTAAAATCCAAGGCGATCAGAAAGCCTTAAAGTTCTTATCTGTTCCCTTCGGATTTCAGGTCAGAGTCCGGTCACATCGCCTCGGAAACAGAAAACGTCCCCGGAAGTGAAAGAAGAGGAAGAGCAAAAGAAAGTGTTCTCTCCGTCTTGTCAGACTCCACCCTCAGGTGAGCGATTACACAGCAGCTGAGAAAAGTATCGACACAGCTGTCATTCAAACTTGTCAAAACGAACCGAACATGGAGCCTTGTAACGGAAAGCACTTTTCTACACTTTGTAAATATTCCTGCTGTTGTGTTTTGTGTGTCTTTGTTGAAAGGCAAAGCTAAACGGGCGAAGCGAGTGTGTGCCGTGGAGCCCGTGGAGGAAGGACTGGAGTTTTGTGACCAGTCAGGAAAGAAATGGAGACTCGGGAAGCTGTTGAGTCAGACTGACGTGGAGCTGACAGACATACGAGGGTACGCCTCATCCTCACTGACCATTTCACTTTATTCAGAGCACTGACCAAATATTAAAGGGGCGGTATGTAAAGATTTAGAGCGTAAACAAGGAGGTCAGGCTCACATAGGGTGGATCAATCCCACATTCCTGAACCGTATCGCAGAAATGAAGAGCACTCTGAGTTTAGGATTTGACACATACGGAAAAGACGTGGCGCTGAGGAGCTCTGCTTGTGACATGGGGCGGAGTCTGTTTCTGGGTTGTAAAGGGTTGTTTACAAAAGGATGTTGGGTCTGGAAACACGTTTAAAATTCTCATCTCATTCTCATCTCATCTCATTATCTCTAGCCGCTTTATCCTTCTACAGGGTCGCAGGCAAGCTGGATCCTATCCCAGCTGACTACGGGCGAAAGGCGGGGTTCACCCTGGACAAGTCGCCAGGTCATCACAGGGCTGACACATAGACACAGACAACCATTCACACTCACATTCACACCTACGCTCAATTTAGAGTCACCAGTTAACCTAACCTGCATGTCTTTGGACTGTGGGGGAAACCGGAGCACCCGGAGGAAACCCACGCGGACACGGGGAGAACATGCAAACTCCGCACAGAAAGGCCCTCGCCGGCCCCGGGGCTCGAACCCAGGACCTTCTTGCTGTGAGGCGACAGCGCTAACCACTACACCACCGTGCCGCCTCACGTTTAAAATTATAAGCAGCATTTTTAAACACAGCATGAGAGGAGTAGTTGGTGAAGAGTGACGTGTAGCACAAAAATTGAAAGCGTGCATGCGTATTAAATCTGTTGTCCATTTGCATTTTTGTTTGTCCATCAAAACTGTCAAGTGTATGTGAGCATCAGGGTTTCCCACACTTGAAAGGGAAGGACTCGGACACAGGATTCCACTCGTCTTGTATTTTATTGGTTTTCAGTGGAACTGACGTTAGAATCAGAAGTAGAATCAGAGGTAGAATCAGAAGTAGAAGCTAGAAGCTTGGAGCTTGAAGCCGAAGTTAGAAGGTGAAAAACCTTTAAAAACATACAAACATAAAATAAATGTATGAATAAATGCTTGTTTTTCTACAACAAAGCATGTATGAATAAATGCTTGTTTTTCTATAACAAAACCCAAGTTAATTAGGCAACAATATATAAATATTTATGTATAAGGTAAATTAGGTATATTTTAACCATTTTTAATAATTCAGGTAATATGTTGCTGAACAAATATAAATGAACAGAAAAACAGTTTTAAACTAAGAACCATTTTAACCATTAGCCCTTTCACAGGCAGTTTGTTCACTTTAACTGAAGATCTTTTACTACACGCCACTGAGAAAGGAAGTTTAAACCAATCACATTAAACCAATCACAGGTAAGGAACAAACATTTCTCATGCCCACGGATTACTGCGAGCGCAGTGTTTGCATATAAAAAAGTTCAGTGGGTTTACAGGTAGCCTTTTTTGTCCTTTTTTCCCTGATGTGCTGTAAAGTTTGTGTTAGTAGCGAAGTTCTCTTTGCAACTGCTGCGCTGCTGCTTCATTACAAACTGAATGTCAATTCTGCCTAGCGTTCTAGAACGACCGCTGCCCTGCTATTGGCTGCCCTGCTAACTAGCGTTGTGATTGGCTGCCTGTTCAGCGCAGCGTGCGTGCGCTGGTAGCGCAGCGATTCAGCGTAGCAGGAAGTGGCGGAGGCAGCTGTCAATCATGTGAGCCTGCGTTCAGGCACTCCTTCTGGCAGGTCGCCGCAACACCTCCCACTCGATCTTGGTGTGGCGCGACACGGGAAGATCGCACCCATCAGGCGAGCTGGTCTCTGCTGACTTGTTCCTCCACTGGGAGGAGGACAATGAGGCGTCGCACATCCCGATGCAGTGTGGTACCCTGTGGGTCCCAGGACTTTTCGGTTGGCTTTGGAGTCTTCACTCGAGCACGTCCACCTAGGGGGACTTTCACATGGACATCCCGGACAATGCCTTTGGAGTCTGCATTCACGCTGACCACTCTTGCAAGCTTGAATTGCCCCCTCAGTGCGTTTTGGTTGCAGAGCCACACTATGTCTCCGACGGCAACATTCCTTTTTGCAGTGTGCCACTTGCTGCGGATGAACAGGTTCGGACCTGCAAGTTGGCTCCAGGACCTCCAGAAGTGGCTAACTTGTGTTTGCATTTCTCGCAGTCTCTTGAAGGGGTAGGTGGTGTAGTCTACTGTTTTGAAGTCTCCAGTTTGTGTGGCTCGGCCAAGCAACAGTGTGTTTGGGGTTGCGTAGTTGATGCGGTCCTCACGGCTCTGAACTCTGGCATCGATTGGCCTTTCGTTGGCAAGGTTAGCAGCTAGCTTAAGCACTGTCAGGAACTCACTGAAGGTAAGGCCTCCTCCGCCACCGAGGCTTTGCAGAGCTCTTTTGGTGACCTTGACAGCAGCTTCGGCCGCACCGTTCCGGTGGGGTGAGTCAGCTGGAAGGATTTTCCACGTCCAGCAGGTACCGTTTTTGGCAGCATACTCTTCAAGTGATTCTTTGTTCAGTTGTCTCAGGTAAGTATACATTTCTTCCAGGACAGGTTTCGCTCCAATGAAGTTTGTTCCAGGATCGGACCAGATCTTCTGCGGATGACCACGGATTGAAGTGAACCTCTGGTAAGCAAGGAGGAAGCTCTCTGTTGTTAGAGTGTTTGCCAGTTCGACATGGATGGCTTGGCTTGACATACAGCAGAATAGTACGCCCCATACTTTCATGCTTGCTCTCCTTCTGACGTCATCCTTCACTTGATATGGTCCGAACAGGTCGACGGATGTGAACTGGAATGGCGCAGCTGGATTGACATGCTCTTCAGGTAAGTCACCCATGATTTGCTGACAGGTTCTTGCTCTTTCCTTCTTGCAGATGATGCAGTTGTCAACAACTTTTTGGGCCAGAATTCTTCCTCTGATCACCCAGGCTCTCTTTCGCATCCGCAGCAGAGTTCCTGCCACTCCGTCATGTCCCTCACTGTGTGCTTCACGGGCCAGGAGAGTGGAGACCCAGGCTTGGTATGGTAGCAGGGGAACAGCATTATGGTCCTCTTTGAAGGCCTGTATCCGCCCTCCACACATCAGGATCCCAGTTACTTGGTCTTTGTATACAACAAGCCTGTCAGTAGTTGTATTTGGGAAGTTCACACCTTCTTGCGCTGCCAGACATAGTTTCAGGAACATGTTTTTCCTTTCGCTGACAGTGATGACGCCAGATGAAGGTATTGCCTCCCACTTTGCTTCATCTCCCCTCTTGGTGTGCAAGAACTTCTTAGCCACCCTCCAAATCCATGCAACCGTCCCGACCAGCCGTCTTAGACTGCTGAAGCGCCTTTCGTCCAATAGATTTTGGACTGCTGCTACTGTTGGTGGCGGGTTTCTGGACTTGGATTGTGCTTTGTCCTGGACTGCAATTGGGCTTTGTGTCTTCAGCTGACTTCGGGTGAGTACAGCAGTGAATGTTTTCTTCTGCATTTTTGTGACGTTGTCTCTTGCCTGTGCAGCAACATCTTTCGCTGACTTTTTTGGCCACTCACTCTCAGGAAGCTGAAGGAACTGCGGACCTGACTGCCACTTGGATTTCTCGATTAGGTCATCAGGACTGGCCCCTTGGGTGATAATATCTGCAATGTTCTCGGCACCTGGAATCCACCACCAATCTCGGATGTCAGTGCTGCTCTGGATCTCACCAACTCTGTTTGCGTAGAAGGTTTGGTATCCATAACTTTCACGCTGTATGGCACCCAAGATGGTCTGGCTGTCGACTAGATGATACCACCTCTTGACCTCGATTCGGCAGTGCTTTTGGAAGTAATTCTTCAGCCGTGCTGCAAAGACTGCTCCGCACATTTCTGCTTTCACAGGGTCACCTTTATGGTCAAGGGGGGTTTGTTCTCTCACTTGTTCTTTCAACAAGTCCTGGCCGAGGCGCATTTTCTTCCTCCTCTTGGAGAAGTTCACTGCAACCATGACATGTAACTTGTCATCGTCGATGGTGTAGCCGAGGCCCAGGGCTTTGTTATCCTCTTCGGTGAGTTGGTTTGGCAGGATCATGGTGTTTGACTCGATCTTCTTACCTCTCGACTCGCTTCTCCCACTTTGATCCGAGTAGATCCAGGGCTTCATGAAGAACCCTCCTGCTTGAAGGATCTGCTCAATGTTGGATGTGAGGCATTTCAGGTGGTCGAGGTTGTTGTGGGAAGTCAATATGTCATCGACATAGGCATCCTCTTCGAGGACACGTCTCTCCTCTTTGAAGTGGTTGAATGAAGGCAGGCTGGCTGTCTCTCGCATGGCAACCTGGGCTATGCAACCAGCAGGTTTGTCTCCAATGACAGCTGCAGTGCGCATGGATCTTGCGAAGTGAGTCTTGGAGGTGTGGGCCGTTAAGGTGACTTCCTCAAAGAGGTCTGGGTGTGTGCCTCCAATGGTTTTGCCAAGCGGGCCATCCCAGAGCACCAAGTCACCGACGGAACGAACCTTCTGGGGTACCAGCTGCCCTTCTTTGTGGCTGATGAGGAGTTGGATCTCCTTTGGTCTTGCCAGATCTTCCAGGGAGATGTCTGAGAAGATTTTCTGCAGTTTTTTCGCCGGGACATGTCTGTGGACTTCTGCTATTTTGTCAAGTCCATAGCAGATGAGTTGGTGTGCTTTGAGTGTCCCTCTTGGGGTGCTGACTCGTATCTTCAGCAAATAGCGCTTGGTTGCAACAGACACCTTCATCCCTCCAACGCCATGAACCTCCAGCGTAACGTCTTCACTTCTCAGGTTCAACTTGCTTGCAGCTTTGTGCGTTATGTAGTTTGTGTCTGATGCCAGGTCGATGAGGGTCCCGACACTCTGTCCGTCATTAGCAGTGACATTGAGGAGCATTAGGATGACTGGGTACTCGGTGAGGCAGTGTTCATCTAGAAGACCTCTCTCAGCAGCACTGGAGTTGAATGCCCTGGACGCTATGTTGCAGAAGGCATCTCAACACTGTTGTGCCAGCTCTGGTGTGAGTTTGGAGAGGAACTGCTCCTGGGTTTCAGTGAGTCTTCTGCCCTCAGCCCTCACTGGACTGAACTTGGGTGTTCTTTGGGACTGGGGTCTGGTAACTGGACAGAGGAGGAAGTGGTGTTGGTCTTTGCATTCTGGATTCCCGCACAGGTAAGTGGTTTTCTTGCAGCTTTCACCAGTGTGGACTTCGAGGCATCTTTTGCAGGCACCGAGTTGTTGTGCTGCATCCCTCTTCTCCAATGGCTTTAGGTTGGTTCTAAACTTTCTGCAGAAGTACAGTTTTCTTCTGTGCTTTGGGTCACCACAGACGATGCAGCCTGCTGCGTCACCGTTGGATGACACTGCCGGACTGTTGGTTGCTTTTGTTCTGGCTTGCTTCAGGAACTTGGTCTTGTCCTTGGCAGGTTCAGCGCCATCTTTCAGTTGGTCAAGTTGCTCATATATGGCTTCCTGTGACTTTAGGTAAGCCAGCAGCTTGTCAAAGCGGTCGTGATGGTCCACAGCGTTACTCACATCAGCAGCATAGGTGAGCCAGTCTTTCTTTAAAGTTTCTGGAAGCTTGCCCTCAATGGATTTGGTCACAATGGGGTTCTTTATGGCCTCGGCATTGTCCAGTTCATTTAAGTCGTAGAGAGCTTTTTCCACTGTTTGGATGAGCTCGATGACTCTTCTTGGCTGGCCGGCTTTGACTGCAGGAGTTGCTTGTAGATCTTCAATGATCTCGAGAGCAATGTTGGCTTGGTTCCCAAACCGGTTATCCAGGACTCTGAAGATTTCGTTTGAGGAGCTGTAGGTCGACAGGTGTAGGTTTTCGGCCACCTTTTCATCGATGCTGTCGAGCAGCTGGAATTTCTTGACCTCTCTAGACCCTGTCGGTTCACCCTGCTTCTGTAGAGCTTCCCACTCCTTCTTCCACCTGTAGTAACTTCGCTGGTTGCCAGCAAACTTTGGAAGGGCTGTGGCTTTCAGCTTTATTGCTGGCACTGGAGCTGTACGGTGGACAGTGGGCTCTTCAGATTCTGTCTTGATTTTTGCAGCTTTGATGAAGGCGGCCTTGCGCGACACCAGCTGGGGAAGTTGTACTTCGAGCTCTGTCATGCGGTGATCAAAGTCTCTTTGCTCTGCAGCGGGAGCTCAGCGGTTCCAGTCACGGTGCACTTCTTTGGCCTTCAGCACCAACATCTCAAAGTGCTTCAGCATGAACTCATATGCCTCCAGAGTCACGTCGAGCTGGGCAGAGGAGACATTCTTGCAGTCAGCTTCAGCGATGTATAGAGCAAGGGGCAGCTCTTTCTCCCCATACGATTCCCAGAGTGTTTGTTGAATTAGGAGCTTTGCTTCTTTAGTCCTCTGCTTACAGTATGCCTCTATCTTCTCCAGGTCGGCTTTCTTCTCGGCGCCCAGGTCCTCTACAGCGGCTGCGTCTGCTTCTGCCATGTAGGCGGCCTCAATCTCTTCGTTCGCCTCCATGAGTCTCGAGCTTTCTGCTGTAAGCTTGTTGAAGTTTTGCTTTAGCTCCTCCACAGTCATCTCTGAGTATGTTCTTGCAATGCAGTTAGCAAGATGGGAGAAAAGTCTTTTGGCTGTGGTTCGCTCTGTTTTCAGTTCTTCTAATGATTTCACCATTTCGTTTCTTTTTTCCAGATGACTTCTAGCTTTATCCTCCAGGCCCCCAGGTGAAGTGTCTTCCCTCTCTGTTGGGTTGTGGCATGAGTGGAGTCTTGCTTCTTGGTCACTGGTTTCGGTTTGATGCACTGGTGCAGTGGTGATTCACTGGCAGTCGTCTGGCAGTCGTCATTTTCCACTGGTGCATCGGTTTTTCACTGTCAAGTGTATGTGAGCATCAGGGTTTCCCACACTTGAAAGGGAAGGACTCGGACACAGGATTCCACTCGTCTTGTATTTTATTGGTTTTCAGTGGAACTGATGTTAGAATCAGAAGTAGAATCAGAGGTAGAATCAGAAGTAGAAGCTAGAAGCTTGGAGCTTGAAGCCGAAGTTAGAAGGTGAAAAACCTTTAAAAACATACAAACATAAAATAAATGTATGAATAAATGCTTGTTTTTCTACAACAAAGCATGTATGAATAAATGCTTGTTTTTCTATAACAAAACCCAAGTTAATTAGGCAACAATATATAAATATTTATGTATAAGGTAAATTAGGTATATTTTAACCATTTTTAATAATTCAGGTAATATGTTGCTGAACAAATATAAATGAACAGAAAGACAGTTTTAAACTAAGAACCATTTTAACCATTAGCCCTTTCACAGGCAGTTTGTTCACTTTAACTGAAGATCTTTTACTACACGCCACTGAGAAAGGAAGTTTAAACCAATCACATTAAACCAATCACAGGTAAGGAACAAACATTTCTCATGCCCACGGATTACTGCGAGCGCAGTGTTTGCATATAAAAAAGTTCAGTGGGTTTACAGGTAGCCTTTTTTGTCCTTTTTTCCCTGATGTGCTGTAAAGTTTGTGTTAGTAGCGAAGTTCTCTTTGCAACTGCTGCGCTGCTGCTTCATTACAAACTGAACGTCAATTCTGCCTAGCGTTCTAGAACGACCGCTGCCCTGCTATTGGCTGCCCTGCTAACTAGCGTTGTGATTGGCTGCCTGTTCAGCGCAGCGTGCGTGCGCTGGTAGCGCAGCGATTCAGCGTAGCAGGAAGTGGCGGAGGCAGCTGTCAATCATGTGAGCCTGCGTTCAGGCACTCCTTGTGGCAGGTCGCCGCAACAAAAACCATAAAATCTTCCTGGTGTTTTTTTTTTAATTAAGCATTTATAATATAAAGTTACTATAATAACGTTATAATGTCACTGTAATAATGTTGTATGACAGAAAATTTTTAAAAGACAAACCTGATTTAGCCACACATTCGGAAATTGAATGGAGTTTTACTCACTGAGGCAGAGGGAGAGGAACAGCAGCAGATACATTTTGTTATTAATCCAGAATCCTGAGCTGTCACAGCATCTGCACACACACACACACACACTGAACTATTTGCTCACACAGGTTGATCAAGCCTTTAGAAAATGTCTTGCCTGCTCGTGTATCTGAGATAAAAAGCTGCGCTTGAAGGCAACTGTGGGAGTGTAAAATATCAGGGAGGACTGTGCAGGCATGAGATTATGAAAAAAAATAAATCTGGGATTAATGCTTATGCTCGTCTGCACAGTGCTTCATAATGAGGAGGAAAGAATTTAATCCATAATGGTTCTGTGTGTTGCTTCAGGATATTATCTCAATCTATCTAATCTTATTCTGTCTCTTCAACTTTTTCTGCAGTCAACCCCCCCCCCCCCCCCCCCCCCCCCCCCCACACACACACACACACACATTTGATTGGCAGGAATGGATTATGTCATTGTATCAATTTGCATGATTTTATTTCTACAAAAAGCCCCAAAAAGTGTTTTTTCCTCCCTGTTTCTATCCATTAGACCTTCCTCATGTTGACTTCTCACTTCTAATGTTGAAGTAACTCATGGACTGAATCCCAAAATACAGCCTGAGGAACATTTTAAATCCATTCTACTCCATAAAGTCTGTCTTTATCAGTCTGTCATCAGTGTATAATTCATTTAATTGTTTTACCAACTGCGATAGAAATGATTTTGTTGATGTTTCAAACCCTTTATCCCACAGTGCCGCTGAGTTCTGGGTTGTGATTGGTCAGAAGAGAAGGTGTTGATTATTAATTTTCTAAAAGAGCAGCTCTGACAATAGTGCAGCAGCAAAACACAGGTTTCAGTGGATAAAAAATAAAATGTGTAACTGATAAACAATAAGGTGATGTCTGTAAGGAGACATTTATTTTCAGTTTATGGGAGGAGTTTGCAGTGTCAGGTGTCTGTAACAGTCAGAGGTGAAGCTGTACATTTCAGTTTTTTGCCAAATCATTGCTGTTGTATAAGTGGAATAAAACACTGAGGGAAATAATCAGCTTCCTAGTTATGAGAGTATCTCTAATTCATGACACCAGTAGGTCACTCAGTATTTTAGTGTATCAGCAGAACCTGGTGTTTATTATTTGCCTTATTATGTGTCCATGAACTGTGTGTTTATGATTTGTCTCCAACAGGATCATGTTCTAATCGGCTGCTTTGGTTAGTGGATTAAAAACTATGAACCCATTACTCACAGATGCAGGTAGATGGGTGCCAATACTTTGCACAAAGCAGGATATGGGCTACAGTAAGTAATTATACCTCGACAGTGAAGTGTGTAGATGGAGGAGTTGATAAAAGGATGAAAGATTTAGACTACGCTTTAACACGGATGATAATTTTTGCTCATTTTGTGAAAATGATATTGAAACTACAGACCATGCATTTCTCTCATGTGGTGGAAGACAGATAGAAATACATTTTAACTTGACATTCACAAACAGATAAAACAAAAAGTCTCCTCGTTTCTAGATTATATTTCAAGAGACAATATAACATTTGGTATGATCTTACAAAACCAAAATGATGAAAGCTCGAGTGATGTAATTCTGTGTCTGGTTAAGTTTTTTTTTTTTTTTTTAGAATCATCTGCCAAATTTGTTTCTTGTTTGAATGAATTTAAATTATACTTAAGATTGTAAAATTTGTAAAAGGAGCAAAAGCAGAAAGATTGTATGATATTTTGAAACATTTTCCCACTGAATGAGATAACACAGATTAAACTGTTTCCCCTTGTATGTCTGGATGGTGGTTTTTTTCTACCTCGCCCGGGACGGAGTCCACCAGGGGGCGTGCTATTGTTTTCGGTGGGGTTTGTTTTTGTTTGTTTGTTTTTTGTTCCTTTTTTTGTTTGTTTTTTGTTAATGACGTAATGGGAAAACGGCTGGACCCGTCTTCATGAAACTTGTAGGACAGATGGGCATTGGTCTCAAATAGAACCTCCAACATTTTGGGGGTCATCCGGCCAAGGTCAAGGTCACAGTGAGCTAAAAGGTAAAAAAAAAAAAGCTCTGCAGGAGAGCTGCCTCGGAAAGACTCCTCCCACAAACACGCTGATTGGATCACTACCTCCCTCATTTGCATATACTGCTATCATTGGATGGTTTCTTGGTTCGTTTACATACGCAAAGGAAGGGGTTTGGGCCACGCCCACTTTTGAACCCCATTGATTAAAACTTCCCCGCTCTGTTGATTTATTACTATAAATATAAATTATACATAAATGGACTAAAGAAATGGCTTTCAGACACGTTTATGGTTATTCCAGAGGGAAAGTGCGTTCCACTGAGCTCTAGCGCCGGGCCATTTCCGGGAGATAAGAGTTTGGGTCGTGGCGACAGCGTGTCAGCCTCGGTTCCGAGGGTTCAGTTTGGAAAACTGTAAGAGGGAAGAGTAGAATAATATAAAGTACAGACACTTGGTATATTTTACTTCTGTGATTTATAAATTGTTCATTTTTGGATTACGCTTCATTTTTGTGGCTCAGAGAGTAAATATATATGCTGTATTTACTGTAGGGACACGGGATCAGAAAACTATTTTATTTATAAACAGGAGCCACATGGACCCATAGGGGACCCATTTATTTATTTCACCACATCTTCCTTCATATTCATCATAAGTGCTACCGGGAGAGGGTTGTTTTGCCTGGAAACACTTGTTTAAAATTTGTTTTTATTATTATTAGTTTTTCTTGCTTGTTTACGTTTTCCTTTTTTTCCCTTTCTATCCATGTACATCTTTAACTACAGCATTTCCTACATACTTTATTTTCAGTTTTGTATTATAAGTTGTTTATACTCGATTTTTACCAGATTGTTCCCTTTGATAATTTCTTTGTTTTCCCCTTTATTTAATAGGATGATAACATGATATGATGATGTTGCCATATTGGTTTTGTGCATTTGTACTTTTTAAAGTGTTATAATAAAAATAATAAAGAAATTTTTAAAAAAATATCGGCGGCGTAGTGGTTACTGCTGTCGCCTCACAGCAAGAAGGTCCGGGTTCGAGCCCCGTGGCCGGCGAGGGCCTTTCTGTGCGGAGTTTGCATGTTCTCCCTGTGTCCGCGTGGGTTTCCTCCGGGTGCTCCGGTTTCCCCCACAGTCCAAAGACATGCAGGTTAGGTTAACTGGTGACTCTAAATTGAGCGTAGGTGTGAATGGTTGTCTGTGTCTATGTGTCAGCCCTGTGATGACCTGGCGACTTGTCCAGGGTGTACCCCGCCTTTCTCCCGTAGTCAGCTGGGATAGGCTCCAGCTCGCCTGCGACCCTGTAGAACAGGATAAAGCGGCTAGAGATAATGAGATGAGATTTTTTTTTTTAAAAAAAAGATGAAAGCATGGAGAGAGCGAGGTGTAATTCGTGCAGCAGTCGCTAGGGGGCAGTGTGCTCTGTCACTCAGGCTACGCTGATACGCTGTGGACTGTGGTGCTTGTCCTACCACTGGGCTTCACTCGACTTATTTTTCTTACCTCTAAGGAAGTACTTGTCAATGCGAGGCCCCTCGTTAAACTCTCTCAGGCACTTTTTCCTGCCCTGATGGATCTTGAGACCCTTCTCTGATGTTATCTTTAAAAAAATTAGGTACCCTTTGGGTACATGTGGCTACTGATTATAAATAAAATTGTTTTCTGATCCCATGTCCATATAGTAAATATAGCATATATACGTGTTATCAATGATACTCGCCTCATCTCTTACAAACATCACCGAGCTGTGAGCAGCATCAGGGCGTGGAGTGTTTTGGTTACCAATTTTGTTTACTGTGTTTTATTCAAAATACAGCGCTGTAAACTAGATCTATTTTCAAAATGACAATCCTCAAGCGCGAGCTGACAAAGGCGTTGAGGCGCGTGCAGCGGGAAGTGAGGAGGAGTTTGCAGCAGCAGATCCGAGAGCTGGACGGAGAAGATGGAGCTCGAGAAAGGAAAAACTCCAGAAGGAGATGTTTCAGAAAGAGAGGGAGTAGTTGGAGAGACAGGAAATGCATTGAGAAGGACACATACAGGGCCAAGTGTCAGAATTTTACAACTTGATTTGTCTTCGTGCTTCAGTTAATGTGAGTTCTTCACGCGTACTTGTGTGTGTGTGTGTGTGTGTGTGTGTATATGAGAGAAAGACTGTCCCATATGCTAGCAAGTAATTTTTTTTTTAACACTCTTGTTCATTTTATAAATGAAACACGAAGTGAGGCTTTTGAAAGTTGACAATGTTTCTTGTTCATTTGTTTATCTTGTTCATGTAAGTCTATAGGCTCCTGTGGGCTCAGAACACCGCCTTCAGAGCTGGGGACGAGGTGGGCCTGAGGACAGCTAGGGCCAATCTGTCACGAGGCATCAGGGTGGCCAAGAGACAGTATTCCAGGCACATTGCTGACCATTTCAACGACAGACACCAGGAACCTGTGGCGGGGGATTCAGACCATCACAGACTACAAGCCCTCGCCACAGACCTGTGACAACTCCACGTCTCTGCTGAATCAGTTGAACGACTTCTTCGCTCGCTTTGAGGCAAACAACAGCACCACGGCACAGAAGACCCCACCACCTCCCGGCAACCAGGTGTTGACGCTGTCCCCAGACAGCGTGAGGAGAGCTCTCAGGATGACAAATGCACGGAAAGCCCCAGGTCCTGATAACATTCCTGGTCGTGTCCTGAGAGACTGTGCTGAGGAGCTCACAGATGTCTTTACAGACATCAATATCTCATTGAGCCAGGCTGTTGTCCCCACGTGCCTCAAAACCACCACCATCATCCCGGTCCCGAAGAAGCCGTCTCCCTCCTGCTTCAATGACTACCGCCCTGTCGCACTCACTCCCATCCTCATGAAGTGCTTCGAGCGGCTAGTCATGAGGCATATCAAGTCTGAATATTGTTAAAAATGGCTCCTGGTCTTTTTCCAGACTTCACTTGCCCAGTGTGTGTGTGTGAGTGAGAGAGTGTGTGTGAGAGAGAGTCTGTTCACTGGAGCCTCAGACTCCTGGTCTTGGCTCACAGAAGTGGAACCTGATGTGGTTTCCCGCTGTTGTAACTCATCCAAATCAAGATTCAATAAGTGCATGCTGAGATACTTTTCTGCTCATCACTTTTGTAAAGGGTGATCGAGTTACCGGAGCCTTCCAGTCCACCCAAACCAGTCTGCCTATTATCCTCTGACCATCTCTCACCTTGAACAAGTCTGCCCATTACTCTCTCATCTAGAACCAGTCTGCCCATTACTCTCTCATCTAGAACCAATTTGCCCATTACTCTCTCATCTCAAACCAGTCTGCCCATTACTCACTCTCTCATCTCAGACCAGTCTGCTCATTACTCTCTCTCATCTTGAACCAATTTGCCCATCACTCTGTCTCATCTCAAACCAGTCTGCCCATTACTCACTCTCTCATCTCAGACCAGTCTGCCCATTACCCCCTGATCCTCTCCTAACCTGGGTGTTTCTGCCCACAGGCTTAACATTTACTGGATGCTTTTTGTTTTTCATGCCATTCTGTGTAAACTCCAGTGACTTGCATGTAAAATTTCCAGCAGGACATCAACAGTTTCTGAAATCCTCAAACTCACAACCATCACATAATCAAAAGGATTATTTTTTTCTCCATTCTGATGTCAGTTGTAAACACTAGCTGAAGCTCTGCTCCTGTATCTGCACGATTTTATGTTCTGCATATAAACTACTGACACATGACCGGCTGAACAGACACCTACACGAGTGAGCATTAAAGTGGCTTTTATTTAAAAAAAAAATTACATTTATTATTGATGCAAAACCACTTTGTTACTCCAAGCAATATGTATTTTTTAGGGATGAGAGTGGCTTGTGATGAAAAAATCTGAAAAATTAGTCGGGGGTCTGGGGCCGAAGGCCCGGTGGGGTCCAGGGGCGAAGCCCCGGTGGGGGCCCAGGGGGCGAAGCCCCCGGGAGCTCATGGATTTTAGAGATATTTTACCCTAAAAACCATTTATCATCAAAATTTTACAAATGTTGTTGAAATACCATACCCTGTTTGCTTACAAAATTGACACTTATACAAAAGTAGAACTCTCTTTCAAGTACATACATTACTTAAACTTTCATTTGATAAAGATCAACTACACCTATGTAAAGGAAACATTGACGGGCCTTTTGTGATAAATTTTGCATATACATTCCAGGTGAGCACCAACATGATACTTCAAATTTGCTGCTCTAAATCCAAACTAAGGTAACACATTCACTGCTATATTAAATAATGGTTTATATGATTTATGAATACATTTTTCCTTTGGTTCTATAAAGGTGTTTGTCTATTTACAATATATACAACTATTTACAGTTTCATGGTGCAGAAGTTTCATGGTGCATGGTTTATTCTTTATTTTGAGCTTTTTAGCAAGAGCTAAAAGCTTGTTGGTCCTCTCCCTCTTTTTAGCCAACTCCTCTTGATTTTTCACATGCTCCAGCCTTGCATTCTTTTGCTCCCTGTCTAACTCCTCCTTGGCCTTTCTCTTACTCTGCATGCTTGTGCTTGGCACAGCCATTGATGTCTGGGTAGCTTTCTTCAATTCTCTCTTTGCCTGAAGTTCATGTAGCGCGGGAAGGTGGTTTAAGAAGGTGAATACGGATTGGTTGTCATTCAGCAAATGCCGATAAAGGGGCCAATCACAACACATGAGACATTGGTTATACACCAAATACAAACTAACGGCAAACTAACGTCTTACGAGAAAGTACGATATTCAAAATGGATGCCTACATTTCTGTGAATTGTAAACATTACGTGAGTCTTGATATATGAGTCAGCTGACGGCAAGTCAGTCCGGCCGCCCAGAAATAGTACAGACCCTACCCTACCCCCCTAAAATTTTCTCAACGGATTTGCAACAATATAAAAAAAGGTCCATTTTGACTGAAAAAAAGCGGAATTCCGCCAAAAAGTGGAAAACTCTCATCCCTGATTTTTATTATTTTGATGATTTTCTTGGAATCAAACTCGTTCTTAAACAGGTGCATTAAACAAGTATACTAACGTATATTATATAATAAAATCTAAAGAGAAGTATATTAAGAAATAATTGCAAAAATAATTTAATAAGATCATTAAAACAAAACATGACACGATTTATAAAGAACATAGAACACCATATGAACAAGATTTCAACCCTGCAACCTTTCACAGCTCCACTCCACTGCTGACGACAAGTGCACACTGAGGAGTCCCCAGGTCAAGCGTGCAAACGTCGCGCTTTTCGGCGCATTCCGCTTTTTCCCCCAGTATTTTGGGTGACTTGTGTAATTCGTGCAGATCCGAAGAGTTTTTTTTTTTTGGGGGGGGGGGTTTGCTCTCCGGTAATCCACTCTGGTAGTAATGATAGACCCGAGTACTGTGCAGACCATATAACATTTGGTTCCCCCTGGTGGACATATGGAACCATTGACAGCAGACATAGTAAGATTGACAGTGTAGCTGCTGGCTGCTATTATAATATTCAACAGCGTTCCGTTACAAACTGCTAGCTGCTACACTGTCAGTGGATGGAACCGATGGCTGGGCAATCTGGTTGCTAAGGAACATGACTCCCAAGCTTTTCCTCAGATAGGTGTGTTCATTTATCAACTTGCTGAATTTCATCTACTAGTGTGTATTTCTTTGGAGCCTCGGTGACTGGGAGTAAACGATCAGCATTGAAGTGGAAGTCATTTACTCGTCTACAATCAAAGTGTAAGTGTTAAAATAATTGTGCATATATACATATACACACACACACACACACACACACACATATACACACACACGTGCTGTCAAGCGATTAAAATATTTAATCGCGATTAATGTCGCAACTGTCATAGTTAACTCACGATTAATCGCAATTTAATCGCACATTTTTGTCACATGAAAAACCATGTAATTCTCTTATCAGCATAAAAAAGTGAATGGGCTTGCTCACCGTTCAAACTACAGGGGTACTTGGGGGATCCGAGATCCCCTGAAACAGACATGAGATCCCTTGAAAACATGATTTGGGAAATATTGGGGGGTCTCTAAAATATTGGCAAAATGATGTTTATTGACATAGCAATCGTGTGTAATGGGAAGCATTTGCATATCCGAAGTGAGCGCGCGATGGAGATCTGCGCTCTGAGACAAGCGCAAGCACCCCCCCAAGGGAAAAAAAGGGACCCCCCGAAAATATCGGCATAGTTCGAACACTGGTTGTACCAATGTTTTTTTTTTATTGCAGAGCATAACACGTCTTGTCACAGCCACTGCAAAGTGGGGCTGGAGCCACCGATGGGAAAATGAAACCTAAGCCAAGCACCGTGGCTCTTCGGGGGAGGGCAGAGGACTCTGGCTGTGCGGGGCGTGGCATTACAGTCTAGCTGCTATCGTTTTTCTAAGCAAAGTCTCTGTTCCAAGTTCCTGGCAGTTTCAAAAGCTTATGAAAAACCTACATCATGTCACAGAGCGTTAATCTCGCGATAAAAACATTATTGCCGTTAAAATTGAGTCAAGTTAACGCATTAATTACGTGACATTTTTGACAGCACATTTTTATATATATATATATATATATATATATATATATATATATATATGTCGCGTTATTAATGCGTTAACTTGACTCAATTTTAACGGCAGTAATTTTTTTATCGCAAGATTAACGCTCTGTGACATGATGCCACGCCCCGCACAGCCAGAGTCCTCTGCCCTCCCCCGAAGCGCCACGGTGCTCGGCTTAAGTTTTTCGTTTTCCCATCGGCGGCTCCAGCCCGACTTTGCAGTGGCTGTGACAAGACGTGTTATGCTCTGCAATAAAAAAAAAAAAAACATTGGTACAACCAGTGTTCGAACTATGCCGATATTTTCGGGGGGTCCCTTTTTTTTCCCTTGGGGGGGGGGTGCTTGCGCTTGTCTCAGAGCACGGCTCTCCATCGCGCGCTCACTTCGGATATGCAAATGCTTCCCATTACACACGATTGCTATGTCAATAAACATCATTTTGCCAATATTTTAGAGACCCCCCAACATTTCCCAAATCATGTTTTCAAGGGATCTCATGTCTGTTTCAGGGGAGATCGGATCCCCCGAGTACCCCCGTAGTTCGAACGGTGAGCAAGCCCATTCACTTTTTTATGCTGATAAGAGAATTACAGTGGTTTTTCATGTGACAAAAATGTGCGATTAATCGCAAGTTAACTATGACAGTCGCGACATTAATCGCGATTAAATATTTTAATCGCTTGATAGCACTTATATATATATATATATATATATATATATATATATATATATATATATATATACATACACACACACACACACACAGGCATCAAAATGGGTCAGGGGTTGAAAAGGTGAGAAGGGTGCGGACGCGCGGGGGTGGGGTATTGTCGGGAGACGGGCGTTGGTGGTGCGGAGGAAATACTTCCGGTACACTGTACAACCCAACAAAATACAGTATAGAGATCTTGCAGTCACGTGACCGGAAAGTACACAGCCGCCATATTGTCGGCAAAAAACACCGCTGAATACTGCTGCACTCGTGTACAGAATGGATCAATTTCAACCGACGGACTACACGGCTCATTTTTCTAATGAACAGATAACTAGATATATGTCTAAAATAAACGATCTACAGATTAGTGACCCTTATGGCTTACCGGACGGAGTTTTCACGACCGGATTTTGAACTGCCAGCGGAATACCCAGACGTGTATAATTACCTCATTAACTTTCCCTCGCTGTTCAGTGGTGAAGCACTGCGTGCTTATAAATTTCTGGACAGTTATCTCGACAGAAATTCAGGATTTGTCAGCGACTCAGATGTGGCATCTTGTAAACAAGAATCCTCATTGGATGGGTAAGTCACTTAAGTATTGAGTATAGCACTGACCAGCCGATTATAGAATAGAATAAGGTAATTCCAGCTGTAATTCCAAATCGTCCGTGTTGTTTGCCATGGATCTGGCGTTGGAGAGATAGAGGCTTAGCAGTGGAGGTTTGAGTGGCTGTTTTCTGAGCTTAGTCAACAGGCCGGCTCTGCAGCCTCGCTTTTGCTTCCGCTCCCGGCGCCGCCTCCTTCGCTTTGCTTCCGATAACAATCCACGGAGACCCCGCTGGTCTCACTATCTCGTCCGGAATGTTGTGCATGCGATGGAAATCGCTACAAACCGTCATTTTCTGCTGGAAACCCATGTCCAGTAAGTCCATACAGTTGTAGTGGATATTGAAGTCCGGTACAGACGAACACCACGCAAAAATACACACAAAAACAAACGTGCACAGGTAGGGAGAGCTTGTAGCCGCAGCCGTTGTAGTAGAATTGTATATAGTAGGGTTTTCCAGAAGAAAAGGTAGAAGTAAAAGCAGAAGTAGAAGCAGAAGTAGAAGGCGGATATGGCGTTTGACCGACAAGATGGCGTCTGTCACAATCTGGATCGGCTGTGACATCACATGCAAGTGCTCCATTGAGCTGTCCACCCACACTATTTCAGTGATCTGCAGGAGGCGCCAAAAACACTCCAAGTCTCTCTCACACACACCACATGCATCTTGTGCTGGCCATGTTTTATTTAGAAACAAAGTTTACTTTCACAGAAGCCAAATGTGTTAGATGAGTCAGAGAGAGGTGTTCAAAACTGTTTGTACAAGGCCATATGAACAATAATAAAAGAGGAAAAAAAACTGAAAAAAAAAGACTCTAGATCAATGTATGCCCTGCCAGACTGGAGAACAATATATGCAATTCCAATAAATCCAATTCCAAGTCCAATTGATCACTCTTTCTTTTTTCTTGGGCTGCCAGAGTCTCCATGGCCCTTTTACGCTGAGTGGCCACATGCCTCAGCCTTGCCTGCTTCTCACTTTCAGCAGCCTGCTTCTTTGCCTGCTGAGCACTCCCAGTTTCTTGACAGCCATATTTTCTGTGCTGCAGCTGTCTTTCTGTTGCTTTTGCCTTCAGTTTCTGTTTGTATGTGGCTGCTGCATTATTTATATTTCGGCACATGATTCTGTCCACCTCCCCAAATTTCACGTCGCTCCGCTGGAACATCTGCATGGCTGTCTGCCCCCTGGACCGCAGGGTATACTTCACCGTCTGGATAGCGTTGAAGGTCTCCACATTCATGTTGCCACTACGCTCGTCAATGACCTCGTTCATCAGGCTGAAGGAGGATTCCACTCTTGGTCCGTGGAAGATAGAAAAGCAGCATTTGGCCAATGCACTGAGGGTGGGGTACTTACCAGGCTGGTCAAAGACATGACCCCACCACTCCACTATCCCATCTCCCTCCTTGTACCTGGGGAGGGTCAGATCCACACTGAATTGAACCAGTTCCCTTGGAAGATCCTGGTCTTCTGGCAAGAGGTGACGCAGCATAGCACTCAGCCTGCCAAGAAATATATACGAGTTTAAAATCAATGACAGGAGTAAGCAAAATCCCAAAGCAAAAAAGTATTTTTTTTATCTTACCTCTTTAACTGAATGAGTGTGAGTGACCTCGCAGGAGAGGGTCCAGTGCAGAGAGGGCTATTAGAGTTGGACTGTCCAGGGGGAGTTTCTTCTGAAGGTAAATGGCAGTGGTGATGTAGGCTTTCCTGACGCTAGCTAGGTATGGCACCAACAACTGACAGAAAAACAACAAAGACCATTATTTTAAGAAAGGTTAGGTGAAAAGAATAACTGTTCTTGACCAAGGCACTCCATGACGTAAAAAATTATTTATATTGAAATGTCCAAAAAGGGCTTTAAAATTGTCCATGCAAAAAGTTATTTTCACCTAACCTTGGATAACATAACCTTGGACCAAAGAGAACTCAGCCAAATTTTTTTGGTTTATTCTCTGAAGGGACTGAGCATGCCTCTGACTTGGAACAAATGTAGCATTATTTAAGTCTCAAAAACAATTTAGAAAGTCATGTAGGTGATGCAGGGTGCTTACAGCATGTTTGGGATTCTGGCTCCTGAATGCGTCAGCCTCCTGTCCCACATATACGTCCTTCGAGGGCAGCAGCATGTGATCCTTAACAAAAAAATGAAACATTCAACAGATGGCATGGGAAACCAAAAGTATAATAATGAACAATGAACTTAGGTAGGCAGAGAAAGCCTAAGGGAGAGAAATTACCTTAGTAATGTCTTCTGCCTTCACAAAGCAAGCCAAGTAGGACAGGAAAAGCTCGAGCTGCCGATCATGAAGCTTATGGACCAATGTCTGTCTGCCCTGTGCATGGAAACAAATTCTTAGGAAATGGACCAACTCAACATTGAATGTGCATACAGTTGCAGTAAAGATGTAGTATTTCCAAGCACAACTAGCACAGACCTGGAAAACCATGACGTAGTCCTTTAATATAGCCAGCACACCCATGTAGAGGCTCAGCTGTAGAACCGTTGTCGTCTCCTCATGCCACAATTTCTGACAAATCCTCTTCTTTCACGGCCTTGAGGAGTCATGCCTGTGAAAGACAAATGTAAGTGAACAACAAAAGACATAATCCTCCTGATCAGTAACTTCATTATCAAGTATTGTGCCAATTATTAGGCATTGAAACGTCAACTCTCATCACCTTTCTTGTCAAGTTTGTCCTGAATCACCTTGACTCTCGCTCTTGCAGTCTGATTAACATTGTGTTTGGTGAGGATAGACTCTAATGGCTCCTTATAGAGCTCCTTGTCTGCTGTGGAGAGGAATCCATAATATAACACTCGGTATGCTGGCATCATGGCATGGGTTGCCATGCTAGCGTCATAGGCAGAGAGCCAGCAATGATTAACAAAGCCCCTCTGTGGGCTGGAGGCGGGGAGATTTAATATCATAGCGACCTCTTTGAGGTACATCACCTGACAAAAGATAGAAAACGAAATGAAAAAAAAAACACACACACACACAATCTACACATTACATAATTCAGTACAGTCAGGTCAGCAGCCATGGTCTAGACTTTCCAAAGCCGCAATGTTTAAATGTTCAGTTCTTTGTTTCACCAAGACAGATTGCTCACCTGTAACATTTAGGATGGGTGGCCCATCAGATAGATTTAACAACTTTAACATGATGCAATACAGAACAAATCACAAATCACCATAATACCAAAAATGGCTCATACATTGACATTGGTGGAATGCCAGAGGATGGTAAAGTACTGAAGTGTCAAATGTGCTTGTATTTTGTTTACCTGGTCTGGACTCCACTGGTGGTCAACCTGGAGGTCACTGAATAGCCTCTCCAAGTACCCATCAAAGGCCTCGGAAAGTTTCTTTGCGGCGTTGTGTATGTAGTGACAGGAGTCTCCGTCAACATCCAGCAGGTTTGGACAATGTTGGTGAATCCTGGTCTCAAGGCCGGTTTTGCTGCCCCTCATCACAGCACAGGAATCCATCAGTAAATTGACCAGGTTGTGCCATGGGATGTTGTTTTTCTTAAAGAAATCAGAGAGGATCTTCTCCAATGAAGCGGCATCGACTTGTAGAATCTCCAGGGACCCCAAATGCTCCACCATCACTTTCTGCAAGTCAGCGTGGTAATAGCACACCAGCATGGAGAGGACCTTTAACGTACAAAGGTTTAGGTTTAGCCACACAGTATTTTAAAGGGAATGCACTGAAGCATAAACATAAGGACACTTTGATGGCAGTATTGTGATATGAAACCAACCTTTTTGTTGTTGTTGGAGGTGCTCTCATCAATATTCAAAGAAAAGGAAAATCTCCTCATGTTTAAAAAAGTCCTCTCTGAGTACGTCCGCCCTAGCAAAGGTGGACAGATGTCACATTACATGCATAATCTAATTGATTAAAAATAAATCCCACCACAATTAATTTGGCAAATATAGCAATATTATGGGAACACAGTATAACATATGTATAGTTCACCAAGATAGAAATTAAAACATTGAAATAAATACCCAAGCCATGTATCATCTTGTAGGACGCTGCTGTCCGCGACAGCTTCATTCCCTGCAGAGCTAGTTTGTCTAAGGACAGGGTCCGGGCAAGCTCGACAATAACAGGAGCCATTGAAAAGGGGCTGGAATGCTCCGCCAGGGTTCCAAGGACCATTGCCTAAAACACAGAGTGTGCAATGAATACAAAGATGGTGTATGATTGTGAATAATAATAATAATAATAATAATAATAAAGTTAACTGAATAAAGAAAGTGATGGTGTACTGTGTCTTTGCTGCCTGTGCTATCTAACAGACCTACACCTACCTCTGCATTTGCAATGCGGCTTAGTACAGGTACCGGCATCTTTCCCTGGAACTGCTGCCTTATAGTCTCTGGGCCCTGAGTTGGTTGGCTCTGGCTTGCCTGACTCTGGCTTGCTGATGCTGAGAGAAAAGTGCTGGCAACACTGTGTGGACGCAATGACATCCATCTTCTTCTTATGTATCGCAGTTTGGACGTGAGCAATCAAAGCATGGCTGCCCTTGTTTGCATAATTTGTGTCCTTGTGGCAGAGGACACACCTGGCCAATCCCTCTCTGTCAATTTTCTTAAAGAAATCCCCAACGTGAAAGGACACCTCTTGTCCCTTCACAGTTACCTTGCCCTCCAGCTTAAGCCAGGCCCACTTCCAGCTGCATTTAATGCCTGCATCCAGCTTTTTAACAGCTGCAGCATCCTCTTCCCCTAACACACTCATTCTAAGGATAATGTTTGTATTAGTGCAAGTGGTACATCAGTATCAACTGTAAACCACTCTCTACTGTTAGTCCGTGAGCTAGAGGGGTTGGTCGTTACCGAAAAAGTGGCAAAGGCTACCATACCTTTTCTGAAAGCTTGGAGTCTCAGTTTTTCAGTGATATATGATGGCCATCTGACAGGAGTAGCTGTTTTGAGCTATCACACATAATGTAAACTAAGGTTGAGAAAATATTGTGTATAAATCAAGCAAAACACTGATATTGCTGAAATCTATATTGGACATATTGGAATATTTTATTTTGTTATGTTTGGCATCATTTTAAAGGGGAGACTCTGAGCTTTCAGGCGGCACGGTGGTGTAGTGGTTAGCGCTGTCGCCTCACAGCAAGAAGGTCCTGGGTTCGAGCCCCGGGGCCGGCGAGGGCCTTTCTGTGTGGAGTTTGCATGTTCTCCCCGTGTCTGCGTGGGTTTCCTCCGGGTGCTCCGGTTTCCCCCACAGTCCAAAGACATGCAGGTTAGGTTAACTGGTGACTCTAAATTGAGCGTAGGTGTGAATGTGAGTGTGAATGGTTGTCTGTGTCTATGTGTCAGCCCTGTGATGACCTGGTGACTTGTCCAGGGTGAACCCCGCCTTTCGCCTGTAGTCAGCTGGGATAGGCTCCAGCTTGCCTGCGACCCTGTAGAAGGATAAAGCGGCTAGAGATAATGAGATGAGACTCTGAGCTTTCATTTAAATCCTTTTGTGAGCATTTTTAGATGAGTACAGCCAACCCTGGAGCTCTTCAAACTTTTAATCACACACATTTTCCTTCCATTTCTGCCTAAGTCATCATTTGTCTTTTAATTCTGTGGCACCAGAAAAACAAAATCCAAACACTGAAATACTGGCATGACCCTGAGGATTCAGAAAATGTACCATTTACCCATATTATCTGATTTGGAGGGGGGATTTTCAGTCTGATAACAGACATGGCGTTTTTTCAAAGACAAAACAGTAGTGTACGATTCTAATTTGTTGACATGTCGAGTTGAAAGTCTGAGGTAAAACATTTTTAGAAAAAGTTGTTATTCAGCATTTTGAGATATTTCAAAGGGTCCTTAATACATGTCCACCACATATAATTTATATCAGGTCCCAACTTTCATGGAATTTACATTACAAAATGAATACAGTGTTCTGCTTGATTTATACGCAATATTTTCTCAACCTTAGTTTACATTATGTGTGATAACTCAAAACAGCTACTCTTGTCAGATGGCCATCATACATCACTGAAAAGCTGAGAATCCAAGCTTTCAGAAAAGGTATGGTAGCCTTTTCCACTTTTTCGGTAACGGTTTCCATATTTTGAGGCCCTGGCTCAGGGTCTATGTGTTCACACCAGAAACTACTAAAGCTTTAATGGCCAGGAGTAGGCTAGCTGACTTAGAATGGTGACAAAAGCTACAGCAGCGACTAAAAATAATATCAACATAACGATTTACACAACAGCTTTAGTGGCTTTTGGTCTAAACACATGGCAAGCCTTTCGTGACACACTCTTCCCTGTTGTCTTCTCTCTAATTTCGCGCTGAAAAAAATTGACGCCCTGTCTTGTCAATGGATGGAGCCCGGGCAGTAAATGTGAGACGCCCGCTTTCGCTATTTTAGATGGCTCAAAACCATTACGTTTTAATGAATCAATAAATAACAGTGTAAAACAGTGGAGTGTAAAAAAGACCAGGGTTCACAAGTTTTTGTCACAAAAGGCTTCAAGCATGGGCCAAAGCATAGGCTAACAAGTTTTAGGGTTTACCACTTCACCTTCAGCCTTTTCAGCCCCTCACGTGAATATTATCCTCACACGTCCCTGAAATACCAATTACAGAGATATTAGAAAGAAGTTTGTGTTTCTTCTTTTATGTTACCGTTAACTACACAAGCTTTACGCTAACTTAATATCTGGCAAACGGGAGCTATTATTTTCACCAGAGCTTCGGCTAGCTCTGGCAGTGTTCAACGCAAGCTGTAGCGAACGGCACTGGTCTGCCTTGTCCCAGGTGGATATGTCCTGCTTCTCGTTCTCTCAGCTTTGCAATTCAACCACAGGCTCTCTCCATGCACTCCAAGTACACGTGAAGAGTGTGCGCATGATTGGAATAATGGAACGCAGTTTGGCATATGACTGGTTCTTGGCAGCGAAGCAGCCAGGAGGATTTGCTGACCGTCCAAGTGTCATTTAAAGGGCCGATTTCTGAAGTGCTTAGTTTGCGTATTAAGTCAATCATATGATAATTTAAAAAAAAAAAATCCCCCCCCCCCCCCAAAAAAAATCTCCTCGGATCTACACGATTCGCGTAGGTCACCCTTTTTGACTTCAAAACGGCGAATTTCGCCGAAAGGTGAGAGATTTTCATGCCTGTATATATATATATATTAACTTTGTCTCTCGTAACCTAGCCTCCTTCATCTAACCATATTAGCCATGACCTATCCTTGGGGTAAAAAACGCCTGAAAAACGTAATGTTATTTGAGGAGTTGCATGATGACTGTATATGTTCTCAATGTAGTGTCTACATGGGTTAATGACTATTGTTTTTTGTTCCTAAATAATATTTAAGTGCCGTAATACCGTTCTATACGTGCAAGAATTGGTCTTATTAAAGCTTGTGGCTGTCTGGCTTAGTTAAAATGCTAACCGTTAGCACCCGACTAGCTGCTATTTTAGAACATCGAGTGATCAAATGCAGTGGTCTCAAAAGTAGCCGGTCACCAGCGGCAAATCGCCGTCTGTGGCTTGTTATGCCGCCGGCTATTGTCAGTCGAGTCACAAAATTTAAAATTAAATATTTCTGACGGCAAAAAAAGTTGTGAATGTAAATTACATCCACTATGTCATGTATGTCCGTTGCCGCGTCAACTTTGTTTACATCCTCGACATGAGTGCAGCCATTAGCTGTGTTGCCAGATTGGGCGGTTTCCCGCCTAATTGGGCAGTTTTAAGTGCATTTTGGCGGGTTTTGAACATATTTTGGGCTGTAAAACGTCAGCAGTATCTGGCAACATATTTTTTTACTTAATACAAGAAATTAATGGATGCCAACGTTTTTGCCAAAATGGTATTTTATTTTCCATTGTTTAGGCAGCTTCAGCATCATAACTGTGAGATTCTGTTCAAATTGTTTTTTTTCTTCTATGAAGCCTGAGCCATTTATTTTATTAGTTTATAATTATTGTTTAATTTAGTCTTCAGGAGAGACTGCCTGCACACAGTACTAGTATTAATAGTGTTTTTTCTTGCATGAAAGCTGAGGCATTTATATTATATTTTAAGGTAACTTCATGTTGTGCTGTGAGGTTCTCTGCACTTTAACTTTTGAACCAACAGGTTCAGTTGGATAAGTAAAGCCTATTTTTCTGCATTTTTGTAGTCCTGGTAATCTTTTATATTGGTAAAGTTGTTTATAGGACCATTTCTCAGTGTCTTTGTTTTTTTAATCAATAGTTTTTCAGTAATAACTTAATATTTAACATATCACTCAATTTTAAACAACCCCCCCCCCCCCCCCCCCCCCCGGGCTGCACCCATAGTCTCCAAAATTTCTGTGGGAAACACTGGCGTGCGTAACAATGCTAATCAAGCTTAAGCTAGACGACCCGCCTCAAATACCCGTCCCGGGTAAACGTTATCCCAATTTTAGATGACCTGTTCCAAACCATCCCGCCCCATGAAAAATTCGTACTTGCATCTCTCTCTTCCCTGCACGCTTTGCGTGCATTATGTCTGCCGCTGGCAGACATTTTACCATTTTCCACCCTGCTGTAAATTATTTGTACCCTGCTATTCTCCCAAACTTTGAAGCCCCTGCAAATGGTAATGTGTAACCCATGTGTGTGTTATGAGTTCGTGGTGCATCCATCCATCCGTGGTAGCCACAACATTACAGTCACTTAGGCTGTCTAAATTAAGCAAAAACATTGGCGAATTTCACCTCCTTTCAAAGTCAATGAGAGCGAAGCGAAATTCGTTTGTGTCGATATGGACCGGAATGAAGTCTGACTGATATTTTGTGTGTGTGTGTGTGTGTGGTGGTGGGGGTCCGCATCGCCGCGCTACCTCTCTTTTTTGACCATGGTTGTGTTTGCATCCCTGCCAGGTAAGCCACCGCCCACTGCACCAGCCGCTCTGGGACCCTACAGACACACACACCCCTCTCTTCACAAACACATTTTACACAGCAGATAGAACTTAAATAATAAATGTAATAAATCATTCATTTCATACATTTGTTGAGTCATAATCCAAAATAAATGGTTAAATTTATTTTAAAACTTTAATTACTTGAAAAGAAAATTTTCTTGGGTGTGCCATGCATTTACAATTAGACACAAAATACTTTAAAGAAAAAAGTAAACAAAGGGGAAAAACTGTTAGTGTGTATTTTGCTTGGTTTGCTTTATATTCACCAATTTATTATTTATTTATTTTCAGATGGACTTACTTGCACCGGCTGAGAGCCGAGGCGACGTTTGGACAAGGTTCATACACGTACGAGAAACTGCTGCCGTCTGAACTGCTCCTTTTCTCTCTTAAACTGCTCCTTTTCTCTCCATCAAACTGCTCCTTTTTCTCCAACTTCGCGCTTTTCTGCTCCAGGATCCTCTGCCTGTCACTCCTCCAGTCAACTACTGACACAGACAAAATTTGGGATTCAGTTAACTATTATTATTATTATTATTATTATTATTATTATTATTAACAAAAGAGCAGCTAGCTGTGGCTGAATCCCAAATGCCTCCCAGCTCTCTCCAAAACCGCCCTATAGAAAGTATAAAAAGGCTTCTACAGTAGTGCACTCCGTCTCCAACCAGGAGCCGTTTGGGATTCGGCCTGTTCATACGCATGCGTAATAGCGCTCGTTTATAGATGTGTTACTAACTAACTAACTAACTAACTACAATTTCCAGTGAATTCAAACTGGGACACACTTTAAAACTACTACCTGGAAAACAAAACTGTTGATGAATTAACAAACTGATTAATTCCTAACTTCACTCGTGTGTACTTATGTAAAGTATTAAATTAGTTTGCAAGCTAACAGTGTAATGTGTTTCTACATCCAGGCTGCTTTAGCGCACGCACACACACAGCCAACATGGACTGAGAGAGGAGCGCCCCCCCCACACACACACTCACCCAGAAGTTTCTTCACCTCATCTTCTCTCATGTAAACGTTGACACTCGGGTGGTTGTTATGGCTGTTGGTGCTGATTATCCCACTGTTAGGGTTTTGCTGGGAATCAAACCCGGGTCGCTGCTGTAATAATCCAGCAAACCCCCACTAGGCCACCAGGGGAATGACTCAAGTGCAGAGGAATGAGGCAAAAGTAGAGTAGAAAAAACAGCTTATTTACAATGCAAAAAATCCAACGCAAAAAACAAAAGTATAATCCAAACGCTCAGAAGATATATGGGAAAAAATAAAAAAATCCAAAAGTTCAAAGTCAAAACAAAAAGCCAAAAAAATAAGAAAAGGCAAAAATCCAAACGCTCAGAAGATCCAAAATGGTAAATACAAAGTCCCAAAAGTCCACAAGAAAGCAAAGTACAAAAGACCACAAAGACAAAGAACACGGAACAGAGGTCTCTAGTGATAACAGCACAAAGACTCCATGACTAGGGACCAAACTGAGGAAGTATTTATACACAGGGAAATTAAGAAAGTGGGCGGGGCAGGAAATAAAGAACAGGTGGGGGTAAAAGGCACATAGAAACAGGCAATCAAAACAAACACAAAACACAGAAGCGGTGGTGGCCTCTAGAGTAGAGCCCTGCACTCCCACGGGACTCGCGGGACCCGCCGCAAAGCAGTGCGGTGCGGGACAAATTTTGAAAGCTCATTGCGGGCGCGGGCGGGAACGGAAGTGCACATATGCGCGCGCGGGTGGGAGCGGGAGTGCACATATGCGGCGCGGGCAGGAGCGGTGATAAGCTGCAGTCCCGCTAACTACAAATGTGTTTGAAATAAAATTTATAAATCATTAATTTATGTCCATCATATATAATTTGTGCTGGATATTTTATTTGGCATTAATAAAAACATTTTAAGGCGGCACGGTGGTGTAGTGGTTAGCGCTGTCGCCTCACAGCAAGAAGGTCCTGGGTTCGAGCCCCGGGGCCGGCGAGGGCCTTTCTGTGTGGAGTTTGCATGTTCTCCCCGTGTCCGCGTGGGTTTCCTCCGGGTGCTCCGGTTTCCCCCACAGTCCAAAGACATGTAGGTTAGGTTAACTGGTGGCTCTAAATTGACCGTAGGTGTGAATGTGAGTGTGAATGGTTGTCTGTGTCTATGTGTCAGCCCTGTGATGACCTGGCGACTTGTCCAGGGTGTACCCCGCCTTTCGCCCATAGTCAGCTGGGATAGGCTCCAGCTTGCCTGCGACCCTGTAGAAGGATAAAGCGGCTAGAGATGATGAGATGAGATGAGATGAAAAACATTTTAAGATGCCTAAATTTGCAGAGAGAGTCAGATTGCCAGATTGAGTGAGGAATGGCATCTTAAATTCACCATTGATCACCCTAACGGGAAATCCTTTGATCACTCTAATGACTCGCAGTTCACACCCAGCTAGCAAGAGAACCATGAGTGAAGTTAATTACTGCTTGCGTTAGTCTACAACTTTAATCAGAGAGACAGGTTACACAGTGACGGTAGGCTTAACTCAATGCTATCCCAGAAATCCTTCCTGTAATATGCAAATTTGGCTGTCCAATCAGAGGCGGCCAAATTTGCATATTACAGGAAGGATTTCTGGGATAGCATTGAGTCATGCCTACCGTCACTGTATAACCTGTCTCTCTGATTAAAGTTGTAGACTAACTCAAGCAGTAAATCAATTCACTTCTCTTACTAGCTCTGCTTTGCAATAAAAATAAAAAAACACAAAACACCATTGGTACAAAGCAAGCCCATTCACTTTTTTATGCTGATCAGAGAATTACAATGGTTTCTCATGTGATAAAAGTGTGCAATTCGTGATTAAATATTTTAATCGCTTGACAGCACTAATTATTATTATTATTATTAGAGACACTACATGCTGAATTCAGAAACAAGGAAAATAATAAACGTGAACGTGAGCTGTAGATATTTATGCTCAAATCCAGTCAAAGTAGGGGGCGGGGCACATCACGCTGTGTCAAGACAAGAACTTTCCTGAGAAATAACGCGAACGTCTGCATCATGCGGGATTTGCGGGCGGGAGCGGGACAAAATATGGCAGGCGCGGGCGGGAGCGGGACTGAAAATCATAATTTTTTTGTGGGCGCGGGCGGGAGCGGGACTGAAAATCATAATTCTTTGCGGTTGCGGGTGGGAGTGGGACTGCACAATGCGGGCGCCGGCGGGAGCGGGACTGAAAAATCCGACCCGCGCAGACCTCTACTCTAGAGGCCAAAACAAACATGACAAGATAAAGCAATAACAGCAGCCTCTAGAGGCCAAGACAGTCCCCAGTCCTAACAGGACCCCCCCCTCAAGGAGCGTCTCCTGACGTTCCCAGGGTGATGTGGATGGGCCGAATGGAAGTCCCGACACAGTTCCTTGTCTAACACGTCCCAAGCGGGAACCCAGCAGCACTCCTCAGGGCCATAGCCCTCCCAGTCCACCAGATATTGGAGCCCACCGCGGACCCGGCGGGAGTCAAGCAGGCGGCGCACAGTGAACACATTCTGACCCTGGAAGATGCGGGGACGGCGGGGGATTCCTAGGGGCAGGGGCATACGTGGATGACAGTACAGGCCACAACAGGGAAACATGGAATGTGGGGTTGATCCTTAGAGTCCGGGGCAACTGGAGCCGGTAGGCGACAGGGTTCACCCTGCGCACAACCTTGAAAGGGCCAATGTAGCGAGGAGCAAGCTTGCGGTTCTCCACCCGCAGCGGAAGGTCCTTGGCGGACAGCCAAACCCGCTGCCCAGGGCGGAAAATGTGGGCAGGCCTTCTATGGCGGTTGGCCTGAGTCTGGTTGGCCCTGGAAGTCTGGATGAGGGTCCTCCTGACCTTGTTCCAGGTCTTGCGACACCGTCTCACGTACTGGTTGACCAAGGGCACCCCAGCGTCCTCCTCCTGGTCCGGAAACAGAGGTGGCTGGAACCCGAATTGGCACTGGAATGGCGACAACCTGGTGGCCGATGACTGCAGGGTGTTGTGGGTGTACTCCGCCCATGGCAGCCAGGTGCTCCATGATGTCGGGTTATCCATCACCAGGCCTCGCAGGGTGGTTTCTAGGTCATGGTTGAGCCTCTCCGTCTGACCATTGGACTGGGGGTGGAACCCAGAGGAGAGGCTGGCAGTGGCCCCGATGAGATTGCAGAACCCGCGCCACACTCGGGAGGAGAACTGGGGCCCCCGGTCTGAGACGATGTCCTGTGGGAGACCAAAGACTCGGAAGACATGAGTAAATATAAGTTTAGCTGTTTCAAGGGCAGAAGGGAGCTTGCACAGTGGTATGAAGCGGCAGGCCTTAGAGAATCTGTCGACTATGACCAAAATGACAGTGTTACCTTGAGAGTCTGGAAGGCCCGTGATGAAGTCGACCGCCACATGGGACCAGGGACGCCAGGGAATAGGCAGAGGATGCAGGAGGCCCTGGGGACGCTGTCGTAGGTTCTTGGTTCTGGTGCACACATCACAGGACAGGACGAATGACCTCACTTCCTTCTCCATGCTCGGCCACCAGAAGCGTCTTTTCAAGAAGTCCAGGGTCCTCCGAGCTCCCGGGTGGGCGGTGAGAGGGGACGAATGACCCCACTGGAGAACCTTGGCCCGGGCTTGACGAGGGATGTACAAGAGGCCCGGTGGCCCCGTCCCAGGACCAGGGTCCTGGCGTTGAGCTCGTCGGACGACCTCCTCGACACCCCAGCGGACAGGGGCCACAATCCGGGACACAGGGATAATAGGCCCAACTTCACTCTCCCTGTTGGTGGCAGAGAACAGCCTGGAAAGCGCGTCAGGTTTGGTGTTCTTAGAGCCGGGGTGGTACGATAGGGTGAAGTCGAATCGACTGAAAAACAAGGCCTACCTAGCCTGTCGTGGGTTCAGTCTCTTGGCTTGCTGGAGGTACTCCAGGTTCTTGTGGTCCGTCCAAACCAGGAATGGATGTTGCGCTCCCTCCAGCCAGTGCCTCCACTCCTCAAGGGCCAGTTTAACCACTAGCAGTTCTTGATCCCCCACATCATACCGGGACTCCGCAGGGCTCAGGCGGTGGGAGAAGTATGCGCAGGGGTGCAACTTTCCTTCCGAGCATTGAGAGAGAACCGCGCCGACAACACTGTCCGAGGCGTCCACCTCCACGATGAACGGTTGGGAAGTGTCCGGGAGGACCAGAGTGGGTGCCGTGCAAAAGCGGTACTTGAGGTCATTGAACGCCTTTTCTGCCTGAGGAGACCAGACATAAGATCCACTAGTCTTTTTGGTGAGATCCGATATGGGTGCTGCTACAGAACTGAAGTTCCTAACAAACTTGCAGTAGAAGTTAGCGAATCCTAAGAACCGCTGAGCTTCTTTCACGGACTTGGGAGTAGGCCAGTCCCGGATGGCCAGGGTCTTGGCTGGGTCCATTTGGAGTTGTCCCATCCATACAATAAAACCCAGGAAGGAGACCTCGGGGACATGAAACTCGCATTTCTGGGCCTTAGCAAACAGACTGTTCTGTAGTAGCCTCTGGAAGACTTGGCTGATATGGTGGCGGCACTCCTGTAAGGTCTTGGAAAATATCAAGATGTCGTCGACGAAAATGTACTGGTTAATCATGTCCCTCAAGACGTCGTTGATAAGGGCCTGAAAAACTTCTGGTGCGTTGGTGAGTCCGAAGGGCATAACTTGATACTCATAGTGCCCTGACGGGGTGTTAAAGGCAGTCTTCCACTCGTCTCCCTGTCGGATACGGATAAGGTGGTATGCGTTCCGTAAGTCCAACTTGGTGAAGACAGTGGCGCCTTGGAGCAGGTCGAACGCTGTGGACATCAGCGGAAGGGGATAGCGGTTGTGCACAGTGATCTTGTTAAGGCCTCTGTAATCAATACACGGCCGGAGCCCCCCATCCTTCTTGCCGACAAAGAAGAAGCCGGCACCAGCGGGTGAGGTGGAGGGTCAAATGAACCCAGAGGCCAAGGCGTCCTTGATGTACTCCTCCATGGCCTTGCTTTCTGGCTGAGAGAGGGAAAACAGTCTGCCACGAGGAGGGGTAGTCCCAGGGAGCAAGTCGATGGCACAGTCGTAGGCATGGTGCGGAGGAAGAGTGGCAGCCCTGCTCTTGCTAAAAACTTCTTTCAGATCCCAGTACTCTGTGGGAACTTGAGATAATTCAGTGAGATCAGGAGGCTCGGCAGGAGACACAGGAGAGCTAGAGAGCAGACAAGAGGCATAGCATGCAGGACCCCATTCCACAACCTGGCTTGTTACCCAGTCTATGCGAGGGTTGTGGCGGGTAAGCCAAGGAAGGCCTAGAATAACTGGGAACTCTGGTGAATGAATCAGGTGCAGAGATATTTCTTCTTTGTGACCTTGAGACTGGAGAAAGACTGGAGAAGTTACTTGGGTGACTCTTCCGTCACCTAAAGCTTGGCCATCCAGAGCAGACAGACAGCGGGACTTCAAGAGGTGCAGTAGGGACATTGATTCTTCGGGCGAAGTGGACATCCATAAAGTTTCCCGCCGCCCTGGAGTCTAACAAGGCCTGGCAAGAGTGGACGGACTCACCCCAGGAGATGGAGACTGGGATGTAGACTCCTTGGCCAGGGAGTTCGGGAGAGAGGGTAGGCCCAGTCACAGCCCTCCCTCGGCTGGACGGGGTGGTCCTTTTCTCGAGAGCTCAGGACATGATGTTCGGAAATGGCCAGGCTTGCCACAGTAGATGCAGCACTTGTCCCTCCTTCTGCGCTCCCTCTCAGATGCGGAGAGACTAGTACGGCCCACTTGCATGGGCTCCAGACAGTCACTGGAAGAGGGAGACGGGCTCCATGTTGAGGCAGTGAGGCTGGGGAGGCTCAGGACTTGGCAGCACTCTCTAATCCTGTTGTCAACACGAATGGCATGTGAAATCAGTGTTTCGAGGTCACTTGGGCATCCGATAGAGGCCAGACCGTCTTTGATGGGGTCAGACAGACCATGGTGGAAGGCTGAAACCAGGGCAGTCTCGTTCCATCCACTGGCTGCTGCGAGTGTCTGGAACTAGATGGCGTAGTCTGCAACGCTTCCTTCCTGCCGGATGGACATGAGCTTCCTGGCTGCATCTTTACTGATGTCTGCCTGATCGAAGACTCGAAGCATCTCCTCCGTAAACAGCTCGAAGTCAGAGCACTCGGGTCCCTGTCTCTGCCAGACGGCTGTTGCCCAAGCTCGTGCCTTATCAGCTAACAAGGTTATCACATATGCGATCTTGTGGCGATCCGTAGTGTAGGTTGAAAGCTGGAGCTCAAAGGTGAGTTGGCACTGGGTAAGGAACTCCCGGCACTCCCCGTGCTTGCCACCATACATCTGTGGTGCAGGAAGGCAGGGTTCACGAGGTGACATAGGCAGCATGGTAGAAGGCACTGGAGCAGGAGCAGATGGTGGAGCAGGGGGAAAGTCAGGAGGAGGCGATGCGGGCATAGGAGTCAACTGTGCCAGGGCTTTCCCAATTTGCTGAAGCAGTACCTCGTGGCGAGTACCTCACGTTGGCTTGCGAGTGTTCGTCCATGAGTGTCCATGGTCGCTCCAAAGCGTATCAAAGCTGCCATAATTCCCTGAAGGTTGGCTGGGTAGACAGTTGAAGCAGCCTCTGCTGAGTCGGTCATGACGGAGTCTTTCTGTTAGGGTTTTGCTGGGAATCAAACCTGGGTCGCTGGTGTAATAATCCAGCAAACCCCCACTAGGCCACCAGGGGAATGACTCAAGTGCAGAGGAATGAGGCGAAAGTAGAGTAGAAAAAACAGCTTATTTACAATGCAAAAAATCCAAGGCAAAAAACAAAAGTATAATCCAAACGCTCAGAAGATATACGGGAAAAAATAAAAAAATCCAAAAGTTCAAAGTCAAAACAAAAAGCCAAAAAATAAGAAAAGGCAAAAATCCAAACGCTCAGAAGATCCAAAATGGTAAATACAAAGTCCAAAAAGTCCACAAGAAAGCAAAGTACAAAAGACCACTGTGGCAGTGGGGGCGTGGTCAAGTGCCGGTCTGTGACAGGAGGGGGGAGCCAGGGAAGGTGAGTGGCAGATTCGCTACACCTGACGGTAATTAACCTGTGTTTTGTGTGTGTTTTCCCAGTAAAGCGCTCCCTATTTAAGGAGGCTGAGAGAGAGCAGAGAGAAGAGGAGAGAGAAGACGATGTCGTCAGTTGTCTTGCCACCGGAACAGCTGCCAGATGATCCTCCGCCAGTCCTACGGCCTGATCCAGCGACGCCGGGTGGTGGCACTGGACCCACTCCGTGGTTCTGGCTGGTAAGCGGGCGATGAACTGTTCCAGCGCCACCTGGTCGATGATTCCCTCGGCGTCGCGATCTTCGGCCCTCAGCCACCGCCAGCAGGTGTCCCGGAGCTGCTGGCCGAACGCAAACAGGCTGCCGACTTCCTCCATCCGCAGCGCGCGGAAGCGCTGGCACTGCTGCTCCGGCGTGCGCCCCACGCGCTGGAGGACGGCCCGGCGAAGGTTGGCGTAGGCCAGCCGGTGGTCGGCGGGGAGCTGTAGTGCGGCCAGCTGCGCCTCTCCCATCAGGAGGGGGAGGAGGCGCGCCGCGCGCTGCTCCATCGGCCACCCCGAGGCTTCAGCGACCTGCTCGAACAAGGTGATGAAAGCCTTGGGGTCGTCCTGCGGGCCCATCTTGGTCAAGGTGAGGGGAGACGGGCCCGCGGCCGGGGCGCTGGTGGACCCCGCCGATGCGAGGAGCCGCCGGAACGCCTCTCGATCTTCCTGCTGGGCCAGCACCAGGGCTTCGAAGCGGCGCTCCTGCTCCTTTCGGAGTGTGACGAGTGCCTGGTGCTGGCTCTGCTGAGCCGTGGCGAGGGCGTGGACCAAGTCCGCGAACGGGGAGGATTCCATGGAGCTGCAGGACTGGTGCTCCACCTTCCCGGGTTTCGGCACCACTGTAGCGCGGATAATGTGTGGGTGGAGCACAGAGGACGGCAGGACAACGTTTGGAGGTAGAGAAGGCTTATTTATTTCTTCAACTTTTCAGTCGCAGCAGCGTAAGCACACACACACACACAGACACACACACTCAGCCTCCAATCCCGGGTCGCGCTCCCTCTGCTCTCTCTCAGCCTCCTTAAATAGGGAGCGGTTTACTGGGAAAACACACACAAAACACAGGTTAATTACCGTCAGGTGTAGCGATTCTGCCACTCACCTTCCCTGGCTCCCCCCTCCTGTCACAGACTGGCGCTTGACCACGCCCCCGCTGCCACAACCACAAAGACAAAGAACACAGAACAGAGGTCTCTAGTGATAACAGCACAAAGACTCCGTGACTAGGGACCAAACTGAGGAAGTATTTATACACAGGGAAATTAAGAAACTGGGCGGGGCAGGAAATAAAGAACAGGTGGGGGTAAAAGGCACATGGAAACAGGCAATCAAAACAAACACAAAACACAGAAGCGGTGGCGGCCTCTAGAGGCCAAAACAAACATGACAAGATAAAGCAATAACAGCGGCCTCTAGAGGCCAAGACAGTCCCCAGTCCTAACACCCGCTGGGTCTGGCGAGGCACAGGGCCGCCTGGAGCAGCAGGAGCAGCATGCAGCCCCCGACTGTCCTGAGGGCTGGAAGCGGCCGAGCGCGGAACTCCGTCCGGCAACCCTCAGCGCCCCGCGCCGCCTCCTTTTGCCCCAGCATCGCACCTTCACTCTTCCCTCACACTGCTTTAGCAAACCCTCAGGCTCTACCCTCATCCAAAACTTGAGTGGCCTCCGGTGGGCAGCATTCCTATAGTAGGTGTTGATAACAACGCTCACAAAAACCCCGCTCCGTCTCCAGCCTGTTGTCCGGTGCTTCCTGGCCGAGCTAACCGTAACGCTAACGACGCCAGCTAGATAGCTAACTTTGTTCAAGTCTTCAAGACTCGGGTCACATAAAGGTTACTCTCGCATTATGCATAATGGGCTTTTTTTTATTATTATTGGTACCGCTTAACCTAGGGTAGGTTATTATGCGCACTCGTGGCTCATTGGAGTTGCCTATGGATAATGTGGTCCTACCCCCCCCCAAAAAAAAAACGAATTTGCATGATTCACGAGGGTCGCATTTTTATGCCTGAAAATCCAGAATTCCAGAAAAATCCGGAAGAATCACATCCTCGGTTTGGGAACTGCTGCTCTACCTCAATGGCACTTATACAATTAATGGATAGAATTACTTCGGCTATTGACAATTTACTATAGGAATCTTCCTAGACTTATCCAAAGCGTCTGACATGGTAAACCATTCTATTCTTCTCAAAAAGCTAATAAAAAAAACGGCATTACCGACACAGCACTTAAATGGTTTATTAGTTACCTATCTGACGGACAACAGTACGTTGCTCTTAATGAAATCACGTCATCATGCAAACCAGTAAATTGTGGAGTTCCTCAGGGATCAATTCTTGGATCTTTATTGTTTTTTAATCCATGTTAATGACCTTGCTGAAGCATCTTCAAGTATCTTTATTTTATTTGCCGACGATACAAATCTTTTCCTTTCACACGCAGACTAATTCTTTAATAGGACTAGCCAACCAAGAATTAGTCATTACTTGGTTTGAAGTCAACAAGCTGTCCGTTAATGTTAAAAAGATGTACTACCTTATCTTTTGTAGTAAAAACAAGATGTACAATAGAAAAAAATGCCAATATTTTCTTAAAGAACCTTCCCCTCTCCCAAGAATGTCAGGCAAAATTCCTAGGAATACTGATTGACGATCGATTGACATGGAAGGCTCACACTGCTATGCTAGTAAATAAAATTTCAAAAACTATTGGGATTATGGGAAAAATTAGACACTTTCTAACACAGAGAACTCTTATTACTATATATAACAGCTTGATCCACCCTTACCTCATCTATTGCAATATTGTTTGGGGATGTGCCTACAGAACTTCCCTTCACCCTATATTAATACTACAGAAAAAAAATTTGTACGTATTGCCACCAGTTTCAGATACTACACTCACTCATCACCGCTGTCTGAAAAGCTTAGAATTTTGAATATTAACAGATTTCAACTCGCTCTTTTCACAGCTCAATTCACAAATCTCAATCTGCCTGACACTTTTGACAACTTTCTTCATTTTTGTTCAGTTTCACAATTATCTAATTCGCCAAAGCACTCAATTACACATTCCCCTATTCAGAACTTCCTTGGCCCAAATGAGTGTGAAATACAAATGCATCAATGTATGGAATGATCTTCCCCTCTCCCTAAAGAGTTTTACCTCTATGATAACTTTCAAGCGTAACCTTAAAAACCATCTGCTATCCAATCCCAACCACTTCTAAATCCTCTATTTCATCATATGGTTTTTGATTTATAGCGTTAATGCATTTTCGTCTTGTATTTTTTGTCACTGTTATTGATTTAATTGTATATGCTTATTCTGCAATCCATTGAACTGTATTAGATTTTTGTTATATTTATGTTCTGCTAAGTCATCTGAGAATTCATTAGTATTGTGATTAGTATTTGTTTAATTTAAAGGAGGAGGGCTTAGCATAAGCCTTGTTGTGCTTCTCTCCTCCTGCACTTTAAAAAAAAAATTCATTTCATTACTTCACTGTTTTTTGTGCGAATAAACAAACAAAAAACAACAATCTATGACTGTGTGTGAAGAGACAGAAAAAGAACCCGGGGAGATGTGTACCTGTGGGACTGCTGCTGAGCTGAGACGAGACGCTCTGGCTGGCCAGCATGGTGTGAATATTTGAAGTTGCAGGGAAGTAATCCAGATCCTTGTTTTTGCGTTTAGGGGGTCGTTTCTGTAACTGCTGTTTGACCTGGCCGTACTCAGTAGGGTGCTTGTTCTGCAGGTGCCTAATGAGGTTGCTGGTGCTGCTCTGGTGCCAGATCTTCTTCGTGCACAGTAAACACAGTGCCTTCTTCTCCTGGTCCACTTTGCGATAGTGAGCCCACACTGTGCTCCACTTGCGTGAGGTTGGAGTTTGGGGTGGGGCAGGGCTGCCCTCCTGAGTTCCTCTCCCCTCGCACCCAGACGCCTCTCCTTCTGTCGCCGCTTCTCCTGCAGCGGCACACAGGATTCCTCGGATCGCCCCGTCCATCTCTGCGTCTCCCACCTCGGCCGGGACCTCGACCTGCTGCTCGTCCATCATGACGGTCACTGGGCAGACGGAGAGGTGAAACACGGTCACGCCGATATCCCAGAGACGGTCATGAAAAAAGGAGGAGAGTTCATCTCATTAATATTAAATATTCAGAGTCATTTTAACTGAACTGGATAATAAATAAGTATATTAATGGAGCCCCTGAGCTGTGGATTCTGACTGAAACAGGAGTTTATAAGTTCTAGTTCCGAGGCGCTCTTTAGACAGTCAATTCGATACATCTCGATTCGGTCGGTTTAGAGAACCAATTCTCTCGATCCGTTAACGAAGTTCAAAATGAGTGATTCACTTTAGCGGAAGCGAACAGAGCCACGCACGACACTCGCACCGGATTAGGGCGGAGAGTCTTGCACTCTTACGTACTTACTTTTCACTTCGCACAGTCAAGCAGACAGAGGAAGTCCGTGTGCGCAGGTTTACCTTCTTCTTCTTTTGGGTTTTACAGCAGCTGGCATCCACAGTGTTGCATTACTGCCATCTACAGGTTTCCCTTTGAGCGTGCACTGACAGTTCCATCATTCTGTCGCTAAACGAACAGCTGATCACACCGAGGTGCTCTCTGAGCGCCAATATTTATTAGTTTTGTCCTGCGTTTCCTTTCCTTCGTACATAACATAATGGCTTTTCTTCTCACTTTCTTTCCATTCCTGTAGTCGCTCTTTCATTCGCATGCTCATGTCCTCCATTTTTCTCTCCTGTTTCAAATTTGTATCCCACAATGCCTTGCGCGAACAGGGAAAGCCCACCACGTGATGCATGACGTATCTTGAATTGGGTCATGGTGAAGCAGGAAAAAATAGCAGAGAATTTACAGCCATGTGGTCCTAAATGCATTTACTGTTCTAATAAATAAATATGTGATTTGAATTCAGTAGCTTTCGGCCACTAAACAAAAATAATTGGGTGTCGGGGAAATTCTTTTCTGAAAGGCAGATCTGAAAGACAGTCTGCATTTAAGTGGCGTTAACTATGAAATATTCCATAGTTCATTCAACAGAGACAGTCGAGGAGATCTTAGAGTTTAACTTGTAGGAATAATTTATAATTAAATTTAAGGACCTTTTTTTCCTCTCAAATTCCTGAGAAAATCCACCTTAAACTGTCATTAAGGCTTTACTCCAGCCATCGATAACCGATATTTGAGAGATTATACTTCTAAAACCTTCCGCAGTTCATACAAGCCCTGAGTTTATACTTGACAGATGCAATAAGCAGGCTACAGCAGTGAAGGTAAGCTGTCCAACAGGAGCACACTTCTGAGTTTCATGCAGAAAAGGAGCGAGGAATGAAGTGAATGTGCACTGAATGCTGCAAGGCAAGGCAAGTTTATTTCTATAGCACATTTCATACACAGTGGCAGTTCAATGTGCTTTACAGAAGTAAAAGCAAAACAGTAAACAATAGAAAATAAAATTACATAAAATAAATGGGGAAGAAAATTAATAAGAATTAAACAATAGTAGAAATAAAATAATAAAATGAGATAAAAGTTCAATTTAAAAAAAACAGCAGAATAAAATAGAATAAAAGTTAAGTAAAATTTAAAACATGGAGAGACTGTAAAAGTAAAGAGTTTAAAACATGTAGAGATGGCAATATTAATAATTTAGCAGAAAGCATCTGAGAACAGCTTGGTCTTTAGTCTAGATTTGAAGCTGCCAACAGCAGGAGCATTTTTGATGTCCTCTGGCAGTTGGTTCCATAGCTGTACAGCATAGTAGCTAAAAGCTGCTTCACCACACTTTGTTTTAACAACAGGTCTTTGTACCGCTAACAGCTGCAGGTCTTTGTACCGGTGTCACGGTCTGAATTTACCACCAGTCTGAATTTACCAGGTAAATTTAAACTGTAGCAGCCACGGTCTAACCTTACCACAGTATAAATTTACCAACTTGGTATAATTGGGCCTAGTCTGAATTTACCAGCCTAATATGAGATTTATGTTCATACTTGAATTATTTACACTTTATCTTGATGAATACTGATTTGTTTAAGTAAGACTCCTCATGATTATAATAATTTAGTTATTCTCTCAAATTTACCAACTTGGTATAATTAGACTGCTGTCATTGGGCCTAGTCAGAATTTACCAGCCCAATATGATAGGAGATTTATGATCATACTTGATCCACAAATAAATTATTTTCACTTTATCTTGATGAATATTGATTTATTTGAGTGAGAATCATCATGATTATGATTTCTGATGTTTCGGTGGTCTTTCTTGTCAGTGTCACTGGAGTACTTTACAGTTTGTAGGAAGAAGGTAAGTTGGGTCATCTTTCTTTTGAAAATGGCGAATCGCTGGTCTCGTGCCTCTTTGAACTGTGTGTTTTGCTGATCTTCATTTTGTGACTGGGAAATGATTGTTTCCTCTTCCATATTCAACAGCTTGTCTACTGATAATCAAATCTTACAATTGTAGTCACAATTCGCGTTCTATTAGTCCACAAATGTGTTGAAATGCTCGGTACAAAATCGCAGCAAGAAATGGTAACTTTAGACTTCCCGGGAGTTGACAGGGGAAAAAAATAAAAATAATCGGTCTGCGCATGTGCATGGTAAATTTATACCAGCGCATGATCAGACCGTAACACCGGTTTCCCCCACAATCCAAAGACATGCAGTTAGGTTGACGTGGGGTGGCCTTGGGCTGAGGTGCCCTTGAGCGAGGTACCGAACCCCTGACTGCTCCCCGGGCGCTCTGGTGTGGCTGCCCACTGCTCTGAATGTGTGCGTGTGTTCACTGCTTCAGATGGGTTAAATGCAGAGGATGAATTTCACTGTGCTTGAAGTGTGCAAGTGACAAATAAAGGTTTCTTCTTTCTTCTTAAACATGGAAGCACACTTGTATAGATAGTTTTCACTGACGTCACAGCATTCCGGGGAACGCCCCCCAGCCGCCATCTTGCGGGGCAAACAAAACGGACCATCGCCACTACCGGCTACGTTATCTCGGATGAATTTATGAAGTTATATAGTCAGTTTTCTAAAATAAAGATCAATGTCGGCAAAATCAAGCAAACAGAAGTATATAGATACATTAGACGACATCTCATGACAACGGTATGCAGCCAAACTGGCCTTGATTGGGGGAATTGACCCCTACGAAGTGGACAAAGATGCATTTTCAAGTGACTATGCAGGGCTGCCAAAGCCTGAAACTGCCAAAGCCTGCTCCAAAGCCTGAAACTGACTTCATCAAACTTTAAAGGCTGTCTACAACTTTATATATTCACAGCGCGCCTTTTGGCGGATGCCGCCTGAATCGCGCAGATCCGATTTTTTTTTTAGAGGGGGTGTTGGAGTGTCTGATTATAATTTCAAAGTAAATTCTGTATTAAAATTACTAAATAAGCAAATCCGTTACAGTCCATGAAACAGGAAGTATAAGGATGAGAAAAAAACAGTTTAAATCGCAAAGCTGCGCACATTTGCACAGTCCTGCTTGGGCTGCGCAAATGTGCGCAGCTTTGCGATTTAAACTTTTTTTTTCTCATCCTTATACTTCCTGTTTCATGGACTGTAACGGATTTGCTTATTTAGTAATTTTAATACAGAATTTATTATGAAATTATAATCAGACACTCCAACGCCCCCCCTAAAAAAAATCGGATCTGCGCAATTCAGGCGGCATCCGCCAAAAAGCGCGCTGTTTGCATCCCAAACACAAATCAAATCATACAGAATAGACCTAAAATGTTTTTTCAAAAATGACCCTTGCATGGGGCGGCACGGTGGTGTAGTGGTTAGCGCTGTCGCCTCACAGCAAGAAGGTCCGGGTTCGAGCCCCATGGCCGACGAAGGCCTTTCTGTGCGGAGTTTGCATGTTCTCCCCGTGTCCGCGTGGGTTTCCTCCGGGTGCTCCGGTTTCCCCCACAATCCAAAGACATGCAGGTTAGGTTAACTGGTGACTCTAAATTGAGCGTAGGTGTGAATGTGAGTGTGAATGGTTGTCTGTGTCTATGTGTCAGCCCTGTGATGACCTGGTGACTTGTCCAGGGTGAACCCCGCCTTTCACCTGTAGTCAGCTGGGATAGGCTCCAGCTTGCCTGCGACCCTGTAGAAGGATAAAGCGGCTAGAGATGATGAGAATGAGATGAGACCCTTGCGTGAGTGAAATGACAAGTTTCAAATAGAAACGTGACAAACGAGCGATATTAAGTGTACATTACAATGTAAACGTACACTCAGCGGTTCCAGTTAGGCATTCTCCACAGATTGTTCACATGATGTTTTGGTTTCCAAAAGCAAACTTAAACACAATTGATTGTTTATTTAAACAAGTTAACACTTATAAAATGATCGGAGCAGACTTTGCTGTGTTTGGAAGGTTGATAATCTTTGCGGTTGATTCTCGCAAGCCATAGATTTCTCCTTTGTATGCCGAGTTTGTTTGCTCGCCTTCGTGCTCCCGTACAGTGGGAATTCCATAAAAGCTCCGCTTGACATCATCATCTGACCTATTACGACAGCTATGAATACAACAGGTGTGCACCATTGCGATCTTTAAATAGCCTTCTTGGGTTCTTTTGAAGACTTTGTACTCACGCGTTACAATGTGTGCTCAGTGACCCGTACGGTAAGCTTGACCCACAAGATGGCCGCCACTAGGGAATCCCCGACTCTGTGACGTCATGTGAAAACAAATCTATACTGAAGGAGGAAGGCAAAACTCATGGTGGTGTAGTGTTTAGCGCTGTCGCCTCACAGCAAGAAGGTCCGGGTTTGAACCCCGGGGCCGGCGAGGGCCCTTCTGTGTGGAGTTTGCATGTTCTCCCCGTGTCCGCGTGGGTTTCCTCCGGGTGCTCTGGTTTCCCCCACAGTCCAAAGACATGCAGGTTAGGTTAACTGGTGACTCTAAATTGACCGTAGGTGTGAGTGTGAATGGTTGTCTGTGAGAAAAAAAAAAAAAGGAAGGCAAAACTGAGCCGAGGCGCCATTTTGAATCCTCATTCAAGGCTGTAATGCAAATTGCTCCCTCTTCAGTATACAAGTGCACTTCCATGGCAGGGAAAAACACTACATTTTGCCGCTTATGTAGTCCCCTATTTATACAAATAGGAGTCATTCAGGATTCAGCCATGTTTTTGCTCGGTGGTTTTGCTCGACCCAAGTTCTACAGTAGGCTAGGCCGTCTGCTTTTAATGGAAGTAGCCTAGCCTAGGACGTTAAACCATACTTTCACGTTATTTCTTGATAAGGTGTTTTCATGTTATTACATTAAAATATCATGAAATAACGTGATAATATTATGTTATTACATGATAAGTATATTGTAAAAACGTGATAAGATAGTTATAACAAAGTTTTCACGTACTTACTTGATACTAAGCCAATTTTTTTTGAGTGTGGCAGCAATACGCTTCCATAGATCATAACTCGAACTCTCGTGATATTTTTTTTATTCGTTTAAAGATTTAAAGGGCTGATGACACTTTTTTGACATCTTTGGCGATGTTTTATAACATAAAAAGTAATTCCTGATGATCCATATATTAATTCACGAAGGTGCCTATTTTACAAGTTATGATAAAAAACGCGGCTATTTGGGCAAATTTGACGGGGCTGCAGCACCCAGGAGACGAATGAGGAGGAGGAGCTATATGACGTCAGCGAAAGAACCTTCCTCCTAACTTACCAGGTTGTTGTTGATGCGACAGGTGTTCAGTTTATTATTATTAGTATTATTATTATACATTATTATTATATATATTAGTTATTATGCCTTCGCGTTGTGTTGCTGGCTTTTGCTCCAAAACCCACAAGGATGGGGTAAGTTTATTCAAGTTTCCCAGAGATCCCGAGCTGCATGCGAAGTGGGTGAAGCAAGTCAGGCGCACTCGTGACAAGTGGGAGCCCTCACCAACATCCGTCCTGTGCTCTGAACACTTCGATTTGGATTGTTTTGACACCCTTCCCAGCTTAAAGGAATCTCTTGGGTGTTCAGTTCAGCACAAACGTGTGTTGCTACCATCAGCAGTGCCTACAGTATTCCAGAGGGGGTCTACTAGTAGCTATGCCGGATCCAGCAGTCACCTGGGACAAGGCGACTCCTCCAAACACAGTCCTCCTGTCAGAACATGTGTTGAGAAACGACATAAGATAAAGGTACGTAGAGCTATAGAGTGCTCCGACATGATGCTAAAAATAGTAACCATGCTGTCTGTGCGGCCATCTTGGAAGTGACTCGCTCCAGAGCGATCATAGAGTACACATCATAGAGTACACATTCATGATAATCATAAATGTAATCATAAAGTCGGCGTGATATCAGTCATGTATTTGCTTGTGAAAGCTTGCGGCTTTCATGTAACTGCCGCCTAGCAACGAGAGGCAAAGGGTAAAGAGGGTAGGCTATCATAGATTCTATTCGGAAGAGATCAATACAACCCCGATTCCAAAAAAGTTGGGACAAAGTACAAATTTTTTTTTTTTTAACAATATTTTTTATTGAAATTTCAAATATATATCAAACTTTATGTCAAATGTACACACATTTTCTTTTATATCCCCTCGAACAGACATTCATTCATGCAGACAAAGAAAAGGAGTAAAATAAAATGGACAGTGACAGACATCAAACTGATGGAAAATAAATACCAAATTAAATAAATAAGACTAAAATGAAACAAAATAAAATAAATTGAGGTAAAATTAAAAAAAAAAAAGGCAGAATCATTTCATAACCTGTTTTTCAGTCAGTGTTATCCGTTTCATTGGTCAGGAATGACATAAATGATTCCCAAATGCAGGCAAACTTCTCCTGTTTACCTTTAACAATGTATGTCAATCTCTCCAGTCCAAGACAAGTCGTCAACTCCTTCTTCCATATTGCCAGTGATGGTGGTTCTACATTTTTCCAATATAGTGCAATCACTCTCCTTGCATGGAGAAGGCCAAAGTCGATCATTTTTGATTGCTTCGTTGTTCTGATGAAGTCCTTGGGGTATATTCCAAGTATACAGACTGTTGACGTCAATGGAATGTTACATTTAACCATCTGTGATAAACATTTAACTACATTTTCCCAAAATACCAAAATCTTAGAGCATCCCCATAGGCAGTGAATCAGAGTTCCCTTTTCAGTCAGACATTTAACACAAACATCAGGAATGTTAGGGGAGATACGATGAAGTTTTGCAGGGGTTATATAAACTCTCATTAACCACTTATACTGAATCAACTTTAAGCTTGTGTTAATTGAATTTGTTTGTGCTTTTAAACATGCTCCTCCCCAATCTTCTTCGCTAATATCTTCTTGTGTGTCTGTTCTCCAGGCATTTAATTTATCTGATGCTGATTCTGTTGAGTACTCCGCTAAAAGGTTATAGAATCTAGATATGTGTTTATTACCATTCAAATTATTAATCACCGTTTCCTCAATAATCGATAGCGGGGGTGTGGCCATGAATGAATTATGTTTTGATGTTATAAAACTTCTTAATTGCAAATATTTGAAAAAATGTTTTTGGGGAATTCCGTATTTTTGACAAAGTTGATCAAATCTGAGAAGGGTACCTTCAAAATAAAGGTCCGAGATGGTCCCAATTCCTTTCTCTGCCCATAATTTGAATCCCCCATCTAATCTACCAGGCCTGAATTGTCTGTTGCCCCAGATAGGGGTAAATCGTGACAAAGTTATTGTTTCATCAACAAAGTTATGTGCTGCATACCATACTGATATTGTATTTTTAACAAAAGGGTTTCTTGTCTGTTTTTTCAGTGTCTTGACATCCGAGGAATATAAATACTGCTTTATGGGCAGATCTGACACTGATTTTTGTTCAATATTTACCCAAGCAGGTGGTGTGGATGGAGAAAAATAATACATTGCAGAACTTAATTGGGCAGCCCAATAATACCATTTCAGGTTTGGGACCCGTAGTCCCCCCCTTTCATAGGGTAAAAATAATAACTTGAGCCGGAGTCTACCTTTTCTATTGTTCCAAATGAACTGGGTAAATATACTATCAATTTTTTTATGGAAATTACTTGGTAATGGAAGCGGGAGTGCTTGGAAAAGATATATAAATTTGGGTATAATAGACATTTTAATAAGGTTTATACGACCAATCATTGATATCGGCAATTTCGACCACTGGTCCAGCTTCTCTGTGACTTCATCTACCAGGGGGTTATAGTTTGTAGGGACAATGTCGCCAAGTTCTGGGGCAATCTTAATACCCAGATATTTAAATCCCTCTTGTGTGGCCATAAATGGTGTATTTATTTTGGGATTACGTCTTTCTTCTTCATTTAGAAATAACAGTACTGACTTAGATTTGTTTATTCTGTATCCAGAAAACTCGCCAAAGTTTTCAAGTAAATTAATCAAATTCGGAATACTGCTCTTCAGGTTTGTTAAAAAAAAAATTATATCATCCGCATATAATGCTATATGGTGCTCTATGTCCCAAATTCTGATACCGAATATATTCCTACGTGTTCTTACTGCGATCGCGAGAGGTTCTATTGCTAAAGTGAAAAGCAAAGGAGATAAAGGGCAACCTTGCCTGGTTGAGCGTTGTAAACTGAAAGGTTTAGAAATTGTATTATTAGTCAATATTTCTGCTGTTGGGTTTGTGTACAGTAATTTAATCCATTTAAGAAATGTTTCTCCTAGACCATATCTCGGCAGCAGATCGAAAAGGTATTTCCATTCTATTCTGTCGAATGCTTGACTAGCATCAACTGATAACATTGCAGTGTCTTTGGCATTATTTTTCTCAAACAGTACATTTAAAACTCTCCTGATGTTATGGAAGCCTTGTCGTTGTAATACAAAACCATTCTGATCATTACTGATCAATTGAGGAAGATATTTTTCTAATCTTTTAGAGAGAGCTTTGCATAATATTTTTGTATCGCATCCCATTAAACTAATGGGCCTGAAAGATGAACAACTGGTTGGCGATTTGTCAGGTTTTAATATCACAGTTATCATAGCTAATCTTAATGATGGTGGAAGAGTTCCTGTTTTATATGATTCGTTAAACATATCTAATAGAGGTTGCGCAAGTTTCTGTTTAAACTTCTTATAAAATTCTATAGGTATCCCATCGGGGCCAGGTGCTTTCCCACTATTCATACTGCTCATGGCATCATAAAGATCCTCAACTGTTAATGCCCTGTCCAGTACTTCCATTTCATCTCCAGACAGGCTCTGGAACTGTAGCTGATCGAGAAATGTTTGTTGTTGTGTAGCTCCTGCATATTCTGATTTGTATAATAGTTCATAAAAGTCTCTGAAGGTAGCATTAATTTCAATTGGGTCTGTTGTTAAATCGCCTGACATTGTCGTTATACTGTTAATTGTTCTTTCGGCTTGCATTTTCTTAACCCGCCAAGCCAGTAATTTGCTTGGTTTTTCGCCCTGATCATAGTATGCTTGCTTGGTCCATGAGAGAGTTTTAGCAACTTTGTCGGTTGTTAGTTTATTGTATTGAGCTCTCATTACTGCTAGTTGTTGCTGTTTGTCCTCATCAATATTCTCGTAAAGATCTAATTCTAGTGTTTTAATCTGTCTTTCCAATGTTTGTATTTCCTTTTTGTGCTGTTTAGTCTTTGAGCTTGTATATTTAATTATTTCTCCCCTTATATATGCCTTAAATGCTTCCCATCTTACACTGGCGGTTGTTTCATCCGTATTTAGCAGGAAATAGCTATCTATGCAGGCCCCCATGAATCTAAGAAAGGATGAATCTTGTAACCAATATATCTGGAACCTCCATCTCTGAGAGTGTTGAGCAAATATGCCTAAGCTTATTTCCATTGAGGCAGCTGCATGATCACTAATCACTATGCTGTCATACCAGCAGTTTGCGACATTGATAAGCAGTTCAACAGAAATTAGGAAATAATCAATACGTGAATATGTTTTATAAGTAGAAGAGTGACAGGAAAATTCTTTTTTGTTTGGATTTTTTTCCCTCCATACATCGACTAGTCTTAGATCTCTTATGATTTCAGTCAGCTTCCTCCTTGTCTGTACGTGCGAGATATCAGTTCCAGTAAGTCGATCCATTACTGGGTCTAGCGTACAGTTAAAGTCACCCCCAAAAATGTAGAGACCTTCTAAGGTGGACACAGTCAACAGTAGTCCTTCAAAAAAAGACGGCCTGTCCTCATTAGGACCATAAATATTGATTAGGTTAACTTTATATGACATAATGTTTCCTTGTGCAATCACATATCTACCAGTTGGATCTTGAATAGTTTGAGTAATTTGGAATGGAACTGACTTGTGTACAAGGATAGCAACACCTCGAGCATAATTATTATAAGAAGAATAAATCACTTGGCCTGGCCATCTTTTTTCCAGACAAGGTATGTCAGAGGCCATCAAATGGGTTTCTTGTAAGAAAACAATTTTAGATCTGAGATGTTTCAACCTATTTATAACTTGTTTCAGTTTAGTCAATTTTCTAAGCCCCCTAACGTTCCAACTGGTGATCTTAATTTCAGAATTATTCACAAGCATAGTTTTTTGCCACCAATAACATCTTCTGACACCTTGATGGGGTTATAAATGTTGCTGATTCTACCAAAACCATACACAAAATATAACACACACTGGAGGGGAAAGAAAAACCACAAGAATGACTAGAACAGTCATAACCAAAACAAAAAAAGACCCACTCCCACCCCATCATTTCCACTGAAATGCTTTCCCACACCCCCTTTAATATATCAGCTCTGGAGGATGCTGATCCACTATTGCTGAGGAGCAGCTAATCCGCGTGCCTTTGACCCTGGACAGAACAGCCATAAGTCCAAACAATCATAATGTCTCCTATTTTAACCTTAACCCCTTTCTCTGTTCTTAGTTAAAGCCAACTCTGTTCGTGAAAAAAAAAAAAAAAGATCAAACCAGAAATAACGTTGGCGTATGTGTCGCACCACCGAAAATAATGCCAGAAAATAATTTAGTAAAATGACCCTGATTTTTTTTTCATGTTCCCTTATTTGAAATTTTGACCCCGTCGAAAAGTTTGAACCATTCCTTATCCTTTCAGTATAGCATTTAACAACACTTTCACAAAGAAACAGTCCTTATTAGACTCTGTATATCGTTTATGATACCTGACCCAACCGCTGTTTTTCTTCTTGATGCGTTCAATGTCCGTCGTAACTTCAAGAACCGTGTATCACGTCCTGTACATTCTTTATGCAGGTCGTGTTATGCTTTGGTGGAACCTCTCTGCTTCTTTCGGTGTTGAAAAAAGATGAATTCTCCCATCGTGAAGCACTCTCAGTTTACAAGGATTGTGATGAAATCCTCGAAAGCTTCCCATGGCCACAAACTGCTTCACAACTGGCACAAACTCTCGCCGAATACGGACCGTTTCTGTGGATAGATCCTGAGAGAAAGACAGCTTGCTGTCGCCGTGCCTGATTTCTCGCTTCCTTGCTTCGCGATACACAAATTCCTTTTCCTGAAACTTCAAAAATCGAACGAGAACTGCTCGGTTCTGGTTAGGTTTGGCCGGCGCCAGTGTGCGATGAGCTCGCTCCAGAGTGAAAGTTTTATCAGGGCAGCCGAGCCATTGCGGCAGCATGTCATTTATAAAGTCATAGAGTGGCTTACTTCCTTCAGCTCGTTCACGTAAACCAAAAAGCCGCAGGTTCTTTCTTCTACCTCGATTTTCCAAATCTTCTGTTTTTGTTTCAAGATAGGCAATTCGTTTGGTGGCCGAGGCTAGTGCCTCTTGGGTGTGTTGCAGCATGTCTTCTGTTGTTGCTATACGTGTTTCTGCCTCTCCGATACGTGTTGTATTTGCAACCACGTCTTGTTCCACGGCTGAAAGTTTGTTTTCAATTGCCACAATTGAGTTTGCCACATCCGACAAACGGTTATCAATGTTGTCCAGTTTTGATCCAAAGTCCAAGCGGAGAGACTTCAACTCTGCTAGCACGTCCGCCATATTTGCCATGATGCTAGCCTCCTTAGCCATCGTCGCTGCCTGAGAAGTTGTCCCAACGATACTTGCCTTGCGTGCTCTAGTGAAAATCTCGTAGGATTTCGATTCGGGCGGATCCGACATATCCAGAGCCGCTCTGTTTGCTCAAAAATTATAGGTGCATTTGTGGGTTTTTTCTAAAATTTGTGTTCGGCTGTATGGAGCGTTCAGGCTATGCCGCCATCTTGATCCCCTCCCCACACTCTTCCCCCGGGACAAAGTACAAATTGTAAATAAAAACGGAATGCAATAATTTACAAATCTCAAAAACTGATATTGTATTCATGATAGAACATAGACAACATATCAAATGTCGAAAGTGAGACATTTTGAAATTTCATGCCAAATATTGGCTCATTTGAAATTTCATGACAGCAACACATCTCAAAGAAGTTGGGACAGGGGCAATAAGAGGCTGGAAAAGTTAAAGGTACAAAAAAGGAACAGCTGGAGGACCAAATTGCAACTCATTAGGTCAATTGGCAATAGGTCATTAACATGACTGGGTATAAAAAGAGCATCTTGGAGTGGCAGCGGCTCTCAGAAGTAAAGATGGGAAGAGGATCACCAATCCCCCTAATTCTGCGCCGACAAATAGTGGAGCAATATCAGAAAGGAGTTCGACAGTGTAAAATTGCAAAGAGTTTGAACATGTCATCATCTACAGTGCATAATATCATCAAAAGATTCAGAGAATCTGGAAGAATCTCTGTGTGTAAGGGTCAAGGCCGGAAAACCATACTGGGTGCCCGTGATCTTCGGGCCCTTAGACAGCACTGCATCACATACAGGCATGCTTCTGTATTGGAAATCACAAAATGGGCTCAGGAATATTTCCAGAGAACATTATCTGTGAACACAATTCACCGTGCCATCTGCCGTTGCCAGCTAAAACTCTATAGTTCAAAGAAGAAGCCGTATCTAAACATGATCCAGAAGCGCAGACGTCTTCTCTGGGCCAAGGCTCATTTAAAATGGACTGTGGCAAAGTGGAAAACTGTTCTGTGGTCAGACGAATCAAAATTTGAAGTTCTTTATGGAAATCAGGGACGCCGTGTCATTTGGACTAAAGAGGAGAAGGACGACCCAAGTTGTTATCAGCGCTCAGTTCAGAAGCCTGCATCTCTGATGGTATGGGGTTGCATTAGTGCGTGTGGCATGGGCAGCTTACACATCTGGAAAGACACCATCAATGCTGAAAGGTATATCCAGGTTCTAGAGCAACATATGCTCCCATCCAGACGACGGCTCTTTCAGGGAAGACCTTGCATTTTCCAACATGACAATGCCAAACCACATACTGCATCAATTACAGCATCATGGCTGCGTAGAAGAAGGGTCCGGGTACTGAACTGGCCAGTCTGCAATCGAGATCTTTCACCCATAGAAAACATTTGGCGCATCATTAAACGGAAGATACGACAAAAAAGACCGAAGACAGTTGAGCAACTAGAATCCTACATGAGACAAGAATGGGTTAACATTCCTATCCCTAAACTTGAGCAACTTGTCTCCTCAGTCCCCAGACGTTTACAGACTGTTGTAAAGAGAAAAGGGGATGTCTCACAGTGGTAAACATGGCCTTGTCCCAACTTTTTTGAGATGTGTTGTTGTCATGAAATTTAAAATCACCTAATTTTTCTCTTTAAATGATCCATTTTCTCAGTTTAAACATTTGATATGTCATCTATGTTCTATTCTGAATAAAATATGGAATTTTGAAACTTCCACATCATTGCATTCCATTTTTATTTACAATTTGTACTTTGTCCCAACTTTTTTGGAATCGGGGTTGTACATGATTGCTTAAAAATTAGGTATTTTAACAATTTGCATCTGTTTTGTGATTATCGTGACACTTGTGTGTTCTATAGAACTGTATGTCTTATCAGCACATCGAGGATCTTCCACCGGAGGCTTTAGCAAGTACTCGTAGCAACACTACACTTTACCCTTTGCCATGCGTTGTTAGGGAACGGTAGCAAGTACCCCGATGACCGACTTCAAGAATATGTAGAAAAAATTTAGAAATTATACTTTCCAAAAGTCATTTGAGCTTAGTGTATTGCATTTCCATTTATATTGTAGGTTCTTGCTGATGTTTTTGCGGAGTATGACGCAGCTGCTGAATCAGAAGCTGCGGAGTTTGTATGCACTAGTTGTGAACATTCACATTATTATCAATCTCATTTATTTAAAATCAGATAAAATCATGCCATCATGATCACTGCTTAAAGTACCAGTATTTGGTTGTTCTTTTGTTCAGAGTTAGAGCTAGCACGAGAGAGTTCACCGGCGTTTTCATGCGCCATTTCCATTGAGTAGAACAGCCAGTGAACCACAGCGTGTTCTTCCGCTGACGTCACAGCATGGCCGCGAGCCACGGACCCAGTTTTCTTGCGCTGTGCAATTAAAAGTTGGATATTCGCGTAACAACAGCTTCTTTTCACGTAATTATAACAGAAATCTAACATGTTTGCCATGTTGTATAGTTTATTTAAGAAATTGCATAGAGTCATGTTCGTGTCATCAGCACTTTAAAACACTTATTTTATCATGATGTGTGCTATAAAGGATTCTGTGCCAAAATACTATTTTGTAAGATGTTTACTTGTGTTAATTTTTTCGAACAAAATAAAACAATTTAAGACAAAAAAAACCCAAAACTTTTTCCTACCTACAGTAGTATTTCATGTTATCTGAAACATGCTACCTTTTTTTTTTTTTTTGGCCTAAGGGCGGAGAGTCTCGCGCTCTTACTGACACTCACAGCTTTTATTCCACCGCTTTTAATGCTGTATTTTTCTGGCGGTGCGCGCGAGAACATACAGGGACAAAATGGCGCCTGGGGGACAAAAGTCAGCGCGCGGAGAAAGAACATTCAGCTGATATTAGCCAGCTAGCTAGTTAGCAAAACTCGCACGGGAATATTGACAAATAACCTGAAGAACTCCACAACTCCTCATTTATGAAACGCGTTTAGTGAGTGGAATATCTGACCGGTGTTTATTAGCGTAGCTTTTTGCAGTTTTTATCAGGTTGTGTTATGATAATGTTGGCCTCAAGCGTTAGCTCGATAGCCTAGCCGGTGGGCTCTCTGCAGCGCCACAAGTTATTTCTCTGACGCAAACATGGCCGCCGGGAAATATCTTTACAAAAAAATGAGTGTGTGTGGTAAATCACACCATTTTCACCCACTAGTGCACGATTTAAAGAGTTCTAGAAAACATTATTTAAAATCCGACATCCTGGAGCCGGGAAAAACCCAAAATGGATCCCACTCACCTTCTTAGCTGCACTCTGCACAGGAGTCTGAGAAGTCTGGAAAGATGTTGCTATAGTAACTCCCGCTCGTCCTCTGAAGGAGTAAAGGGCGCGTGCAAAACAAACCAATCAACGCAATGCATTATGGGAATTTAATCAGAATTACTTTATTAATCCCCGGAGGGAAATTCAGATTTGCAACCAAGCTCCTGAATCAAAGAAGCAAACATGTCTTAAAACAGTCTGAATAAAAATAAAATAAATTGGGGCGTCGTGGCTCAGGTGGATAAGGCGCCATGCCATAGATCCGGGGACCCGGGTCCGATTCCGGCCCAAGGTCATTTCCTGATCCCTCCCCGTCTCTCTCTCCCGCTCATTTCCTGTCTCTACACTGTCCTATCCAATGAAGGTTAAAAAAGCCCCCAAAATTTTTTAAAATAAATTTAAAAAAGTTCAATAATTTAAGTAAAAGCAAAATGAAGTGATTTTATATACAGTGATTCATATATATATATTATATATATATATATATCTTGAAAGTACTGAATGAGGCCCTCTGGGCCGAGGTCACGGTATTTCACCATACGGACCGACCTTAAAGGAACAGTCCACCGTACTTCCATAATGAAATATGCTCTTATCTGAATTGAGACGAGCTGCTCCGTACCTCTCCGAGCTTTGCGCGACCTCCCAGTCAGTCAGACGCAGTCAGACGCGCTGTCACTCCTGTTAGCAATGTGGCTAGGCTCAGCATGGCCAATGGTATTTTTTGGGGCTGTAGTTAGATGCGACCAAACTCTTCCGCGTTTTTCCTGTTTACATAGGTTTATATGACCAGTGACATGAAACAAGTTCAGTTACACAAATTGAAACGTAGCGATTTTCTATGCTATGGAAAGTCCGCACTATAATGACAGGTGTACTAACACCTTCTGTGCGCTTCGGCAGCACAGTGATACGGAGCTCAGATATCAATGCGCTGTCGAAGCGCGCAGGTGTTAGTACGCCTGTCATTATAGTGCGCACTTTCCATAGCATAGAAAATCGCTACGTTTCAATTTGTGTAACTGAACTTGTTTCATGTCACTGGTCATATAAACCTATGTAAACAGGAAAAACGCGGAAGAGTTTGGTCGCATCTAACTACAGCCCCAAAAAATACCATTGGCCATGCTGAGCCTAGCTACATTGCTAACAGGAGTGACAGCGCGTCTGACTGCGTCTGACTGACTGGGAGGTCGCGCAAAGCTCAGAGAGGTACGGAGCAGCTCGTCTCAATTCAGATAAGAGCATATTTCATTATGGAAGTACGGTGGACTGTTCCTTTAAGCTGCTAAATAATATATATTTTTTTTCTTTACCAAATTCTAACAGAAAACGAGAGCGCCCGAAAGGGAAAACCGAGCCGAGCCGCCATTTTGAATCCTCATTCAAGGCTGTAATGCAAATGGCTTCCTCTTCAGTATACAAGTGCACTTCCATGGCAGGAAAAACACTACATTCTGCCGCCCATGTAGTCCCCTATTTATACAAATAGGAGTCATTCAGGATTCAGCCATGTTTTTGCGCGACCAAACTTCTACAGTATTATGACCTTTATATTGCATAAATAAAGCCATTTGGTGAAACTTTGAAGAAGAGATTGTACTGGTTTAAAGTTTTTACCTAACGTAATATTATGTATTAGGATAACATGGTCCAAAATGGGCCTCATTAACTAATGAGATCAAACTGTTAGCAAGTTAGAGGTTTTTAGCTTCCTCCTGAAGTGTTTTCTTTTATTTCTTCTTCCTCAGGGGAGTAAAACTCGCTTTCGCTGTGAACACTGTCGTTATCGCTATCCATGCTGTAAAATTAATGCTATTCTCCTGAGAAATGCTGGCAAAATTTAAGGTTTTTGATAATCTCATCTCCTTTCATTATCTGTAGCCGCTTTATCCTTCTACAGGGTCGCAGGCAAGCTGGAGCCTATCCCAGCTGACTACGGGCGAAAGGCGGGGTTCACCCTGGACAAGTCGCCAGGTCATCACAGGGCTTTTTGATAATCTTATAAATAAATCTTATAAAAAAAGATGAATGTTGACAAAATATGCGACTATATTTGTTGTTGTGAACGAGCGAGTCGCCAGAGGTCCGTAACTGGGGTCTGTACTGTAGGATACGGACCCGCTCGCCAGCCAATCAGAGCGCAGGGTTTGGACCGCGAAAAAAATAAACACACGTATTGCACCTGAGTGAAGGACGCATGGTAAGAAGGTGTAGCACAGTTATACAGTGGCATTGTGCAGCTTGACTGCAGCAGGTAGGAATGATTTCCTGGGTCTCTCAGGCCCTGTTTACATTATTTCGAATCAGCGGATCATCAGATTAACGTTTTTAAAACGATTCGCGTACACACACAAAATTTCTGTGCCCGCAACAAAACCGTTCCCCGTGCACACAGCAATGCCAATACACGGATACGCTAATCACATGACTAATTAGACGGCACGTCACATGATCCCAGTGCATATCGGGCATGCGCAAGTCACTCACCACTTGCAAGTGGAAGGATGGCAAGCCTAAAGACCATTTTTTCATGGACGGACGACGAGGTCCAAGTGTTACTAAACGTAACATTGGATTATAAAACAACGGTGTTGGCTCAGGGTGTGGACTGGGAAAGTGTCCAAACAAAATATGGGGACATACTGGGCCGTTTTTTGGACCACTACCCCTCGCCAGAGGATGCCCGCGCAAGTGGGAAAGACTTCCCTCACGCGAAGGAGGAGATGTCAAAAGGTACACATTTGAAATATGTCTTTGTTTAAAACTGAAATAAATATGAAATGTCGTTGTAAAAAATGAAGTATGCCAGTCTGTAATCGGTGGTACTGGTACTACAATGACGCCTTTTTTACACCGTGTATGGCCTTCGTGTTTATGCTAGAAGGATCTAATAGTGTTCGGTACACTCTTCACCTCGCAGAACGGCCGTTTTTTGCGATTACAACAAGACTATTTAGTGCTACAGTAACCAACACACTTCCTGTATTGCTCATTCACTTAATTCTGAACAGAATGGCCAATGTATCGATTGATTGTTTGAGCGAAGTGCCCAATATTTTCGAACTACAGATGTCTGCTTGACGTTCACAAAGTAGTAACAAAGTAGTAACAGTAGTTCCGTACACTGTCGTTATTGTACAAATTATACAAATACCTTACCCCGTAAACGCTTTTCATGTAGTATATAATGTTGAAACATGTGTTGTCAAATTAGTCCGGTAAGGGAAAGTTTTGGTGGTTAAATACATAACAGACATCATTGTAAGAGTAGCTTACCTTCACTCCAACCATAATGACAAGCAATGTTGTCGTGCTACGTGCTATGGTACATAGCTGTTCATTGTTTACGCTGTTGTCCTTCAAAAAATAAATGAGAAGTCCTCAAATCATTGTTAATGCTGTAGTGATTAAATATAGCTGCTCTATTCTATATGCGATTGCTTGAGGACGTCAGCTAGAGCTCAGCACTGCGTATCCTCGTTCCTCAATGTTTACACAGCACCGGATCAGATACGTACTGGGTTGAATACGTGGGCCCTGGCGGATTCAAATTGTTCCGCCTGTGGAGTCGTTTCCCAGCGTTTTAATGTGCACGGACAGTGCATCCGCAACGACAACGATACGGATACGGTCTAATGTAAACACCACCTCAGTTGTGCAGTGTGGAAGAATCAGCCGTTGACTGAATGTGCTCCTTTGGCTGATCAGCTCCTCATGGAGAGGGTGGGAAGGACAGTCTAAGGTTGTTTGTTTTTATTTTGGACAGTGTCCTCTTCTCCAACACCACTGTCAGAGAGTCCAGTTCCACGCCTACAACATGGCCGGCCTTCCTGACCTTAATGACTACGAGAGCTCATTTGAGAGCAAAATTCACTTCAGGGAGCAGAAAATTATTGTATGTAATTATGCTGAGGGGGAAAAACTATCAGCGTTAATATCTGAGCAGGACTGGATGTATATTAAAATGATACAGTCGAAAAATACAAAATCTATACGAGGGGTGACTAATCAGTTTTGAGCCTCACCCAGAAAACAGTGAGATTAGAAAATTAAATTAAATTTAGTCCACATAATCTGCCAAATAACATTATGGTGCTACCCAAGTTTCAGTCATCGCTTTATTTATCTTTGATATATACAACGAGTCAAAGACTCCTAACAAATACATTCAAACTAATAAAAGCTCTAAATAAAAAAAAAAATATATATATATATATATATATATATATATATATATATATATATATATATATATATATATATATATAAGAAACCAACCTTAAACTACTACAATAGGTCAATATTCATATCAAGAACGTCTTATACAACCCTGATTCCAAAAAAGTTGGGACAAAGTACAAATTGTAAATAAAAGCGGAATGCAATAATTTACAAATCTCAGAAACTGATATTGTATTCACAATAGAACATAGACAACATATCAAATGTCGAAAGTGAGACATTTTGAAATTTCATGCCAAATATTGGCTCATTTGAAATTTCATGACAGCAACACATCTCAAAAAAGTTGGGACAGGGGCAATAAGAGGCTGGAAAAGTTAAAGGTACAAAAAAGGAACAGCTGGAGGACCAAATTGCAACTCATTAGGTCAATTGGCAATAGGTCATTAACATGACTGGGTATAAAAAGAGCATCTTGGAGTGGCAGCGGCTCTCAGAAGTAAAGATGGGAAGAGGATCACCAATCCCCCTAATTCTGCGCCGACAAATAGTGGAGCAATATCAGAAAGGAGTTTGACAGTGTAAAATTGCAAAGAGTTTGAACATGTCATCATCTACAGTGCATAATATCATCAAAAGATTCAGAGAATCTGGAAGAATCTCTGTGCGTAAGGGTCAAGGCCGGAAAACCATACTGGGTGTCCATGATCTTCGGACCCTTAGACAGCACTGCATCATATACAGGCATGCTTCTGTATTGGAAATCACAAAATGGGCTCAGGAATATTTCCAGAGAACATTATCTGTGAACACAATTCACCGGGCCATCCGCCGTTGCCAGCTAAAACTCTATAGTTCAAAGAATAAGCCGTATCTAAACACGATCCAGAAGCGCAGACGTCTTCTCTGGGCCAAGGCTCATTTAAAATGGACTGTGGCAAAGTGGAAAACTGTTCTGTGGTCAGACGAATCAAAATTTGAAGTTCTTTATGGAAATCAGGGACGCCGTGTCATTCGGACTAAAGAGGAGAAGGACGACCCAAGTTGTTATCAGCGCTCAGTTCAGAAGCCTGCATCTCTGATGGTATGGGGTTGCATTAGTGCATGTGGCATGGGCAGCTTACACATCTGGAAAGACACCATCAGTGCTGAAAGGTATATCCAGGTTCTAGAGCAACATATGCTCCCATCCAGACGACGTCTCTTTCAGGGAAGACCTTGCATTTTCCAACATGACAATGCCAAACCACATACTGCATCAATTACAGCATCATGGCTGCGTAGAAGAAGGGTCCGGGTACTGAACTGGCCAGCCTGCAGTCCAGATCTTTCACCCATAGAAAACATTTGGTGCATCATAAAACGGAAGATATCACAAAAAAGACCTAAGACAGTTGAGCAACTAGAATCCTACATTAGACAAGAATGGGTTAACATTCCTATCCCTAAACTTGAGCAACTTGTCTCCTCAGTCCCCAGATGTTTACAGACTGTTGTAAAGAGAAAAGGGGATGTCTCACACTGGTAAACATGGCCTTGTCCCAACTTTTTTGAGATGTGTTGTTGTCATGAAATTTAAAATCACCTAATTTTTCTCTTTAAATGATACATTTTCTCAGTTTAAACATTTGATATGTCATCTATGTTCTATTCTGAATAAAATATGGGATTTTGAAACTTCCACATCATTGCATTCCGTTTTTATTTACAATTTGTACTTTGTCCCAACTTTTTTTGAATCAGGGTTGTATAAAATTAAAAATCTAAAAATGTAAATGTTAGATCAGTATAACAGGCAGCATGGTGGTGTAGTGGTTCACACTGTCGCCTCACAGCAAGAAGGTTCTGGGTTCGAGCCCAGTGGCAGACGGGGGCCTTTCTGTGCGGAGTTTGCATGTTCTCCCCGTGTCTGTGTGGGTTTCCTCCGTGTGCTCAAAGACATGTAGTTAGGTTAATACGGGGCGACCCTGAGCGAGGTACCTAACCCCTGACTGCTCCCCAAGCGCTGTAGTATGGCTGCCCACTGCTCTGGGTGTGTGTGCGTGCATGTGTTCACTGCTTCAGATGGGTTAAATGCAGAGGATGAATTTCACTGTGCTTGAATGTGCATGTGACAAATAAAGGCTTATTTTTCTTCTTATAGCTAAATACAATTTAACTCTATTGATCATATATTACATTTGCACAATGTGCTACTAGACTAGTTATGATTCATTTTCTTAATGGGGCTTTTAAACTTGATTTTAAAAAATCAAGATGTGTCACTTCTGTAGGGAGATTGTTCCACGTACGAGTCACCAGATCGGTAAATGATCCGAGAGTCCATTTGCTGTTCGATGTTGGTTGCGCTAGTCTGAGGTTACCCCGTCTTAAATTATAACAGCTTTGTTGTATTTGAAAGAGTTCCTTTATGTAGTTTGGACCACAGGTCGAGACTAAGGCTTGATAAACCAAGGACAAGGAATGGCATGACCGTCTGTGTTCAAGCGTCTGTAGATTGGCCATATCTAAAGCATCTTGACACGAACGGTCATAAGGCAGTTTGAAAGTAGAGCCAAGACCAAAACGATTGGCTTTCTCAAGTTTATCACGGAGACCAATAGCCATGAGGATGCAGTGAACGCACTAAGGCAAGATGCTTCTTCGTATACCACGGTCAAACATTGAGTCAGAGAATTCCAGCGTGGCAGGGAGAGCCTCAAAGATGATCCAAGGTCGGGGAAGCCAACAACCATGACCACACCCGAGAATCCTGACCTCGTCCTTGGGATGGTTATGGAGGATCAATGATTGTCATCTCATCAAATAGCAGACAGTTTGGGCGTGTCCCAGGAGTGAGGCGACAACATCCTGAGGAACGAACTTGGCTTTTCGAAGGCGTGCGGTCACTGGGTGCCTCGTCTCCTCACCCAAGAACAGAATCCCACACGGTGACCCCTGTCCACCAACAATTGGGATATAAAGCTACTGACTGAAACTAAGTGATTATGTTCCTGTTTCTTTGTTTGTTCATCAATAAATGTCATTATTTTGATTCTATTGTAACAAAGGAAAGCAAAAACAAACCAAAACATTTTTATGAATTTCTACTCCACTGTGAAAGACACTACAACAAATCCACAAGTGAGTCACTGATTTAGGACTGGGACGGATAAATGTGAAAAACTGAAGTTTAATGAAAAACAATTATGGACTTGAACTGAACAAATACCCCCAGAACTGGGTGAAGACTTATTATAAATGTAAAATGGTTTAACCCTCTCACTATTGGCTCCTCATTAACTTCAGAATGTTATGAATGATTAAATAATGTGTGTATCCAGTGAAACTAAAAGGAAACAGGTTAAATTTAATCTGAGAACTTAATTCCATCTGTAGCTCTACACCAGTCCAATACTGACAAAAAGTCCTGCGTCAGTACAAGGTTTCATGAGATTTTGAGAAAAAATGAAAATGTGTAATCTGTTAAAAGATGTGTGTGCGAGAGAGAGAGATCTCTGAAATACTGTTACAGAACACACAGCATTTTCTTTAAATTAACATTATTAAAACTTCACCTGATGGTTACCAGGCAAGCTGAAGATCTTGAAGATGCACTATATGGCCAAGAGTATGTGCACTGCTGATCTTCCCACATATCTGTTGTTCTTTCCCAAGCTGTTGCCACCAAGTTGGAATCACACAGTTGTACAGAACATCTTTGTACGCTGTCACATTATACACTTTCCCTTCACTGGAACCAAGAGGCCCAAATCAGTTCCAGCATAACTACAACACAACTCTTTGGGATGAACTAGAACGTTAACTGCACCCCAGGTCTCCTCGCCCAACACCAGTGCCTGACCTCACTAATGCTCTCGGAGCTGAACGAACACAAATCCTCACAGCCACGCCCCAAAAGTTAGTGGAGCTTAATATAACCGCAGAGGGGAATAAATCTGGAATGAGACGTTCAACAACAAGCACATCAGGGTGTGACCGTCGGGGTGCACATACTTTTGGCCATATAGGGTATATGAAGATTTATTTATGCAACAGAGAATCATCTAGGCTTGTGGCTGATGATAAATCTACAGGTTTGACACATCACTAAACAAATTAAAGCAGTCAGTGTGGAGCTGGGAGACGACCTCAACCCTCAAACACAGATCTATTCGTGCCGAATGTATCGATTTGACTTTTAAATAATTCTCTCCGATGTTTCTGGGTTGGTATATACTCAGCGCCCACTTTACCAGGGCAAAGCTGATTGTAAAGTATTTAATCTCTTCTTTTTTTGAAGATATAATTGTATGGCGCTTTATCAGTTGCGTATTTTACACATAAAGTAGACAACGTTAATTCACATTATGAACATAAAACATTTCTCCAACATCGAGTGATCTCATCTCACTCAATTTACCCCCCCCCCCCCCCCCCCCCACACACACACACACGTTCCTCTCGGACAATTGTGCCCCCCCAAGAAAAAAAAAGCCAACAAAAAACCTAGATGCAACAACATTCAGGAAATACAATTCATAATTTTGTTCAGATCTTTCTAGTGAAATCTAACTTTAGGTTTACCGACTACAGCTCGTTTACAGCTGTTTTGCTAAAAGATGGGGCCATGGAAACTGATCATTAATGAGCAAATGGTTCAGTACAAAATAAAAATAAATCGACAGTAACACGTCTGTAATAAACCATCACACATCAATTCTGATCAAGTCAAATTTATTTGTATAGCGCTTTTAACAATAAACATTGTCACAAAGCAGTTTTACAGAATTTGAACGACTTAAAACAATCTATCCCCAATGAGCAAGCCTGTGGCGACGGTGGCAAGGAAAAACTCCCTCAGATGGCATGAGGAAGAAACCTTGAGAGGAACCAGACTCAAAAGGGAACCCATCCTCATTTGGGCGACAACAGACAGCATGACTATAACATTAACAGTTTTAACATGAAGTCAGTTTCGTTGATGTTATAAACTCTTCATTGATGGAAACTTGAGTGCAAAACTGTTCATGACAACATGACAATATTTGTATATGTAAATACCTAATTTAATTTATCTAGAAGTTTTTCTCTATTTCTATTCTCTGTTTATCCTGTAATGATGCTACTGGAATTTTAATTTCCCTGAGGGAACCCGCCCAAAGGGATCAATAAAGTTCTCTCATCTAATCCTTCTGGAGTTCTTCCTTTTCCTTCTGGAGCTCCATCTTGATGGTTTCCAGCTCCTCCTTTTCCCTCTTCAGTCTAATGTTCGTCCTCCTGTTCATGTTTCTGGTTCTGAAGCGATCACTGTTCTGCTTCCAGCTCTTGGATTTGCTGTTCCAAATCTCCCCGCTGCTGCGCCAAATCTCCCCGCTGCTGCTCCAAATCTCCCCGCTGCTGCTCCAAATCTCCCCGCTGCTGCACCAAATCTCCCCGCCGCTGCTGCAAATCTCTCTGCTGCCACACTAACTCTCCCTGCTCCCACGTTAACTCTCCCAGCCGCTGCGCTAACTCTCTCTGCCGCCACGCTAACCCTCCCCGCTGCTGCGCTAACTCTCCCTGCCGCTGCGCTAACTCTCCCCACCGCTGCGCTAACTCTCCCCGCCGCTGCGCTAACTCTCCCCGCCGCTGCGCTAACTCTCCCCGCCGCTGCGCTAACCATCCCTGCTCCTGCGCTAACTCTCCCTGATGCTGCGCTAACCCTCTCCGCTCATCTGCTAACCCTCCCCGCCGATCCACTAACCCTCTCCGCTCATCCACTAACCCTCTCCGCCGATCCGCTAACTCTCTCCGCTCATCCGCTAACTCTCTCCACTCATCCGCTAACTCTCTCCACTCATCCGCTAACTCTCTCCACTCATCCGCTAACTCTCTCCGCTCATCCGCTAACTCTCTCCGCTCATCCGCTAACTCTCTCCGCCCGTCACTCCAGTCACCTACTGACACACAGACAACAAAAAAAGTTAATTCCATAAATAATAATAATAAACAGCAGGATATATACAGTGGGGCAAAAAAGTATTTAGTCAGCCACCAATTGTGCAAGTTCTCCCACTTAAAAAGATGAGAGAGGCCTGTAATTTTCATCATAGGTACACTTCAACTATGAGAGACAGAATGGGGGGGAAAGAATCCAGGAAATCACATTGTAGGATTTTTTAATGAATTAATTGGTAAACTCCTCAGTAAAATAAGTATTTGGTCACCTACAAACAAGCAAGATTTCTGGCTCTCACAGACCTGTAACAACTTCTTTAAGAGGCTCCTCTGTCCTCCACTCGTTACCTGTATTAATGGCACCTGTTTGAACTTGTTATCAGTATAAAAGACACCTGTCCACAACCTCAAACAGTCACACTCCAAACTCCACTATGGCCAAGACCAAAGAGCTGTCAAAGGACACCAGAAACAAAATTGTAGACCTGCACCAGGCTGGGAAGACTGAATCTGCAATAGGTAAGCAGCTTGGTGTGAAGAAATCAACTGTGGGAGCAATTATTAGAAAATGGAAGACATACAAGACCACTGATAATCTCCCTCGATCTGGGGCTCCACGCAAGATCTCACCCCGTGGGGTCAAAATGATCACAAGAACGGTGAGCAAAAATCCCAGAACCACACGGGGGGACCTAGTGAATGACCTGCAGAGAGCTGGGACCAAAGTAACAAAGGCTACCATCAGTAACACACTACGCCGCCAGGGACTCAAATCCTGCAGTGCCAGACGTGTCCCCCTGCTTAAGCCAGTACATGTCCAGGCCCGTCTGAAGTTTGCTAGAGAGCATTTGGATGATCCAGAAGAGGATTGGGAGAATGTCATATGGTCAGATGAAACCAAAATAGAACTTTTTGGTAAAAACTCAAGTTGTCGTGTTTGGAGGAGAAAGAATGCTGAGTTGCATCCAAAGAACACCATACCTACTGTGAAGCATGGGGGTGGAAACATCATGCTTTGGGGCTGTTTTTCTGCAAAGGGACCAGGACGACTGATCCGTGTAAAGGAAAGAATGAATGGGGCCATGTATCGTGAGATTTTGAGTGAAAACCTCCTTCCATCAGCAAGGGCATTGAAGATGAAACATGGCTGGGTCTTTCAGCATGACAATGATCCCAAACACACCGCCCGGGCAACGAAGGAGTGGCTTCGTAAGAAGCATTTCAAGGTCCTGGAGTGGCCTAGCCAATCTCCAGATCTCAACCCCATAGAAAATCTTTGGAGGGAGTTGAAAGTCCGTGTTGCCCAGTGACAGCCCCAAAACATCACTGCTCTAGAGGAGATCTGCATGGAGGAATGGGCCAAAATACCAGCAACAGTGTGTGAAAACCTTGTGAAGACTTACAGAAAACGTTTGACCTCTGTCATTGCCAACAAAGGGTATATAACAAAGTATTGAGATGAACTTTTGTTATTGACCAAATACTTATTTTCCACCATAATTTGCAAATAAATTATTTAAAAATCAGACAATGTGATTTTCTGGATTTTTTTTCTCATTCTGTCTCTCATAGTTGAAGTGTACCTATGATGAAAATTACAGGCCTCTCTCATCTTTTTAAGTGGGAGAACTTGCACAATTGGTGACTGACTAAATACTTTTTTGCCCCACTGTACACGTGGGGAAAAAAGCCAAAAAATAAAAAACTTTAATGATAGAGAACACTGAATTTAAAAAAACAAAAACCATTAGATAAACAAGAAAAAAATAAGCTCTCATACATTCATAATAGACAATAAAATAATACTTCATAAATCAAAAAAGAAAATTACAAGCATTTGTAAAAAGTTAGGGGTCGACCGATGTTTCCCCCCCAGGGCTGTTACTGATAGAGATTACTACCAATCAAGAACACCGATAGCCAATTTACTATAATTTAGTAATTGCAGTGTGGAAATCTACAGTGTTGAAGCCAACAGAATGAACAAATATTTGAATGAATCATCAGCGATTTGTTCGTTTGGCTTTCTGCTCTCTACAAACACGACTACACTGACTCTCAGTCCTTCATTCATTCCTCGCAGAACGACCCAAAAGCTAAAGACCGATTGGCTCACTGACACATCAATCAAGTAGAGGGACTGAAAATCCGCGATCGCGGAAAACGGACGGAAATCGTGGAATTATGCATCTGAAACGGAATTTATTGTCAGAAATGGAATCTACACATTCTAAGCTTGGGGAGGCTGGGACCTCCCCTGCCCGAGCTACGGGCGTCCAAAGTGGGGCTGGAGCTGCTGATGGGAAAACGAAACTAAAGCCGAGCACCGTGGCTCTTCATCCCGAGGCGCGGGGCTAGCGGGCCCTGGCAGCACTGGTTCTTTGGGGAGGGGGGAGAGGTCTCTGGCTGTCAAGTTTGGGGCGGTTGGGACCTCCCCTGCCCGAGCTACAGGCGTCCAAAGTCGGGCTGGAGCCCTGGATTGAAAGGAAACCTAAGCGCAGAGCCGCGGCTCGCCTCGGGGCGAATTACATCCCGAGGCGCGGGGCTAGCGGGCCCTGCCCGCGCTGGTTGTTTGGGGAGAGGGCAGAGGTCTCTGGCTGTCAAGTTTGGGGAGGCTTCTTTAAATATAAACTACATTTCGAGCACAAGAGGCTGGTGCTAGCAACATTCAAACAGCCACAATAAAGTTATGCAGAAGCCTCCCCACCACCAGATACCTGAAACAATAACTTTATATGTTAAAATGTACTTGAAATAATCTTAAACCTAGTTTTCAGTGCCAAAAAAAGCATTTGCAAAAGCATACGAGTTATTAATTGTAGCAAAATCAAAGATATAAACATCAAATAAAATATAATTTTATTATAACATATAACAAAGTGGGCTAAATGTCACAGTTTTTAAATTTTATTAGTTTTTTTCTAAATTAAATATCAAATTATCTGAAACAGAATTGAAACGGAATTCACTATCCTCCGAAACGGAATTTGCTGTTTTTTGAAACGGAAAATCAGAGGCTCAGGGCGGCACAGTGGTGTAGTGGTTAGCACTGTCGCCTCACAGCAAGAAGGTCCTGGGTTCGAGCCCCGGGGCCAGCGAGGGCCTTTCTGTGTGGAGTTTGCATGTTCTCCCCGTGTCCGTGTGGGTTTCCTCCGGGTGCTCCGGTTTCCCCCACAGTCCAAAGACATGCAGGTTAGGTTAACTGGTGACTCTAAATTGACCGTAGGTGTGAGTGTGAATGGTTGTCTGTGTCTATGTGTCAGCCCTGTGATGACCTGGCGACTTGTCCAGGGTGTACCCCGCCTTTTGCCCGTAGTCAGCTGGGATAGGCTCCAGCTTGCCTGCGACCCTGTAGAAGGATAAAGCGGCTAGAGATAATGAGATGAGATGAGAAATCAGAGGCTCTAATCAAGCAACTGCAAATGACCACAGGAGCAAGAGGAGGAGGTTTAGACATCTAAGAACTGGGTACAGCGACAGACTATCGGTCTTCAAGATGCTACCTTATTGACCAAATGAACAAAACAAATGAATCATTGGAAGAAAAAGCTCTCTTTTCTGTGCGGAGTTTGCATGTTCTCCCCGTGTCTGCGTGGGTTTCCTCTGGGTGCTCCGGTTTCCCCCACAGTCCAAAGACATGCAGTTAGGTTAACGTGGGGCGGCCTTGGGCTGAGGTGCCCTTGAGCGAGGTACCAAACCCCTGACTGCTCTCCGGGTGCTGTAGTGTGGCTGCCCACTGCTCTGTGTGTGTGTGTGTGTGTGTGTGTGTGTGTTCACTGCTTCAGATGGGTTAAATGCAGAGGATGAATTTCACTGTGCTTGAAGTGTGCATGTGACGAATAATAAAGGTTTCTTCTTCTTCGAGCATGATAAAATTCTTTAAATAAAAACGGTGTGAAAAATATACCAACATCATCTGTCATCTCCAGGTGTGTGAGACTGAGTGAGTGAAATAACAGAGTGCCCTGTGCTTTTAGCCAACTGCATTACTCAACATGTTCTTACACTACCGTTCAAAAGTTTGGGGTCACCCAGATAATTTTGTTTTCCATGAAAAGTCACACTTTTATTTCCCACCATAAGTTGTAAAATGAATAGAAAATATAGTCAAGACATTTTTCTGGCCATTTTGAGCATTTAATCGACCCCACAAATGTGATGCTCCAGAAACTCAATCTGCTCAAAGGAAGGTCAGTTTTATAGCTTCTCTAAAGAGCTCAACTGTTTTCAGCTGTGCTAACATGATTGTACAAGGGTTTTCTAATCATCCATTAGCCTTCTGAGGCAATGAGCAAACACATTGTACCATTAGAACACTGGAGTGAGAGTTGCTGGAAATGGGCCTCTATACACCTATGGAGATACTGCACCAAAAACCACACATTTGCAGCTAGAATAGTCATTTACCACATTAGCAATGTATAGAGTGGATTTCTGATTAGTTTAAAGTGATCTTCATTGAAAAGAACAGTGCTTTTCTTTCAAAAATACGGACATTTCAAAGTGACCCCAAACTTTTGAACGGTAGTGTACCTTTCCCCTCACTGGAGAAACACATGCAGGTGCTGCTTCAGTCCCAGGTTTCTCACAAACAACAAAAAGCATGTTTGATTGGATTTACTCGACACGTGGTCCACATTTCTACCAATCCAACAGTGCTGCAGGTGGGACATAAAGACAGACTAAAGAAGTGCTGGTTGGTTCTACTCCATGCGTCATCCTCATTTCAAGGAATCTAATAACGCAAGTGCTTCCATAACAAAGAATGCTTTTATCGTCAAGGAATCGAGTGCTGATTCTGATAATCGGAAACATGAGGAACACTGACTGTGATTATCAACTGGGCAGATAATCGGTCGACCCCTAGTTAAAATACTGATAAAGTTTCAACAAAGTGGAGAACTGTATATTTAAAAAAAAAAAGCTTTTCATTTCTAAAGTCCAAGTGAAAAACATTTAATCACATCACATGACGGGTATAAAATTATTTTTAAAGCAAGTCAGACTGTAATTTATGACAGTGTGTGAAGAGACAGACAAAGAACCCGGGGAGATGTGTACCTGTGAGACTGCTGCTGAACTGAGGCAGGACGATATCAGCTTCTGGTGAAGCTGCAAGGACGGAATCCCCGTTTTTGTGTTTGGGGAGTTGTTTCTTCAAATGATCCTTGAGCTGGGCGTACTCGGTGGGGTGCTTCTTCTGCAGGTGTCTGATGAGATAACTGGTGCTGCTCTGGTGCTGGATCTTCTCCATGCACAATAAACAGAGCGCTGCTTTCTCCTGGTCCACGTTGTGATAGTGAACCCACATTGCGCTCCAGTTGTGTGAGGTTGGAGTTTGGGTTGGGGCGGGGCTACCCTCCTGAGTCCCTCTGCCCTCGCACCCAGACGCCTCTCCTTCTGTTGCCGCATCTCTCACCTCGGCCGGGACCTCGACCTGCTGCTCGTCCATCTCCGCGTCTCTCACCTCGGCCGGGACCTCGACCTGCTGCTCGTCCATCTCCGCGTCTCTCACCTCGGCCGGGACCTCGACCTGCTGCTCGTCCATCTCCGCGTCTCCCACCTCGGTCGGGACCTCGACCTGCTGCTCATCCATCATGACGGTCACTGGGCAGGCGGAGAGGTGAAAACATGGTCATGCCGATATCCCAGAGACGGTCATGAAAAAAGGAGGAGAGTTCATCTCATTAATATTAAATATTCAGAGTCATTTTAACTGAACTGGATAATAAATAAAAGTATATTAATGGAGAACTGTGGGTGGTAAGAGAGAGCAACTGGACTTGCTGGAAGATTCTTGAAGACGTTTCACCTCTCAGCCTTTCGGATGAAAAGCCTTTTGGATGAGAGGTGAAACGTCTTCAAGAATCTTCCAGCAAGTCCAGTTGCTCTCTTTTACCACCCACAGTTTACTATGACCTGGATGACTGAGAATCTTCACAGACATATATTAATGGAGCCCCTGAGCTGTGGATTCTGACTGAAACAGGAGTTTATGAGTTCTAGTTCCAAGGTGCTCTTTAGTAAGGGTGGGCGTATCGATCGGAGTATCGATACCAAGGTGAGTATCGGAATCGAATTGACACTAGCGTGATGAGATCGATATTTTCATCGCAGATTCTCTTCAATACGTCCAGTAAATTACTCAAATTTACTCAGAGTTCATGCGAGCGTAGTTTCTCTCTAAATCTGTCTGTGTAAACAGCGCACCTCTCTCTCTGCCGCTCACACCTTGCCCGTCCCCCTCCCTGCTTTGTCGGAGAGCGGAGAGTCAGAGCGCTGACCAAGAGCAGGCCGTGATGGCGGAGAGAAAGAGAAGCGCTGTGTGGACATTATTCACTGCAGGTGACAAAGACAATGCCACATATGATGTGTGCAGAAAAGTTATTCATTACTGTGGTAACACCACCAATTTATTTAAACATATTAAAGCAGTTCACCCAAGAGAGAACACTGAACTGCAAAAAAAGTTGAGGGAGGAGGAGATCCCCAAACCCAGGCCAGACCTCCCCAAACCCAGGCCAGACCTCCCCAAACCCAGGCCAGACCTCCGACACAGAGACAGAGGTCTCTGGAAGAGACTCTTCAACCCAAAACTCAGAAATATCCAGGTCATCTCCAGCATAAAGTAATATTTTCACAGCGTAATTGGTGATCAGAGATGCAATTTCAGCAGACTAATTAAACTATTATATATTCAGCCAGTTGAAAAAAAATTAGTTGTTTTACTGAAACTAAAAAAATATACACTGATATAAAGATATATGTCTCAAAACTGTGTAGGTAACACAGTCCGTCTAAGAACTACATTTCCCATCAACCAACTTCCGCGTTGACCTACGTCACGCCTGGGCGGGATCACCTACATCACTTCCTCCATGATTCCATAAGAAACTAAGGCACGCTACTCTCTTCCTCTTTTGGCTCCACGTGAACTCAGCACACGGACACAAGGAGGACCGCTCGCCCCGAGCACCCAAGATAAAGACGTCTTTTCTCCCGAGAAAAACGATTCAGCACGGTTTTTGTTTACCCTTGGCCACGGTAGAACTACTCAAATCATGCTATCTCTCTCTCTTGGTTGAGCTACAACCGGTTTTTGTTTGTCTATCAGTAACGTTACCAAACTGCCGCCCAAAGCAGTTTAATTAAAAGTTAGAAGCGACCGGAATTCCTTCTAATTAAAAGCGCTGTGCACATTGTTTGATCAGAGACCTTTTCTTCACGAAGTACAAAGCGTTCGGACCAAGAAATCCTCTGCCTTCCACGGAAGCGACTCACGTGCTCCTGTGGACTCCAAAAGTCTCGGAACATAGCTCCATAATCTTGCTCTATAAGCGAGATACTGAAGTAAGACTGGCATTTTTGGGCAAAAAGACTAGTCTTAGGAATTAGCTTTATGAAGCAGTGTGAATTTAAACTCAGGAACGGTTTAATTGTTTACACTGTAGACATGCAGCGTGTTGAATTGATGGTTGTTCTATTTGTGTTGATCTCTCAATTGTTTAATAGATAGGCTGTTGCATGCTTTCCTCTATTCCTTTCTAACACTTTAATTTCATTATTGCACATATTTTGACCTCATCAAGGTTTCAGTGGATTTAGGAATGTATAAGCTAGTGAATTAGCAATCAGAGCTAATTCTTTTGTTGTAGGCCACAGGCCTCTCTCACACACACACACACGTGTGGAGTTAAGGCCAATTTATGCTGACAACGCAGTCCTCGCAGATGGCGTCGCAGATGGCGTCTGCGTAGCCCCCCCTTTGCAGACGCTCTGCGCGCACCTCCCAAAAATTGTGACCACTGCAGAAGCCTCGCAGACAGCGTCACAGACAAGAGGGCTCTGATTGGTCCACTCTACATCCGCTGTACACGCACTTCTGCTTCCCTACTTTCCCGATTTGGTTTGTTTTCACTACCGCCATTTTTAAAAACACGAGCGAAGATGGAGCAGCACGAAGAGCGGTTGATCGAGGAAGTACGTACATCTATATGACTCCAGTTCTAGTCATTATAAGTAACCGGAGGATAAACACTCCACTAACCACACCCACCAACTACTCCTAGCAATTTCGCAACTTTGCGCCCCCTTGCGTTGTGGCGGTGAATAACATCGCGCATGCCTATTACTCCCCGCTCAATGATAAATTACAACTGTCTGCGAAAAGCTATCTGCGAAAGCCTTGTCGCAAGAGCATGCAGAGGCCCTTACAGCGCTCGAAACTAACGGTGTCCCGATGTCCCGGGGACCATAAAAAATGTCATCGGGACACAAAATTATTATATCTGGGACAATCCCGGGACAATGGAAAAAAATAGATCTAGAAAAAAAGTTCTACATTAATATTATTTACAAAGCCGTAACACATACGTAGACATTCACCTAATTTGTCAATTTTAATTTTAAAACATTAACAGCGAAAAATACATAGTAGCTACACTTTCGATGCACCTGCATCCGTAGGCTACAGAGCAGCGCATTCTGTTCTAGAATCTTCGGCCGGAGTCCGCATTATATGGACTTGGAATGGAATTGCTACCGCACACGCTGCGCCGACTCTTGCCAGAACAAAAATGCTGAAGTGGTTGAAGCGGACCGACCGCGGGGAAGAAACTGAAAGCCCAGACATAACGTCTCCGGGACCTTCAGGATCCAAAGTGTCATCGCCTGGTCTGCAGGCAACGCGAGCAACTGAATGAACTTAATGAACACTGTTAGACACGTTATAAAATACAACAGGAATGATGTGGATGATATTGACGGAAGATACCGTTCAACAGAATAAGTGAGTTTTCTTGGTGTCTTTCTAGTTCAGAAAGTTTAGTCAGTCAGGAGCACAACTAGGCTCGGACCTGCCACTATGCTGATGTTGCTAACATTTGCACCCACATTTCGGCAGCGAAAGTTCATAAAATGGATAACGGAAAGTTCATAAAATGGATAACGGAAAGTTCATAAAATGGATAACGGAAAGTTCATAAAATGGATAACGGAAAGTTCATAAAATGGATAACGGAAAGTTCATAAAAATGGATAACGGAAAGTTCATAAAAATGGATAACGGTAATGGTGAAAATGATAAGTTGGCCTTATAAGTGCCAACAGATATTCAAGGTATAAGTAGATGAAATGAACATAAAAGGGGTCTTATTTTCAACTAAAGTGTACTGCAGATGTAGGGAGTTGAAACATTTTCTGAATGAGCTAGTTGGCCCCTTTAAATAAACAGGTATCTATTCATACAGTGAGATTGCCAAAGTTTAATAAACTGAAAATGCAATAACTGTAATTTTGAAGTAGATGATGTATAGGACATGTGTCGCTTGTGTCTTGTGACTTATTGTAAAAATGATATAAAGGGTTCAAAATCGCATAGTTACAAATATAATAGTAACTTCATATGATAATATTAACCACTGGTTATTTCAGAGAGGAAAAAAATGGGGACACTATTGCTTCCATTCGGGACAATACAACACAGAATTCGGGACCACTGGGGGACACAAAGAAAAAAAGTTAATTTCGAGCCCTGGGCCCTTAGCTACCACGGCTAATGCCTCACGGCCTCATTAGCAACACAGAGCTAATTCCTTTGTCTCCACCATGTGGGTTAGCTACCGGCTAATCCTTTATTCTCCTCAAATCCCATCCCCACACCTCAGATAACACACACACACACACACACACACACACACACACACACACATACATCAGATAAGATTCCAATCACTATCACACATCACTCTCACACACACACACACACACACACGCTCATCAAGTATATGACCATATCATATCTGTATATAATGTATTCAACTGCTATTATTCAATTTTTATCATTGTTATAATAAATTCAATTATTATTCAAACTGTGCGTTTATTTGTTGTACCGATATTTTTGAAGCCATCCAATCTCAAAAGAATTCCAAGGTGCATATGAGTTATGTAATACGGTAAGTGATCATAATAATTTGGAATATACCATAATTTAGCTGTTTAGTAATTTATTATGAAGCACCAAAATTAATGGTATTAATTAATGAGACTGATTTAATGAGACTGATTTAATGAGATTGATCACTTAATTACCAACTGCACCTACATTAAATTGGTGCCCCGTGTGAGGAGATTGGTGTTGACTTCTTGAATATTGTTGCAACAACGGATAAATTATCAGTTTCATTAAGCAACTGCCAAGGTATATTCCCAGGTGTGTTAAACGGTTAACAGTAGCGTGATAACCATATCACCAAATGCTAATAACCTATTCGTAACTTAGGATAAGAGATAGCATCTCCAAACCAAAACCAAACTTTATTAATTAATTACATAGTTAATATTAATTAATCAAAAATTAATAAATTAACTCATTCATTAATTAATTACACAATATCCAACCTAAGCAAAATGGCATCCCCTCGTGTCTCAAGAATTGAAGACAACGCTCAAGACGTGTCTCTCCTTGAGGTCATTGCAGACCTCATTCACTGCTCTGCCTCCGAAAAGGCAAACATTAGGAACACGAGTAAGAGTGAATGCCAAAACAACATAGATAACTCGAACAAACAAATGAGAGATCCAAAAGGAACAACTTTTAGTGTCCAAGAGGCACTAGGTAAGCTATTCCTGTCATACTTCCAAAATACTGATTCAGAAATCAGACGCCTCCGCGGAGAGGTTGAAAAGCTGACCACCAGCAACGCCAAGCTGGCAGCCGATAATAATGATTTACATAGGGAGCATGAGCTCTTGAAAACCTCCCCTGATGATTGCGCCGAAAGGCTAGAGAAAGCCAAAAAGGCTGCCAAGAGGGCTGCCAAGGAGCAGACCCCCCCAAGAAGGGTGCAAGGGGCGTGAAAGACCCCCAACAATGTGCCAAAGCTCAGAGCGGGAAGAGGCGTCCGAACTGGACATCGTAGATTACCTGGTCGAGGATCAGACACCCCGCCAAACTCCATCAACTCGCTACACGACTTCGTCGTTTAGCCAGGGTGGAGCTGTACTGTACTCATTCCGAGCCCAGGACCATAGCACACCCAGGTCAGTGTGCTACAGTACCCCTGATCCATCTTCGGATGAATCAGGTTATAAATCTAGTGTGAAACAGAAGCAACACCAGAGTAGCTTAGATAGTGAGTACTCAGGAGAGCCAAGGAGGTTGCACAAAGGCGTGCACCAAACTCTTCGCTTACGGCAAATTGACCTACTTGCCCACGATGTTGAGCGATTCGACCCTGACAATAAAAGAACGAATGTGAATGATTATTTGCGAGAGATTGACCGATGCCTGATGGACCTGCCGAAAGCCACAATGCGAGAGAAACTTAGACTGATCTGGAAGACCTCCAGTAGCAGCGTTCGTGCCTTTTTAGAGACACTACCCCCAAACGCTCGCGATAGTTATTCGAGACTTCGCAACTACATGAGGGAAGAATATGCGCCGTACACGGATGAAACCTCCGTGACATTGTGTGCATTACAAATTAAACAGAAACGGTCTGAGGCGCCTCGTGAATATTATAGACGGCTATGTACTGCCTATTTCCAGGGTAGTAGCACACCAGGCTTGGAAGAAGATAGAGGCTTCAAATCCCTCTTCTTACATAACCTCCACCCAAGCGTGCGGACTCAAGTCACACTGACGTGTCGACGAGGTTTCCACTCGATGAGGGAAATTAGGCAACTAGCCCAAATGGCCTGGGAGACCATTGTCAAAACCACAGACAGAAACAATGATGAGCCAGAGTCCTTAGCCTCCAGGGTGAGGACAAGCCCCCGCTAGCCTTAGAAGGAGGCGAAGCTCCAAAAGGGGGACCCCCCTGGAGAAATCCCGGTCCGAACCGCCCCTTGCTGAGCCATCACCAGGGTGAGTGGAAGAATCGGCAAGGTAAGGCCAGGAGGGACCGAAGGCAAGTCCACAGTGACTATGGCAACCACCCATCACATGAAAAGGGTCGTAGGGAACAAGGCGGTTGGCAGCAAGACCGTCATCCCCGCTCTGGCCAGAGACGGCAGGAGCGTTCCGACCGTAGCTCTAAACGTAGGGGTAAAGATGACCGACACAGTGACTCAGACCAACCTGGTGAGTTCTGCTCAGAGCTGGATTCTTTAAAAGCCCAGCTGGCTGAGATTAAAGGACTGTTACAGAGGTCAGACCCCTCAACAGATAAATAGAAGCGAGTGTAAAAGGGCAAAGGCCTACTACGACCGAAAAGCCTCCAATCACGAATATCAAATAGGCGACAAAGTCCTATATTTCAACTTTACCAAGCCGATAGAAGTCTCAAAAAGTTCCTACCACACTGGTCAGGACCTTTCGATCATGGAAAACTGTCCCCTGTCGTGTATCGCATTAGGACAGCCGGGCCCAATCAAACGCTCTCATATCGATTTCCATAACAATCAAATCAAGCCTTTTGAACAGTCCTCACTCCAAAAAGGGGGGGGACGACAGTTAGGCCCATCCTGTCCACCTAGCTTGTATGCATCACTCACCCATAAGCGTACACTGACATGCCCAGTCACATTCACCAACCCAATACCTTTCCAGAAGATTAGGTTTACCAACCCAAACACTAATACTTCTTTCCTTCCTTCATTTCTTCTCTTTTCTTGTTTTTTATGTGTAGGAAATGAAGTATATATGTAGCGTTAATGTTTAATTTTTTAGATGTGATTTTGACCTAGTTAGATAGTGATTATATGCCCAAATGCCTATAGCCTGATTATATGCCCAAATGCCTCTGCCTCCAACTGTCTTACTGGAACTTATGAGTTTACACAGTTTTCACAGGACACCATGGACTGTACAGAGCAAGGCTGCCTCAAGGACTACGGACATGTGGACTGTACGGTACTGTGATCTCAGTGCTACGACTCCGTCATACCCCTGAGACCAAAAGGGGGAATGTAGGTAACACAGTCCATCTAAGAACTACATTTCCCATCAACCAACTTCCACGTTGACCTACGTCACGCCTGGGCGGGATCACCTACATCACTTCCTCCATGATTCCATAAGAAACTAAGGCACGCTACTCTCTTCCTCTTTTGGCTCCGCGTGAACTCAGCACACGGACACAAGGAGGACCGCTCGCCCCGAGCACCCAAGATAAAGACGTCTTTTCTCCCGAGAAAAACGATTCAGCACGTTTTTTGTTTACCCTTGGCCACGGTAGAACTACTCAAATCATGCTATCTCTCTCTCTCGGTTGAGCTACAACCGGTTTTTGTTTGTCTATCAGTAACGTTACCAAACTGCTGCCCAAAGCAGTTTAATTAAAAGTTAGAAGCGACCGGAATTCCTTCTAATTAAAAGCGCTGTGCACATTGTTTGATCAGAGACCTTTTCTTCACGAACTACGAAGCGTTCGGACCAAGAAATCCTCTGCTTTCCACGGAAGCGACTCACGTGCTCCTGTGGACTCCAAAAGTCTCAGAACATAGCTCCATAATCTTGCTCTATAAGCGAGATACTGAAGTAAGACTGGCATTTTTGGGCAAAAAGACTAGTCTTAGGAATTAGCTTTATGAAGCAGTGTGAATTTAAACTCAGGAACGGTTTAATTGTTTACACTGTAGACACGCAGCGTGTTGAATTGATGATTGTTCTATTTGTGTTGATCTCTCAATTGTTTAATAGATAGGCTGTTGTATGCTTTCCTCTATTCCTTTCTAACACTTTAATTTTATTATTGCACATATTTTGACCTCATCAAGGTTTCAGTGGATTTAGGAATGTATAAGCTAGTGAATTAGCAATCAGAGCTAATTCTTTTGTTGTAGGCCACAGGCCTCTCTCACACACACACACACACACACACACGTGGAGTTAGCTACCACGGCTAATGCCTCACGACTTCATTAGCAACACAGAGCTAATTCCTTTGTCTCCACCACGTGGGTTAGCTACCGGCTAATCCTTTGTTCTCCTCAAATCCCACCCCCACACCTCAGATAACACACACACACACACACACACACACACACACACATACCTCAGATAAGATTCCAATCACTATCACACATCACTCTCACACACACAGACCCGTTGCAACAAGGTAGGCAGACTTGGCAATTGCCTAGGGCCCCAGCCCTTGAAGGGCCCCCACTGCCGAACGACTGGTTATGTGTTCAATAGCAATGACAACTTTTTGAGCGCGGCAGCGCAGCGCCTAATGACACTTGTTGAAATACCCTAGTTCCAAGGGGGGCCCCCTAATGCACAACAGCGCCTCCCTACATGCTTTGGCCGAAAAGTGCAATGACAGTCTGTTGTCAACCCCTCAATGCCCATCTCCGTCCAGTCAAGTGGTTGCAGAGCTCCGTGGCAAAAAAACCCCAAAATCAAATATGAAGCGAAATTACCCTTCAGGGAGCCAGAAGAGAAAGAAGAAAAGGGAAGAGGAAGACAGAAAAAAACAAGACACTGGTAAGTGAGAATGTACACACTCATTAATACCAAGCGGGTCGACAAGCAAATTTGGTAGCTAGCTTACGTTAATGGTAGTTATCTTGTATACAGTGTTTATAACAGTGATGTAAACGTTGTCATGCACAACAGGCTTACAAACTTGCAAGGACTGGCTAAAAATTCTAATATGTGCCACACAAATAGGTGAAAGACTGTCAACTTCTCCCAGATTAACTTATTGTGTTTATCAAAATGTCATAGTCAGAATTAGTTTCAGTGAGCTGCATGGCTTTCATCAGAAGTAGCTAGTGTGTCGTGAGCATGAATGGAGTAGGACAGGGGATGGCTCACAAGAAAGCTCTTTTTTACATAAATAGGCTACGTTTGTGACCTTGGTCGGATATTAATGCAGTAATTCAGCTAAGAAACCCGAACTTTCTGCAAGGAAGCATTCAATTGAATGTGATGTCCGCAGGTCTTTGGACATGGAGGGTATTGTGGCTGCCTTTGCTGAAGCCAAAGCCCGCAAGCAGCAGTTTTAGACATTTTGCCCATGATTCTAGTTGTGTATTCTTAAATTTTTATGTGTTTTTCTATACCTTTTGCACTTTTCTGTGTGTGCTGGTTCTTATTAAGATTCTTATTCATGTTTGTAATCATTTAATCACCATTTGAAGTTATTTCTACTTGTGTATATACTGTAAATATTTAGTGTTGTGTTATTTGCACATTTTATATTACTTTGTCTTATTTTCATATTTGATATAGATATATATATATATATATATATATATATATATATATATATATATATATATACACACACACACACATACATACACAGCCCCACCTAGCAGTATTGGCACCCCTTAATTTTATTCACAACTTTTGTAATATCTCCAGAAATAAATGGAAATGGACACAATTTGCAATACCAAGATCTTTTAATTGAAGGTCCAAAGGAACTGAAAAGTTGTTTTCGTTCAAAATAGGCATTTTAATTTCTAAGACAACAAAAAACAGAAATACAGCAGGTGCAGGAATATTGGCACCCCTCCTTAGTATTTGGTTGCACACCCTTTGGCAGCGATGACGGCCTCCAAATGTTTCCTGTAGCCATCAATGAGCTTCTTGCATTTGTCTTGTGGTATTTTCTCCCACTCTTCCTTCGCTATGCGCTCTAGGTCTTGGATATTTGAAGGATTTCTTCTGCCAATGGCAGATTTCAACTCCCCCCAAAGATTCTCAATTGGATTGAGGTCAGGACTCATTGCTGGCCATTTCAAAACAGTCCATTTTTTCTTTTCTAACCATTTTTGTGTGCTTTTAGATGTGTGTTTGGGGTCTTTGTCCTGCTGGAGTACCCAAGATCTTCGCCTCAAACTGAGCTTTCTTACACTGGGCAGGACATTTTGCTCCAAAATCTGTTGATAATCTTCAGATTTCCTAATACCTATGACACGGGTAAGGCCTCCAGTCCCAGATGCAGCAAAGCAGCCCCACAGCATTATTGATCCTCCACCATGCTTGACTGTTGGTAGGATGTTCTTTTCTTTGAATGCTTCATTGCAGCACCTGTAAACATACTGCCTGTGAGAATTCCCAAAAAGCTCTACTTTTGTCTCATCTGTCCACAGGACATTTTCCCAGAAGGACTGTGGCTTGTCCAGGTTCTCTTTTGCAAACTCCAGACGCTCCTTTTTGTGTCTTTTTTTCAATAATGGGGTCTTCCTTGGCCTCCGCCCATGTAGCCCTGCTGTGTTGAGTGTGCGCCTTATGGTGCTCCTTGAAACAGTTACCCCAGACTGTTCCAGGTGGGCCTGCAGGTCCGTAGATGTTAACTGAGGTGATTCTGCCACCAATCGCACCAACCTTCAACGACTTCTATCATTGATTTTTCTCTTACCCCCACGCCCAGGGAGGTTCTTGACAGTTCCATGCTTCAAATATTTCTTAATAACATTACGCACTGTTGATACAGGGATACCAAGCTCTTTGGAGATGGCTTTATATCCTTTGGAGCTCTTGTGTTTGTCAACAACTGCATTTATTGTTTCTTCAGACAGCTCTTTTGTCTTCACCATTGTGAAAAAGGGACTGAGTGAAACAGTTGGTTTTTCAAAACACAAATCTCATCATTCATTGGCCATTTCATGTCACATGGGCACAGACAGATCTTCACAGGTGATTTCCATTTGTAATTTACCATAGGTGAGTCAAATTAGGTTTAGTTAGGTTAGGTTTTAGGACTAACAGCAAAGGGTGCCAATACTAGTGATACAGCAAGATTTACCTTTTTCATTTTTTTTCACTCTAATTGTTTATTTTTTTTATTTTGATACTTTGCTCTTTTATATTAACCACGAGCTATCTGTAGAAAAATTCTGCATCACTACATCACTTTTGTTCAGGAGATGCTTAACTTTAAGTACATAAACTTCAAGGGTGCCAATACTCCTAGGTGGCACTATATATATGTATGTATGTATGTGTGTGTGTGTGTACATTTTGTCTATTCTTGTGTTTAATTGGGTTTGATAATTATTTATAATAATGTAAAGAGTTCATTTATTAAGTAAAAATCGTAAGAATGATTACAATATGTGTGATGTTTATTTATTAAGTCTTCAGTGGGTAGGCGGCCATAAGGCCTTTCGTTGAGGGGGGGGATAATTATGGGCCCCAGATCCCCCTTTGCCTAGGGCCCCCAAATAGCTTGAAATGGGCCTGCACACACACACACACACACGCTCATCAAGTATATGACCATATCATATCTGTATATAATGTATTCAACTGCTATTATTCAATTTTTATCATTGTTATAATAAATTCAATTATGATTGAAACTGTGCGTTTATTTGTTGTACCGATATTTTTGAAGCCATCCAATCTCAAAAGAATTCCAAGGTGCATATGAGTTATGTAATACGGTAAGTGATCATAATAATTTGGAATATACCATAATTTAGCTGTTTGGTAATTTATTATTAAGCACCAAAATTAATGGTATTAATTAATGAGACTGATTTAATGAGACTGATTTAATGAGACTGATTTATTGATTTAATGAGATTGATCACTTAATTACCAACTGCACCTACAACTGAAATATGAATATGGCTGAATATAAAAACCCTTTTGTGTTAACTGTTGAAGGAAAAATAGTATTCCTATTTAGGCTACATGCAGATTACAGTTACAGAATTAATTATCTTAATCATTTTGTTATGTCACCTAGATAATTCACAAAGAGCCATGGATATCACGAAAAGCATTGCCGAGATGATCGTGAAGGACCTACAACCCCTCTCTGTGGTTGAACAGGAGGGTTTTAAGAGTTTAATCAAGACACTTGATCCCCGCTACAGAATTCCAAGTAGGAAATTTTTCACGGGAGGGAAAATACCTTCAATGAAGGAAGAGTGTCGCTCTTAACTGTCACTTGCCATATCATTGATGAAAACTAGCAAAATCAAGCATACACTGGTGCTTGAAAGTTTGTGAACCCTTTAGAATTTTCTATATTTCTGCGTAACTATGACCTAAAACATCATCAGATTTTCACACAAGTCCTAAAAGTAGACAAGGAGAACCCAGTTAAACAAATGAGACAAAAATATTATACTTGGTCATTTATTTATTGAGGAAAATGATCCAATATTACATATCTGTGAGTGGCAAAAGTATGTGAACCTTTGCTTTCAGTATCTGGTGTGACCCCCTTGTGCAGCAATAACTGCAACTAAACGTTTGCGGTAACTGTTGATCAGTCCTGCACACTGGCTTGGAGGAATTTTAGCCCATTCCTCCGTACAGAACAGCTTCAACTCTGGGATGTTGGTGGGTTTCCTCACATGAACTGCTCGCTTCAGGTCCTTCCACAACATTTCCATTGGATTAAGGTCAGAACTCTGACTTGGCCATTCCAAAACATTAACTTTATTCTTCTTTAACCATTCTTTGGTAGAACGACTTGTGTGCTGAGGGTCGTTGTCTTGCTGCATGACCCACCTTCTCTTGAGATTCAGTTCATGGACAGATGTCCTGACATTTTCCTTTAGAATTTGCTGGTATAATTCAGAATTCATTGTTCCATCAATGATGGCAAGCCGTCCTGGCCCAGATGCAGCAAAACAGGCCCAAACCATGATACTACCACCACCATGTTACACAGATGGGATAAGGTTCTTATGCTGGAATGCAGTGTTTTCCTTTCTCCAAACATAACGCTTCTCATTTAAACCAAAAACTTCTATTTTGGTCTCATCCATCCACAAAACATTTTTCCAGTAGCCTTCTGGCTTGTCCACATGATCTTTAGCAAACTGCAGATGAGCAGCAATGTTCTTTTTGGAGAGCAGTGGCTTTCTCCTTGCAACCCTGCTATGCACACCATTGTTGTTCAGTGTTCTCCTGATGGTGGACTCATGAACATTAACATTAGCCAATGTGAGAGAGGCCTTCAGTTGCTTAGAAGTTACCCTGTGGTCCTTTGTGACCTTGCCGACTATTACATGCCTTGCTCTTGGAGTGATCTTTGTTGGTCGACCACTCTTGGGGAGGGTAACAATGGCCTTGAATTTCCTCCATTTGTACACAATCTGTCTGACTGTGGATTGGTGGAATCCAAACTCTTTAGAGATGGTTTTGTAACCTTTTCCAGCCTGATGAGCATCAACAACGCTTTTTCTGAGGTCCTCAGAAATTTCCTTTGTTCGTGCCATGATACACTTCTATAAACATGTGTTGGGAAGATCAGACTTTGATAGATCCCTGTTCTTTAAATAAAACAGGGTGCCCACTCACACCTGATTGTCATCCCATTGATTGAAAACACTTGACTCTAATTTCACCTTCAAATTAACTGCTAATCCTAGAGGTTCACATACTTTTGCCACTCACAGATATGTAATATTGGATCATTTTCCTCAATAAATAAATGACCAAGTATAATATTTTTGTCTCATTTGTTTAACTGGGTTCTCTTTATCTACTTTTAGGACTTGTGTGAAAATCTGATGATGTTTTAGGTCATATTTATGCAGAAATATAGAAAATTCTAAAGGGTTCACAAACTTTCAAGCACCACTGTATGTGCTAGAAACCAGTAGTTTCTCAGGAAAGCACAGTGCTGATAATATTTGCTCGTAATTAAAAAGAATCACAGATGAATGGGGCATAACTGCCAAAATTCAGGCTGTGGTCACGGATAATGCTGCCAATGTGGTTGCTGCTGTACACAGAGCAGGTTGGGCACATTATCCATGTTTTGCACACACCCTTAATCTGGTAGTGAAAGACTCCATTAAGACCCTCCCTGAGCTTCTCGACATCCAACACAGATGCAGTGCTATTGTAGCTTTTTTCCATCACAGCACAAAGCACCAGAGAAGCTCAAAGAAATACAGAAACAATTGAAGTTTCCAGAGCACAAACTGATCCAATCAGTTGAAACACGCTGAAACTCTGTATTTTACATGTTTGAGAGACTTCTCGTCTCGTCTCGTCTTCTTCCGCTTATCCGGGACCGGGTCGCGGAGGCAGCAGTCTAAGCATGGAAGCCCAAACTTCCCTTTCCCCAGACACCTCGGCCAGCTCCTCGGGAAGAACACCGAGGCATTCCCAGGCCAGCCGAGAGACATAGTCCCTCCAGCGTGTCCTGGGTCTTACCCGGGGCCTCCTCCCGGGGGGACATGCCTGGAACACCTCCCCAGGGAGGCGTCCAGGAGGCATCCGAAAAAGATGCCCGAGCCACCTCAGCTGGTTCCTCTCGATGTGGAGGAGCAGCGGCTCTACTCCGAGCTCCTCCCAAGTGACTGTGCTTCTCACCCTATCTCTAAGGGAGCGCCCAGCCACCCTGCGAAGGAAACTCATTTCAGCCGCTTGTATCCGCGATCTTGTTCTTTCTGTCATTACCCAAAGCTCATGACCATAGGTGAGAGTCGGAACGTAGATCGACCGGTAAATTGAGAGCTTCGCCTTTTGGCTCAGCTCCTTCTTCACCACGACGGACCGGTAAAGCGACCGCATCACTGCGGAGGCTGCACCGATCCGCCTGTCGATCTCACGCTCCATCCTTCCCTCACTCGTGAACAAGATCCCGAGATACTTAAACTCCTCCACTTGAGGCAGGACTTCTACACCAACCTGGAGAGGGCAAGCCACCCTTTTCCGGTCGAGAACCATGGCCTCGGACTTGGAGGTGCTGATTCTCATCCCAGCCGCTTCACACTCGACTGCAAACCGCCCCAGTGCATGCTGAAGGTCCTGGTTTGAAGAAGCCAACAGGACAACATCATCCGCAAAAAGCAGAGATGAAATCCTGTGGTTCCCAAACAGGATTCCTTCCGGCCCCTGGCTGCGCCTAGAAATTCTGTCCATAAAAATTATGAACAGAACCGGTGACAAAGGGCAGCCCTGCCGGAGTCCAACATGCACTGGGAACAGGTCTGACTTACTGCCGGCAATGCGAACCAGACTCCTGCTCCGTTCGTACAGGGACCGGACAGCCCTTAGCAAAGAGCCCCGAACCCCATACTCCTGAAGCACCCCCCACAGAATACCACGGGGGACACGGTCGAATGCCTTCTCCAGATCCACAAAGCACATGTGGACTGGTTGGGCAAACTCCCATGAACCCTCGAGCACCCTATGAAGGGTATAGAGCTGGTCCAGTGTTCCGCGACCAGGATGAAAACCGCATTGTTCCTCCTGGATCTGAGGTTCGACTATTGGTCGAATTCTCCTCTCCAGTACCCTGGAGTAAACTTTCCCTGGGAGGCTGAGAAGTGTGATTCCCCTATAATTGGAGCACACTCTCCGGTCCCCTTTCTTAAAAAGAGGGACCACCACCCCAGTCTGCCACTCCAGAGGCACTGTCCCCGACCGCCACGCGATGTTGCAGAGGCGTGTCAACCAAGACAGCCCCACAACATCCAGAGACTTGAGATACTCAGGGCAGATCTCATCCACCCCCGGTGCCTTGCCACCGAGGAGCTTGCAAACCACCTCAGTGACTTCGGCTTGGGTAATGGATGAGTCCACCTCTGAGTCATCAGCCTCAGTCTCCTCAGTGGAAGACATGACGGTGGGATTGAGGAGATCCTCAAAGTATTCCTTCCACCGCCCGACAATGTCCCCAGTCGAGGTCAACAGCTCCCCACCTGCACTGTAAACAGTGTTGGCAGAGTACTGCTTCCCCCTCCTGAGGCGCCGGACGGTTTGCCAGAATTTCTTCGAGGCCGACCGATAGTCCTTCTCCATGGCCTCCCCGAACTCCTCCCAGTTCCGAGTTTTTGCCTCTGCAACTGCCCGAGCTGCAGCACGCCTGGCCTGCCGATACCCGTCAGCTGCCTCAGGAGTCCTGGAGGTCAACATAGCCCGATAGGACTCCTTCTTCAGCTTGACAGCATCCCTTACTTCCGGTGTCCACCACCGGGTTTGGGGATTGCCGCCATGACAGGCACCGGAGACCTTGCGGCCACAGCTCCGAACAGCTGCATCCAAAATGGAGGTAGAGAACATGGTCCACTCAGACTCAATGTCCCCCACCTCACTCGGAAGCTGGGAAAAGCTCTCCCGGAGGTGGGAGTTAAAGACCTCCCCAACAGAGTGCTCGGCCAGACGTTCCCAGCAGACCCTCACCATACGTTTGGGCCTGCCAGGTCTGTCCAGCTTCCTCCTCCGCCAGCGGATCCAACTCACCACCAGGTGGTGATCAGTTGACAGCTCAGCCCCTCTCTTCACCCGAGTGTCCAAGACATAGGGCCGGAGATCAGATGACACGACTACAAAGTCGATCATCGACCTCCGACCTAAGGTGTCCTGGTGCCACGTGCACTTATGGACATCCCTATGCTCGAACATGGTGTTCGTTATGGACAAACCGTGACTAGCACAGAAGTCCAATAACAAAACACCACTCGGGTTCAGATCGGGGAGGCCGTTCCTCCCAACCACGCCCCTCCAGGTGTCACTGTCGTTGCCCACGTGACCATTGAAGTCCCCCAGTAGCACAATGGAGTCCCCAGTCTGAGCACCCCTCAGTACCTCTCCCAGGGACTCCAAGAAGGCCGGATACTCTATACTGCTATTTGGCCTGTAGGCACAAACAACAGCAAGAGCCCTCTCCCCAATCCGAAGGCGCAGAGAGGCGACCCTCTCGTTCACTGGGGTAAACTCCAACACATGGCGGCTGAGCTGGGGAGCTATAAGCAAGCCCACACCAGCCCGCCGCCGCTCACCACGGGCGACTCCAGAGAAGTGGAAAGTCCAGCCCCTCTCAAGGAGCTGGGTTCCAGAGCCCAAGCTGTGCGTGGAGGTGAGCCCGACTATCTCTAGCCGGTACCTCTCAACCTCCCGCACAAGCTCAGGCTCCTTCCCCCCCAGCGAAGTGACATTCCATGTCCCAACAGCCAGCCGCTGTGTCCGGGGATCAGGTCGTCGAGGCCCCTGCCTTCGACTGCCACCCAATCCACACTGCACCAAACCCCTACTGCTACCTCTGTGGGTGGTGAACCCACAGGAGGTCAGGCCCACGTCACCTCTTCGGGCTGAGCCCGGCCGGGCCCCATGGGCAAAGGCCCGGCCACCAAGCGCTCGCATACGAGCCCCAACCCCGGGCCTGGCTCCAGGGTGGGGCCCCGGCTGCGTCCTACCGGGCGACGTCACGGTCCTGGATTTTTTCTCCATAGGGGGTTTTTGGTGAACTGCTCTTGGTCTGGCCTGTCACCTAGGACCTGTCTGCCTTGGGAAACCCTAACAGGGGCATAATGCCCCCGACAACATAGCTCCTAGGATCATTCAAGCACACAAACCCCTCCACCACAATAAGGTGGCAGTTCTAGGAGGGGATGTTTGAGAGACTTTGTGAGCAAAAGGAATCAGTGACCACCGTACTTTGCCTTCTTGGCAAGAGCTCACTGTGCTTGAGTGAAGAGGATTGGTCCATGGTTCATCTCTCCCTTGATGCCTTGAGACCATTTGAAGAAGTCACGAGGGAGATATCATCTGAAAAACACGTGTCAGTTTCAAAGGTGATCCCCCTGGTAACATTACTTCTTAGATCAGCTGCATCTCATGAGGTCCAAGGCAGCAAGCTCGCTGCTGTGCTGTCAGCACAGTGCCAGCACCGTTTCAGGAATATTGAAACCCACTATGGTCTCAGTATCAGCACCTACCTGGACACAAGATTTAAAAACTTTGGGTTCCGGGACATGGCAAATGTTAACACAGTGAAAAAAAAGCTTGTTGCTGAAATGCAGTCACTGAGCCAGTCCTCAGTCTATTCAGAATCAGATCCTCAACCTAGCACAAGCTCTGCCACCAGCACTGCCTCAGCAATGGCTCCTGCAACTACCTCACACTACTCTGCAGGAGCTTCTCCATCCCCAGCTGCAGCAAAAGGTGGGATATGGACAGAGTTTGACACTCAAATCCTGGAATCGCAGCAGCATCACACAGCTGGCACTGATGCGACTATTGAGGTTTTTCACCCACATGACCAAGTCACGTGATGCATCGTTAGGCTGCCATTTTGGACGTCACGGCTCAAATCAGTTTGAATGCAAGGAAGGCGACAAACGAAAAACATAAAAGAAAAAGGAGCGAGATGCAGAAAACACCTTCACTATCCAGCGACGCAGGGCATTTACAGGGCGAGCAGAGGGAGAGGTATTTGCAAAAATTGAGGTTAGCAGGCTTAGAGAACGACGTTTACCTGCTTCCACCAGGATTGTTCACTGACATACAGAAGTACACAAAGCCCTCGTCTTTACCTGACTTCGGCCCACATGATCTGTATACCCATGTCGTTAAAAACCCATCGAAATACACAGGTATTGATCTGAAAGCGTATAAGAGTTTGGATGCCTACAAATATTTTGTGTCAGGCTGGGTAACATGCCTACATCAGTGGGTCGTCCCTGGAGCCGGTGGTCGCCATCTTATTACAGCTAAGGTTTGTTCACATTTTCATTTACTTTCGGTCCTCAGGATAAACAAAATGTTATTAAATGTCATTGAAATAACTTCTTAGTCTGTTGAGACATGGCCCGTTATAAATTTGCTGTTACCAGGCAATGACCAAGAACTGTATTATTAGGGTTGGTGTCTGTGTTGTAGCAGTGTACTAGCAGCTAGCTGTTAGCACTAGCTAATGCCAACAACATAGTAGCTAGAATGTTACTGTAGCAATGTTTACGTTCAGTCATTTGGATGACTGTTAAAACCTTTCAGTCTCAAGTTTTTCCTTTACTGTATTTACTAGTTTACTGTAATTATGATCCGGCAGCTATTTACACCGGATCCAGTGTAAATAGCTGCCGGAGCGCGCTCCGGAACCTCGGCCGGAGCACTCCGGGAGCAAGCCGGAGCATGCTGCTTAATTTGAGGGGGAGCAAGCCGGAGCGCGCTCTGGAACTTCGGCCGGAGCACTCTGGGAGCAAGTCGGAGCGCGCTGCTTAATTTGAGGGGGAGCAAGCCGGAGCACGCTCCAGCAGCTATTTACACTGGAGCCGGTGTAAATAGCTGCCGGATCATAATTACAGTAAACTAGTAAATACAGTAAAGGAAAAACTTGAGACGGAAAGGTTTTAACAGTCATCCAAATGACTGAACGTAAACATTGCTACAGTAACATACTAGCTACTATGTTGTTGACATTAGCTAGCTTGACCTTCAAAATGGCGGACACTGGGGCGTCACGTGACCCTGTGACGTCAGGTGAAATACCTCAATTGAAATGCGCCGGTACACGGAAGAGAAGCCAATTCCACGGGATGGAGACCCACTTCTTTGGTGGAAAATGAATGAACCTACATTTCCCTTTCTGAGCAAGATTGCAAAAAAACATCTGGGAGTAATTGCAACATCCGTACCTGCAGAAAGGATTTTCTCTAAGGCGGGACAGTTAATAACTCAGAGAAGAAGTGCAATAAAAGGGAAGAATGTAAACATGTTACTGTTCCTGAACAAAAACCTTTAAATCTGTTATCAACATGGGAACAGAGCCAAAAGGGCACCTCGAGGGATACTTCCTTGGAGGACTTTGTGAGCAAAGAGCCAAAGGTTACGAGCCACTTGTAGTTTACACCTGATTTGCACTACTGACTTTGTTTTTCACACATATTTGCGTGCAATGGAAGGTATTTTTTGTTGTTGTTTATATTGTTATATTTATAACATTGTTGCTTTTGTTTACTTATTTTGCACTACTGACTTTGTTACTTTATTACTGACTTTATTTTTCACAAATATTTGCGTGCAATGGAAGGTATTTTTTGTGTTGTTGTTGACATTATTATATTTATATTTTTGTTACATTGTTGCTTTTTTGTTATTTTGCACTCGTGACTTTTTTCTTAAACAATTTTGTGTAGCAGAAGGTGATAAGGGAATTACTTTATTATTAATATTCTATTACATTGTTTTATATTGTTGTAGTTAGTTAATAAAAAACATTTTTATTTGCCTAAAATCTTTGTCCTGTGTTTTATCATACTCATAATCAACTAAAAAAGGCAAAATCACAAAATTATTCAATGATCATAACATTTCAATTAAAAAGTATCGGTATTGGCGATACTAGCCCTGTATTTACTTGGTATCGGATCGATACCCAAATTCCCAGTATCGCCCACCCCTACTCTTTAGACAGTCGATTCGATACATCTCGATTCGGTCGGTTTAGAGAACCGATTCTCTTGATCCATTAACGAAGTTCACCTTTTTGATGGCACAGTGAAGGAAGTTTTTTTTTTGTTCTGTCGGCCCCTTGCGACACGGACAATGGGAGAAGAAAGATTTAATTTGCTTGATGAATTCATGAAGCCAAACGAAATTGACTGGACATGGTGTGGGAATATGCACCGATGGTGCCAAGGCCATGACAGGGAAGCACACGGGGCTTATAGCACACATCAGGAAAGTCTGTCCATCTATTGTCTGGTTACACTGCAGTGTTCACAGGGAGGCCCTCGCAGCCAAAAACATGCCAGGAGATCTACTTTCCGTCCTCAGTGATGCGGTGAAACTGGTGAACTTCATCAAGGCTCGTCCGCTAAATTCAAGGCTGTTCACAGTGTTGTGCAATGAAATGGGCAGCGAGCACACTGCACTGCTCTTGCACACTGAAGTGCGCTGGTTGTCACGGGGCAAGGTGTTAACAAGGCTTTTTGAACTGCGACATGAACTCCAGCAATTCTTTGAAGACGATCCGTTTCATTTGGCCTCCAGCCTGCATGATGGTGTTTCTGCAAAAGCTCGCCTACTTGGCTGACACGTTTTCGGTTATGAATGAACTGAATCTGGGGCTGCAAGGAGTCAGTGTTACCCTGTTCGAGACACAAGACAAGATGGAGGCCATGATCAAAAAGCTGCGATTCTGGGTATGCTGTGTGAGTGAGAACATGATTCTGTGTTTCCCTACATTGCATGCGTTCTTGGATGCAAACGATTAAACACCTCACCCAACTCACCGAGCAGCTACGCAAATATTTCCCTGCTATGGATACATCCAAGTACTGGATTCGTTACCCATTTGAAGTGTCGCTACCCATTTGAAGTGTCACTTCAGGAGCAGGAACAGCTGATTGACCTGTCATCTGACAGGGCGCTCCAGCTGCAATTCAAACGGCAACCTCTTGTGGATTTTTGGGCCAAGGCAATGAGTGCATATCCAGCACTGGCAAGCAAGCCCTGAGGGTTTTGATCCCCTTCGCCACCACCTACCTGTGTGAGTCAGGTTTCTCTGCTCTAAGAGCAGTGAAGACAACATATTGTTAGACTGGATGCTGTTGAGAAGGACCTGCGCATTAAACCGTCAACAATCCCACCAGACATTGGAGAGCTTTTAAAAGATGTTCAGGCCCACCCGTCGCATTAATATGGGTAAGTAGCCCATTTAACCTCCAAACACAACCTCCCCAAAACTAATTGAAAATTGCTGCATAATAACGTATCTCTCTCTCTCTCTCTCTCTCTCTCTCAGACTGTCCCAGAGCGCTGCGCCTGCGCTGAACTTGAAAATCCCCTATTTTTGTCAAACTGTGAGCCTGTTTGTCTTTGTTCTTCATGTTTTGTTTTCCATACTTCTGAAGGAGAGGGCTCATAGACTTATGTGTTTTGACTTTGGTATTCTAATTTCATTAAACTTGGTGCCTTATATAAATAGAATGTGTTGCACTTTTTTACGTGTCGGGCACTGGGGGTACGCAAACAAAGTCAAGATGAACTAGATAGAACTTGACGCCAATGGCGTCGATGGGGATGCCTCCGCCTGGTACACTACACACCTTATTAAGTTGTGATTTGGGGATGGACATTTGACCTCACAGTAATCTTGATCTGTGACCTTTTAACCTCAAAATCTAATTAGTTCATGTTTGTCCCAAAGCGCACAAATGGTGAAAGTTTGGTGAAATTCCTTTCATTAGCCTTTGAGATATCGTGTTCACAAGGATTCGGGATGGACGCACGCATGCATGGACGGATGGACGCACGGACAGATGGACAACCCGAAAACATAATGCCTCCTGCACCTTAAGGTGGCGGAGGCATAAAAAGGTGGTGCGCGGAAAAATAAGTTTGGGAACCGCTGCTCTACCTCAATGGCACTTATACAATTAATGGATAGAATTACTTCGGCTACTGACAATTTACCATAGGAATCTTTCTAGACTTATCCAAAGCGTCTGACATGGTAAACCATTCTATTCTTCTCAAAAAGCTAATAAAAAAAACGGCATTACCGACACAGCACTTAAATGGTTTATAGTTACCTATCTGATGGACAACAGTATGTTGCTCTTAATGAAATCACGTCATCATGCAAATCAGTAAATTGTGGAGTTCCTCAGGGATCAATTCTTGGACCTTTATTGTTTTTAATCCATGTTAATGACCTTGCTGAAGCATCTTCAAGTATCTTTATTTTATTTGCCGACGATACAAATCTTTTCCTTTCACACGCAGACTAATTCTTTAATAGGACTAGCCAACCAAGAATTAGTCATTACTTGGTTTGAAGTCAACAAGCTGTCCGTTAATGTTAAAAAGATGTACTACCTTATCTTTTGTAGTAAAAACAAGATGTACAATAAAAAAAAATGCCAATATTTTCTTAAAGAACCTTCCCCTCTCCCAAGAATGTCAGGCAAAATTCCTAGGAATACTGATTGACAATTGATTGACATGGAAGGCTCACATTGCTATGCTAGTAAATAAATTTTCAAAAACTATTGGGATTATGGGAAAAATTAGACACTTTCTAACACAGAGAACCCTTATTACTATATATAACAGCTTGATCCACCCTTACCTCATCTATTGCAATATTGTTTGGGGATGTGCCTACAGAACTTCCCTTCACCCTATATTAATACTACAGAAAAAAAATTTGTACGTATTGCCACCGGTTTCAGATACTACACTCACTCATCACCGCTGTCTGAAAAGCTTAGAATTTTGAATATTAACAGATTTCAACTAGCTCTTTTCACAGCTCAATTCACAAATCTCAATCTGCCTGACACTTTTGACAACTTTCTTAATTTTCGTTCAGTTTCACAATTATCTAATTCGCCAAAGCACTCAATTACACATTCCCCTATTCAGAACTTCCGTGGCCCAAATGAGTGTGAAATACAAATCCATCAATGTATGGAATGATCTTCCCCTCTCCCTAAAGAGTTTTACCTCTATGATAACTTTCAAACGTAACCTTAAAAACCATCTGCTATCCAATCCCAACCACTTCTAAATCCTCTATTTCATCATATGGTTTTTGATTTATAGTGTTAATGCATTTTCGTCTTGTATTTTTTGTCATTGTTATTGATTTAATTGTATATGGTTATTCTGCAATCCATTGAACTGTATTAGATTTTTGTTATATTTATGTTCTGCTAAGTCATCTGAGAATTCATTAGTATTGTGATTAGTATTTTTTTAATTTAAAGGAGGAGGGCTTAGCATAAGCCTTGTTGTGCTTCTCTCCTCCTGCACTTTAAAAAAAAATCATTTCATTACTTCACTGTTTTTTGTGCCAATAAACAAACAAAAAACAACAATCTATGACTGTGTGTGAAGAGACAGAAAAAGAACCCGGGGAGATGTGTACCTGTGGGACTGCTGCTGAGCTGAGACGAGACGCTCTGGCTGGCCAGCATGGTGTGAATATTTGAAGTTGCAGGGAAGTAATCCAGATCCTTGTTTTTGCGTTTAGGGGGTCGTTTCTGTAACTGCTGTTTGACCTGGCCGTACTCAGTCGGGTGCTTGTTCTGCAGGTGCCTAATGAGGTTGCTGGTGCTGCTCTGGTGCCAGATCTTCTTCGTGCACAGTAAACACAGTGCCTTCTTCTCCTGGTCCACTTTGCGATAGTGAGCCCACACTGCACTCCACTTGCGTGAGGTTGGAGTTTGGGCTGGGGCAGGGCTGCCCTCCTGAGTCCCTCTGCCCTCGCCTTCGCACCCGGACGCCTCTCCTTCTGTCGCCGCTTCTCCTGCAGCTGCACACAGGATTCCTCGGATCGCCCCGTCCATCTCCGCGTCTCCCACCTCGGCCGGGACCTCGACCTGCTGCTCGTCCATCATGACGGTCACTGGGCAGGCGGAGAGGTGAAACATGGTCACGCCGATATCCCAGAGACGGTCATGAAAAAAGGAGGAGAGTTCATCTCATTAATATTAAATATTCAGAGTCATTTTAACTGAACTGGATAATAAATAAGTATATTAATGGAGCCCCTGAGCTGTGGATTCTGACTGAAACAGGAGTTTATGAGTTCTAGTTCCAAGGTGCTCTTGAGGTGGGGTTTACATTAGACCAGGGCTTTTCAAAGTGTGGGGCACGCCCCCCCTGGGGGGCGCCAGAGTTCTTCAGGGGGGGTGCAACGTGAGGAGCCTTTACCAGAGACAAAATGGATCGATTTTTAGTACCTAAAGCTACAGTGAGTGAGGAGACAGAGTCTGGGCCAAGCAAAAAAAAACCAGAGCCTCCAGGATGTTGCGATTTGCAACTTCAGCACAAATTCAACCAATCCCCGCGAATTCAGGGCGGTGTTGCAATTATATCCAATCACCGCAACTTTCCTGCAAATTTGACCAATCGTTGGCGTCGTCTTGAGGTGACGTCGACAAACTACCTTCCGCCTTACTTCCATGTTTACATTCAAGAGAAGCAGCATGCGCTCAGTGTTGCCAGATTGGTTTTAAGTGCATTTTGGAGAGTTTTGAATATATTTTGGACTGGAAAACGTCAGCAGTATCTGGCAACATTGCATGACGTGCGAGTCAGTGTTTATGTAGGCTTAAATTCTGTTACTGAAAGTGTGTTATGTTTACAGTGAAGAACTGTGTGCACTTTATTATTTTTTTTACTTAATACAAGAAATTAATAGATGCCAACATTTTTGCCAAAATGGTATTTTCTTTTCCATTGTTTAGGCAGCTTCAGCATCATACTGTGAGATTCTGTTCAAATTGTTTTTTTTTTCTTCTATGAAGCCTGAGCCATTTATTTTATTAGTTTATAATTATTGTTTAATTTAGTCTTCAGGAGAGACTGCCTGCACACAGTACTACTATTAAAAGTTTTTTTCTTACATGAAAGCTGAGGCAGGCGGCACGGTGGTGTAGTGGTTAGCGCTGTTGCCTCACAGCAAGAAGGTCCGGGTTCGAGCCCCGTGGCCGGCGAGGGCCTTTCTGTGCGGAGTTTGCATGTTCTCCCTGTGTCCACATGGGTTTCCTCCGGGTGCTCTGGTTTCCCCCACAGTCCAAAGACATGCAGGTTAGGTTAACTGGTGACTCTAAATTGACCGTGAGTGTGAATGGTTGTCTGTGTGTCAGCCCTGTGATGACCTGGCGACTTGTCCAGGGTGTACCCTGCCTTTCGCCCGTAGTCAGCTGGGATAGGCTCCAGCTTGCCTGCGACCCTGTAGAACAGGGGTCACCAAACCTTTTTCTCTGGGGGCCACATTGTCGTTCCTGACTGTGATGGGGGCCGGGGTCGGGTCAGCTATATCACATAGAATTGTATGACCCAAACAAATATGACCACCAGCAGGCCTCATTGTGTAGTAGAGATTACTAGCCTGGCACAGCCATCCCCACTACTATATCCCCACTACTATATCCCCACTACTATACCCACACTACTATATCCCCACTACTATATCCCCACTACTATATCCACACTACTATATCAACACTTGATTCCTGGCACATATTTGTTTTTCTTTACTAGTGGTTTGCAAAAGTAGTAATCAAGTCTTCACACTTTGTTTTAATTTGAAATACCACAGATATTCCATTTATTTATTTTCTAATAAAAATAATATCAAAGCTGTCAAGGTAAGAAACATCTGCCTATTTGAGGTGATTGACACTGGCAAAGGTGAGTGGAAAATTATAAATTGTAGGTAGGCCTGTTGATATTATTAATAATATAAATAATAATTGTATGCAGCACTTAATAAAGGTCAAATAAATAGGCCTATAAAATAAATACATTTTAAAAAACAGTGAAATTATAATAATATGAGCAATAGATCAATAGATCACAGCAGTTGTGCTGTGTCCTGCATGTCATTGCTCTCATCCATGGCCAAAGTAAAAAAACTCGAATTCTGACGCTTTCTCATTCAGCTGGTCATACACGTCGTCCCCCAAATCTTTGGTTCGCCTGGTCATAGTAGGTGCGGAGAGACTCACCGCATTGAGCGCATCCTTCTTGTCGGGACACACCTCCTCGGCCACAGCAAGCATGCATACTTTAACAAAGTCCCCATCAGTAAACGGCTTTCCATGGGTAGCTAGTAGGTGAGCTACCTTATAGCTAGCTCGGACAGCAGCCTGGTTGATCTGGGTTTGGTGAAGGAATACATTCTGTTGTGCAGCCAGTCTGCATTTCATCCTCCGAATCGTGTCTTCTCTTGTTTGCCCTCGCAAACTAGCATACTCTTTGTGGCGTGTTTCGTAGTGACGACGCAGATTATATTCTTTGAAAACCGGCACACTTTCTTTACATACAAGATAAACTGCACGGTCCTTACACTGAACGAAAAAATAACCGGTGGTCCACTGTTCTTTAAAAACTCTGCACTCTCTGTCAGCTTTTCGCTTACCGCTAGCCATTTTGCTGTCCTGAACACTGACAGTTCTCTGCGCGTGCGCTGCCTGTCACTGCTTGATCGCGAGCATATGACGAAAATTCGGAAAATATGAATAGTTCATTTTATAACTAAATATCAATTTTAATTGATAAAATCAACAAAATACAAGATGCAGACATGTTATTATTTGCCAAAAAGCAATTTAAAAAAATAGGCCATGACCACTTTTGGGGATTGCCTCATAGGGCCGGTTCAAGTGATGGGGGGCAGAGGGGCTGGGGGGGCCGGTCAAAGGGGGGTGGCGGGCCGGATCTGGCCCGCGGGCCGTAGTTTGGTGACCCCTGCTGTAGAAGGATAAAGCAGCTAGAGATAATGAGATGAGATGAGATGAAAGCTGAGGCATTTATATTATATTTTAAGGTAAGTTCATGTTGTACTGTGAGGTTCTATGCACTTTAACTTTTGAACCAACAGGTGCATTTGGATAAGTAAAGCCTATTTTTCTGCATTTTTGTAGTCCTGGTAATCTTTTATATTTGTAAAGTTGTTTATTGGACCATTTCTCAGTGTCTTTGTTTTTTAATCAATAGTTTTTCAGTAATAACTTAATATTTAACATATCACTCAATTTTAATCACAAAAAGAGAAAATCGCAACAATTTCTCGCAACTTTCACTTCCTCCCGCAATGTAATCGCAACAAAAACCTAAAAAACACCGCAACTTTCATCGCAATTTTTTTGGAAAACCCCCACAACATCAGACATTTTAGCCCGCAACAATCACAAAAAAGGCCCACGGAATCCTGGGGGGACTGGAAAAAGAAGGAAGTATGACCATGATTATTTAAAGTTTGGATTTTCATGGACTGGATCTGAAGATGCTCCACTGCCACAGTGTGTTGTCTGCCAAGAGATGCTAGCTAACGATGCTATGAGATGTTTAAAATGTGTAAAACAAGATGTTTTAAAAAGCACAGATGTTTAAAATGTGAAAAAGAAAAAAATAAAAATGTGTACAACAACCATTTTTTAAAAATACGAATGGAACATTAAGTATAGCAACAACAAAAATTGTAAGGGGGGCGCTGTTGTTTATTTGCTCTCTGAGGGGGGGCTGACTCTCCCACACTTTGAAAATCCCTGCATTAGACCGTATCAGCGGATCATCAGATTAACGTTTTTAAAACGATTAGCGTGCACACAGCAACACCAATACACGGATACGCTCGGCTCCGCAGGCATCCTGCGCTCCAAATCACTCCGCCCTGAACAGCGAGTGCCCTCTGGAGGGTGCGCACTCCGGCCCTGCGCAGCTCACAGAGCACGCGAGTGAGCCGCTGTGTGTGTGCTCTCAGCGCATATCACTTGCCACTTGCAAGTGGAAGGATGGCAAGCCTAAAGACAATCATAACTACACAATGGGCAGTATTTGCATCAGTATTTGCAGTATTTTCATACTTTTATACTCTTTAATGAAAGGTGATACAAGGTGGAAGTCCGCGCCGTTTTTCAGCAGTCGCGTCACATGACCAACGCCAGCGAATCAGGAAGGTGGATGTCACAGTGACGTTGTCCAATGACGATGCCAGCTAGAGCTCAGCACAGCGTATCCGCGTATTCTCAATGTTTACACAGCACCGGACCAGACACGATCTGGATTGAATACGTGGACGCTGGCGGATTCCCGTTTCCCGGCGTTTCCAGGTGTTTTAATGTAAACGGACAGTGCATCCACGAAGAAAACGAGACAGATACGGTCTAATGTAAACTTGGCCTTAGACAGTCGATTCGATACATCTCGATTCGGTCGGTTTAGAGAACCGATTCTCTCGATCCGTTAATGAAGTTCAAAATGAGTGATTCACTTTAGCGGAAGCGAACAGAGCCGCGCGCGACACTCGCACCGGATTAGTGCGGAGAGTCTCGCGCTCTTACCGACACTCTCAGCTTTTATTCCGCCGCTTTTAATGCTGTATTTTTCTGGCGGTGCGCGCGAGAACATACAGGGACAAAATGGCACCTGGGGGTAAAAAGGCAGCGCGCGGAGAAAGAACATTCAGCTGATATTAGCCAGCTAGCTAGTTAGCAAAACTCGCGCGGGAATATCGACAAATAACCTGAAGAACTCCACAACTCCTCATTTATGAAACGCGTTTAGTGAGTGGAATATTTGACCGGTGTTTATTAGCGTAGCTTTTTGCTGTTTTTATCAGGTTGTGTTATGATAATGTTGGCGCCAATATAACAGAGTTAAGAATGCACCTTATTAAAGGAACAGTCCACCGTACTTCCATAATGAAATATGCTCTTATCTGAATTGAGACGAGCTGCTCCGTACCTGTCCGAGCTTTGCGCGACCTCCCAGTCAGTCAGACGCAGTCATGCTGTCACTCCTGTTAGCAATGTAGCTAGGCTCAGCATGGCCAATGGTATTTTTTGGGGCTGTAGTTAGATGCGACCAAACTCTTCCGCGTTTTTCCTGTTTACATAGGTTTATATGAGCAGTGATATGAAACAAGTTCAGTTACACAAATTGAAACGTAGCGATTTTCTATGATATGGAAAGTCTGCCCTATAATGACAGGCGTACTAACACCTTCTGCGCACTTCGACAGCGCATTGATATCTGAGCTCCGTATCAATGCGCTGCCGAAGCGCGCAGAAGGTGTTAGTACGCCTGTCATTATAGTGCGGACTTTCCATAACATAGAAAATCTCCACGTTTCAATTTGTGTAACTGAACTTGTTTCATGTCACTGGTCATATAAACCTATCTAAACAGGAAAAATGCGGAAGAGTTTGGTCGCATCTAACTACAGCCCCAAAAATACCATTGGCCATGCTGAGCCTAGCTACATTGCTAACAGGAGTGACAGAGCGTCTGACTGACTGGGAGGTCGCGCAAAGCTCGGAGAGGTACGGGGCAGCTCGTCTCAATTCAGATAAGAGCATATTTCATTATGGAAGTATGGTGGACTGTTCCTTTAAATATTTATTTCCAATTTGTATTTGTAAGTTGTATTTATCATTTTATGATTATTTTTGAGTATTTATGAATTTTATCTCCAAGTTGTTTTCATTGACCATTATTTTATAAATTTTCCCTGTGTTAATTACCCTCCTGCACTCTGCCCTTTTCATTCCTCCTGGGCTTCTGTAGCCCCGCCCCTCTGCCCTGTTGTGTTCTGCTGAGGGAGCAGAGGTGTAGGAAGGAAGAGACAGAAGATTTATAATCTGTGTTGCTGTCTTCTGCAGGGGAGAAATTAAATACAGGAAAGCAGCATCTCAAGTCCTCTTCCTTCATGCCCAAACACACACCCATTACACCAAGCGTTAGCTCGATAGCCTAGCCGGTCTCACACAGTCTTTATATAAATAAATAAATATAAAGAGCGCAGTGTGTAGATTGTGTTCGATAATAATAGTAATAATTAAAGCCGCAAGCGGCCTTAACAGGCCCTCGCGCGTGTGGTTCCGCAACCCAGGACATTCCGCCACCCAACAAAATAGTCACATGTCATTTATTCATCAAATGTTCAAAGGTGATGTGCATGTTGCAAATGCCATGACTGCTTGACGGATGAGAGATAGACAGACAAAGACTAAGTGTGTGTGTGTGTTTCTGTGGTGTGAAAGTGTACATTTATATATGTACAAAACTATACATGTCTCCTCCTTACCTCTATCTCATGCTGCGATCTTAAGTCATCTTAGCTTTCCTGTGTCTGTAGTGTGTGTACATGTTGAGTTTTCATATGTCTGCAACAAAATGCACAATGATGGCAGGTATGCACTCACTGGTGTGAGACGAGTAATTACTAACACTGACCACTAGGCAGTGTGTATGACTGGTAATTACTAACACTGACCACTAGGCAGTGTGTATGACTGGTAATTACTAACACTGACCACTTGGCAGTGTGTATGACTGGTAATTACTAACACTGACCACTAAGCGGTGTGTGAGAGGCTGGTAATTACTAACACTGACCCCTAGGTGGGGTGTATGACGGGTAATTACCAACACTGACCACTAGGCGGTCTGTATGACGTAATTACTAAGGAGTCATCCATAATTTTCATCATCACGAGCGTACAAACCGTACGCGGGGGGGGAGGGGGTTAATGACCAGGCGTACACTTTTTAAAAATGAAAAAATGATCCGTCAATGTGCGAATCGCCGGCGGCCATGTTAAAAATTTTGCGTCACATCGGTGTTGCCAGCTCGCTCTACACGCTTTCTTTCTTCAATACAACAACAATGGCTGACCCAGATTTTGACCGCATTTACAAATTTGTGAATAGCAGAAATACAGCTATTCACAAGACTCCTTCAAACGAGTACGAGCAGTTTTTAAACATTTATTGTTTCCTGCATTCATCTGAGAGGAGGCAGTTAGGGCAGGACAGGCTGCTTGGAAAGAATAAAAAACGAACATTTCAAAGCCAAAAGGCAACAGCTCCCCTTAAAAAGACAGTTCCTAATTTTCAATAATCAGACCCTCCAGGATGTTGCGATTTGCAACTTCAATGCAAATTCAACCAATCCCCGCGAATTCAGGGCAGTGTTGCAATTATATCCAATCACCGCAACTTTCCCGCAAATTTGACCAGTCGTTGGCGTCGACAAACTACCTTCCGTCTTACTTCCAGTGTTGCCAGATTGGGCGGTTTCCCGTCCCGTTGGGGGGTTTTAAGTGCATTTTGGCGGGTTTTGAACATATTTTGGGCTGGAAAACGTCAGTAGTATCTGGCAACACTGCTTACTTCCGTGTATACGTTCAAGAGAAGCAGCATGTGAGTCAGTGTTTATATAGGCTTAAATTCTGTTACTGAAAGTCTGTTATGTTTATAGTGAAGGACTGTGTGAACTTTACATTTTTTTTTACTTAATACAAGAAATTAATGGATGCCAACATTTTTGCCAAAATGATAATTTTCCATTGTTTAGGCAGCTTCAGCATCATACTGTGAGATTCTGTTCAAATTGTTTTTTTTCTTCTATGAAGCCTGAGCCATTTATTTTATTAATTTATAATTATTGTTTAATTTAGTCTTCAGGAGAGACTGCCTGCACACAGTACTAGTATTAATAGTTTTTTTTTCTTACATGAAAGCTGAGGCATTTATATTATATTTTAAGCTAACTTCATGTTGTGCTGTGAGGTTCTATGCACTTTAACTTTTGAACCAACAGGAGCATTTGGATAAGTAAAGCCTATTTTTCTGCATTTTTGTAGTTCTGGTAATCTTTTATATTGGTAAAGTTGTTTATAGGACCATTTCTCAGTGTCTTTGTTTTTTAATCAATAGTTTTTCAGTAATAACTTAATATTTAACATATCACTCAATTTTAATCACAAAAAGAGAAAATCGCAACAATTTCTCGCAACTTTCACTTCCTCCCGCAATGTAATCGCAACAAAAACCTAAACACAACAACTTTCATCACAATTTTTTGGAAAAACCCCCGCAACATCAGACATTTTAGCCCGCAACAATCACAAAAAAGGCCCGCGGAATCCTGGGGGGACTGAAAAATGAATCGCCTGCTTTCTATGAAAGCTTCTGGACCCGTCTTGTGTCTTCTTTTCTTCTCTTGTGAATCTTTGTATTGTCCTGTCATCCAATTTTAATAAAAAGTAATACAAGACATGGTTTTATTTTGAATTCCTATTCCACGTAGATCCATCATTTTTTTGTCCGCTAATGTACACTTTTTTTGGGGGGAGGGGGGTTGCTCAAAAGTCTACTCTTTGTAGACTCATGATAATGATAAATTATGGATGACCCCTAACGCGACTAGGCGGTGTGTATGACTGGTAATTACTAACACTGGCCACTAGGCGGTGTGTATGACTGGTAATTACTAACACTGGCCACTAGGCGGTGTGTATGACTGGTAATTACTAACACTGGCCACGAGGCGGTGTGTATGACTGGTAATTACGAACACTGGCCACTAGGCGGTGTGTATGACTGGTAATTACTAACACTGGCCACTAGGCGGTGTGTATGACTGGTAATTACTAACACTGGCCACGAGGCGGTGTGTATGACTGGTAATTACTAACACTGGCCACGAGGCGGTGTGTATGACTGGTAATTACGAACACTGGCCACTAGGCGGTGTGTATGACTGGTAATTACTAACACTGGCCACTAGGCGGTGTGTATGACTGGTAATTACTAACACTGGCCACTAGGCGGTGTGTATGACTGGTAATTACTAACACTGGCCACTAAGGCAAGGCAAGGCAAGGCAAGTTTATTTATATAGCACATTTCATACACAATGGCAGTTCAATGTGCTTTACAGAAGCAAAAACAAAAACAGTAAACAATAGAGAAATAAAATTACATAAAATAATTTTATTTTTAATCTAAAACAATTAATTAAAAGAATTAAAAGAAAATAATAAGAATTTAACAATAGTAGAAATAAAATAATAAAATGCCAAAAAGAAAAAAGGAGAAAAAGAAAAAGAAACCAGTGGAATAAAATAGAATAAAATTAAAGTAAATTTAAAACATACAGAGAAAATAAAGATTATAAAAAATGTAAAAAATATTAATTATTTAACAGAAAGCATCTGAAAACAGCTTGGTCTTTAACCTAGATTTGAAGCTGCCAACAGCAGGAGCATTTTTAATGTCCTCTGGCAGTTGGTTCCATAGATGTACTGCATAGTAGCTAAAAGCTGCTTCACCACACTTTGTTTTAACAACTGGTTTTAATAGTAAATTTTTCTGTTGCGATCTGGTAGATCTGATTGGGTTAGGCCGCTGCAACATATCAGAGAGGTAATTGGGCCCTGTACCATTTAGAGATTTGTACACCAGCAGCAATGCTTTAAAGTCAATTCTGTAGCTTACTGGAAGCCAGTGAAGGGACCTTAGAATTGGGGTAATGTGCTCTGTTCTTTTTGTTCGTGTGAGAACCTTCGCCGCTGCATTTTGAACCAGCTGAAGTCGTTTGATGGTCTTTTTTGGCAAGCCTGTGAAAAGGCCATTGCAGTAATCAACCCTACTAGAGATGAAGGCATGTATTAGTTTTTCCAGATCATTTTTTGACATAAGTCCTCTTAGTTTGGAAATGCTTTTTAGGTGATAAAATGCCGTTTTAGTGATTGCTTTCATGTGACTGTCAAAGTTTAGCTCGCTGTCAATGAAAACACCAAGATTTTTAACCATTTCTTTAGTTTTAATCCCTTTTGTGTCAAGAATAGTGGTAATCCTGAGTCTTTCATCTTTTTTTCCAAATAGAATTACTTCTGTTTTATCTGTGTTCAACTGGAGAAAATTTTGTGACATCCAGCTATTGATTTGATCGATGCACTGGTAGAGACATTCAAGGGGGGCATAGTCATTTGGTGATAGAGCAAAATAAATTTGGGTATCATCTGCATAGCAGTGATACAAAATTTAATTTTTATTGATAATTTGCCCAAGTGGGAGCATATAAAGGTTGAAAAGTAATGGTCCAAGAATCGACCCCTGGGGGACACCACAGGTCAAGGGCATTGACGTTGAGGAACAATTTCCCAGGGTAACAAAGAAGCTTCTATCTTTTAAGTATGATTTTAACCAATTGATAACTTTACCAGTCAACCCAACCCAGTGTTCAAGTCGATATAGCAGTATGTTGTGATCAACAGTATCAAAAGCTGCACTGAGGTCCAGTAATACCAGGACTGATGTTCTGCCTGCATCAGTATTAAGACGTATGTCATTTATAACTTTAATCAGCGCTGTTTCAGTGCTATGATTGGCACGAAATCCTGACTGAAAATTATCAAAACGGCTGTTTGATATCAAGAAGGCAGTTAATTGATTGAAGACAATTTTTTCCAGGATTTTCCCGATGAATGGTAGATTTGATATTGGCCTGTAGTTATTTAACACTGAAGGATCCAGATTATTTTTTTTAAGAAGGGGCTTTACAACAGCTTTTTTTAGGGACACAGGAACAACGCCAGTCTCCAAGGATGTATTTATAATTTGAAGCACATCTGTAATTATAAGATGAAGAACAGACTTAAAAAAGTTGGTGGGCAGAATGTCCAGTTCAGATGTTGAAGGACTGAGATTTTGTACAGTTTTTTCAAGAGTCTCATAATCAATTAAACAAAATTCTGACATTGTGTTAAAGTTATCTGTGTCATTGGTGATTGCAGTTTTTCAATTTTTTGCAACTGAGATATATTATGAGAAATATTCTGCCTTATTTTATCAATTTTACCTTTGAAAAAAGATGCAAACTCATTGCATTTATTAACTGATAGAAGTTCAGGTGCTAATTGTGGTGGGGCATTAGTTAGCTTCTCTACTGTTGAAAATAGCACACGGGCATTGTTCATATTCCTGCTGATGATGTTGGAGAAAAAAAGACTGTCTTGCTTTACGAATTTCATAATTATAATTACAAAGCATCTCTTTATGGATTTGATAATAAGCGGTGTGTATGACTGGTAATTACTAACACTGGCCACTAGGCGGTGTGTATGACTGGTCATTACTAACACTGGCCACTAGGCGGTGTGTATGACTGGTAATTACGAACACTGGCCACTCGGCGGTGTGTATGACTGGTAATTACTAACACTGGCCACTCGGCGGTATGTATGACTGGTAATTACGAACACTGGCCACTCGGCGGTGTGTATGACTGGTAATTACTAACACTGGCCACTAGGCGGTGTGTATGACTGGTCATTACTAACACTGGCCACTAGGCGGTGTGTATGACTGGTCATTACTAACACTGGCCACTAGGCGGTGTGTATGACTGGTAATTACGAACACTGGCCACTCGGCGGTGTGTATGACTGGTCATTACTAACACTGGCCACTAGGCGGTGTGCATGACTGGTAATTACGAACACTGGCCACGAGGCGGTGTGTATGACTGGTAATTACTAACACTGGCCACTAGGCGGTGTGTTTGACTGGTAATTACTAACACTGGCCACTAGGCGGTGTGTATGACTGGTAATTACTAACACTGGCCACTAAGCGGTGTGTATGACTGGTAATTACTAACACTGGCCACTAGGCGGTGTGTATGACTGGTAATTACGAACACTGGCCACGAGGCGGTGTGTATGACTGTAATTACTAACACTGGCCACTAGGCGGTGTGTATGACTGGTGGTACACGTACACGGACAAACCACAAAAAAAATCGACTCGATGGGTTTACCATTTTTTCTTAGGTATGGTGCGCCGCTGGAGCTCCGCTATTATTGCGTGTGTATGTGTCTGTTTGTCAGAGGGGGAGAGAGAGAGAGAGAGAAAACAGTGTGTGTGAGTGAGAGAGAGAGAGAGAGAGAGAGTGTGCTCATAGATGTTGCGTGTGCATGTGAGAGCATACTTGTGTGTGTGTGCATAAATATGCATATGACTGTGTATGAGCGTGCACAAAATTGTACATTATATCAGACTCACGATATTCAATATTTTGTAAAGTTTCAGATCAATCCATCAATTAATTGAACATTTTTCCCCATTTTCTGCTTGGCCAGATGGTGGCGCTGTGCTAGGCATCTGAATTACGCATGTGAATATCATCACAGTCATAGTACACAATATTTTGTAACGTGTCAGATCAATCAGTTAAGGCATTGCCAATTTCTGGCACATTTCCTGCTTGGCCAGGTGGTGGCGCTATAACAGGCAGGCCCATTGGGCGTCAGGTTATCATAATAATCATAATATCTATTGAAGTAAGAAGTGTCCGACCATACAGTCAATGCACTGTGGCTTTCTGACACACTTCCTGTTTATGTGGAAAGATATTAAAATCATAAGGCCATTTCAACATATTACAAAATATCAAAAATCCCTTCGCAATTTAATATCAGCGACATCTTGGCATCACGTATAACAAATTTCACCTGAATCTCATGAACCGTCTAGGAGGAGCATGTTAAAATTCATCACGTGTCAAAACACACATATTCAAAACCCTATTCTTTTCTTGGCCAGTTGGTGGCGCTATACCAGACAGGCCCATAACGGCTAAAGAGCATCAGAATCATATCAAGTTCAACATTCAGCAATACCTTGGCATATTATATGTTATTGTCAGGGCCAGTTAAGCAATAATAATTTAAGTTAAAAACAGTTAAAAATGAATGATGATAATTTAAGAACATAGAAAAGAGTTTAGAACAGAAAAAGAATAGAAAAGAGTTCCATGTTCTAAATCTTCTGATGTGACGTCACTATAGTGGTAACTATGGTAACTGACTGTGTATACCTTAAGTTTCGAGTCAGAACATGGTGGAAGCAACGGTGTTTTGACCGTGCGCCAGACTTCGTGATTTACCTTGTTGTTTTTAAGTAAACATTTTAGAAAGATAAGGGAAGTTGTCATGTCTCGTCGCTCGCGTGGAAAAAGAGTGTTTTTTCGACCGACTCTAGAAATGGTACAGTAACCAAGGAAGAGCTAACGGAGTGCCATTACAGTTATAGTATTTCAACATATCAAAAACCCCTTAGTAATTCAACTTCAGCAATATCTTGGCATCATGTTCGCCAAGTTTGACATGAATCTGATGAACCGTCTGGAGGAGCACGCTAAAAATGACCTCACTCCAAATGGCCTGATGACATCATTCCAAAGTTCTACCCATTCATTACAATGGGAAATGGAAAAGGGGCGCTATGAAGTCCCGGGGCCAAAAGTCTGTGGCTGAGTAGCGGTGACAACGACTGATGTGTGCATCAAATTTCATGAGTTTTCGTGCAACGGAAATGCCTCAAATAAGGCCAAACACGGCAGAATAATAATAATCCTTTGAAAAACAATAGGGTCTCGCACCTACCGGTGCTCGGGCCCTAATAATAATAATAATAATGAGCGAGAGTGCAATCTCAGCCCAAACCTTCCACACAGCCGTTATTATGGTTGGATGAGGCGCTTTTCCCCGATGTGGATTTTCTTTTGTCCAAAGCGGAGAAATCATTCGGATGTTTCGCTCGTAAATGCCGAAGCATGTTGGTCGTGTGACCGAAATATAAAACCGTTTTCATACAAAGAAGCTATAATACTCTTATCGTCCTCGGCTTGGAAAAATGACCACACTATGCTCCGTTTTCGTGCCGCCATTTGAGAGTTGGTTTTGTTGTGAGCGCTGCGACACTCCGTACTGCCCCCTACAGGAGCGGCGGTAGTGATAAAACAAGGCTGTTTCTCCATAATGAACCGTGTGTTTACTTTACTGAAAAAGTACAAATGTTCGAACTAGCCAATAGCATTTCAGAAATACGGCCCCGTGTTAAGGAAAAAAAAAGCCCTCCTTCATTGACCAATCAGAACTGAGTAATCTGGCCCTATGTATTATAATGTGTGGCAAAAATACAGAAAGGAATTAAAGATAACCTTAATTATAGAAAAATACAGTAATACTAAAATAAAACAATAATTGTACAGTACACTTTACCTTTGTGGCTGATCGTTGCTGGCACACGTGGATGGAGAGGAGGAGCACCAACACTAACACTTTTCACTTTCTCGGGAGCGATAATGAGGGTTAATTTAATGCAAATAAAGAAATCGCATCAACACAACGCAGTGCTGAACAATGTTCACAGCGCCACCTTGAGTCCAGCTGATGCTGCCGCGCGCCTCACGTGCTGTGGAAGCCGCCAGTTTGTGCGTTCGCAAATCGAAGCGAAATTTGTTCGGAAATGGTGTTCGGAGCCCAATTTGTTCGGGAATAGGGATGTTCGTGACCCGAGGTTTGACTGTATACAGTACATTATATTAACTCAGGCTTTGAAATACAAATATTATCAAGGCGTGTTCAAATAATCTTTGCTTGTACTTTTACAGAAAGTTGACATAAGTGAAGTATTTTGATATAACTCGCTTACATTTCCATAGCAGCAACAACAACCACCCCATTTTGCTTTTAGTAAAATAGAACTATGGTGTGATGCAAAATTTAATCGTCTCAACAGTGGTGATGGTTCAGTAAAATTATAATAACCTTCACCACATTATCATCAAATGTATAATGTACTTGTCACATCAGACCCCCAGCTCACTTTCAGCTGAAATAAGAATTTGCTGTTGTCATGCCTGTTATCAGTTTATACTACAGTAGCTCTTCTGGGGGATTGGACCACAAGGGCTAGCTTTCGTGCCCCGTGTGAATTGATGAGCCTTCGACACCCACGACCCTGCCGCTGGGTCACCAGTTGTCTTTTGGATCTTTGGACCACTTTTGTTTGGTACTAACCACTGCATACTGGGAACACCCCACAAGATGTACCGTTTTGGAGATGTTCAGACCCAGACATCTCACCATCACAATTTGTCAAATTCGCTCAGATCCTTACACTCGCCTGTTTTTCCTGCTTCCAACACATCAACTTCAAGGACTGACTGTTCTTGCTGATGAATAAACCACACTCCTTTCCCAGGTGCCACTGTAATGAAATAATCAATGTTATAGCTGATCTGTGTAAAGCTAAAAAGTAGAAACCATCACATTCAGACATTCAAGAGTTGCAGTGAAAATTGTTTATAATTGTTTTTCTTTCAACACTTGAGACTCAAAGGGACTAAATGAGCACCAAGACAGAATTAATTGTTTTTCTGCCACACAGCTAAAAAGTTAGTCAGAGCATCTTCTGAAAGGGAAGAAACATCACCTATAAAAGCATAATTCAATAAGCAGTCACGTTAGAGGAAATTCACTGAAAATATACAAACAAAAATTAACATTCACAAACTCCGTCTTAACCATAAACGTAACCAGCATCAACAAAAGATAAAGGGGACGGTTTTTAGAGAAGATCTGTTCTTCAAAGTGATTGTTGGATTTGTGACCAAACTCAAACCTGATCAGTGTAAAACAAGGTCAGCTCACACATTTAGTATATACACGTTATAAATAAATACATAGCTAAACCGGGGTTGTCTCGTCTCATCTCATTATCTGTAGCCGCTTTATCCTGTTCTACAGGGTCGCAGGCCAGCTGGAGCCTATCCCAGCTGACTACGGGTGAAAGGCGGGGTTCACCCTGGACAAGTCGCCAGGTCATCACAGGGCTGACACATAGACACAGACAACCATTCACACCTACGCTCAATTTAGAGTCACCAGTTAACCTAACCTGCATGTCTTTGGACTGTGGGGGAAACCGGAGCACCCGGAGGAAACCCACGCGGACACGGGGAGAACATGCAAACTCCACACAGAAAGGCCCTCGCCAGCCATGGGGCTCGAACCCGGACCTTCTTGCTATGAGGCGACAGTGATAACCAGTACACCACCGTATCGCCCAACTGGGGTTGTACACTTGTGTTCAAAATAATAGCAGTCCAACACGACTAACCAGATCAATCACTGTTTTTGGTGGAAATTATATTACTACATGGCAAATAATTTACCAGTAGGTGTAGTAGAGTCATAGAAAACCAACAGACCCAACATTCATGATATGCATGCTCCTGAGTCTGTGTAATCGAATAATTAAGTGAAAGGGACGTGTTCAAAATAATAGCAGTGTGGAGTTTAATTAGTGAGGTCATTCATTCTGTGAAAAAACAGATGTCAGTCAGGTGGCCCTAATTTAAGGATGAAGCCAGCACATGCTGTACATCCATTTCTCTCTGAAAACCTGAGAAACATGGGTCGTTCCAGACATTGTTCAGAAGAACAGCGTGCTTTGATTAAAACGTTGATTGGAGAGGTAAAACGTATACTGTAAAGAAGTGCAGAAAATGATGGGCTGCTCAGCTAAAATGATCTCCAGTGCTTTAAAATGGACAGCAAAGCCAGAGAGACGTGGAAGAAAACAGAAGACTACCATTCGAATGGATCGAAGAATAGCCAGAATGGCAAAGACTCAGCCAATGATCAGCTCCAGGGTGATCAAAGACGGTCTGAAGTTACCTGTGAGTACCGTGACAATCAGAAGATGCCTGTGTGAAGCTAATCTATCGGCAAGAAGCTCCCGCAAAGTTCCACTGTTAAAAAAAAGACGTGCTGAAGAGGATACAATTTGCCAAAGAACACATCGACTGGCCTAAAGAGAAATGGAAAAACATTTTGTGGACTGATGAAAGTAAAATTGTTCTTTTTGGGTCCAAGAGCCGCAGACAGTTTTTCAGACGACCCCCAAACACTGAATTCAAGCCACAGTACACTCTGAAGACAGTGAAGCATGGTGGTGCAAGCATCATGATATGGGGATGTTTCTCTTACTGTGGTGTTGGGCCCATTTATCGCATACCAGGGATCATGGATCAGTTTGCATATATCAAAATACTTGAGGAGGTCATGTTGCCTTATGCTGAAGAGGAAATGCCCTTGAAATGGGTGTTTCAACAAGACAACGACCCCAAACACACCAGTAAGCGAGCAGCATCAGGGTTCAAGACCAACAAAATGGAAGTTATGGAGTGGCCAGCCCAATCCCCGGACCTTAATCCGATAGAAAACTTGTGGGGTGACATCAAAAATGCTGTTTCTGAGGCAAAACCAAGAAATGCAGAGGAATTGTGGAATGTTGTCAAATCGTCCTGGGCTGGAATACCTGTTCACAGGTGCCAGAAGTTCTCAGAAACCGTGGTTATACATAACTAAATATTAATTTAGTGATTCACAGGAATACTAAATCCTTAAGATTTTTTCAGTTTATACAGTAAATATTTGGAGTTTGTAATGAAAAATGCAGACACTGCTGTTTTTTTGAACAGCCCAATGTTCATTTTTCTTCATTTTCTGTAAAGTAATTAAAATATTGATACATTTTTCTTCATGTTTTGATGTAGAATATAATGTGCAGTGTTCCCAATGCATGGAAATAAAAACTATTATAAGGATTTTGAGCTTTACTCACGTTTTTAAACACACTGCTATTATTTTGAACACAACTGTATAATCATTAATTAAAGCAGGGATTCATTCTCAACCGTGTGGGGAAGGATTATTGCACACAATTTTAATGTTTTTGACCAAAATGCGGTTTCCTTCAACAAGCAAAAAAATAAACCAAACTGTTGGGAACAGCAGACTGATTGAGCATGAGGTCCTCTCCAGGCTGCTGTAGTTTTTTTGTATTAGCCAATCAGTGACTTGCTGATGGAGACACGTCTTCAGAACCAGTTTATCATCAAGTCTGGCTGGGGACATCTTGGATTTGTTAAAATACATAAAGAACAGACCCAATGCCCACAAACCCAACACTGTAAAGTTTTTTTAAACAAAGTAACAAGCTGTTTTACAATTCTCACACAGAGTTGAGGTACAGAGACAGAAAAGGAAAGTGCCAAATACACAAAAGAAACTCCTCTCCGTCCCACAGCATGGATCTAAGAGTCTAGGATTTGAAGATCCATGAATTCAGTGAGCTCGAGTCTTTACACACACACACACACACACACACACACACTCCGTTATCTGGGCCTGTGATTGACCAAGAGGAAGTCTTTGTCCTTGCAGGTGAGACAAAGACTGAGGTTCCTCAGAGAACCACCAGCGCAGGAGAACGCCCAGCCGGCCATCACGCACAGGAGCATGTAGGTGGGGATCAGACTGCCTTCGTACTGCGGGTTCACAAACGTCTAGGGAGGAAAAGTGATGTGAAGATCCTGAACTGTTACACTGATATTACACTGAATTAGTGTGCATACGCGTGTTTTTTTTTTTTACCAAGCATGACACGAACAGGTGGCTGCACACTACGGCTGCAAGTGACCACCACCTCCGACGCTCACACGACTCGAAGAAGACGATGCCCCAGAACATGTGCAGCAGGATGATGGCGAGAGTCATAAAGGCTGCAGAGAGGAAAGGAAAAAAAGTAAATGACAATCACAAAACAACAAAGATATGAAGAACAGCATGTATAATATTCTCTCTCTCCCCCTCTCTCACACACACGATAGTCACCCGAGGAAATGAAGTAATGCTGTGAATCTCCATGGATACCCACAGTACCCGGACCCACAGCGTCAGACAGGATGTTCACCACCGAGAACGCGCCGCTCATCAACCCGAATCCCAGACCAGACACTGAATACACACACACACACACACACACACACACACCAAAATGTGAACTTTCCCATTTGAATTAAACCTCAAACGGTCACGTCTCATCCTGCTGCTGTTTGACCTGCAACACTGTGATAAAATAAACGCACCCCAGCTTTACTGTGTAGCTGATATTTTTAAAGCTGTTATTCCATAAACTATTATTACTCATATGAGACCTCAGCTGTCTCTCCATACTGCTTCCTGATCACATCCAAAGTCTGGAAGTCTTTTTGCTCCTTAAAACTGAATCATTTACAAAACTCTTATTGCTTAAAGAGTCGTGACAGAGAATCTGAGCGTTTCATTAAACGACTCTTTCAAATCAGACTCGTAGAAAATTCCATAACTTAAGTTTGTCATTCTGTTTGTTCAGTGAGTCAGATGATACATTTTATTCAATTTGACTCATGAGTCAGTCCAAATGATTCACTCTGTCAGAATAGTGTCTCTCTCTTGAAAAGCGCATATCACGGGTAAATTCAGGAGCAAGATCAATGTAATTCTCACCAATTTTTGCCTGAAACAGGAGAACCACAGCATGTTTTTCACCAAAACCAGCTCACAGGGCATTCATTCATACTAGAGACCACCGCACAATTAATGAAAAAACGATGCGGACCTTTAACATATTCCAACAGGCTGCAATAGTGCTTCAGTTCAACAGAAATTTTTTTAAAGCAAGGTTTGGAAATCAGACCATTTTGCTTTATGTATATGGAATTTTCCTAAAAGTATTAGAAGCTGAATCATGTCGTGAACGTTGGTTAAATTTAATTTAGATTAAATTGGTTGGTTAATTGTTTAGATTAAATTTAACCCATTTCCTTTTAGTTTCACTGGATACACAATTATTATTATTATTATTATTATTATTATTATTATTGTTAAATTTATATAGCGCCTTTCAAAAAACCCAAGGACGCTTTACAATATAAACAAGGGGGAAAAAAAAAGTCCACCAAATAGGGGTCAGGATGTAATTCCTGTGGTGCAGCAGCCACAGTCCCACCAAAAGGCGCACGAAAACAAGTCCCACATCTCCAGCACAGCCGCCGTGACGCCACCAGCAACATCGCTCGAACACCACGCCGTGGATCCACAAAGCGAGCACAGAAGCACCGCCACGCAGAGCGCTGGTATGTTCCAAACCGCCTGCACAGCCGCCGCGACGCCACCGAGCAACATCACTCGGAACATCACGCCAAGCCCTAAAGCACAGAGCGCACATTATTTAATCATTCATAACATTCTGAAGTTAATGAGGAGCCAATAGTGAGAGGGTTAAACCATTTTACATTTATAATAAGTCTTCACCCAATTCTGGGGGTATTTGTTCAGTTCAAGTCCATAATTGTTTTTCATTAAACTTCAGTTTTTCACATTTATCCGTCCCAGTCCTAAATCAGTGACTCACTTGTGGATTTGTTGTAGTGTCTTTCACAGTGGAGTAGAAATTCATAAAAATGTTTTGGTTTGTTTTTGCTTTCGCTTGTTACAATAGAATCAAAATAATGACATTTATTGATGAACAAACAAAGAAACAGGTGAAACGGGAACATAATCACTTAGTTTCAGTCAGTAGCTTTATATCCAAATTGTTGGTGGACAGGGGTCACCGTGTGGGATTCTGTTCTTGGGTGAGGAGACGAGGCACCCAGTGACCGCACGCCTTCGAAAAGCCAAGTTCGTTCCTCAGGATGTTGTCACCTCACTCCTGGGACACGCCCAAACTGTCTGCTATTTGATGAGATGACAGTCATTGATCCTCCATAACCATCCCAAGGACGAGGTCAGGGTTCTCGGGTGTGGTCATGGTTGATGGCTTCCCCGACCTTGGATCATCTTTGAGGCTCTCCCTGCAACGCTGGAATTCTCTGACTCAATGTTTGACCGTGGTATACGAAGAAGCATCTTGCCTTAGCGCGTTCACTGCATCCTCATGGCTATTGGTCTCCGTGATAAACTTGAGAAAGCCAATCGTTTTGGTCTTGGCTCTACTTTCAAACTGCCTTATGACTGTTCGTGTCAAGATGCTTTAGATATGGCCAATCTACAGACGCTTGAACACAGACGGTCATGCCATTCCTTGTCCTTGGTTTATCAAGCCTTAGTCTCGACCTGTGGTCCAAACTACATAAAGGAACTCTTTCAAATACAACAAAGCCGTTATAATTTAAGACGGGGTAACCTCAGACTAGCGCAACCAACATCGAACAGCAAATGGACTCTCGGATCATTTACCGATCTGGTGACTCGTACATGGAACAATCTCCCTACAGAAGTGACACATCTTGATTTTTTTTTAATCAAGTTTAAAAGCACCATAAAGAAAATGAATCATAACTAGTCTAGTAGCACATTGTGCAAATGTAATATTTGTGATCAATAGAGTTAAATTGTATTTAGTTATAAGAAAAAGAAGCCTTTATTTGTCACATGCACATTCAAGCACAGTGAAATTCATCCTCTGCATTTAACCCATCTGAAGCAGTGAACACATGTGCGCACACACACCCAGAGCAGTGGGCAGCAATACTACAGTGCTTGGGGAGCAGTCAGGGGTTAGGTACCTCGCTCAGGGTCACCCCATATTAACCTAACTGCATATCTTTGAGCACACGGAGGAAACCCACACAGACACGGGGAGAACATGCAAACTCCGCACAGAAAGGCCCCCATCTGCCACTGGGCTCGAACCCAGAACCTTCTTGCTGTGAGGCGACAGTGTGAACCACTGCACCACCGTGCTGCCTGTTGTACTGATCTAACATTTATGTTTTTTTATTTTTAATATTATATAAAGACCTTCTTGATATAATGATATAATTAATAATGACCTATTATAGTAGTTTAAGGTTGGTTTGTTATTTATTTTTAATTTAGAGCTTTTATTAGTTTGAATGTATTTGTTAGGCGTCTTTGACTCGTTGTATACTAGTGCATCTCAAAAAATTAGAATATTGTGAAAAAGTTCAATATTTTCCATCAGTTATTTAAGAAAGTGAAAATGTTATATATTATAGACTCATTACACATAAACTAAAATGTTTCAAGCATTTTTCTATTTTAATCAGTATGGCATACAGGACAAAAACAAAAAAACCCCATCTCAAAATATTAGAATATTTCATTTCGAGTTTGAGTAAAACAGTATGAACACAGTGTATCTCTCAGTCGAGTTCAGTACACACAACCACAATCATGGGGAAGACTGCTGACTTGACTGTTGTCCAGAAGATGATCAGTGATGCCCTCCACAAGGAGGGTAAGCCACAAAAGGTCATTGCTGGAAAAGGGTGGCTGGAAAAGGTGCAAAAGCAACAGGGATGGCCGCAGTCTTGAGAGGATTGTCAAGAAAAGTTGATTCAAGAACTTGGGAGAGCTTCACAAGGAGTGGACTGAGGCTGGTGTCAGTGTATCAAGACCCATCACGAACAGACATCTTCAAGAAAGGGGATACAACTTTCACATTCCTAATATCAAGCTACTCCTGAGCCAGAGACAATGTCAGAAGTGTCTTATCTGGGCTAAGGAGAGAAAGAAATGGACTGTTGCTCAGTGGTCCAAAGTCCTCTTTTCAGATGAAAGTACATTTTGCATTTAATTTGGAAATCACAGCTCTAGAGTCTGGAGGAAGGGAGGAAGAGTGGAGAGGCACAAAATCCAAGGTGTCTGAAGCCCAGTGTGAAGTTTCCACAGTCTGTGATGATTTGGGGTGCCATGTCATCTGCTGGTGTTGGTCCACTGTATTTTATCAAGTCCAAAGTCAACACAGCCATCTACCAGGAGATTTTAGAGCACTTCATGCTTCCATCTGCTGACGAGCTTTTTGGAGATGCTGATTTCCTTTTCCAGCAGGACTTAGCACCTACCCACAGTGCCAAAACTACTACCAAATGGTTTGCTGACCATGATATTACTGTGTTTGATTGGCCAGCCAACTTGCCTGACCTGAACCCCATAGAGAATCTATGATACGCTGAAGGCCGCTATCAAAGCAACCTGGGCTTCAATAACACCTCAGCAGGGCCACAGACTGATCACCTCCATGCCACACCGCATTGATACAGTAATTCATGGTAAAGGAGCCCCAACCAAGTATTGAGTGTATAAATGAATATACTTTTCAGAAGTTGGACATTTCTGTATTGTAAATCCTTTGATTGATCTTAGGGAATATTCTAATAATTTGAGATACTGGATTTCTGATTTTCATGAGCTATAAGCCATAATCATCAAAATTAAAACAAAAAAAGGCTTTAAATATTTCACTTTACATGTAATGAATATAGAATATATGAAAGTTTACCTTTTTGAATTAAATTATGAAAAAAAGGAACTTTTTCATGGTATTCTAATTTTTTGAGATGCACTAGTATATCAAAGATAAATAAAGCGATGGCTGAAACTTGGGTAGCACCATAATGTTATTTGGCAGATTATGTGGACTAAATTTAATTTAATTTTCTAATCTCACTGTTGTCTGGGTGAGGCTCAAAACTGATCAGTCACCCCTCGTATAGATTTTGTATTTTTCGACTGTATCATTTTAATATACATCCAGTCCTGCTCAGATATTAACGCTGATCATTTTTTCCCCTCAGCATAATTACATACAATAATTTTCTGCTCCCTGAAGTGAATTTTGCTCTCAAACGAGCTCTCGTGGTCATTAAGGTCAGGAAGGCCAGCCATGTTGTAGGCGTGGAACTGGACTCGCTGACAGTGGTGTTGGAGAAGAGGACACTGTCCAAAATAAAAACAAACAACCTTAGACTGTCCTTCCCACCCTCTCCATGAGGAGCTGATCAGCCACAGGAGCACATTCAGTCAACGGCTGATTCTTCCACGCTGCACAACTGAGAGACCCAGGAAATCATTCCTACCTGCTGCAGTCAAGCTGCACAATGCCACTGTAGAACTGTGCTACACCGTCTTACCATGCGTCCTTCACTCAGGTGCAATACAGGTGTTTATTTTTTTCGCGGTCCAAACCCTGCGCTCTGATTGGCTGGTGAGCGGGTCCGTATCCTACAGTACAGACCCCGGTTACGGACCTCTGGCGACTCGCTCGTTCACAACAACAAACAGTCGCATTTTTTGTCAACATTCATCTTTTTAAGATTTATTTATAAGATTATCAAAAAGCCCTGTGATGACCTGGCGACTTGTCCAGGGTGTACCCCGCCTTTTGCCCGTAGTCAGCTGGGATAGGCTCCAGCTTGCCTGCGACCCTGTAGAACAGGATAAAGCAGCTACAGATAATGAGAGGAGATGAGATTATCAAAAAGCTTATAAATTTTTGCCAGCATTTCTCAGAAGAATAGCATTAATTTTACAGCATGGATAGCGATAACGACAGTGTTCACAGCAAAAGCAAGTTTTACTCCCCTGAGGAAGAAGAAATAAAACACTTCAGGAGGAAGCTAAAAACCTCTAACTTGCTAACAGTTTGATCTCATTAGTTAATGAGGCCCATTTTGGACCATGTTATCCTAATACATAATATTACGTTAGGTAAAAACTTTAAACCAGTACAATCTCTTCTTCAAAGTTTCACCAAATGGCTTTATTTATGCAATATAAAGGTCATAATACTGTAGAACTTTGGTCGAGCAAAAACGCTGAGCAAAAACATGGCTGAATCCTGAATGACTCCCATTTGTATAAATAGGGGACTACATAGGCGGCAGAATGTAGTGTTTTTCCCTGCCATGGAAGTGCACTTGTATACTGAAGAGGAAGCAATTTGCATTACAGCCTTAAATGAGGATTCAAAATGGCGTCTCGGCTCGGTTTTGCCTTCCTCCTTCAGTATACAAGTGCGCTTCCATGTTTATGCAGGAGGGCTGATAGAAGTGGTGAAATATTTTACCTTTTATCGTTTTTTGTTACAAAATAGCATGTTCATATTCTCCACATTAGCATGCATGACATGGTCACAAGCTAGGCAGGGATGAGAGTTTTCCACTTTTTCTGAGTAAAAAACGACCTTTTTATATTATGCCAAATCCGTTGAGAATTTTTTTTATTAATTTCGGGGGGTTGGGGTATGTTCCTTCATGCTGTTCAAACTTTATTAACTCCAACGATGTTTACACATTATTTGTAAGTCGCCATCTTTAGTCTCGTTTAATCTCGTTGAATGTGATGTAAAATTCGTGTTATCTACATTGTTATTGGTCAAAACATCGATGTCGAGACCATAATAGCCAATCAAAACAGTTTTTACAAAGACGCCCACATCCGCTTGTTCTGACCCACTGGAGGTAGAGTCACAGTGCTGTTAGCCAATCAGAGGTAACACATTTACATGTCATGAATATTAATGAGTAAGAGCTGAAATCCTGTCGTTCTCCCGCCACCCACTCCTCCACCAAACTAGAACAGCCTGAAACAGGAGAACCGCAGCATGTTTTTCACCAAAACCGACTCACAGGGCATTCATTCATACTAGAGACCACCGCACAATTAATGAAAAAACGATGCAAGGGGACCTTTAATGAGACTCAGTAACAAAGTCTCAACTGAGAGCTGCCGCAATTTCATATACAGATTCCAGAACAAATCTAGAAATTAACAAAAATAAACAGTTGTTCAACTGGGACAAAAGTAATGACACCCTATAAAAGGAGAAGGCGTTAGTGTTGCTTATGCACTGCAGTGGCCGAACTGCATTACTGTAAAATTTAGCACATGTTGTGCTTATGAGGTGCGCTCCCTCTCTCTCACCCACACACACCATTTAGTCACCATTTTGTTTCATCAGTCCACAGGACTTGTTTCCAAAATGCATCAGGCTTATTTAGATGTTCATTTGCAAACTTCAGACGCTGAATTTTGTGGCTAGAACGCAGGAAAGGTTTTCTTCTGATGACTCTCCCATGAAGGTCATATTTGTTCAGGTGCCGCTGCATAGTAGACCAGTGCACCACCACTCCAGGGTCTGCTAAATCTTTCTGAAGGTCTTTTGCAGTCAAACAGGGGGTTTAATTTGCCTTTCTAGCAATCCAACAAGCAGTTCTTTCAGAAAGTTTTCTTCATCTTCCAGACCTCACCTTGATCTCCACTGTTTCTGTTAACTGCCATTTCTTAACATTACAATCTGAGGAAACAGCTACCTGAAAACACTTTGCTATGTTCTTGTAGCCTTCTCCTGCTTTGTGAGCATCAATTATTTTATTATTCAGAATGCGAGGCAGTTGCTTCGAGGAGCCCATGGCTGCTGATTTTAGGGACAAGTTTGAGGAGTCAGAGAATTTATACAGCTTTGAAATCTGCATCATCTGACCTTTCCTAACGAAGAATTTGAACAAGTCACAGCTCAATAAGCTAATTAAGGTCTGGAATCTTGGTAAAAGTTACCTGAGAACTCAAATGTATTGGGGTGCCCAAACTTTCACATGGTGTTCCTTTTCTTTTTTCACTCTCCAATTGTACAAAACAAAAATAATACACAAATCTTGCAGAAAACGCTGAAAAGAAACGTGTTGTCTTTACCTTTATGCCTTTTGGTGATCAGTTCATCTTCTGCTCATTTAACTATTCACAGTAACAGACATTTTCAGTAAGGGTGCCCAGACTTTTGCATGCCACTGTACATCATGAACCGGTGTGAGGATGTGTTTTGATCGAGACTCTAAAGCTTTAAGTGGCTCTGGAGAAGGGCGTCGGCTAAACGCTGTAAATATAATACAAATAAACAATTTAAACTCGACATTATATTCCAGATATAAAAGTGCAGTAATCCAGGCAGATTAGATAAAGTCAAGGTTTAAATGACATGATAAATTTACACACCTCAGGAGCACGAGGAGGATATGAACTTTTCCCCCTGCATTTACAGGATTTTAATGAATACCAAATTTCTGGTGTAAACACTCTTATTAATGATTTATGAATAAATCTGTTTGTATCCAGCCTGATAAACGAGGCTCGGCGTCAGGACGCGACGTTACACACTGACCTGCAGCAGGTTTGGCAGCTCTTTGGAGATAATTCTGTTCATTAAACAGCTGTCCATCTTTGGCACCCTGAACAGGAGGACACACACACACACACACGAGTAAACACACGCAATATAAAGCACACACACACAGCTTGGTATTTATATATATATTATATCTAATGCGTGTTGGTTCTCACCAGTCTCATTATGTGTTTCGAGTCATTCGATGAGCTCCGTACACCAACCTGCAGTGCTGCACTGAACACACAACCAACAGATTTAATACGCACGCACGCTTTCAATCTTCGTGCTACACGTCACTCTTCACCAACTACTCCTCTCATGCTGTGTTTAAAAATACTGCTTATAATTTTAAACGTGTTTCCAGACCCAACATCCTTTTGTAAACAATCCTTTACAACCCAGAAACAGACTCCGCCCCATGTCACAAGCAGAGCTCCTCAGCGCCACGTCTTTTCCGTATGTGTCAAATCCTAAACTCAGAGTGCTCTTCATTTCTGCGATACGGTTCAGGAATGTGGGATTGATCCACCCTATGTGAGCCTGACCTCCTTGTTTACGCTCTAAATCTTTACATACCGCCCCTTTAATATTTGGTCAGTGCTCTGAATAAAGTGAAATGGTCAGTGAGGATGAGGCGTACCCTCGTATGTCTGTCAGCTCCACGTCAGTCTGACTCAACAGCTTCCCGAGTCTCCATTTCTTTCCTGACTGGTCACAAAACTCCAGTCCTTTATGAAGGTAGGATAGTGCCATATATCCGAAGAGATAGTGCCATATATCCGAAGAAGAGCAGACTATGAGCAGCGCATGCGCATTGTAGGCTACCTACATTAAACGACCCCCGTGGTTATAAATGCTTCCATACCACCGCGATGGTCAGTGCTGAAAACTGCACAACACCAAATTAGAAATAACATGATGCCTTTTTTGTTTGCATTGCAATAATATACTAATCGAAAATTAAAATTTATTATTGGGCCATAACATAATTAGGCTAATAGCCTAATTTAGTCTCAGTGTCATAGGTTCATAAGGGTAGGCTGTCAAATTAGTAGCAAAGCTCACTTGTGAACCACATGGCACTCAGTTTCAGAGACTGTCACAGAGGGGGATGCAGCAACAGACCCCTCATCCTCTGATACTGGGGATCTGAGACAAGGTGAGCCTTTAGTTTAAAATGAAAGCACAATTTTAGCTATTTTTACTGTAATGTGTTAAGCAACACTAAAGTCATGCTCTGCGTTTCACTGAAGCCTATGTTTGGCTATAGCCTAATTACTTATTCTAGACTAAAAGTTTACATTTTTGTCACATCCATAAGAAAAATAAAATACCACATACATAACTGACTGGACTGGTAGTACGCTCTTGTTATATACTTTCAGCATTGTTAACTGCTGAGCTTTTTTTTTTTTTCGGGGGCATGGCCACTGCTTGTGTATAGGGCCCAGAATTTGGTGCTACACCCCTGATTGAGACTGTGCAGTAAAGCTGTTAATGAAGCACTGCAGTGAAGAGACCAGTCACAGGGGGAGGAACAGATTTAAGAGATGCCCAGACTTTTCTCTGTGATGTGTTATTCATAAAATCTGCACAGGAAATTTCTCACTTAAGTCAAAAAACCAACCGAGACAGCTAATAAAATTCTGAAGCATTTTATTCAACCCACAAGGAACACAGGTCTGTTCTCACTCTCTTACACTGCAATCAGGTTTAGACAATAAATACCTGCTGCAAACTCCACACAGCTTTTTACACACACAGGTGTTAGTTTCTAAAACACCAACAGTAGACAACGACGACTCGCAGCCAGCATTCCGACCTGACAGTCTGCCACATGAAAGCTGTCCATGAGAGAATCTGAGCACTAAGCTCAAGGCCAGCGTTTCTCTTCCGAGATGTACAGATCGTGTTAACGCTGCTGTTCGGTTCAATAAACAAGCATACATTCTGGAGAAATCCTGCATGAACACTTGGCTTAAAACATTTAAATAAAATATTCACAGCTGAACACCTAATTGTGTAGCTTAACGGTGAACATACACAAACACGCACACCATTTCCAGTGACATATCTCCAGTGTCAATTCGGTTTGTAGTTAAAAAAAAAAGGTTGAAAAGATAATCAGCTACAAGAGCTTTTCACACAAGTCAATACACTGCACGCTCCACTTCCCATCTGAAAAGGTAGAATTTCCCTCCACCATTCAGCTTTAATAAAACAAAAAGGAAAAGTTTTTCAATTAGTTAAAAAAAAAAACTTTTAAAATCACCTTTTTGATGATTTCAACTAAGGTACATATCAGTATTATATTTATGAACCAAGTTCCCTCAGCTGACAAGTCTGATAAAGAGAATAATACTTTAACTTGTACAGCACCTTTCTCAAATTGTAGGTCGTTTTATAACAGAGAAAAAGTTTACGAGTTATACAGGATACAAGTGCATGGTGTGGAATTTCTACTGCAGTATCATCCATTCTAAAATATCACAGTTTAATTGAATTAGAGAAACTAAAGAACACATGATCCGGTGGTGAAAATTAAAGGAAAATATATATTATGATATATCTTTACCCATCCATGTTTATACAATAAACAAACAAAACCAAAAGGAAATAAAAGAACGAATCCACAAATTCTCTTTGTTAGAAAGATATTTCTGAGAACGAGCTTCCTAAACAAAAACAATCTCTTCCGTTGTCGGGATTTAACACAAATCTAAAACACAGAGCTGAAAACAGAACGCTGTTTGGTTTCATTGTGGTGGGTTAGGAACAAACTCAGAGCAACAGCAGAGGCAGAAATGTACAGCAGGAGAAGTGCATTGTAGTGAATGTTTGGTATGCAGTGGGTGTGCGCGGAGTCGGGTAACAGACGGAAATTCTGACCAAGTCAGAGGTGAGGTAACGGTTCGATCAAACAGCACGACATCGTACAAACTGTAGTGTTGAGATTTATATAAAACTGACTCATATTTCTAAAGGTGGAGTGAGAGAAGTAACATCACACTCTCTCTCTCACACACACGCGAGTGAGCTGTCGTTCATTGGCAACTACGACGTGATTGTGTCCTCACGATAATTTCGAGGCAATGTGATTGTTGCATGGTGTGTGTAAAGCACTTTATACCCCCTACACAGCGTTTCAGCTAAAACACCCCGGATATCCACCACAGTGGTGTTGGTGACCCGTTCATCACTTCAGTTCGGAGCGGTTCTGTGGTTCTGATTAGGATCTACATCCTCCGTCCTGATTTCTACTCTCTCCCACTCTCCGGTGCGATTTGACCTTTTGATGGCGTCCACCACCGTCTGTACGTACAGCCCGTCCTCGAACGTCGCCGCCATGCTGATGGGATGCCACGCCCACGCCCGCCGGTCCTCTTGCGCCTGGAATGACAGACTGAGCCGAGTGACCATCTCTTTCAATCCTGTGACCGAAGGCCCCGCCACTGAGTTGCTATCAGACAAAATAAGCTCCTCCCCCTTCGTGCTGTTGTTCTGGCCGTACAGCTTGGTGCTCCTGGCCACCAGTCTCCCAGACGATCCCACAAGCATGACCTCGTGAAGGTCTGCACCCGGGAGATTGAAGTTCAGTGTCACGTTGCAGACCACGCCCCCTGCCATGAGCAGCTGAAAGCAGGCGTAGTCATCAGCCGTGACTGAGCGAATACCGCCGCCCGTGCCACTGTGACTCACGAAGGTCCTGAGCATCCCATGCACGCGGATGGCCCGCTCCTCCGTCAGGTAGCTCAGGAGGTCGATGATGCAAGAACCAACGGTGTGTAGGCCACCGCCACCCATCAGCTCCTCCCACGCCCAGCCATAGGACTGGCTCAGCAACGAGCCGCCGTACACACGCGCTTCACACACCTGCAGGGAAAAATGGAATCTCAGAGACGTCGCTGATGTTTTCTCATGTACAAATGTATTCGATCTGCAAATTTACAGCCTGTGAATGAAGAGTTTATGCCTAATGTATGGCAACAAACATTTTACAGCTTATAATATATTAAAAAAAAAAAGTCATTCAATTATCAATTTTAAATAATTAAATTTGTTCATTTGGGAAACTTTCATCCAAAAACAAAGGACAGGCCATTTAGAAAAAAGTGCATGATTACAGTCATAACAGGAAGCAAACAAACATGAAACTGCACCGAATTTTTCATCAGCAGTCAATCGTCAGAATGTTTCTGTGACCTGTAAGATCTCATCTCCTCTCATTATCTGTAGCCGCTTTATCCTGTTCTACAGGGTCGCAGGCGAGCTGGAGCCTATCCCAGCTGACTACGGGCGAAAGGCGGGGTACACCCTGGACAAGTCGCCAGGTCATCACAGGGCTGACACATAGACACAGACAACCATTCACACTCACATTCACACCTACGCTCAATTTAGAGTCACCAGTTAACCTAACCTGCATGTCTTTGGACTGTGGGGGAAACCGGAGCACCCGGAGGAAACCCACGCGGACACGGGGAGAACATGCAAACTCCGCACAGAAAGGCCCTCGCCGGCCACGGGGCTCGAACCCGGACCTTCTTGCTGTGAGGCGACAGCGCTAACCACTACACCACCCACACAGGTGATTATAAAAAAAAAAAAAAGTAAAAACTTTAAAATCTTCACGTACATGTAATAACTTTGCGGCGCAGATTTGTCACTGGTCTACACCAAGTCACATAAAATACTTGTTTTCAAATCAATAAAATAAATCCCAACTCCACCTTCCCTCTGAATAGTTTTAGACCAAACTTTGGAGTATCTTTAGTGCTTTTAGGAACAGCATTTTCTTTCATCATCTGCAATTCTTCCTCACTTACGGTGACGAAATGATTGGACGCCATTTTGCCGAGTCGCTCAAGGTGATTATCGAGAGATTCTGACTATTTCTCGATAATCAGCATGCTTGATTTCCTATAAATCACCCGTGTGTTTATACTGAATGACATTAAAGGTGGGAAAAGGTCTGGGAAGGATTTATGTTGGATTCATGTGGAACAGGGGTGTGTATACTTTTTATATTCACTGTACACACGGAGTTGATTTTTCAAAGCTTAATGAAATACAATAATCTACGTGATAAACTAACAGGTGTGCCAGCGCGTGTTTACCTGCAGCGTCCCGCAGTAGCCGTCCTTCAGTTTCTCCTTCATCTGGATGAAGGCAGGCAGGAAGCGCAGTGCGTTGTTCATGATGCTCATTAACTGTGGGTAATACCGCGCCGCCGTCACCATCGTACAGGCGTCGGTTAGCGTAGCAGCCTGCTCACTGATCACATTCTTCCCGATCCCTACACACAGAGAGAGAGAGAATCCGTCAACTCACAGCAGAGAAAACGAGCTGTGCACCAGTAATGAGGAAAATCTCATCTGTATAACAAAAACAACCTCATTTATCATTCCAGATACAAACACATTTATTTGGAACTCTTATCAGGAGTGTTTACAGGGGAAACGTTTAATGACTCACTAAAAATCGACTGAGAGCTACTGAAATTTCATATACAGATTTCAGAACAAATCTAGAAATTAACAAAAATAAAATCAGTTATTCAATTAGGACAAAAGTAACAGCACCCTATAAAAGGAGAAGACGTTAGTGTCTCTCTCCAGTCGCTTATGCACTGCAGTGGCCGAGCTGCATTACTGTAAAATTTAGCACATGTTGTGCTTATGAGGTGCGCTCCCTCTCTCCCTCTCACACACACACACCATTTTGTCATGTTCAGCTCTCTTTTACTTTAAATGGAGTTTTGTGGGAGTGGCTAAACATGTCGTAAATGTGCTTGGTAAGTTACAGCCGATTGGCACTGATCAACATATGCACACAAGTATGAAGAAAATCAGAAAATTTTATAAACCTGAGAGAATATTTTAGTTCAGTTTGGCCACAAAAATGTTTACACACAACCTCAGTAAAAGATAAATGAGGTTACTTCTTGATGAGGATCGCAAGTTATCAGGATCATCTTTTTAAGTTAAAATGTTCCCATGTCGACATGAACATTTCCTTCAGGCCTGTGTGTGTGTGTGTGTGTGTATACACAGTACTGGGTGCAGTTGAGGAAGGAACACAACCCAATTGGTTCAGTACACAGATAACGGAGATAAAGAAAGTGAGAGACGAGTATAGTCTCACCCAGTGCCTTCACAGCAATCTGGCGCGTGTACGGCGGCGGTGTCAGAATGCACACAAGGTGGACTTCCTGCCGCAGCAGGACGTCATCTGATTGGCTGGTAGAGAAGGGGATATTGAGCTCATCAGCCAGACGTTCTGCTTCCTCCTCTGTCCGGCCCCAGACAGCCTGAACCGGAAAACCTTCCTCCTGCAGTAAGGGCACCAGGGAGCGCACAGTCTGCCCCGTTCCAAACACACCCACACCTGGTAACATTCTTCTCAAAAACACACACACACACACTCAGCCAGCCATTACACACATCCTGATTGAAGCTGAAGCTCCAAGCAATCAGGAGATAATCCTAGAGAGAGAGAAAACAAGTATGAACACAACTCAAATGTTCATTTGATTAAATAATTTCAGGAACATGAAAGTGATGAACAGACTTTAGTTAAAAATATAAGATATAAATCAGAACTTTACTGAAATTTAACAGAAACCTTTAACCTGACTTCAGTCTCTCTTACTGTTCTCAGTGCAGTGTCTCCCTGGCTAGAACAAACTTTTATTTAAAAACAATATTACAAAAATAAGAAATATATAGTTTTAACAAATTGTTGCACTTGTGTTTCTTTTTAACTGAAAATATATTTCTAAACCATTTTACACATATCAAGAACTTTTTTTGGCAAAAATATTCTCTTTAATTTTGTTCAACATTAATTTAAATCTGAACTTAAAAAGTTTATAAGCAAAAATTGTAAACTGTAGATATAATTCCAAGTTTTATTACTTTTCCCTCATGGTATTCCTGTAGATTAAGTTTAATACAATTGATAATTAGCTTTAAAAAACATCATAAAGATGCTACCTGGACGTTTGAAAATAAATTATGCATAAAAAAGGTTTAACCATCAGGTAAATTAACGTTGGTTTGGTTTAGAATTAACACTGAATATTACACACGTACGCAGACTAATCACTGAAGCAATAATAATAATAATAATAATAATAATAATAGAGTGGAGTCCCTGTGAGGATTAAGTAGTTAGCTTACCTCATGATTAGCTTGCTAGCTCGCTAATAAAGTCAAGTCTGTCCAGGTTTTGTTTCTAGATGACTGAACAACTGTGAAACACATCCAACACGTTTTTACTCACCGAAACTACTTTTTGGAAATATTTTCCTCAACCAGAAATCTTCCTTCTGTTGATTTTCCCTCAGATAAAAATCTCCAGAGCGAATTCCTGACTAGCATCCGGGCCGCCGCCCTCATCACATCACATCTCTCTCAGGAGACAATAAAACAACTTATTCACACTTTTGCACGCCTTTTCTTCTTTTTAGATGTTGACCCGCAGTGTGAAATCCGTGTTGTTTTATTAATGGCAGTCACACAGCGATGAGATTTCTGATCATCACAAACAGGTCCGGACACAGAAACAATCCAGGGGCGTCCGCGCATGCGCAACACCAGCCGCCGCATGCTCTTCGCCACGCCCCTTCAGCTGAAACACGGATTTATTTGTTTGCTTTTTTTTTTTTGAATCACTTCCACCTGAATCCATGTGCACCTAGTATGGTACGATGCACAAAGTATTGGCACCCCTCGACTCTATCAGCAGGGTGGATGAAATGTACTGCAACGTAACATACACTCACCGGCCACTTTATTAGGAACACCCCTACATCCACCTGCAGTTCTCTAATCAGCCGATCCCTTGAAGCATTAAATCACACAGATCCAAATCAAGAGCTTCAGTTAATGTTCACACATCATCGTGGGAAAAATTGTGATCTCAAAGTGTGACTTTCTCTCCCTGTGGCATGGATGTTGGTTTGAGTCAGATGGACTGGTTTGAGTATTTCAGAAGCTGCTGATGTCCTGGGGTTTTCACACACAACAGTCTCTAGAGTTTACACAGAATGGTGCAGAAAACAAAAAACAGTGATAGGCCGTAAGGTGAACCCCGTTTTCGTTTCATCTCGCTCCGACGTCTCCGAACTACGAAATATTTATTTTAAAACTAAGAATGAGTACTAGAAAGTGTGGCGAAAAAAGTTCTCACCTTATAATCCTGTCAATTCCTCGCACCGAGCGATCGCGTGGCGAACTATTTTCCTCTAAAAATGACGTGTCGGGACATCACGTGACCGGTATGGACCAATCGCGTTGCCGATTTTTAACCACAGATCAGCTGACAGCTTGCATAATTACAGTCCCATTAGTAGAAAAAGTCTCCAAAACGCCCTCCAAAGTGGGTGAAATGTCTAAGTCCTAAATAGTGCTTTAAATACATCACTAAGACAATATTGCATATATGTGGTATATTGAAGTGTTTATATTATTATTAGAATAAAAATAATTTTTATCACCATTATTATAGTACAAAATATGGTGTAATGGTCTATGACTAGGACCATTCATGTATTCATTCTCTTAGGTTATTAACTATAAAGTACTGATCAACCATAAAACAATTTGCTTGAAAAACAGACCTACAATGTTATACAGGCAGTAATGGAATAGAGTATTGACTCGTGATTGTGGGCTATACACACCATGGATTAGCCATAAAATGGCATATATAATATATAGGCAATGCGTGTGATTTCAGATCAAGATTTAAGAAATTGTGCAGGAAGGAGAAGAGTCCATAGGAATAATAATAATAATAATAATAATAATACAACCTATATATAATATTGCAGTTCTATTGCTCAGTTCAGAGGCACAATGGCAGGGATTCAAGTATTCACTACCTATGCAGCGGCACAGTAGAGGTAGGTAAACGCACTAGGCAGCACTATGCACCTGCAGCAGCGGCAACAAAGAAGATGCAAGACTGAGTCATCATACATCACACAACAGAACTATGTGGCAAATTGCAAACTTTAATAGAAAATGTAAACAACAAAACAGTGATATATACACATTACAAATGCAAATTTATATATACACACACACACAAAATAAGTATATATATATATATATATATATATATAAATAAAAGTCCTGTGGCACGGTGCAAAAAGGCAGGGGTCAGCATCCAGGCAATGACCTAGGTGTCAGTGACAGAGAAAGGGGGGGGGGGGAGACACACACACACACACACACACAGTGCTGTGACTAATTGTCTTCACATTGAACAGTAGCAAGTAGCATTCTATGGTCATGTATGAGAAGTCAGTACATGGCTTACTTGTCCTTCTCTTGTCTAGCAGGCTCATTCAGAAATCTGGTGTACTGCTGGTAGCAGCTCTTGTGGTACTGCACCTCCAGAGCCACACAGTCTTTGTCCTTAATGTGTACCAGAATACTGTGGTCATCTTTAGTCTCAGCAGCAGTCTGCAACTTGCCTTGCCAGACAGAAACACATGCTTATTACCACATAGGAATTTAAGTTTGCCAGTAGCATATTCACATAAAGGCACACATATGTTACATGCATACAAACACTGAAACATAATATCCATGCATGCAAACACACTTGCAGAGGGAGATAGCACTGTAGATAGTCATCAGTGATAGTGACCCTTTGTGTGTGTGTGTGTGTGTGTGTGTGTGTGTGTGTGTGTGTGGTGTGGGGGGGGGGGGGGGGGGGGGGGGGCAGGAGGGTTGGTGGGTTGATCAGTGATAGTGACCCTTTGTGTGTGGGGGGGCAGGGGGATTGATCAGTGATAGTGACCCTTTGTGTGTGTGGGGGCAGGGGGGTTGATCAGTGATAGTGACCCTTTGTGTGGGGGGGGGGGGCAGGGGGGTTGATCAGTGATAGTGACCCTTTGTGTGTGGGGGGGCAGGGGGATTGATCAGTGATAGTGACCCTTTGTGTGTGTGGGGGCAGGGGGGTTGATCAGTGATAGTGACCCTTTGTGTGGGGGGGGGCAGGGGGGTTGATCAGTGATAGTGACCCTTTGTGTGTGGGGGGGCAGGGGGATTGATCAGTGATAGTGACCCTTTGTGTGTGTGGGGGCAGGGGGGTTGATCAGTGATAGTGACCCTTTGTGTGGGGGGGGCAGGGGGGTTGATCAGTGATAGTGACCCTTTGTGTGTGTGGGGGCAGGGGGGTTGATCAGTGATAGTGACCCTTTGTGTGTGTGGGGGCAGGGGGGTTGATCAGTGATAGTGACCCTTTGTGTGTGGGGGGGCAGGGGGATTGATCAGTGATAGTGACCCTTTGTGTGTGTGGGGGCAGGGGGGTTGATCAGTGATAGTGACCCTTTGTGTGGGGGGGGCAGGGGGGTTGATCAGTGATAGTGACCCTTTGTGTGTGTGGGGGCAGGGGGGTTGATCAGTGATAGTGACCCTTTGTGTGTGGGGGGGCAGGGGGGTTGATCAGTGATAGTGACCCTTTGTGTGTGTGGGGGCAGGGGGGTTGATCAGTGATAGTGACCCTTTGTGTGTGGGGGGGCAGGGGGGTTGATCAGTGATAGTGACCCTTTGTGTGTGGGGGGGCAGGGGGATTGATCAGTGATAGTGACCCTTTGTGTGTGTGGGGGCAGGGGGGTTGATCAGTGATAGTGACCCTTTGTGTGGGGGGGGCAGGGGGGTTGATCAGTGATAGTGACCCTTTGTGTGTGTGGGGGCAGGGGGGTTGATCAGTGATAGTGACCCTTTGTGTGTGTGGGGGCAGGGGGGTTGATCAGTGATAGTGACCCTTTGTGTGTGGGGGGGCAGGGGGATTGATCAGTGATAGTGACCCTTTGTGTGTGTGGGGGCAGGGGGGTTGATCAGTGATAGTGACCCTTTGTGTGTGGGGGGCAGGGGGGTTGATCAGTGATAGTGACCCTTTGTGTGTGGGGGGGGGGCAGGGGGGTTGATCAGTGATTGTGACCCTTTGTGTGTGTGGGGGCAGGGGGGTTGATCAGTGATTGTGACCCTTTGTGTGAGTGTGTGTGTGTGTGTGTGTGTGTGGGTGGGTTTGCTTACCTTCTGTTAAGGTCTCAGCTTTTGAAAGAGCTTCCCTTTGTCGTTTGCCTCCCTTTAAGACGAATTTGAGGGTTTTTTTTTTTACATATAATGCACAGGGCAGGAAGGACGGGACCTGAGCTGGACAGAGGCAGTGCTGACCTGGATCTAAGACTCTTAGTGCTGCCCGATGTTGAGGGGCCAGCTTCGGAGGGGGGGCCAGCTTCGGGGGGTCTTGCGGCGTCTTGAGTTTCATCTCCCCCTTCTTTCTCGCGCACCATACGCTTTCCCGCTCGTTCAATAGCAAGTTTGTCCGTAAACCTGCGGTAACATGCAGGATGGAAGGCAGCATCCTCGGGTATCTTGTCAAACTCTAATCGGCTACTCTCCTGTTCTCACCGCTCAACTGCAGCCACTGTCGGATACTGTCCCGGTATGTATTCCACCATTTGAAGGTAAATTCCTGGGTCACTCCGTGCTTCACAGAAGCTATATGCATATAGCACTGCTTACGTGCAAGAAGTTTTCTCCTTTTTGCCGTTATTTCCAAACTTTCCTCTCCTCCACTGCTGCTAGACGAGGCTGTGGCGGCTGCCATGTTGGTCTCTTGTTTACGAAATGGGGCTACGTCGCGGGTGTTTATGGGATACGTCAGCAACCGTGGAACCTGTTCTGTAGCGAAATCTTATTCCGCGGTGCCAAAATATCATTCCGCACCGATGACATTAGTTCGCTTTTTCAAGCCTTCGTGCGAAAAATTGACAGCATTACAAGGTGAGAACTTTTTGATGACATCATTTCATAATACGTCCATTTTTAAGAATTGGATATTATGTAGTTCGGAGACGTCGGAGCGGAATCTTTTTTCTGAAAGACTTTTCGGGGTTCACCTTACGGCCTATGAGTGAGTAAGTGGCTAGAAACAAACACCTTGTTGATAAGAGAGGGTCAGAGGGAAATGGACAGATTGGTTCAAGCTTTTTTTCCCCCCAGGAAGGATATAGTAACTCATATAATCACTCTTGGGCGGCACGGTGGTGTAGTGGTTAGCGCTGTCGCCTCACAGCAAGAAGGTCTGGGTTCGAGCCCCGTGGCCGGCGAGGGCCTTTCTGTGTGGAGTTTGCATGTTCTCCCCGTGTCCGCGTGGGTTTCCTCCGGGTGCTCCGGTTTCCCCCACAGTCCAAAGACATGCAGGTTAGGTTAACTGGTGACTCTAAATTGACCGTAGGTGTGAATGTGAATGGTTGTCTGTGTCTATGTGTCAGCCCTGTGATGACCTGGCGACTTGTCCAGGGTGAACCCCGCCTTTCGCCCGTAGTCAGCTGGGATAGGCTCCAGCTCGCCTGCAACCCTGTAGAACAGGATAAAGCGGCTACAGATGAGATAATGAGATGAGATAATCACTCTTTACAACCGTGGTGAGCAGAAAAGAATCTCAGCATGCAACAGCAGAACAACACATTAGGTTCCACTCCTGCAGCCAAGAAAAGGGATCTTAGATTCAACAAGTTTCTATTAAAGCAGTTGATGAGTGTAATATACACTTTTGTGAAAGTATTGATAATGTGTCAGATTCTGACCTGGATAAAACTCTTAACGTCCACTTTGAAAGGTAGTGCTTAAGTGAAAGTTAAAAAGGTGCTAACTTGAAATGTACTCAAGACTTAAAAGAAAAATGACAAATTAACACAAATCTTTTCTGTACTACACTTATGAATTTCATCATGTGCTTTAAATTGAAATGTAAATAAAACGTGAGCAGACTGGTGGATTGACCAATGGCTTTCAGTCGCTCACTGAAGAGAAGAAGCAACCGCTGAGATTTGGAACAAGTACCATAAAAAGGTCTAAATAAAAATGGAAGGAATACATAGTAAAGCTGATTTTACTCCCAATTTCAATAATACTCAAAGTACACCAACTCCACCCTGATTTTCAGTAAAGCCGTGACATGGACATAAACCAGCTACAGCAGGGTTACTGGACATGTTGGTGTTTTAAACCCTTTCCATCAATATACACCATGATTTTGCATATTTAAGTGTGTTCACCTGACTTAAGTCAGGTGACTCACAAGACTAAAGAGAAGAAAAAAAACAAAAATGTGCCGGACAGGGACGGGAAACTGGGGAGAGGCGCCAATACTTTTGCAACAATTGATGGACCGGTAGCTGGAGCTAATAGGTGCAAATGAGTGTATAGTAGTGTGAAGACTAAAGATAAACATTCCAGCAGCAGCATATTTAAAGCTTTATTTATAATCTTCATTCAACACAACGGGGGGTTTGTTTGACCTTTAGTGTCCATCTGCAACCTCAACAGGTTCAACAGAAGAGGTTCAAATTATTTTTGCAAAAATTAGGTCAAAAATAATGCCATTAAATCAAAGTAAATTAGATTAATGGACAACAAAAAGAGAGAGCGAGAGAGAGAAAGAGCGCTCTGTGTGGACGTTTCATCTCCGTTTATCAGGCACAACTTTATTTCCACTGGTTGCGACAGGGATGAGGAGCTTCCTGTACTCAAGAGGGAGAAATTTCTCAATTAACACGTTGACTGGAGTGCTGTCCGTCACAAAGCCCTGCCTAAAAAGGAAGAAAAAAAAAAAGATCACATGAGCCGCATGTGGATTTACAGAAACAGGAAATAAAAACAACGTCACTGAGATTTCTACGTCCAAGATACCTTCTCATGAGGAGTTCAACATCTTCAACCTCGATGGTTTTCCTCTTTGCGTGAGCGGAGTACACCTCCAGATCATCCGCCAGTCGATCAAAATACTTCTTCAGTCTGAGACACGGCACAGAATCAGCACTGACGCTGAGCAATTAATAAACACTCACCTTATCTTAAAAATGTTCATCGTATCAGCTTACATGTCACTGATGATGGGATAGACATCGCTAGACACCTTTGTTCTGGCAAAGTGTTTAAACACACTCATGATGTAGCTCTTCGGGAGGACGCCAGCAGAGACGCGCTGAGGCTTGTGCTTTGGGTGTGGCTTCACAACTTTTGGGGCTGGACTGAAAATATATATCAGAGCGAGCATTTAGGTTCTAATTCCGTAAAAAAAGTTTGACTTCAAATTATCAAGCACTTACCCAGCATTCAGAGCTTTGAGGACAGTGGGTGTGGCCAGAGCACTGGGAGAGGATACCCGCTTCCTTTGTTTAATAAAACCCGGAGTTTGCATCGAGAGCTCTGTGATAAATATACATCTTGTTAAAAGTCAATAAAAACAAAATATAAATAAAATTGTGATGTGTGAAAGTCAAACCTTCGCTCTGTGCATCTTCCTCTTCCTGCTCCTCCTCCTCTTCCTGCTCCACCTCTTCGCATTGCTCCGCCTTGTCTTCCTCTTCCTGTTCCTCCTCCTCCACCTCGTCTTCCTCTTCCTGCTCCACTGCCACCTCCTCTTCCTGTTCCACCTCTTCCCATTGCTCAGCCTTGTCTTCCTCTTCCTGCTCTTTCTGTTCCTCCTCCACCTCTACCTGTTCAGCAGCAGGAACATTCACAGTGGGGCTAACAGGAAGACACACCACAACTTCCTCGCTTTCTGATTGGCCGAGATCTTGAATAACGTCCTCCTTATCAGCGTTCTGCACCAAACTGTCTTGATGTGTCACAGATGATGAAGGCTTTGTGGTGTGGTTGGTGGAGAAAGACACAGAGCTGCGATGTGGTTCTTCCTCCACGCTAACCATGTCTTCTACCTCAGGTCCACCAGCAAAATTTTGCAGCTCTACATATGAGACAAGGACACACCATTATACTCAGGTGTGTCAGATTAAAAAAGAGACAATAACTTGGACTTGTTTCTCTGCACTGAACACACACACACAAAAAAGTGCTCTGAGAAACTGCCATAACTGGCAAAATGTGACTGAATTGACTGAAATTGCAGTGGGCGTATTACTGACATATAACACAGAATCCTGTCAAGTTTCGTGAAATTCCTCCAAAAATTGTAAGAGGAGTTGATGTCAGAAGGAAAACACACCTTCATGAAATTGTCAAAGTACAAGGCTGTTAATCAAGGGCTGTAACTCTGGTAAAATGTGACCAAATTGAACAAAACAATATGCGTATTAGCAACATGTAACAATGCCTTCTGCCAAATTTAGTGACATTCCTCCAGAAATTGTGAGAGGAGTTGATGTCAGAAGGAAAACACACTCATGAAATTGTCAAAGTATAATTTTGTTAATCAAGGGCCGTAACTCTGGTAAAATGTGACCCAATTTAACGAAATTGCAATATGCGCATTACCGACATATAACAAAGAATCCTGTCAAGTTTTGTGAAATTCCTCCAAAAACTGTGAGAGGAGTTGATTTCAGAAGGTGAGCACCCTTCCCAGGACAGACGGAAATCGCCACGACATAATCCCCCTTCGGCCCTTTCGGCCAGTGGGGGACTTAAAAAAAATTAAAAAAATAAAGCCCTCCAAACTCACTTGGAGTGAAAGTCAGAAGGTTATGAGACTTTCCTTTTATTAAAGTTTTCAGTTAAATATATATCTGTATAAAATACGGAACTGTAAATGTGTCAAAATGCTCCTTTCTGAGATGGAACTACTTTTTCCAAACAGAGGAATGTGTGTGTTGCGTGTCTCTGATGGCGTATGGATCCCACAAAACCTTCAGAAAAGTGTAAAGTAACTCTGACGGAACGACTTTTTACTGTTGGAAAGCTGAATAAAAGTCTAAGATCTTTGGGAAGATTTTATTTCCCGTCTGTGTCATTGTTCCTGTGGAACTGCTGCAGATTTATATTTGTGTTTTATAGTCGTGTAATTTATTCATTTCACAGCAGAGATCAAAATCTGCAGTAAGACTATGCGAGTTTGAAAATGTCCTGTTATTTTCTTAGTGCAGAGAAACGAGTCCTGATGTTAAAATCCTGCAGTAGAACTTTAAAATTCTCTGTTAGAACAATAAATGTTTTATCAAAACACAAGAAAGATAAAAAATCCCTGAAGCAGCATCACTACACCTTTATCCATCATCATGTGACAGCGTAACACCGTCATAACTACCATCTCTTTATAACGAACATAATCTAATTCAACTTAAAACGCAACACCTGCAGCAAAAGCAGATTCTTACAACATGGTCAACCCATAATGCTTAAGTAGTGACATCACACACTGAGATATGTAGCCCCGCCCCCCAGATCAGTTTTACACCAACGTATGGAGACCGTGCGTTTTTAAAATGGAGAAATATTTTAATTTGATGCAACTCTAAACAATCAGAATCAATTGTGTTCAGGGTGTTTTAGTTCTAAATAAAAACAGTTAAATTTATTATAGCAGAAACATTTTACCTTCTGATGATTACTCACGTTTCTCAGTGGACACGTGACCCATCCCGAGACTCTTCGTACCTCTTCCTCTGACCATCACGTCATTCCTGATGGCTCCGCCCTCAGAGTGGTATGCTCTCCTTGTGATTCGCTGACGCAAAAGTGACGTCTCCTCCCCCTGAAGGCTCTCACCTTCTCCCTGGTTCAGTTCTTCCACCTGAGCTTCCTGTACTGCAGACTCGCGCTCCTGAGACTGAGACACGTGATCCGCCACGGCCTGGGTCGGAGAGAACGGGATTTCCTCGGGACATGAAGACACCGCCTCGTTCTCTTGTGATGGAGGCATCAGTTCCACCTTGTCCTCCCCTACCTTACTCTGTGAATCCGGTCCCAGGTGTTCTGAAACATCTGGCTGAGGTTTAGAGACATTACTCTCACACACATTTTGTTGATCTTGGATGACGTCTTTAAGTTCTTCGCCACCATCATGAACATCAAGACCATCATCTCTCTTCATCTCAGCCTCGGTAACCCTTCCATCAGCACCTCTCAGCTCGGATACGGAGGCCTGGGGCTGGGCGTAGAGCTCCGTGTTGCTCATTATCACGTCTGTGGTGAGCTCTGGCACGGAGACGTTACTCAAACCCAGAGTGAACTTGTGCCAGGTCGAGTCCTGGAGAGTTCTTCCATCCTGCACTACTGTATAATCTGATAAACAAAAGAAAGAAGGAAAGAAAGAAAGGAGGAGGAGAAGAAGAAGAGGTGGGGAGAGAGGAGGAGCTTGAGTAGGGCTTGGCGATATGATTTATATCAGTATCAATTATGTCAATACATTTTCTGAGAAATTGAGATTTTTTTTAATAAAACAATTTACATTTTCAACAAATAATCACAAACTAACAATGGAAGCAACTAAAATATGAAGTTAAAATTTTGCAATTAACGCATAAAATTGTAAAACTTGACATTTAATTTTAGAACTATAATCATAAAATTTTACATGAAAAATAATTACAAACTGAGTGAAAGCAACTGATGTTAATTTTGTCTTTAATCTAATTGTAAAATGTTAAGAAATTAAAATTAAACTTGTTGCTATTTTTCAATGTTAAATATTTTATTTCTGTTTCAAAGGTGATCTAAAAAATAATCTATTAATAACAAACAAGTTAATTATATTTTTATAGATTTTAAAAACTAATAAAACCAAACTTTTATAACCCATGGGTGCTATATACCGTACGTCCCTGTGAAAGAGCTGTTGCTATAGAAATGATGACATTAGATCAAATGCATCAATTTGCATATTTTACATGCAATAAAATGCATAGACCGGTGATTTGCAGCTGCACTACTTTCAGAGCTGCTGTTACAGAGAATTAATCAACACCTTCCCTTCTGACCAGTCAGAAGTCAGCAGCGCAGTTTGCGTTAGAGAAGAGAAGAAGAGATCAGTGCAGCACCTTGGTTGTGACGTCTCTCTAAACGTTTCTGGACGGCTTCGTCAAAAGCATCCACAGAAACCTGCTTCCGTCGTCCGACTGCTTTTCGCCTCAGACCCGCTCTCTCAGACTGAAGGTTCACGAACGGTGTTTTCAAGGTCAGGCTGAGGACACTGAGACAAAGAAACCAATAACGTGTAATGAGCTTGAAAAACCAAACAGGAAGTCGTTTAAGATTCAGCCAAACCTGTGGACCATTCATGTGTTAAAACAAGACATGGTGAGTGTTTCTGTGGCTCGCCGAGGAAAAGAAAACCGGAGTTAATTATTAGTGAAAGGAAGACGTCATTAGAGTGAAAAAGAACCCATAAATTAAAAATGGCCTTCACTGCTTTTATGTGAGACACAGTAGAGATTCTGCGAACGTTCCCTCCGTCGGGCTCTACAATATTACACATTCATTAATATTCATTACACATTAGAATTTTTTCAAAGTAATTAAACAATCCTAGCCTGTGGCGTTTATTTGTCAGAGAAATATACTCCAGATATTTTCAAATGATAAAATAAAGCTACTTTTGTTTATTTGTGGAAATGTAATTACAATTATGTTTTGTGGATGAATAATTGATTATTTTCCCCATCTCTCAACGGTCATGAATAGAAATTCGGTTAAATTCTGAGAATACTTGAGTCATTATTTTCACATGTTGATATACAACCCCGATTCCAAAAAAGTTGTGATGCTGTCTAAAATGCAAATAAAAGCAGAATGGAATGATTTGCAAATCCTTTTTGACCAATATTCAATTGAATCCAAAACAAATACAAGATACTTAATGCTCAAAATGATAAACTTAATTTTTTTTAAAAATAATACGCTACTTTTGAATTTGATTTCTGCAACACGTTCCAAAAAATTTGGGACTGGAGAAATTATGGACGCTCAAAAAAAACACCTGTTTGGCACATTCTACAGGTAAACAGGTTCACTGGCAATTGGAAAGACTCAGGTGTTCACAAGTAAGGATGGGGTGAGGTTCACCACTTTGTGAAAACTGTGTGGGTGAATTTACGAACAACGTTTCTCAGTGCAAGGAGTTTAGGGATTTCGCCATCAATATTCCGTAACATCATCAAAAGATTCAGAGAAATCTCTGCCTGCCAAAGTCAAGGCTGAAAACAAACACAGAACGCACGTGACCTTTGACCCCTCAGGTGGCTGACGTGACTGAATAAAGGACTTTACAACATCGACCCAGAAGAAGCAACATCTGCTCATAAAAACAAAGGGAGAAGTAAAATGACTAAAATTACACGAGCACCACTGAGTTTAAACTTTTCTGAGCGATGGAGGAAGAAAACACACTGACGATATAACAGGAACAAAAATCAGGTGGTAGCACCTGTAGATTAATTCATTGCCCCACCACCCCACGTAAAGCTAATGCAGAGATGCCTATCCCAAATTTTGAATTTCAGTATTCTTGAAAACATTTTTCAGTATTTTGGAATGACTTCCAGTCACATTAATTTATGCGCATTTGCATTATAAAGAGGTGTATATACCAATATGTTTAACATTTAAATTATTAAAAAGTACTGTTTTGTGTGAATTGAATAAACAAAACATGAGCAGCCATCTCAATTGAATTTCCACTCAACAAATTTCTAGAGCATACATCACATTTTTATAAATACAATAGTGCTCCCTGTTTGCAGACATTACGGTTGACTACCAATCATTGGTATTGAATGTAACTCCTCAAAAGTATTATATTATATTGCCTGGCAAAATGTTCTACCTGTTAACGGATTCTAATAAAATTTTTTAAAAAATTTCTTATTTCATGCCAAAGAGAGTCCGACATTGTTATCTTAATGTCCCAATATATAAATACTTCAGCATAATGCTTCAGAAGAGACATTGAATAAAATGACATTTATAATTGTATTTAAAACAGTGGAATGATCAATTTTTTGCCACAATCCCAACAGCACTAATCATAAAATTCTGTTTTTGATCACACTACATGTACATTTGCACTTGCAACACTGAAAAGACTTTGAATTAAAGAAGTACAGCCAGTGTTTGATATTTCAGTGAATAAAAATCATACTGTAAAAAGAAACTGAATAAGTTTAACTCACATTTCATGGCACTAATTGGCAAGTTCAACTCCAAGCACAGGTCAACCATCACCGCTTCAGCACGTGTCTTTTCACCCACAGATTTCGTAAAAAACTGCTGGATACCCCCAGATTTACTTTCCGCCTGACTCGCCATTTCAGCATACTCCATATGTTTTTTGTAGTCGACATGCCGCGTGCAGTCATCGCGACCACCATGAGTGATGTTAATGTCAGTTCTACACAGTTTGCAGTGCGCGTATCCATTGCCCTTTTGACTGGGTGTAATGCACGGCCATTCTACCGTATATCGTGGGAGGAACACCTGAGACCTGTGTTTCACTTGTCCCGATACTGAGTGTTTTATTTCCACGATTGAGAAGCAGTACCATGCGTGTGTGATGTCGAGCGAAAATAGCGCGAACAAATGTGCGGTATCTGCGCATGTCACACACAGCATGTGCGGCATCTGCGCACATAGACATATAAACATAGACGCCGCATTGAGCTGGTGGCCCCGTTGCTGGGATACGTCAGAGTGTCCACCATATTTGATGTGGCAAATCTTCCCCGTAAACCAATGCAAGTAAATGGACTGAACTTCATAAAGCCCCTTTCTACAATAATATTTAACTCGATGCCTTTTATTCACCCATTAACACACACACGTATATATTTGGAAAACAAACAGGCATCAAAACAACATGTATAACTTTTAATGTGATGGTTATAAATAGTGTGCGAAATACCCGTCAATATTCCGTGGGAGGTGTGACCTAAATTTCCTCAACATGCAGCAGGCCACTTTTTTTTTTTTTTATTCCGCTGCTACTATCGTAGGCTACTAACGATATCTACGCATCAAGGCATGTTTTGGAGCTCAGCGGGGATCGTGTAGAATAATGTGCTGTGCTTACGCTGCTGAAGCCGTGCCGTGCCGTCTCCGCATCACTTTCATTAAATGCCGTGCAGATAGGCTATAAAATGTCTCCAAAAACAATTTTTGCAATATACAGTGCTCTTTGGAAAAAAAAAAATCAATTAAACCATATTACAATGGGATTGCTCCATGTGATTGCTTCACAGTCTGACATGCTTCCAATCTCTTCTATTTTTGAATGTGCCATCACCATCTGACAGCTGGTGGTGAAATTGGTTGGGTGGGCTATGAAATAAACTATATTACATTCGTTGTTTGGAGACAGGTTTCACCGAGCGGCTATAGAGGGCTCCGAGATGATGCTAAAAATAGTAACACTGCGGTCTGCGCGGCCATCTTGGAAGTCACTCGCTCCAGAGCGCTCACAGAGTACACATCATAGAGTACACATTCACCGATTCGTTTCCGCGTTAGAGGGCTTAGAAGCTTGGATTTTTTAAGAATTTAGACATCTGAAGTGATGGAGCACTACTGTGCAAGTTTGGATAAGCAGGCACGGGAGCGTTATGCTGAGAAGGTACGTTTCATTGGGAATGTAGATCCATACACTGTTAGTGAGAAGGAATGGAAAGCTGACCCCAGCTTGTTGCCGCATGTGACATACATCGATCTTGTGAACTATCTAGTGTTTCACCCAAGTCCATTTTGTGAACTAAAGGATTTCCAGAACTACAAGAGTATGGAAGCCAAAATCTAAATAATGTTTGAAAAACTATTATAATTATTATCAATTATTTTAGTCAGTGAATAAAAGGTAGGCCTAGTATGTAACTTGTACTAACAGCATGTGTACATAAACATTACTAGGCCTAGATCTTAAATGCCATTTGATGCAACAATGCACTGCAGTAGACATAAGCTACCTAATGTGACAAATATATCCATTAATCATTGCTGAAAGTACAGAGAAAAGATAATAGTTTGTATCACATTTATTTTAGTAACTATGAAATTCAAGACAATTTAACCTACCTGTCACAAAGTGATCAGAACTAGGGTTGGGCGGTATTACGGTAAGAAGGTATCCCGAGGTATCCAAAAGTACCAACGGTATCGGTCTCATTACCGTCATTTTAAAAATATATATAATATCTAAATAAATATGGAGTACATGAGGTCATAATATAAAATAATAAACTGAAGATCATCCCGAATAACTGTGTGATCGTATTTTCACTAATTCTATCAATTTCCTAAAGAAGTTCTCATCGCGTGCAGGGTTGTTTATGTTGTTACCATGGCAACCCTGCGTGACATTTGGAGTCTGACAGAAAGCTTCACAAGAGACTGAGACCGCGGTTGAAAGATGGCAAGTCAAGATAACGAGTTAGTGGCAAAAAAAAATAATAATAAATACAACATCGGCAGTGTGGCAGTATTTTGGTTTCAAACCAAACGAAAAGGAAGAGCCAGCAATAATGTAAATGACCGCGCAAAATCGAAAAAAAATCTAATATGTCCCCTAAGGCACACCATAGCCTGGGGTACTCCACTTCCACGAGATCTCTCCAATGAGTTGTGTTTTGAGTAGGTTACATGAGTAACAACAAGGTAAAATAATATAACGTATGACATTTGGGATGTGGGTAATAAACGTTTGAAATGTCATCTGCTGAAGAAACGGAAGAAAACACCGTAGCGTAAACTGTTCGGTTTCTGGTGGGAATTAGCAATGCGCTTGCTATCTTTGTTGGGTGTGTTAAACCGTATGGATTTAAGTGGAATAATTGTAAGGAGTTATGTGATCAAGACAACGTTTTAAGCAAGGTAAGGCCATTTGATTATTAATTTCCCCTCCATGGCATGACGTGGGCCCATATGATTTTGCCTTGTGCAGCTATCACGCATTTGAATTAGGTTCGCCTCATTTGCGCTGAAGAATATGGTTTATCGCGCAGTCTAAACGGACTTGGGTGTTGGTTGATTCTTTTCTTTTTTTAATTTCCCATGCTTGAAAGGGTATGATCCTGCTCATCGTGTACTTTTTTTTTGATGGAGTAGGTGAAATAGTGCTGCAAATGGCGTTTCAACGCAGACATGTGTAAACGACAGTTGAATGCTATTTTCAAGATGAAGGAAGAGTTGCGTGATGCTTTGAAATATCTCTTAATCCATTCATCAATGCACAAAATTCGCTTTGCTGCTTAATCCATACCACAATGCACACAATTCGCTATGCTGCTTTTAAAGAGTACATTTGAGGCATAGGCGCAGGTCTGGACAAGGTCCGCCGGTATAGGCGCACGTTACACAGTAGGCCGAAACAAAATATTATTTTTTTCTCGGTAATACCGTATACCCCGGGAAAACACAGAGACAGTTTAAAGGTATTAAAATTTGGATACCGCCCAACCCTAATCAGAACAAATCCAGATACAGTCAAGTTGTCCTAAATTTGATCGGTTAATGGCAGCCAGCCACTGTCGTCTCCTCCACTCACTTTTCTCCTGTGCTGCAATTCCCTGGTTAGTCACGACTTTAGGGAGTCTGTGGAAGCTTTTGCCACCCTTTTCCCCCCGGCTACTACAGCCAACAGTGATACACGTATTCGGCATTGTCACCCCTTTTTGCTTCGCTGAACAACAACAATGCACTGACACAGCGACCTTTGACTTCCAATATGGCCGCCGCTGGGTTCGCGCTGACCTCGAAGCACTCTATTATGCGCGAGACTTCATATTAGCCACAAAGTCAGAAAAATCTGTTCGTAAAATTACGTTATAATGACCAAATACAATGAAAAGTATTTTTCCAGTCTCACCTGTGAAAGGTAATCCCATGCGATCTCATTTGGACGATAAACCTGTTGGTACAGTTAAACGCAGCACATGAATGAGGCGTCTTTATTCTCCACTTTGCCACATCCAATATGGCGGCGAGGATGACGTATGATTCTACGCGGAAGGCGGCGTCTATGTTTATATGTCTATGTCTGCGCACGTCACACACAGCATGTGCGGTATCTGCGCATGTCACACACAGCATGTGCGGTATCTGCGCATGTCACACACAGCATGTGCGGTATCTGCGCATGTCACACACAGCATGTGCGGTTGTTGTAAAAATAAATAGCCGTGAATCGCGCATGGATTGAAAAAGTCGCTTGGACATTTAAAAACAACTCACTGGAATTTTTTAAGACTTTATAATAATTCCGTACAGAATAACACTGTTTGCCGTAACATCGTATTTACGTAACTTTTCCGTACAAAATACGGCCAATCCGTACGAGTAGGCACCTCTGCTAATGGCACCTGAAGAGCCTGACTGACGGACCACTGAAACCGTTTACCTTTTGGAGGCAGCAGAGACAGCCTGTTCCTGACTGATGTCCAGATTCTCCTGAGGGACGTCCTTCTCCTCGTCTTCACCTTGGGACAAAAAATTAAATTCTTCTGCACTGTCGTCATTTCCTCCTACTGTTTGAACTCGGACTGATTTACGTGCAGAGCGAGACAAGGTGCTGTGTGACAATGACTACTGCTAAAAACACGATATATCAAAACTGTATTAAAAATAAATTCACTAAGATTAATAAGACAGACATCACGCTCTTTTTTTTATTCTGATCAGATCCCAGTAAATGCAATTGTATTATAGATCACATGACATCATGGCTTATTCTATATAAAAAATGAATAAAAGTTCGTGTCTGAATGATGCTCTGTGATATGAGGTTGTAGTTTCGAACCTGACGGCTGCTCCAGTTGTTTCTCGAACGCGGAGACATTAAAAGTGGGCGGCGGTCTCCTGCGGCTCATCCCCCGGATCACGTGAGTCAGTGGCTCTGTAGCCAAGTCAGGCAGCTCGAGTCCTGACACGCCGTCACTGAAAGAACGAACGAATGAACAAACGAACACACACATAAATAAAAATGAAACATTTTCTCCTGTGCTGCAATTCCCTGGTTAGTCACGACTTTAGGGAGTCTGTGGAAGCTTTTGCCACCCTTTTCCCCCCGGCTACTACAGCCAACAGTGATACACGTATTCGGCATTGTCACCCCTTTTTGCTTCGCTGAACAACAACAATGCACTGACACAGCGACCTTTGACTTCCAATATGGCCGCCGCTGGGTTCGCGCTGACCTCGAAGCACTCCATTATGCGCGAGACTTCATATTAGCCACAAAGTCAGAAAAATCTGTTCGTAAAATTACGTTATAATGACCAAATACAATGAAAAGTCTTTTTCCAGTCTCACCTGTGAAAGGTAATCCCATGCGATCTCGTTTGGACGATAAACCTGTTGGTACAGTTAAACGCAGCACATGAATGAGGCGTCTTTATTCTCCACTTTGCCACATCCAATATGGCGGCGAGGATGACGTATGATTCTACGCGGAAGGCGGCGTCTATGTTTATATGTCTATGTCTGCGCACGTCACACACAGCATGTGCGGTATCTGCGCATGTCACACACAGCATGTGCGGTTGTCGTAAAAATAATTAGCCGTGAATCGCGCATGGATTGAAAAACAGGGTTCCTACAAGTTTCTTCAAGTCAAATTCAAGGCTTTTTCAAGGCTTTTTAAGACCAATAATCCACAAATTTAAGACCTTTATCGCAGTTCACCATAATTCACCGGAAACAAACATCTCAAGTTGTGTGTACTCGTTTCTTAGAAAAATGTGAAAATGCGCAAAGGATGATGTACAGAGTACTCACCGAACACCACCACAATACAAAATCATGTAATGTTCAGCAGACGATGCTTAATTAAGAGACTGTTATTTATTTTCGGGGTCAATGGAGGATGTCCTTTTGTGTGATAACTTTGTGTGACACCTTGCTGAATTAATTTCTGTCTCTAAGTTGTCTTTGACGTTAAAAGATTCTGGATATTCTGAGTCACTGATAATACATTGCATAGGCTTCACTTCCAAATTTGATTACATTATTCAAGACAGGGGAATTGATCACACATGGTTAATTACATAATTTGATCTGTAGTGTTGCTACATGATAGGCCTAAATGGAGTTTATGAATATAAATTGAGAAACATGTAAAAACACATGCATAATAATAATAATACATTTTATTTGAAGCTCCTTTCAAAATACCCAAGGACACTGCACATTACAAAATGTTAAAAGCAACAAGTTAACAGTAGAAAATTAAGTTAAAAGTAGAGTTAAGAGCAACAAGTAATAGTAAGCAACAGGTAATAAAACAACAACAATAACATTAACAATATTAAAAATAATAACAATAATCATCATCATCATAATAATAATAATAATAATAATAATAATAGTTTGTGCTTACTTTTAAGTGTGACAGAAGGTCTTTGGCGGTGGAATGACCCATGAACTGGGAGCCAAAATATCTGGACCTAACCTGTCCTTCTGACCAAAACCGCACATGGACGTCCAGCTGTTTTGTTTTCGTGGTTACATTCATGCTCTCGTCGAACATCAGTACGAACGGCGATTGGTTGATTTTCGACACCAGCTCGTCCTTGATGTGAATGGCCAGCCCATACTTGGCGATGTAGGCCGTCTTGTCAGCACCACACCTGAAGCTCTGGGCAATGTCTGAATCCGGGAACATTAATTTAAATAGCTCGGAGACACCTTCGTTGCCATTGTAGGACTGGTGTTGGGCTACTGTGTGTAGCGTCCACAACACCTCAGCCTTCATCGTAGGTGTTGAACCGAGTGTTGTCCGCAAATCAACTCTAGTACTAGGGACTACTGTAGCGGCAACAGACTGGCCATCCTTAGCCGTGCTAGGTAGTTGGCTAGGTACCAGCTGGCTAACGTCAACAGCTGGCCGAAACACAGATGAAACAGACGGCGTTTGCCGTTTATCATTGAGAAGAGCCATGTGTTTTGAAGACTGCGCGTGAGAATCCAGCGCCTTAACGCCCATTGTGCCCAATTTAAACGTCCTTTTGCAAACTGAACAAAAAGCTGCGAATATGTCACCATCCACTGGTTTAACCCATTCTCGAAATGAACTATGATGTAGCCATAACTGGTTAAACTTACATTTGCCCATTTTTACACCGTCGAGTTATCGTTTAGCCTGCTTCCACCTCCCTGACTTTCCGAATTTCCATTAATCGCCAGCTGTAAACTATTAGCAGCTACCTCAGTCGGTGTGCGCGCGTAATTGTTCCGCCCACAACTCCAGTTCCACCACTATTGGCTACTTGGCCACTCGTGCCTCATTTACTAAAACAATGACGAAAAAATAACGCCTGCTGGGGTATTTAAGTAATGAACAATGCTAAAATACAAATTATCATCGGTGCACAAATTTAAGACCTACACATTAAAATTCAATGCTTTTTCAAGGCTTTTCAAGGTATTATTTCCAAATTCTCGAATTCAATGCTTTTAAGACTTTTTAAGACCTCGCGGGAACCCTGGAAAAAGTCCAAAAGTCGCTTGGACATTTAAAAACAACTCACTGGAATTTAAGACTTTATAATAATTCCGTACAGAATAACACTGTTTGCCGTAACATCGTATTTACGTAACTTTTCCGTACAAAATACGGCCAATCCGTACGAGTAGGCATCTCTGCTAACGGCACCTGAAGAGCCTGACTGACGGACCACTGAAACCGTTTACCTTTTGGAGGCAGCAGAGACGGCCTGTTCCCGACTGATGTCCAGATTCTCCTGAGGGACGTCCTTCTCCTCGTCTTCACCTTGGGACAAAAAATAAAATTCTTCTGCACTGTCGTCATTTCCTCCTACTGTTTGAACTCGGACTGATTTACGTGCAGAGCGAGACAAGGTGCTGTGTGACAATGACTACTGCTAAAAACACGATATATCAAAACTGTATTAAAAATAAATTCACTAAGATTAATAAGACAGACATCACGCTCTTTTTTTTATTCTGATCAGATCCCAGTAAATGCAATTGTATTATAGATCACATGACATCATGGCTTATTCTATATAAAAAATGAATAAAAGTTCGTGTCTGAATGATGCTCTGTGATATGAGGTTGTAGTTTTGAACCTGATGGCTGCTCCAGTTGTTTCTCGAACGCGGAGACATTAAAAGTGGGCGGCGGTCTCCTGCGGCTCATCCCCCGGATCACGTGAGTCAGTGGCTCTGTAGCCAAGTCAGGCAGCTCGAGTCCTGACACGCCGTCACTGAAAGAACGAACGAATGAACGAACACACACAAATAAAAATGAAACATTTTCTCCTGAGCAGTCATTAAAGGCGCTGTAGTACTTTTTTTTCTATATTTGTACAAATAACCTGCCGGATATTTAGAAACTGATTAAATATAGGTGTTTAAGTCATGACCTCAACACAGGTGTACTAAGTATCTGTGAAAACCTGACTTCTGGTCCAAAATGCTTGTTAATGTTTGGATGTGCCTCCTTTCAGCCATTTTATACACACTACAGGCCAATGTAAATCCTGTGGGAGGAGTTATGTGAACGTAGGTGGAGATTTAATCTTGCCTAATACACCTTCAACCAGCTGTAGTGTTTAGTGATGTGTGTGTTTAGACACTGGGAATCCCTCCTTTAATAGCATTATTACTTCCACCAAGGGGGTTATGTTTTCGGTAGCGTTGGTTTGTTTGTTTGTTGGTTGGTTTGTCTGTTAGCAACATTACGGAAAAAGTTATGAACAGATCGCTCTGAAATTTTTTCCAGAGGTGTGACTGGACACAAGTAACAATCCGTTAAATTTTGGCGGTGATCCGGATCACCTTCTGGATCCCGGATTCTTTTAAAGGATTCTTGGCGGAGATCTGCGCTTTCCGAGTGCTTTTCTAGTCTGGATGATGCTATCGGTATGGAATAAAACATTCTCTCATCTCCTGGTCATAAATAAATTTACAGACACGCCATTAGATCATGGATTCATTCATCAGCCCTGTCTGGGTGGGATTACTTTCTCAGTAGATAATAGACACGCCCACCTGCACCTGTTGCTATGGACACTGGCCTCGACATCCTGCTGATCTCCATCAGGTAACGCAGTCTGACCAGGTAGCACCAGGGACACTTCCGCTTCTGAAAAACGCAACGAAGTTCACGAGGTGTTCACTGAGCGCACGTCACGTCTGAGTAAAGCTGCTTCTGCACTCACCGTTCTGAATGATCCCCCTGATCAGCCCACGAGGTGTGACGTCATCACTGTACAGCGCAGGGGCGGGACGCACCGCCCCTGTCTTCAGCATCCTGCCCTGAGATTTCGCACGTTTACTGGGCGGGACCGGAGACTGAGTGGCGGTCTGGACTCATATCAGAATTTAACGTAAGCTTCTAGAGCAGGTTAAACCGTTTATCTGTGTTAACACTCATTCATAAAACAAGTCGTACCTCATGGAGTTTCTGTTTGAGTTTGTGACGGAGAGCAATGCGAGGTGTCTCGGACGCGTCCCTCAGCCTGGAGCTCCTCCGCACACATGACAGTCGCTGATCATGAGACATGCTGAAGGACAAGAAACATAATTTCACTCGGAGCAACAATGGAATTCTGTACTTTTTACAAATGAAATCAATCACAATGTTCAACAAAAATAAAATGTTTTGGTGGTTAGGTCTGGACAAAATGATCATGTAATATTTATCAACTGTGTCATAATATATTTATATATAGCCCCATATACACTGTGTGTGTCAATAATTAAACTAAACAGAAGCAGCTTCTTTACACTTCAAAATAATTAAACATCTAAGCATCTATTGCTCCTTTTTAGTGTTTAGTCTTTTCAGTATTTTCATATCAAATTATAAATTTACTACAGAAGACAAACAGATAAAATTCAAAAGCTGTCAAAATACTTACAGCTGCATGCAAAAGTTTATACCCCCCCAGGACAAACTGCAATAAACTTTACTGAATTCATATTAACAAGATAACTAGTGAGAGTGTGTTCAGCTTCAGAGATGTTCCTGCAACAAATTCTGGTCACGTGAAGATATTAATCCTGAAAACAGTGAGGAAGATTCCAGTTCAGAAGTTTACACCCCTTTTTCTGGGTTTGATGTAAATATGATCTTTGAGTCTTTTCAAATGATTTTGTGTTAATGATTTTAAATTATGTGAATACTCCCAGAATTTCATTTGTAACTTCTTTCAAAAAACAACAAAAAAATATTTTCCCGGGCGGCACGGTGGTGTAGTGGTTAGCGCTGTCACCTCACAGCAAGAAGGTCTGGGTTCGAGCCCCGTGGCCGGCGAGGGCCTTTCCGTGCGGAGTTTGCATGTTCTCCCCGTGTCCGCGTGGGTTTCCTCCGGGTGCTCCGGTTTCCCCCACAGTCCAAAGACATGCAGGTTAGGTTAACTGGTGACTCTAAATTGAGCGTAGGTGTGAATGTGAGTGTGAATGGTTGTCTGTGTCTATGTGTCAGCCCTGTGATGACCTGGCAACTTGTCCAGGGTGAACCCCGCCTTTCGCCTGTAGTCAGCTGGGATAGGATCCAGCTCGCCTGCGACCCTGTAGAACAGGATAAAGCGGCTACAGATAATGAGATGAGATATTATTTTCCCAAGAAACAGGGGGTGCGAAAACTTTTGCACTCAACTATCTAGGTTGTCATACAAAACTCTTTAAATCACAGAAATCCGCTCCGACGAAACCAAACTGTTTAACAAGTGAATATAACCGATTTTCTGTTTCTCTGTGAAAGGTTTATTACGGGTTGTTTTACAATCAGGGTTCGCAAGCTAAAAATCACATTTAACACTTATTATCTTCAATATCAAAAGGCTTGACTAAATAAACTCGGTTGTTTATTGTAGCCCTGTGATAGCTCTATTTACCATGCAAAAAAATTTGGTGATAACGTTATTTTTGGTGAATGTATGGCAATATATGTCATATTTAGCAAAATTACTCGCATCATTTAGAAAAAGTGCTTTTCTGACCACAGGTCGCTCCAAAAGGGATGCACTTACATCATTCTTTATACCATAAAACACATATTTGGTTCCATATCATTGGAAACATAGTTAAGTTTTAATGTTGAATGCCAGTAAGTTTTCAGACTATTTTGATCAAATTAGTCTGTAATTGTGTCAAAAAAAGTCCTCTCTGAGACAGCTCATTTTTCAATATAAAATAAATAACATATCTAAAATGATTATTTTCATCCTAAAATGTGGTCAAGATATTGGGACATAAATATTATAGACGACTAACACAAAGCTTACAGCCTTATATTTAAAAGCACTGTGGAAGTAGTGGATTCTGAATTGTCAAAAAAAAAAAAAGTCCTCTCCGAGAATCACTTCATTTGTTTCTCCCAGCCCTGCTTAAAGCTGCACTTCATCTTCTTTATCTTATAGCAGATTACACAAAACTACCATACAAAAAATGACCTGAAATCTGTTCTTTAACTCGTCCTTCACTTAAAAACTGGTACAAGAACCAGTTTGAATAAATTTGAATTTTAGACCCCTGTGACACAAACTTTGTCCCCTGATTGTAAAGCAACCCTCATAACAAACAGACCCACTGGCATGCTAAGCGCCATGCTAACTGCGATGCTAACTGCGATGCTAGCGAGTTTAGCCCAGAGCAGTGACTGACCTCCTGGTGACCGGAGAGCGCTGAGTTTCTGTGTGCAGGACATTTCTGAGTAAAACTCGAGCAGAAACATCCTCCTCCTCCACACAGTCCATCACAGAGTTCCCTTAAAATAGCAATGAAGGAATCCTGAGGAAAAGTTTCCCCTGAAAAGCCCCGAGCTTCACTTTCTACATTCAAATCAACTCTATAATGACGTCATTTCCCGCGCTGACCGAGGCTCGCGCGTGCCTCATGGGATGAGTAGTTTTTGCGGTATCACTTCCGGGAACTGGCCTACACGGCTGCGCCGTCAATGCGCAGGAACTGTGTGTCTTTTATTAGTTACAGTTTGTTCTTATTTTTAAAGTCGACATTCTTTTTACTCAACTGATGTTGTAGAGTGTAGTGTAGTTATTATTTTGCATGATATCGAAATAAAAATTCATTGGTTTTAAATTTATTTGTCGAAACGTTTACCATGTTTTTTGTCCTGGATTTGTAAATATGTACAATTTCTTTGTCATAAACTCATAAAGTGTAATTCTAGGTAAATTTTACAATAAATAAATAAATAGATAGATATTTTTTCTTTTCTTTGAATGAGAGTAAATGTCTCATCTCATCTCATTATCTGTAGCTGCTTTATCCTGTTCTACAGGGTCGCAGGCGAGCTGGAGCCTATCCCAGCTGACTACGGGCAAAAGGCGGGGTTCACCCTGGACAAGTCGCCAGGTCATCACAGGGCTGACACATAGACACAGACAACCATTCACACTCACATTCACACCTACGCTCAATTTAGAGTCACCAGTTAACCTAACCTGCATGTCTTTGGACTGTGGGGGAAACCGGAGCACCCGGAGGAAACCCACGCGGACACGGGGAGAACATGCAAACTCCGCACAGAAAGGCCCTCGCCGGCCACGGGGCTCAAACCCGGACCTTCTTGCTGTGAGGCGACAGCGCTAACCACTACACCACCGTGCCGCCCAGAGTAAATGTCCAAATTAAAAAAAAAACTGATAGTTTGGCACTGATTTATACAAAACAGACTTTTTGTATGTAATTTTTTATCAATATTTTTGAGTTTTGATCCCCCCATACGTTTACACAGTGGTGTAGTGGTTTGCACTGTCGCCTCACAGCAAGAAGGTCCGGGTTCGAGCCCTGTGGCCGGCGAGGGCCTTTCTGTGCGGAGTTTGCATGTTCTCCCCGTGTCCGCGTGGGTTTCCTCCGGGTGCTCCGGTTTCCCCCACAGTCCAAAGACATGCAGGTTAGGTTAACTGGTGACTCTAAATTGAGCGTAGGTGTGAATGTGAGTGTGAATGGTTGTGTGTCGTGACTTGTCCAGGGTGAACCCTGCCTCTCACCCATAGTCAGCTGGGATAGGATCCAGCCCGCCTGCAACCCTGCACAGTATAAAGCGGCTACAGATAATGGAGGGATGGAATATCCTTCATGGCAAAAAATCTTGAACCAATCTGTCCATTTCCCTCTGACCCTCTCTTATCAACAAGGCGTTTGTTTCCAGCAGTCCATCTGGCTCAAACCAACACCCATACCACAGTGAAAGAAAGAAAGAAACAAAGAAAGAAAGTCACACTTCACTGTGAGATCACAATTTTTCCCATTCTGATGTTGATGCATTGTGCTGCTGTGGAGGGATCGGCTGATTACAGAACAGCAGGGGGATGTCGGGGTGTTCCTAATAAAGTGGCCAGTGAGTGTGTGTGTAGTTAAAGATTGAAAATAAAAGCTTAAACAGTGATTTATTAAAAAAAATAGCATATGGATCTTTATATTTATTTTTGTTTCCTCTATTTTGTAAATTTGGTTTAGTGTCTGCAAAGAAAAAAAAATATCTGCTCGATCGTTTTGCAATTTTGCAGTATTTAAGAATCCAACAATACTGAAGAAACTTTTGAATTCCATGTAGATTTTAATTTGATCTCTGTGTTTTTCCAAAATTTAATCACGAATTAAACTGCTTTATTCCGATTGAGGCTTATTTCAGCCCAGTCGGAGAGAGGAGCCTTGAGTATGCGCGTGCTGTGCGCAGACTTGGTGCTCATGAGCGCGCGTTGGGGAAAAACAAAACAGGAAGTCGTAAGTATTGTGGGACGTGTAGTTCCGCTTTTAGGCCGCTGCATCTGATAAGAGCGCACGGAGGAGATCAACAAAAACAAAAATCAGGAGAAACTTGTGTGCGGTTGTTTGAGAGAGAGGAAGAGCGGCGTCGTTATGCCAGGCTTCACGTGCTGTGTGCCCGGATGCTATAACAACTCACACCGGGACCGCGAGCTCCGGTTCTACACCTTCCCCAAAGACCCGAGTCAGCGGGAGATCTGGCTGAAGAACATCTCCCGGGCCGGAGTGAGCGGCTGCTTCAGCACCTTCCAGCCCACCACCGGGCACCGCGTGTGCAGCGTGCACTTCCCCGGGGGCAGGAAGACCTACACCATCCGGGTCCCGACTCTGTTCCCGCTGCGCGGGGTCAACGAGAGGAGAAGTCGGCGCGGCCGCGGCAGGAAGGTGTTCGCTGCGCCTGCGCCCGCCGGGGCCATTCAGGGTGAAGCGGCGGCGCAGGGTCAGCCCGACTTCGTGGTGCAGATCGGACAGAACGGGCAGTACATCTCACCTGGCACCGCTGTCTCATCATCGTTATTATCAACATCAGCATCATCAACATCTGCATCATTAGCAGCAGCAGCAGCGCTGGAAGGCTCGCGCTCCGCAGCGGCGCCGCTCAAGTGTGAGGAAGCCCCGGAGGTGGTGGCGCTGGTTCCGGAGCAGCCGCTGCTGTGCGGAGAGGAGCACTCCTACTCCCTGACCAACGGCACGACCTCCGCCGAGCTCCTGAGGAAACTCAACGAGCAGCGCGACATCATCGCCCTGATGGAGGTGAAGATGAAGGAGATGAAGAGCACCATCCGCCAGCTGCGCGTCAGCGAGGCGCGCCTGCAGGAGGAGCTGCGCGAGCGCGACCGCGTGCTCTCCGGCATCTGCGTGGTTCGGAAGAAAGTCTGACCCGACCGGAACCGGACAGAACAATACCCTCCCTGGGCTGTTTACTTTATTTTATATCTTTGTTTTATTTTGTTATGAATTTTCAGTGTTTCCAAAAACATCAGGAGTGGGCGGTGATGTCAGAAAAAAAACAACAAATCGCGATTTATCGTGACATTTTCACAGCGAGCTTTAATAAACATCAGTGACGTCATGAAATTACAGAAAAAATAAATTATTCAGTGTTTTAATGCCCAGGAAAGGAACGGCTTCATCAGGACTGATAAATATGCACGAATATGCAAATAAGGACACGCCCCATGACTGGTACTCTATCACTAACATGAGCAGAGGTGCATTACAGAAAGAAATATGTAAATTCAGACACTTTTTTTTTTATACAACATTTAACAAGGATGAGGAAATACTTTCATGGTTTGGTCTGTTCTTTTGGAGTTGTACAACCCCAATTCCAAAAAAGTTGGGATGCTGTGTAAAACATAAATAGAAACAGAATGTGATGATTTGCAAATCATGGAAACTCTATATTGCATTGAAAATAGTACAAAGACGATATGTTGAAACAGATTTTTTTTTTTTTTTTTAAAATGCTCATTTTGAATTTGATGTCAGCAACACGTTTCAGAAAAGTTGGGACAGCGCAACAAAAGACTGCAAAAGTTGTGTAATGCTAAAAAAAACCCTACCTAATTAGGTTACTTGTCAACAAGTCCGTAAGATGATGGGGTATAAAAAGAGCATCCAGAGAGGCGGAGTCTCTCAGAAGTAAAGATGGGGAGGGGTTCACTACTCTGTGAAAGACTGCGTGGGCAAACAGTGCAACAATTTAAGAATAACAAAACATTCTCAGTGTAAAACTGCAAAGAATTTGGGGATCACATCATTAAAAGATTCAGAGAATCTGGAGAAATCTCTGTCTGCGAGAGACAAGGCTGAAAACTGACACTGGATGCCTGTGATCTTCAGGCCCTCAGGAGACACTGCATTAAAAGCAGACACATGTCTGTAGTGGAAATCACTGTATGGGCTCAGGAACACTTCAGAAAACCATCGTCTGTGAAAACACTTCATTACTGCATCCACAAACGCAAGTTAAAACCAGATATAAACAATATCCAGAAACTCCACCCCCCTTCTCTGGGCCTGAGCTCTTTTACAATGGACTGGGGCGAAGTGGAAAACTGTCCCGAGGTCTGAGGAATCAAAAGTAGAAATTCTTTTTAGATATCTTGGACACCATGTCCTCCAGGCTAAAGAGGAGAGGGACCGTCCGGCTTATCAGTGCACAGCTTAAAAGCCAATATCTGTGATGGTATGAGGGGGCGTTAGTGCACATGACATGGGGAGCTTGTACATCTGGGAAGGAATCATTAATGCTGAATGATATAAACACGTTTCAGAGCAATATGCTGCCATCCAGACTAAATCTTTTTCAGGGAAGGCCTTCCTTCTTTCAGCAAGACAATGACAAACCGCTTTCTGCACATATTACAACTACATGGCTCCGTAGGAAAAGAGTCCAGGTGCTAAACTGGCCTGCTGCAGTCCAGACCTGTCTCCCATTTAAAACATTTGGTGCATTATGAAGTGCAAAATACGACAAAGGAGACCCGAACTGTTGAACAGCTGAAATTTTATATCAGGCAAGAATGGAACAACATTTCTCTTTCAAAACGACAGCAATTGGTCTCCTCAGTTTCCAAACATTTACAGAGTGTTGTTAAAAGTAGAGGTGATGCAACACAGCAGTAAACACGCCCCGTCCCAACTTTTCTGAAATGTTGTTGCTGACATCAAATTCAAAATGAGCAAATTTTTTCAAAAAACAATAACATTTCTCAGTTTCAACATTTGATATGTTGTCTTTGTACTGGGCAGCACGGTGGTGTAGTGGTTAGCGCTGTCGCCTCACAGCAAGAAGGTCCTGGGTTCGAGCCCCGTGGCCGGCGAGGGCCTTTCTGTGTGGAGTTTGCATGTTCTCCCCGTGTCCGCGTGGGTTTCCTCCGGGTGCTCCGGTTTCCCCCACAGTCCAAAGACATGCAGGTTAGGTTAACTGGTGACTCTAAATTGACCGTAGGTGTGAATGGTTGTCTGTGTGTTAGCCCTGTGATGACCTGGCGACTTGTCCAGGGTGTACCCTGCCTTTCGCCCGTAGTCAGCTGGGATAGGATCCAGCTCGCCTGCGACCCTGTAGAAGGATAAAGCGGCTACAGATAATGTGATGTGTGTGATGTCTTTGTACTATTTTCAATGAAATATAGGGTTTCTATGATTTACAAATCACCACATTCTGTTTTTATTTACAGTTCACACAGCGTCCCAACATTTTTGGAATTGGGGTTGTAAAAGCTCATGGATCAGATCATGGCTTTTTATATGAATATATTTCACCACATCACTCACTATGTACACATTTCCAGGTGAAATATATATATAGTTCCACCTCACAACAAGGAAAAGCACAGTTAAGTACAGTTCAGTACCCTTCTTCCCCCTCCCAACCAAAAGAGTGTAAGCTGTCTGTGTGGTGACGGCATTACTTCTGATGTACCAGCTTCCTGTCTTTTCGAGTTTAAGGATGCATTGGCATTTCCCATTTTTGACAGAACAGTGATAGTTTTGCTTCCGATCCGATAAAAAAAAAAATTCGAGACATAACAGCAGAGATCATTTTAAACTGTTAAAATCAATAGTTGGGGGAAAAAAAACTGTTCACAGTGACTTTAAAGCTCAAACAATGACTAAAAATGACTCAAACATCTAAATCCATGTCATAAGTTATAAATATGTACGAGTTATGCAATTTCTGGATATGCCCTCATGACTTCCTGGCATTCTTGACAGCCTATTTTGATTATAATGAGCTAAAAGCAAGTCAGCTCGCTCATCTAATGAGTCACATGAGTGGGGTTTCAGTATCAGAGTCCCGATTTCCATAGTGATTTTGTCACTGATTAATTTTTATCAGCAGAAAATCCTGTGGGAAGATAAACGCTAAGATTTCAGTCTGTAGCCGAATGAATACAGTAGCAGTACATTTTGTGTTTATAACAGGAACATAATGGATGCAGAACCAAAGCTTACGATAGACAATTTTTCTAATCCTTTCGTGAATTTGCTTTTTTTTTTATTTGTTTTGACTTTTCATGATTACCAGCATATATAAACTCAGCATCACCTTCATATCATTATCTGGATTTCATTATTCTGTATTTATGATCTGAGGATTCGATCAAAACCTGTGGATCTTCACCAGCTGGGTTTCCATTGTGCAAAAGAGAAGTAATTAAAAAAAAAAAAAAGGCAGCAAAAACACAGTTGTGCATGGTGTGTGTTTCCACTGAGTGATGTCATGCGATTAAAGTTGGGCTTTTTCCTCTGACGATAGTCATTCAGAGCTCCAAGACCTGATATTTGTCACAGGATTTCGATTGCATCCACTGCAACAGCTGTGGTCATGTTTAAAAATGAGTGCAAAAAAAAAAAAAGTATTTCCATTTTAATTTTGCAAAATATTGCTTTGTCAAATCGTCTAAAACACTTCTTATGGGCGTATAAACTTTTTTTTGCGATTTTGAGATTTATTTTCGTAATTCACAATCTTCCATTACTCACTGTTCAGTTCACAATTTCAAATTGTGCATTAAGAAAGTTAATGGAAACCTGACTACTGTTTGTAAAAATTGAGGATTGAGTTAAAAAAAAAAAAGATTTCAAACAAATTCTAGTCTATTTTTTTGATGTAGTGATCCTGTAATATTTTCATGTGCTGGTGTTATTCTGATTAAAAATGTGTTTTTATTTTTGAATTAAGTCCTTGTAAAACCTTATTTTCTGTTTCTCCAACTCACAGTCTGTTTCATCGGCGACACCCCACTGCTCATTAATATTCAAAAAGCACAGTCAGAGAAGCAAAATATTCAACTACAAATTTTACTAAGTTTTATCTCCATGATATATTTCATGGTAGTTTATCAGCTTTTGAACTCAGATGATAATCAGACAATATTATTCTGTATACAGCACAGATATTTACACCAGTTTTATTTTTTTGGCTATGATACAGGTTCTAGAGATTTGTAGTGATGTTTCTGACCATAAAGAGATGTACATCTTGATGCAGTAATGCTTTTAATAAGCGCAAACCCAATAACGTTTCTCATAAAGTTTGTATACAAATGAAAAAGAAAAACTTGATTCCCTTGACTCTATTCACCCTTTTGTTCTGTTATAAATAACTAAAAATGATCCAGTCTGGTTCAGAGCCATATTAAAGGCGGAGTCTTTTGATGTCCTCACTGCGAAAGTCCACTCTGAGTGCCAGGACCTGTCGAACCTCAGCTGGAGTCAGACGCCACGTCAGAGGCCCCGAGTTCGGTCCCCAGTAATCCAGGATCTCCGACACCTGATAGGAGACAAAGGGAATGAAGTCTTCAATCCCGTTTACACCGGGACATCACGAGCTGATTCACATATAAACACATGAATACACAGTGAAATTCTGATCCGGATTAAAATCTATACAAGTGCTGATTTTATACGGATACAAACCCGCTCCAGGTTGAGGATCGTTGCAATCTGAGTGAGGCGAGCAAATTTATCACGAATTGTCCACGAGGTGACGGAGGAGAGATACGCAACCAGCGAACGCAGCTCCTTATCAAACTGTAGACCACCCAACTGAGAGAGAGAGAGAGACAGACAGACAGAAAGCCAGACAGACGGGAGAGAGAGAAATGGGGGAGAGAGCGAGCGATGGACAGTGTGAGCGAGGGGGGGGGGGATAGGGAGGGAAAGAGAGCGAGAGAGACAGAAAAGATAGACAGTGAGGGAAAAAGATAAACAGGCAGACAGAGAAAGAAAGACAGATGATAAGGGGGAGAAACAGACAAAGATAGAAAGACAGACAGATAGAAGGAGAAAGCAAATAAGAGAGAGAGAGACAGACAGATGGAGACAGAATGAGAAATACAGAATTAAAGTGTTACTCCAACGAGGATGGACGTCTCATTTTGTAAAAATGTTTGTCCTTGATTCCTCCTGTAGCTCAGAGGGAGGAGCTAAGAAGGGAGGAAACTGAAGGTGTAGTTACAGAAACGCGACGCCCCCGTGAGGTGAGTTACGGTGACTCACCCTGCTGAAGGTGCATTTAAAGATGGTCTTCTCCAGCTCCATGGCGATCAGGCTGGTCATCAGACTCGTCAGCGTGTCGTAGATGACAGGAGACAATCCAGCCTGAGGACACACACTCCGTCAGACAGCACATCATCTCCGTAAACGTCCACACAGAAGACGCGAGTGTGAATTTATTTACCTTAAACTCCGCCATGAGCTGCTCTAGCTGCACAACCAGCTGCTGAACCCATGGATCGTTCGCCTCATACTCACTGAACTCTTCCTGAATTCAAAAATATTATCGTGATTGGTCAGAAGGGAAGGTGTTGATTAATTCTCTAGAACAGCAGCTCTGACAGTAGTGCAGCTGCAAATCGCAGGTTTATTTATAACTAATGCCCTCGTTCTGATATGTTATCATTTCTATAGTAACAGGTCATTCACAGGGACGTGTATTTAGGCGTTTCATAAATAATAAAATGTTTTAAAAACAGGTGAAATCACTGATACGTCAGGAGAGGTTTATGTAACTCTAAATAGATAAAAGTACATGTTTTAGAAAACAAAAATATAACTGTTGACTTATTGCTGTGGTACAAGAGGAATAAAACACTTGGGGATGTGCTGTTATTGGAAAATAAGCAACATCAGGGTGTTAGCAGTAACTCCGCTTCACCACACCATGCGGTCACTCATCCTTCCCGAAATGGAGTTTATTTCTCACCTCTTCGATGTTGTGTGAAACAGACAGGAAGCTGCTGATCCACGGTTTCACCTGTGGTCTGATAGCCGTGTTATTCAGCTCCTGAAGACCCTCCTACACACACACACACACACACACACACACACACACACACGAGACCTGTGAGATGGACAGTATTGTACGAGTCAGTCACAACAAATTGTTGGAATTTTTTGTTTTAATGTCAGATGATCTTGCATTTTTTTTCGTCTTAAAGCAGTGTTGCTGTTGGGCTGTTATTAAGCTGGAGGTGTGGATCTGGGTTTTAATCAGGTTGGATTGTCATTTTTATTTTCTGAGCAAGCTGCATTTACAGCTATTCCACCGTCTTAAAGGGCTCCCGACAGCAAAATTATGCTCTAAAATAGGTTTCTGTAATAAAACTACAAACACCACTGATCACTTTCATGATAGAACTAATCACCAACAGAACGAAATCAGTAGATTTGTCTTTGTGCGAAGTTGTGTCAATCTGGCCAAGCGCTAAGCCGCTGTCAGTGGCCGCCATATTTGCCGTGACGTCACATGCAGAACGACTGCTCGGCCTTTAAGGCAGCTATGGCCGACAAAACAGAGCGATTTTCTGACCAGTCTTCAGAAACTGAGGCCCTTTTTGAGGTTGACACTGGACATGTCGGATTACATGAAGACGAAGCAGTGGGTGGCATTTTGCCTCATCGTTTTCAGCCGTATCTGGATGATTTGCCTGCAGAAGGCGAGATTTCCGACTCGGACACAGACGATGACGGCCCCAATGCAGAGGACGTCGTGATCCCAGCTGACATCGGGAGGCTCTAAAACACTGAATGGTAATAATAATAATAATAATAATAATAATAGATCTAGTCCTTGGGGGGGGGGGGGGGGGGGGGGGCATGCGGACAATATTATTGCACTGATTTCCTTTTAAAAAAATATGCTCTCTTGAAAGTTCATGGTCTTTTAGATTTGGGCCGTTTTCTAACATTTTTATTTGATAAGAATAAAAACTTGTATGAACTGATGAAATTCAATTGCATGTTAGGCCTATAAGGTCCAGCCAACATGGTACTGCAGTGGAACTGTGGCAGAACTTTGAATCATGAACAAATTCGCCTATTGCTATTATTTATTAGTAAATATCTCATTACAAGATGGAGATCTACACCGAAAAATCATCAATCAACATCTAATCAAACAAGTCTCATGTCTGTCAGAGGCCCACCTGTCATTGGGAGTCCACATGTCCCGTGTCCGGCACACTTGTTTTGCCCACTCTTCGCATCTGATGGGATCCTTGGGAAAGGTATAGAGACTATACCCGGCTTCCCTGGGGTTTGAGCAAAACCCAGCCACACAACGAGCAGGCATATTCACCAAAATAAACGACTCAGACGCAAAAATATTCACTTGCAAAGCACTGGTGAACAACGAGAAGTTGAGAAAATGCCTGTCAGCGGTTCTGCATGTGACGTCATATCCGCCTTCTTCCTTGGCCGTGGGTTGGCTCGCTATGATATCGATTTATTTGCGTGGCGGGCCATTCAAAACCATGTTTGTTACTATTCTGTCGCGCGATGTGTGAAGTAAATATGTCATTTTATTCAACTCAATATGGCTGAAATTAACAATTTAACATATTTTTTGCTGTCAGGAGCCCTTTAATGATTAATATACATATACACGTGTGCACACACTGCCAGAGCGGGTCAGAACACTGCCATGCTGCTTTGTGGGGGTGGGGAGGTGTGTGACAATTAAAGAGAGACAACGGCTCTTTTTCAGTTCAGTTGTGTTTCATTTTGTAACGTTCTACCAGGTGTTTATTCTACAGGTTCTACACGTTAGTCAGTAAATCCAGTCGGTTGTTTCAGAGGCATTAGGTTTTGTAAGTGTTGTGGCAATAATACAACAATGCACTGACAGAAAATGTACTTTTAATACTTAAGTATTTTTAAAAGCAACTACTTCAGTACTTTAACTCAAGTAAAAATTTGACTGGACAACTTTCACTTGTATCGGAGGAGTCACATGCGGCCAGTGGGATCTCTACTTTGACTTAAGTAACAAAGTTGGGTTCTTTGTCCACCTCTGCTAAATTTTAACCACTCTAACAGAAATACAGATGTTCCAGTTTTCTGACCTGGAGGAGATCCTTCAGCTTGCTGGATGTGTTCACCAAGTCAGACAGACAGCTGTCTATCTTCGCCTGAGCTTGTTCTGAACCTGCCACCTGACTGAACAGCTTGGCACAATCACTCTGACCAACAGAGGGGAAAAGGAAGTCAGAGAGGTGGCGAGAAACAGTTTAACATGTTCCATTAATAGATCAAATCACAGAAACAATCAAACCTCCAGGTTCTTCTTCAGAGTGCTGATGTTCTCACTGCACACTTGAACATTATTCAGAGTCACCTAGAAGAAAACATAGAAAACATTCAAAAACTGGTCTTTTTCCAACAGGAAGCACAGCACGACTCAATGATGCCATTTCCACTGCCACGTGAGTCCCACCCATATACCTGTGCTGAATTTAGTTCTTCCCCAGGTAGAATGTAAACCAAGCTGGGGCATGTGGGCGGGGTTAAAACAGTGCAGACTATTGATTGGTCAACACACACAAAAAACATCATCCACCTCAAGTCTCAAACAGCTAGGGAGAGGAGTTCTGCCTCTTTTCAGCGAGTCAAATAATTTGATTCGGCCCACCATTAACAGTTGACTCTTTCGAATTCTAGCTCTTTTTAGTGAGTCAGATTATTTGACTCAGCTCAGTAATAAGTACTGACTCAAATTTCAGGTCTTTTCAGTGAGTCAAATCATTTGACTCAACTCACTAAAAAAGAAAATCAACTCCTTTGAATTCCAGCTTTGTTCAACAAGCTGAATCATTTGGTTCAACTCACTAATAAGAGTCGACTCTTAAGTTCCAGCTCTTTTTCGTGAGTCAGAATATTTGCCTAAGTTCCCTAATAAGATCCAACCATCCATCATCTGTACCGCTTATACATCAGGGTCATGAGGGAAACTGGAGCCAATCACAGCTGACTCCAGGTGAGGGGCGGGGTTCACTCAGGGCGGGTCACCAATCTATCACAGGTTACACAGAGATGAACCACTATCACACTCGCACACACCTCTGGGGGATTTCAAGTCAGCAGTTGACCGAATCCATGTGTTTGGACTGTGGGAGGAAACCGGAGACCCGGAGGAAACCCACACAGACACGAGGAGAGAACATGCAAACTCTACACAGAAAGGCTCCAGTCAGCCATGAGGTTTGAACCCAGAACCTTCCTGCTATGACACGACAGTGATTGTTATGTAGGGGATTTTAGGACCTATATTTTTACCCTACCGGTCTATGTTATTGCGCATTGATAGTAGTGGATTATATATAAGCATGCGCATTTGAATGTAACAGTGTTAAGTGATGAGTTCAGTAAAAAGAGCTACGAGCTCATGAAAAGGAATCGACTGCGTACGTGCATCATTGTAGTAGCACTTAAGGTTGAATGTGTGCATGCAATAGTGACATATACAACAGTGATAGTCACTGCACCACTGCCCTAGCCTGGGCCCGCCCATCCTAAGCGTGACGCAACACGAGGGCCTGTTGCGAGCTTAGTCTGGCCAGGCAAGCTATCTACAGCTCTTCCAAGCTCCCGAAAATTCGGGAACCAATCAACTTTGAGCATCTCCAACGGCCCTGGGTAGAGGCGTGTTCAAGGCAGTGGCGTAGTAGAACTGCGACCAGAAGCCATACATTGTTTACACAATCTATGCCGGAAGAAAAACATTACGAACATGGAGCAGCGGCAAGCCTTTGACACAGCGGTAGATGCTGTATTGAAAGCATTCAACGGGAAGTTCTCATTGAAAACAGAGCAAAGAGCAGCCCTGGAGGTATTTATTGAAAGGAAGGACGTTTTCGCCTTGCTCCCGACCGGCTTCGGTAAGAGTTTAATCTACCAGTTAGCCCCGTCGCATCACATACGTCAGAGGAAAGAGTGATGTGATTGGTTTAAGCTTCGTCACAGCCTTTTCTGGCTTCGACCAGTAGCAAACTGAGGCATTTCAGGGAGGCGGGTCAACCACGGGCTCTGGGAAACGGTTGGGCTTAATATCTTGGCCAGACCAAATGCTCATAGAGCTTTGCAGTCGCGTTAGCCAGACTACCACTGCCCCGCTCTCCCTTATAACAGTCGAATCAAATTCCAACTCTTTTCAGAGTCAAATCATTTGAATCAGCTCTCTAACAGAGTTGACTCTTTCGGCTCCGTGCCATTTACTGACTTTTTTCTTGCTCAGCTACATATCAAAATATTCCTTAAAACTTGTTTCTTAAAACACAAATCTCTACCAAACCCATCACTTATCATTTTGAGACGAAACCCCAGAATATTTGACACGTCGATATGGCAGACTATCAGATGGAGCTGTTTCAGGTCTGATCCCCTGATAGATTTTGCGTTTTACATTTTTTAGAACATGCTACTGTATATACCAACAATATAAATTCCTCACTATGGAGTTAAACAGAGATGTTGTGAGATGTTATTCACCAGGTAAGCAGTCTTGGCTTGTTCCTGACTCTCGATGCCCAGAGATTGGATTTTTCCCTGCTGTAAGCTGCTGTGCATCAGACTGACGGCGCTGGTGACACCACGGTGCAGATCCTGCAGAGCACTGGCTGGATAACCGGCTCTCAGTTTAGTCACCAGCACTTCCCTACACACACACACACACGATATATATGTATGTCCTGTTCTTTTTCATGCTCATGTGCCTCATCTGAAATTATCACATGCAAATGAGAACTTGTTCATGAAAAGATTCATTTTAAAAACCAAGTACTGTAACAGAGCAACTAAACACTGCTTTCAATAAAACCTTTCATTAATCTCTCTCCACTGTATCTAGTGTGAGTGAGTGAGTGAGTGAGTGAGTGAGTGAGTGAGTGAGTGAGAGAGAGAGAGAGAGAGAGAGAGAGAGAGATATTACCACACAAATTTGGGCTGCACTAAAAAAAAAAGAACAGAAAAAAACTCCAAACTCATTTATAAACCCAGTTTAAGTGCAGATGTTGAAGTCTTCAGTTAAATATGTTTTTTGTATAAATGAAGCTATAAATGTGCCGATTCGCTCCTTTCTGAGACGGAACAACTTTTTCAGAGGGAGGAATGTGTGTGTTGTGTCTCTGATGGTGTAGGAACACCACAGGAACCTTCAGGAGAGTGGAAAGTAACTATAATGTGTAATTTATAGATTTAATGATGATCAACATCTGCCCTTATGAGCGAGTTTGGAGTTTGTCTGTTCCTCAGTGAAGGCAGCTGTAGAATTTCGTAGGTAGAGGTGCGTGCGCGCGTAGGTACGGCGCGTACCTGAAATCCGTCTCGAGTACGCTGATGGCGTGATTGATCATTGCGCACACGCAGTCCGAGTTGCCGCTGGTCAGTGCTCGGCTGATGCATTTCTTCACGATATAAAACACATCGTCCACCATGCTGGAGCTCAGCTGACCTGCCTCGGCTGTATCCATGGCAACCGCCTGAACAAAAACACACCCTTTTGGTGTTTATGAATTCCAACACAATATAAAGAATGTGTGTTGTTTTTTTTCGAGCGTGTACCTTATTCACAGTCTCTCTCATGTAGTACTCCTCCATGGGGATGTAGTAACCAATCAGCTCCTGCATGGTGCAACTGAGTTGACAATCCTTCAGCAATCGCTCTAAACACTGCTGGTGCTCTGTAAAAACACCACAATGTCATTCATTAACTTTAACGTGCAGTCTAAACTCACTATTAACCACCGCTAAGGGCCCAGGGTAAGGGGCGCCAATACTTTGTGCAGGGCTACAGTGTCCTGTGTTGTAGGTGGAGCTGATAAAACCTGAGGAATAAGTTAACGCGAGTTCGTTACCTCGGATCACTGACTCGGCCGCTGTCGCATCTGCGACATCAAAATCTGCTGTGATTCGCCGTTTTAGGAAGCGCAAGTACAGTTCAGCCCTCGAGTTCATCAGGGTCACCTCACATAACACCGGGTCAAGCTCTCTACACACACACACAATACTATTTAATCAGGGTTTTTTAATCATTAAGATACATTTTATAACCCATGTTTCCAAAGGGTGCCAATAATTATGGATATACATTTAAGAAGTGCAAAGCCACAAAATCATAATACACACTTTACCTAAATGTCTCCTTACAGAAAAATTCAAGATTCATTACACATTTTTTCTTTTTAATCTGTTTATCAGTGGAGCGTCTGCTGGGCACGTCAGTGAACGAGCCGTTACTATAGAAACGATAACGTATTAGAGCGAGTGCATTAATGTATATAAACCTGTGATGTGCAGCTGCACTACTGTCAGAACTGCTGTTCTAGAGAATTAATCAACGCCTTCCCTTCTGACCAATCACAGTCCACAACTGTTACAAAAAACACGTTTAAATGTACCTCGGCTCGATCTTCTCTACAGACACGCCCCTCATCATGCCGCTCTGAACAACCTGGAACTACAGAGACATCATATTGTCATTCACACACACACACACACTAAAGTAAAACCCTGAACATGAAGGAAACACACACTTTGTTGCGATAATCTCTCTGCTTGATGAACTTCTCCACCACTTTCTGCACCTGGACGTCACACTCTTTCTGAAGATGTGTGAGGAGTGTGTAGAGTCGGCCCGGGCCGTAGTACGTCTCCACTATGGGCTGGTGCGTCTCCACGATCCGAGCGATACCTGACACACACACACACACACACACACACACACACACACACACACCCTGATTTATCTGCATTTTGTTAGAGTTGAAAATGTAAAGAATTAAAGCTGTATATTTGAGGAATACAACACTCGGGGCATGCTGTTACAGGAAAATAATCAACGACAGGGTACCGACAGTAACTCCACTTCACTTATTTAATTTGATGATTAACGATACATGATACACACAGGAACGTACAACCCCGATTCCAAAAAAGTTGGGACAAAGTACAAATTGTAAATAAAAGCGGAATGCAATAATTTACAAATCTCAAAAACTGATATTGTATTCACAATAGAACATAGACAACATATCAAATGTCGAAAGTGAGACATTTTGAAATTTCATGCCAAATATTGGCTCATTTGAAATTTCATGACAGCAACACATCTCAAAAAAGTTGGGACAGGGGCAATAAGAGGCTGGAAAAGTTAAAGGTACAAAAAAGGAACAGCTGGAGGACCAAATTGCAACTCATTAGGTCAATTGGCAATAGGTCATTAACATGACTGGGTATAAAAAGAGCATCTTGGAGTGGCAGCGGCTCTCAGAAGTAAAGATGGGAAGAGGATCACCAATCCCCCTAATTCTGCGCCGACAAATAGTGGAGCAATATCAGAAAGGAGTTCGACAGTGTAAAATTGCAAAGAGTTTGAACATATCATCATCTACAGTGCATAATATCATCAAAAGATTCAGAGAATCTGGAAGAATCTCTGTGCGTAAGGGTCAAGGCCGGAAAACCATACCGGGTGCCCGTGATCTTCGGGCCCTTAGACGGCACTGCATCACATACAGGCATGCTTCTGTATTGGAAATCACAAAATGGGCTCAGGAATATTTCCAGAGAACATTATCTGTGAACACAATTCACCGTGCCATCCGCCGTTGCCAGCTAAAACTCTATAGTTCAAAGAAGAAGCCGTATCTAAACATGATCCAGAAGCGCAGACGTCTTCTCTGGGCCAAGGCTCATTTAAAATGGACTGTGGCAAAGTGGAAAACTGTTCTGTGGTCAGACGAATCAAAATTTGAAGTTCTTTATGGAAATCAGGGACGCCGTGTCATTCGGACTAAAGAGGAGAAGGACGACCCGAGTTGTTATCAGCGCTCAGTTCAGAAGCCTGCATCTCTGATGGTATGGGGTTGCATTAGTGCGTGTGGCATGGGCAGCTTACACATCTGGAAAGACACCATCAATGCTGAAAGGTATATCCAGGTTCTAGAGCAACATATGCTCCCATCCAGACGACGTCTCTTTCAGGGAAGACCTTGCATTTTCCAACATGACAATGCCAAACCACATACTGCATCAATTACAGCATCATGGCTGCGTAGAAGAAGGGTCCGGGTACTGAACTGGCCAGCCTGCAGTCCAGATCTTTCACCCATAGAAAACATTTGGTGCATCATAAAACGGAAGATACGACAAAAAAGACCTAAGACAGTTGAGCAACTAGAATCCTACATTAGACAAGAATGGGTTAACATTCCTATCCCTAAACTTGAGCAACTTGTCTCCTCAGTCCCCAGACGTTTACAGACTGTTGTAAAGAGAAAAGGGGATGTCTCACAGTGGGAAACATGGCCTTGTCCCAACTTTTTTGAGATGTGTTGTTGTCATGAAATTTAAAATCACCTAATTTTTCTCTTTAAATGATACATTTTCTCAGTTTAAACATTTGATATGTCATCTATGTTCTATTCTGAATAAAATATGGAATTTTGAAACTTCCACATCATTGCATTCCGTTTTTATTTACAATTTGTACTTTGTCCCAACTTTTTTTTGGAATCGGGGTTGTACATCATGGTGTCATCATGGCAAGTCTCTTCCATTAAAAAAAGTGATGAGTGTGAGATTAGTGATGAGTGTGTGTGGTGCGTTTTTACCCTCCAGCAGTAGTGTGAGAGTGTCAGCGAAGATCAGCGGTGCGCGGCGGTCATTAATATCAGAACCGACAGCAAGGATCAGGTTCTCCTCAGCTTTACTCGCCAGCTGAGTGAAGAGAGAAAGATAACTTTCAGAGATCAGACACTACATCAACACCATGTAGGTTATAAACACACACACACACCTGACTGCAGAGGTACTGGGCGAACTGTGCGAGTCCCTGCTCGTGAAGGCCCAGCAGAGGGAGGATTTTAAAGAAGCGTTCCACCTGAGGCAGGTCGCCCGTGGCAACCGCTTCCTCTAGCCGCTTAGTAACCAGTGCTTTCAAACTAAGCTCCGCCTCCTGCAGCAAAGCGAGACTGGCGTCGACTGTGGTGCCTGCCGTGTGTCACACAGGAATTAGTGATACAGAGTGGACTGGGAAAGAAGCTTAGAGGCGGCGTTAAGTTAAAGTCACTCAGTTTATTAATACATCATCGTGTGTGTGTGTGTGTGTGTGTGTGTGTGTGTGCGTGCGTTTAACATGATCCCCCACAAAACCATAAACAACTCACTGATAAAGTTATAAAATATATTAATTTGAGTCAAAGTTTATGGCAATAAGATTGTTTTAAAGAGATGCAAAAAGAACTCGTTCACATTTATATGAACTCACAGAGCCTTGTTTATCACACTTTTATTAAAGCTGTACATAAAACTTGTGCGTTTTTATGGCCAAATTGAACTAAAATATTCTGTCAGACAAAAAAAAAAAAAGGAGTTTCCTCAGACTCTTATACTCACATGCATACTTTGATAAATTACAGAACACGTTTATATTTAGCCACGTCCACAAAACTCCATAAAAGGAAAAACTCAGAGACAGCTGAAGACAAACTGGTGAAAGAGCGCCTCTTATGCACAGGGTACAGTAAATATTAGACACACTAACAACTCCTACTTTTATAGGGTGCCATTACTTTTGTCCTGATTGAATCACTAGGTTTATTCGTCTGTCTTTGGAATCTGTTTCTTTCAAGTCATTAAAATATGTTTCACTAAATGTTCATTAAATTGGTGAGCAACTGAAAAACAACTGACAAACTCGTCATCATCGTCGTCCTGCGAACAGTTTACGTTTCGTTTTGTTCGTATCTAAGGTGATAAATGAGGCTAAACATCTCTGGGATATTACAGGTTGACATGGCAACCTGTTGCTAGGAAACAAACCCTTCAGATCGATAGGTTGTGCAGTGTGTATGTGAACACGTCTGTGTCAGGTACAACACCGGCCTTAACCCGTTTATAATCAGGTAAAAGGACTCACTCTCTCCGCCCTGCCTGCTCAGCTCAATCACTGATTGGTCGAGAGACAGGTAGCGGTGGATGTGGGCAGCGGCTTGTTCGTAGTCCTGGTTGCGGAGAGCGGTCTGAACACCGTCAGTGCAGAACTTCAAATCCAAAATATCATCAGCGCGCTGGATCGCCTGGTACAGCCTTTTCTGTACAGAACACACACCTGCTGTCAGTTGGAGATGTAGCCTGGGTGCAGGTGTGTGTGTGTGTGTGTGTGTGTGTGTGTGTGTGTGTGTGTGAGAGACAGAAAGACCTTAGTGAGGTCCAGCTGTCTGACTTTGCTGCTGACGTTCTCCGCCAGGCTGCAGGTGAAGCTGATCATCCCAGATAACTGTGTGGCATCTCCTTCAATCAGCTGCAGGTTGGGTCTAAACACACACACACACACACACACACACACACACACACACACACACAATGTCCTCTTGTCTTTCTCAGCTTTGATTTATTATTTATATTTTTGCACTGACGTTACACAGTTGAAAATTCGACACTAAACAATGCACATAAAGAAATTTATATCACTAAGAGCTCATAAGAACTAAAATCATGTCCAGGTTTAATTTACAGTCAATACAAAAAGCTGCATCTTCTATTTCCAAAAGACATGCTGCGGAAAAGGAAGGAAAAAAAAAAAAGCACCAACAGGTAAATATTCTACCATAATTCATGAAAGAATGGTTAATTACTCCCACTGTTTACTGCTCTGAGTTTTACCCGAACCCCACACACTCACCCAATCCTCTGCAGAGCGAGCATCTTGGTTTCAATGTTGCTCTGTTGTCCAGAAAGAAGCTCCAACTCCTTCTGCACCTCCACCTGCAGGACCGACCACATCACACCGTTTAAATACGCCAAGTGAAAACGTAACAGTGCGTTTAGAACGTGCTGTTTAATACAAGAAGCCTCACAAACAGGGGGACAGAAAATACAGACTGATAAAACGTTACCTCGGGGGGGAAATGTGCAGTCTGTTTCAATACAAAGCAGGATTAAAGTACGAAAAAAAATAAATAAAATATTTGAAAGTGTCTAACACACATCCTGCATGTAGAATCCGAACACTGCTCTTCGTAAACCACTGCCATCGTGTCCGAGTCTGACGTTCAGTCACACAGAGAATCAAAAAGTTACTCCATCAGGTGCGAATCAGGTTTCATCTAACAGTCTGAGCTCTGATCATCAGGACTGGACCGAAAATTAAAAGTGTGAGCCTGTAATATCCATGATCTTTTTAAAATTAAGGCAGTTAAAAAAAAAAAAAAAAAGCTCCAAATCAAGAACAGCAGTAGAAGGTGAGATTACAGGCAGAAAAAATAATGAAGCAGACTTTATGTTTAATTTCACAAGACAAGAAGATTTAAAAGGTTCAGTAAAATATAAAATAAATTAATAATTATTAAATGAAGACATAATTTAAGTTTTAAAGGGGCAGATGTAATGCCTACTTTGGAATAATCTGTATTGTGTGGACATATACAACTACATGCTGACAACTACCGGCGCATCGCTCTCAGTTCAACTGTCATTAAAACTCAGAACAGAACGATACTGAACGGAATGAAGCCACACCCGGAAAACCTGCCGAGGATAAACCAAAATGGCTTCAGACAAGGGCAGGGCTCTACATTAACTTTTGAAACCGCTTGTCCTGTCGGGCAAGTTGAAAGGAAATTTACTTGTCCGAATGTGAAGTTGACTTGTCCGAAGAAATATTTGAGAAAACCCCCCACAAATAAACTATTTGTAACCCAAAAATCTTTATTGCATTTGTTTCCGAATTCACAACATATGCATAATATCTATGAATCAAAAGTAATCAATACTTGATATACTGAGGCAAAAGTTCAAAAATATCGTAAAACAGACTGATTGATACCATAATTCACCAATTATTATGCTGAAGTTCAGAAGCAATATATTCCAATAGAGTAGAACTTATGAACATAAAATTTGAAGAACAAAATAACTATACTATGAGATCCAGAAACACTAACCATTATATATACACAGATCAGTACTCTGCAGCTCAGGAACAAATATCACAAAAACTAACATCATAAAATTTATGACTTGAGATATCACTAGTTTGGACAAGAGAAACAAATAACAATGCTACAAATAAAAACAACTGATAAAACTGACTGATTAATACTGTAAATCACTGATTATTATACACTGAAATCTAGTTATCAAATGACAAGATAATATATCTTATGAAAACCTCCACACCTCTACTGACTCACAGATGAATGGATACAAATAAAGTTTCTATTCATCTTCATCTATCAGCCCTTGAGTTCTGCTCCATCAACTGGACTCCATCAATCATTAATTTATTTATGAGAAACTGAAAACCAGAAAATTAAAATTATACACATTTTCATTTTTAAATTATTAATTTTGAATATATATCAGTGTTCCCGAAATATCGTCGGACACCGGTCATGACAGACGAAAAATTCAGTTGTCCTATGTAATTAACATAAACGTCAGTCACCTGACTGATAGATATTATAATTACTAATATAAACATCCAAAACTAAAACATGCCTGAATTTAACGTGAGGAAAAAAAAAAACAAAAACACTCACAAATATCGTATTTATCGCAACTTAATAAACAAAGTTCTAATACTCCATCGCATACCTTAAATACACGTCAATGGTGCACAGAGTTTTCTCGCAGCGACCTACTTAGTTCATTGAGAAGATACGTTATCGATCAATATGCTGTCCGAATGCATTCGCACCATATTTGTTTACCTTGTCACTGTATGGATGGCTCTGATTGGTCTGTCTATTGAGGCCTCTCCCTTTATCCAATCAAAAGTCACCTTACTACCTCTTTTGGTTGCTCGCTGTCAAAATGTCCATGCTGAATGTGGCCAGTAAAAGCGTGCATTGATTTTTTGGAAAAAATGCAAAATCGGACACCGTCAAACCATAAGTTGCTTTCAAAAGGAAAACGTCTGTCAATTCTGAAGGGGGGAAGCAGCCATGTCGTCGTTTTCAAGAGGCATGGCGAGTTGGGAGGCCTTGGCTTTGTTACGATTACGGTAAAAATCAGGCCGTGCACTTATCCAATTAAGCTAAAATTGTCTGACAAAGTCTGAAAATGTCTGACATAGATCTGTCCAACGTCAGACAATATGACTGATGTTAAGGAAAGTTTTTTGGGAACACTGATATATCCTCCACTGATTAATTGTTGTCTAATTATTCAGTGTGGCTCCTGTATGGTATTTAATGGTAAAAAAAAAAAAAAAAAAGATAATTTCAAACAATCCATAATTATATCTAAATTATAGAGCCCTATGTTTCAAATCCCTAAACTCCCATTACTAATTAGTTAATACAGCCGGTAACCTAATTAGCAGCCATTTGACAGCTTGGTATTTCATAGATAACTTTCCCCACTCCTACCTCACTCCGTCAATCCACACGCATGCAGGCGCACATTCCCCGCCACACGCGCTCGGCTATATAATGAACAACAACAATTCAAAGATTTGGAAATTACCACACACTCAACGTAAATATACAGTTGAATAATGATCCCACCAACAGAAATGTCAACAAATCCACGTGTATGACACGATTAAAACCAATCATAAACGACCGTTTACTTTTCAGCTCAAATACACGAAGTGGTATTGGCCGGTTTCGCAAGTGGAATATTGCGCATGCACACATCACTCTTTCCGAATAGAAACATCCGGCGAGTCATCAAAACAATATGTCGAGTGAGATGCTTCGGAAATCGTGAATAAACTGATAAATTTGATCTGTAACCCGAATATCGGCGTATTTTGGCACTTGTCCGATCGGACAAGTAACTGAGACGATGAACTTGTCTGACATTAAGTATCACATGTCCCGGACAAGCGGACAACCGTTAATGTCGAGCCCTGGGGTGCTCAACAACCAGCCATATTTTAAGTCTCAGGAGGATCCTTGAAGGAGCAAGGGCTAAGAACTTGAGTGCAGTGATGCTCTTTATCGATTTCAAGAAAGCCTTGGACAGTGTGCGCCAGGATCTTCTGGTGAAGATTCTCTTGGCATATGGGATTCCAGAGAAAACAGTGGGCTTGATTGAGGGAATGTATAAGAACATAATTGCAAGAGTCATATCAGATAACAGATTGACAGCAGTATTCTCCATTCTCGTTGGGGTGATGCACGAAGACACCCTTGCCCCCTACTTGTTCATAATAACCATAGACTTCATTATGATACAAGTGATGGATGGAAAGGACATTGACTTCACCTTTCAACCTCGATGCAGTTCCTGGTACCCTGCCTTTCAGCAGGTCCTTCTCAGGTCACAGATGCAGACTTTGCTGATGATTTGGCTCTACTGACTGACACGATGCAGGAGGTGGAAACTGTTGTTTAGTCTTGAAGAGGCAGCAAACTCCATTGGGCTGCACCTCAATGAGTCAAAGATCAAGTACATGGGAGTCAACACCCACCAAAATGATCTACAAACTAAGAGCACGGAGTGGTCAAGAGCTGGAGAAAGTACACAACTTTGTCTACCTTGGATCCTGGATTAACAGTTCTGAACATGACTTTGAAGTCCAGAAAGCCCAGGCCTGGCAGACGTGCCATCGATGAAAAAGATACATGTTAGTCATTATTGGAGAAGAAAGTTAAAGATCAGACTTTTCCAGGCCACAGCAGAATCCATTCTCCTGTATGGGTCGGAAACATGGACCATACCTAAAGTACTCACTAAGCACATCGACGGTTGTTACACAAACATGCTGCGAATGGCACTTAACATCAGCTGGTTTGACAAGATCACCATCAAAACAGTCGATGGAAACCTACCACCAAAATCCAGCAGAGGAGGATGAAGCTCGCAGGCCACATAAGACATCATGAGGACCTGCTGGCACACAAGCTGCTGTTCTGAGACCCAAAGCATGGAGAGTGAGGATGCGGGCGTCCCCAGATCACATCCCTTGACAGGGGTTCCAGAGACACAGACCTTGACAGTGTTGCTGAGACAGAGAGCCTGATGCCAGACAGACATGTGGCAGTGCCCCAGAGCATCCCGGACGATGAAGCCGCTGAAGTAAGTAAGTGGACATCTGAGTGTTATTTACGTTATATATGTTAGGTTTTGTTATATGTCAGCGAGTGGCCCAGCAAGCTGAACGACTTCCAACCGGTGGCACTCACTTCACATCTGAAGAAGACATTGGAGCGGCTCTTCCTCAGCCTCCAGGTACAACATGCCCAGGACTGTCTGCAGTTTGCATACCGGGCAGGTGTTGGTGTGGAAGATGCCATCCTCTCTCTGCTACACCAAGCCCACTCGCATCTGGATAAGGGAAATGGCACAGTGAGGATCCTCTTCTTGGACTTCTCGAGTGCCTTCAACACCATCTAGCCCCTATTGCTTCAGGACAAACTGAACAGGATGCGAGTGGACCCCTGCCTGGTCACCTGGATCTCCAGCTACCTCAATGACAGGCCACAGTACATCAGGCTGAAGGACATCATGTCTGACACTGATCAGCAGCACCGGAGCACCCCAGGGCACGGTGCTGGCCCCTCTTCTCCTCACCCTGTACACCGCGGACTTCTGCTACAACTCGGAGCTGTGTCACATTCAGAAGTTTGCCGATGACACAGCCATCGTTGGGTGTATCAGTGATGACAGAGAGGAGGAGTACAGGAGCCTGGTGAGGGACTTTGCTGTGTGGTGCAACAGGAACCATCTGCAGCTCAACACCTCGAAGACCAAGGAGCTGGTCATTGACTTTGGGAGGTCCAGACCAAGGTCACAACCAGTTCTGATTGAGAGAGTTGAGGTGGAGGCTGTGGATTCCTACAAGTACCTCGGGCTGTGGCTGGACAGCAAGCTGGACTGGACTTGCAACACCAAACACTTATACAGGAAGGGACAGAGCAGGCTATAGACCTTGTGCATGTGATGTCATGGTCACGTGATTATCTGTTTACACCGCCATATTGGGGATCAGGCTTTCGCAAGTTTGTAAGTGATACCCGCTGTCGCGATGTTGTCTTCTCAAGTCTGCTTCTCGACTTCTGCTGAATACCTGGATGTCACAGCAAAAAAAAAAAAAACTATAGAGATAAGATTGCTGTCTTAGGGGTCGACCCATATATCATTAGTAAGAGTGAAACCAAATCTGCACTTGATTGTTCAAGTAATGAGCTGCCAGACGTAAGTTACCCCGATGTATATCACTATCTAATCAACACGCCAGGGGGTTACAGTGGTCGGTCACTAAAAGCCTACAAGTCACTAGAAGCGTACAGATATTTCTCCTCAGGATGGGGACGGAACGTGCTAGTTCATATACGTGAAAAGCGTTTTGTTATTTCTTCACAGGTGCGTACCATACATTGACTTTTCAGAATGGATCTTATTTGCATATCGCTATTATCGATGTTGAAACGAAACATAATCCTGTTTGAACAAAAATAAGAACTTATAGTAATACAGATAGTACCAGGGTCTAGGAATACTGTAATAGTAATATAAATAATTAATGACATTCAGTATTATATACTCGTGTCCCAGTTTAATCTCCATGTTTATAATCATAAAGGTGTTACACTCTCAACGGCTCAGCAACAAACCACTCGATGTGCGGATCACATACGAGCAGGATGGTGTTACTGTGAGTGGCCACTGCACATGGACGGCAGGTCTGGGAGAAGTCTGCTCTCACGTCGCAGCAACACTTTTTGCTGTTGAAACTTGTAAGCTATTTCCTTTTGAGTATGGCACAGCTTTAGTGTTTAATATTAATTTTCAACAATTTAAATCAAATTTTGAGTAATTATACTTCATGTAAATGGATCTCACACACACACACTATTTATAGTGGTAAAAATGAACCGGTAGCATGATACTGTTTTTCAATTAGTAGTAGTACTAACTATTGTGTAGATATTACTAGATCTACTACTAGTTTTATTAATGGCAATGTAGAATGCCACGAGTCAGTGATTTAGGAAACATAAAAATTGAAAATGCACAAGCGTATCATGTTTATTACAAAAATGTATATTATTTATGCGTTATACTGAAACAGTTAACATTACGGGGTAGAAGCCACTTGCCTGACACAAAATGTTGGGCACACAATCTCGAGTGTTCGCTTGGTTCCCAGTCAACACGTTTAACGGCAGCAATCCACTTCTTCCTCCGCTCTTGATCAGCGGGGAACCGGTAAAACGATAAACCCTTCATGCTTTTTCTGTTAGAGCGCCCTACTGCCACACAGCAAGCTATTCTGACTGAAAATGTTAATCACTCTCCAAAAATTTCCACGTGTGAAGTGAGCTGCGGTTTGATACCCAATATGGCGGATAAACAAACTTGACCTCTGACCTATGACGTAAGTGCACAAGGTCTATACTTCCTCAGGAGGCTGCGGTCCTTTAACATCTGCAGGAAACTCCTGTGGATGTTCCATCAGTCTGTGGTCGCCAGTGTCCTGTTTTACACCGTGGTGTGCTGGGGGGGGGGGGGGCAGCACATCCAAGAAGGACACATCCAGGCTGGACAAACTGATCAGGCGGGCCGGCTCTGTGGTCGGCATGAAGCTGGACTCTCTGGTGACGGTGGCAGAGAAGAGGACTATGGACAAACTACTGAACATCATGGACGATGCCAGTCACCCTCTGCACACCGTCATCAGCAACCAGAGGAGCCTGTTCAGTGACAGAATGCTCCTTCCCAAGTGCAGGACGAACAGACTCAAAAACTCCTTTGTCCCTCACGCCATCAGACTGTACAACTCCTCTCTGGGGGGGAGGAGGGGGAACAGGAGGACGGGAAGGAGCAGTAGCCTAGCCTGACAATAAGCAATACCGGACAATGTGCAATATCTCCTGCTGCCGCCCCTTTTTCCTTTTTTTCCCTCTCTTCCCCATATCTTATTCTTTTTATATTTGTACATGTAAATACTTAATTTTTAGATAAATTAAAATAAATTTATCTAGAAGTTTTCTCTATTTATCTTAATTTCCCTGAGGGAACCCTCCCAAAGGGATCAATAAAGTTCGATCTGATCTAATCTAAGTTATACTATATTTGTGTGGGCGTGGCTAATGAGTCGATTAGATGATATTTGTAGGGGCGTGGTTAATGACGTGACTGACAGTACCACTTTATTATTTGACAGCTTTAGTCATGAGGTCTCATTTTAATACTTTTAATACTAAATGTTCTACAGTTTGTGCAGGGAGGAGGAGGAGGATTAAATGAAAGCTCAGTGCTAATGTAAACACTCCTCAGTTGGGATGAAGAATGAGCGGAATGTGAAGCGGAACCTCACCTCTTCAGCACAGAGCTGAGTATAAACCCGCTCCAGATCCTCCAGGTCTGTGAGAGATTCGATGGTTTCGGTTCGGATGGAGGACAGAACCGCAGCGCTGCAGCGCCGAACCGCCGGAGAGCCGACTTCATCCATCACAGCGCCCACATCCACACAAACCACGTCACTTCCTCTTCTTCTCCCTCACCTTCCTGCCTGAGTGACAGAGCACACTGCCCCCTAGCGACTGCTGCACGAATAACACCTCGCTCTCTCCATGCTTTCATCTTTTATTTTTAAATATATTATCTCATCTCATCTCATTATCTGTAGCCGCTTTATCCTGTTCTACAGGGGCGCAGGCGAGCTGGAGCCTATCCCAGCTGACTACGGGCGAAAGGCGGGGTTCACCCTGGACAAGTCGCCAGGTCATCACAGGGCTGACACATAGACACAGACAACCATTCACACTCACATTCACACCTACGCTCAATTTAGAGTCACCAGTTAACCTAACCTGCATGTCTTTGGACTGTGGGGGAAACCGGAGCACCCGGAGGAAACCCACGCAGACACGGGGCTCGAACCCTGACCTTCTTGCTGTGAGGCGACCACCGTGCCGCCGATATATTTTTTTTAAATTTCTTTATTATTTTTATTATAACACTTTAAAAAGTACAAATGCACAAAACCAATATGGCAACATCATCATATCATGTTATCATCCTATTAAATAAAGGGGAAAACAAAGAAATTATCAAAGGGAACAATCTGGTAAAAATCGAGTATAAACAACTTATAATACAAAACTGAAAATAAAGTATGTAGGAAATGCTGTAGTTAAAGATGTACATGGATAAAAAGGGAAAAAAAGGAAAACATAAACAAGCAAGAAAAACTAATAATAAAAACAAATTTTAAACAAGTGCACTGTAAAAAAAGAATAGTCGAGAAAACTTGAAATTTCAAGGCAACAGTCTGCATTAAGAATTTTATGTTTTGCCAACGATGTGCCCATGATAATCCAAACTATGATAAAACTGTTATCTTTATTAAGAATTCTTAATTAAGTCAATTTTCAATTCCTCATTCTGCCAACATAGATTTCTCTTTTTGCTGAACAGTGGCATTCACAGTAGTACAAAAAGGCAATTGAGGTTATCACAATTTTTTGGGGGGCTTTTTTCACTTTTATTTGGATAGGACAGTGTAGAGACAGGAAATGAGCGGGAGAAAGAGAGATCAGGAAATGACCTCAGGTCAGAATCGAACCCGGGTCCCTGGACTTATGGTATGGCGCCTTATCCACCTGAGCCACGACAACATAATCTTCAACCGGAGAGAGAACCACATTGCCCAGCCCTTGCATTTGGGAGAGGAAACCCTGTGTCTTGGTCATTAAGAGCATGCGCTGAATAAACACCTGTGGCAATTATGTATTTTCAATTCAGATTATTCACTATTGTATATTTACACATCATTGAGGTGCACCCTATCAGTTTGATGTGGATTTTTCTGTTCGTTAATAATTATTCATATTTTCTTGTCCATTCAATTGTGAATATGGAATTACTTGAACAAAGCATAATTCTATTTTTTAGAATTATCCACATCAAGAAAAATCCACATCACACTGATAGGGTGCACCTCAATGATGTGTAAATATACAATAGTGAATAATCTGAATTGAAAATACATAATTGTCACAGGTGTTTATTCAGCGCATGCTCTGAATGACCAAGACACAGGGTTTCCTCTCCCAAATGCAAGGGCTGGGCAATGTGGTTCTCTCTCCAATTGAAGTCCATGTTGTCGTGGCTCAGGTGGATAAGGCGCCCTACCATAAATCCGGGGGCCTGGGTTTGATTCTGACCTGAGGTCATTTCCTGAGTGCTCTCTCTCCTGCTCATTTCCTGTCTCTACACTGTCCTATCCAAATAAAGGTGAAAAAAGCCCCCCAAAAAATTGTGATAACCTCAATTGCCTTTTTGTACTATTGTGAATGCCACTGTTCAGCAAAAAGAGAAATCTATGTTGGCAGAATGAGGAATTGAAAATTGACTTAATTAAGAATTCTTAATAAAGATAACAGTGTTATCATAGTTTGGATTATCATGGGCACATCGTTGGCAAAACATAAAATTATTAATGCAGACTGTTGCCTTGAAATTTCAAGTATTCTCAACTATTCTTTTTTACAGTGTGTTTCCAGGCAAAACAACCCTCTCCCGGTAGCACTTATGATGAATATGAAGGAAGATGTGGTGAAATAAATAAATGGGTCCCCTATGGGTCCATGTGGCTCCTGTTTATAAATAAAATAGTTTTCTGATCCCGTGTCCCTACAGTAAATACAGCATATATATTTACTCTCTGAGCCACTAAAATGAAGCGTAATCCAAAAATGAACAATTTATAAATCACAGAAGTAAAATACACCAAGTGTCTGTACTTTATATTATTCTACTCTTCCCTCTTACAGTTTTCCAAACTGAACCCTCGGAACCGAGGCTGACACACACACGCTGTCGCCACGACCCAAACTCTTATCTCCCGGAAATGGCCCGGCGCTAGAGCTCAGTGGAACGCGCTTTCCCTCTGGAATAACCATAAACGTGTCTGAAAGCCATTTCTTTAGTCCATTTATGTATAATTTATATTTATAGTAATAAATCAGGGGCGGCACGGTGGTGTAGTGGTTAGCGCTGTCACCTCACAGCAAGAAGGTCCTGGGTTCGAGCCCTGTGGCTGGCGAGGGCCTTTCTGTGTGGAGTTTGCATGTTCTCCCCGTGTCCGCGTGGGTTTCCTCCGGGTGCTCCGGTTTCCCCCACAGTCCAAAGACATGCAGGTTAGGTTAACTGGTGACTCTAAATTGAGCGTAGGTGTGAATGTGAGTGTGAATGGTTGTCTGTGTCTATGTGTCAGCCCTGTGATGACCTGGCGACTTGTCCAGGGTGAACCCCGCCTTTCGCCCGTAGTCAGCTGGGATAGGATCCAGCTCGCCTGCGACCCTGTAGAAGGATAAAGCGGCTACAGATAATGAGATGAGATGAGACCTTCTCTTCTGACCAATCACAACCCAGAACTCAGCGGCACTGTGGGATAAAGGGTTTGAAACATCAACAAAAACATTTCTATCGCAGTTGGTAAAACAATTAAATGAATTATACACTGATGACAGACTGATAAAGACAGACTTTATGGAGTAGAATGGATTTAAAATGCTCCTCAGGCTGTATTTTGGGATTCAGTCCATGAGTTACTTCAACATTAGAAGTGAGAAGTCAACATGAGGAAGGTCTAATGGATAGAAACAGGGAGGAAAAAACACTTTTGGGGCTTTTTGTAGAAATAAAATCATGCAAATTGATACAATGACATAATCCATTCCTGCCAATCAAATGTGTGTGGTGGTGGTGGTGGGGTTTGACTGCAGAAAAAGTTGAAGAGACAGAATAAGATTAGATAGATTGAGATAATATCCTGAAGCAACACACAGAACCATTATGGATTAAATTCTTTCCTCCTCATTATGAAGCACTGTGCAGACGAGCATAAGCATTAATCCCAGATTTATTTTTTTTCATAATCTCATGCCTGCACAATCCTCCCTGATATTTTACACTCCCACAGTTGCCTTCAAGCGCAGCTTTTTATCTCAGATACACGAGCAGGCAAGACATTTCCTAAAGGCTTGATCAACCTGTGTGAGCAAATAGTTCAGTGTGTGTGTGTGTGTGTGTGTGTGTGCAGATGCTGTGACAGCTCAGGATTCTGGATTAATAACAAAATGTATCTGCTGCTGTTCCTCTCCCTCTGCCTCAGTGAGTAAAACTCCATTCAATTTCCGAATGTGTGGCTAAATCAGGTTTGTCTTTTAAAAATTTTCTGTCATACAACATTATTACAGTGACATTATAACGTTATTATAGTAACTTTATATTATAAATGCTTAATTAAAAAAAAACATCAGGAAGATTTCATGGTTTTGATGGACAAACAAAAATGCAAATGAACTAAATTTAGAAATAATTACTGAACACACGTCAGATTTTGGAGTGTAATTTAAGTAAGTAATAAAGTGTGTGTGTGTGTGTGTGTGTGTGTGTGTGTGTGTGAGACAGTATAATACTGAGTGACGGGTTGATTACTGATTATTTTCCCATAACAGCACATCACCAAGTGTTCTATTGCTCTTACACCACAGCAACTTACCAACAAGTACAATGTTTTATTAAATAAAGGAAAAATTAATAATTTTAATCCATTTATAGTTACATTTAATGTTGTGAAAACAAGTCAGTTCCTGTTCTCACTTACATTACAGCAGCGATAAACAATCGTTCCCTCAACAGTCTCTCTTTTCTCTCACTGTTACATGCAGTTTGTTACACGTGTTAGTGAGAAAGCGTAAAAACTTCCCTGTCCTGAAGATGTCAGAAAACTTAAAGTTACAGTTTCACCTCTTACTGTGCATGTAACGATTCACGCAATTTACTATTTGGTTCGATTCACAATATTGGGTTCACAATTTGATTTTCCAACAATACTTTTTTGAAGTGAAGAAAATTTTGTCCTAAAAATGAAGGAAAAGAGCGCGATGTTTCAGTGTCGCTCTGACCCCATTATTAAGCAAGTGTTCGTAAGCTAAGTCAGTCAATGTCAAAACATAAAAATAGATTAGCATAATGCTAAACAAAAAGTTTGGCCTGTAAGGAGTCCAATTGCATGTTGAGAATTGGTCTTTCTCTAATGTAGAACATTTCGTACAACAAGCAGTCGAATTTACTCTGACACTTTCTTAAGACAACAAAGTTCTTATCGATACGTTCATGCACACGTCTACAGGTGAAAATTTTATAACCAGAAAATGCAACATTTATTTTCCTATTCATCAACTTAAATATTCCTTTTTTTTAAATAAAAATAATTTTGTTTCAACAATACCTATTTGCAAACATTTGTAAAAGTTGGAATAAAATATAATAAACACCTACCTCGATTTGCTTTTCTTTTCTTTATCTTTCAGCAGTGTATAAAAAGAGAGCTCGGACTTCTTATTGAATATTAGTACAATCACACAACAGCTCTTTCTCTTTTTAGACCTTTTTTTTTTGTGTGTGTGTGTTTTTGCAGCATTAGAGCTGTGTTACTTCCACCTATGGTGAAGTAAAATGTTTTCTTGTGATTGTACATTATTGCAGCCTCTGCCGTTTAAACAACTTATTACAGCTAGAAAAAAACTCAGAGATTACGCAGCCTGATAGTAAACAGGAAATTCTTCAGCAAAAATATGAAATGATTAAGATTCTTAACTTGTCAGCTCAGTGATGTTGCTAAAGTATGGACCCCAAGGCAAAATGGACCGAAAACCAGATTTAAAAACCAACACCCCAATTACAGCAGTGTCACTTCAGAGAAATCTTGGTTTGAATTTTAAGAAAAGAAAGTTCATTTTTTTCTGATGTAATTCTGTTATTGACTTTTCTTTCCTCATAAAAGAGTTTGTGTTCAGAGTTAACGCAACATAGCCAATTTTTCTCTGCTTTTTTAGGGTCAAAAGACCCCATACAGTGAAAGTTTTAATACCATTCTCTTCAATACTGCAACTGAAAAAGTGACCACCCTTTGCTATGAATGTAATTCCGTTACTGAAGAACTACCCAAATAATCACAATTTTTATTTCGTTGATTCAGATTATCATAAATTTGTATTGCGATATATCGTTGCATGATTTATTGTGACATGCCGACCTCTGACTGTTACAAAGCTCTGACAGTGGTGAGAAGTAAAAACAGCAAGTGTCAGTGTAACAGTGTGGAGACAGTGAGCGATAAACAATGAGTGTGTGTGTGTGTGTGTGTGTGTGTGTGTGTGTGTGTGTGTAAGAAGCCGACACAGTGACAATGACGTGCAGTGAGATGAGATGAGGTTTGGTCTCGGGCTGTAATCCTCAGATTAACCCAGATTAACCCCACACAACACAAACCAGGAAAGAATTACTCAAAGATAAACACTGTTTTTAGATACAGGATGTTTTACTCTTTAAAGTCAAAGAAGTGCAAATACAGCTGACTGCAAAAGTTTGCATCTCCTTATACTTTCTGGTTTACAATTAATCTCAACAAATAACTGATCGGGGGTGGGGCTCCCGATATCGTTGCCCTTTAGAACTAAAGAGAGAGTTGAGAGACTCTCTTAAGCAACGAATGTTGTCTCTTTGCAGTTCGCCCTGATATAGGCATCAATAGTTGCTAAAGGCAATCATACTATTGTCGCTGAAGGCATCAATAGTTGCTAAAGGCAATCATACTATTGTCGCTGAAGGCATCAATAGTTGCTAAAGGCAATCATACTATTGTCGCTGAAGGCATCAATAGTTGCTAAAGGCAATCATACTACTGTCGCTGAAGGCATTAATAGTTGCTAAAGGCAATCGTACTCATAGATTTACATAGAAGACTAGATTCCTCACCGCGTATTCCAGAACGTCCGCACAGGGCGGCCATCTTACCACAGACAAGGGGTGTGAAGACTTACGCAAGCACAGCACAGCCCAGCACTCACATTATGATTTACAGGAAATCAAAGTACTGACTTTGATGACAAGATGATGTGTGTGTGTGTGTTTTAATTGTAGATGTTTATATCAGTATGTTTAGTTTTATTTTAACTGTACATTGGAGCCTAGTCAAATGAAATTTCAGTCTTCTGTGCTAACATATATTGACTTTGACATGATAATCAGCTTTGAATGTTCTTTTTGTAAATGTAAAGATATCTTTTTATCCTTGGAAGTATAACCACATGTGATTAATTAAATGCTTTTTTTGTCACAAACTACCGTGAGTCGCTGTCACTGTTTTATACTATTACTGACTCGGGCAGTGCATTTGTTATTATGCTATGATGTGAGTTTGCATTTGTTATTATGCTATGATGTGAGTTTGCATTTGTTATTATGCTATGATGTGAGTTTGCATTTGTTATTATGCTATGCTGTGAGTGCATTAGGGTTTTGAGGTGGATGAAGTATTTCTGAAGTTTCAGAAGTGAGTAAGCTGTTTATTTAACTTTAGCTTCCCCTACGGCCCCATCACATGTAAAAATATTTTCACTAAAAATTGGAAATAAATTGTATGGTTATTTGTCCTAAGGCCGCAGTTATCCATAAGTATGCAGTGTTAGGCTTCTCACAGCAGAGGAATTTCAGTATGCATCCTGTCTTACAGTCTGTAGTATACTGAAATATTTTTGCCAAGCTATGCGTATTTTTTTAAAACATAAAATGATTATTCATCATTAATATCATAAATAAATACTTCCGTTTGTTTTTTTTTATATAACAAACCAAACCGTTTGAATATCGATTGAAATTTGAGGAAGTTACGGTCATCTGAAAAGTACATATCGCTACCAACACAATGTAATGGGTAAGCCAGCTGTCTGAGGTAAGATGGCCGCCATGTGCGGCCGTTCGACTTCGTTGACGGGCAACGGGGACGAGGCATCTAGTCTTCTATGTAAATCTATGATCGTACTACTGTCGCTGAAAGCATTAGTAGTTGCTAAAGGCAATTGTACTATTGTCGCTGAAGGCATTAGTCGTTGCTAAATCCAGCCAACATGGTCACATGGCATTTATTTTTAACCAAAATCTAATGAAATATAAAGTGTTTAAAATAAGATAATATATAGTATCATCTGGAAGCATTACATATATAATGTGGTAATTAATTAATGAAACTATTTTACGTTTTTGGCAATTTCTTTTATTCCAAGCGTGTTTTTAAAGATATTTCTTTGGGCTTTTTGCACCTCTATTGGATAGGACAGTGCAGAGACAGGAAATGAGCGGGAGAGAGAGAGACAGGAAGGGATCGGGAAATGACCCCGGGCCAGAACCGAACCCGGGTCGCCCGCATTCATGGCACGGCACCTTAACCACCCGAGCCACGACGCCCCCCTCCAAGCGTGTTTTAATTAAATGAACAAACGTTCACACGAAAGAATGAGCAAATAATAAGCTAAATAATGAGGTAAATGTGTTCCCTGTGCTCGCTCATTTCACTGTTACCCTGATCATGCAGTCAGGATTATTTCAGCTGTTATCCACAGTGCAGAGTGGGCCATGATCTCCCTTATAAGTACAGAGAGAGAGAGAGAGAGAGAGGTTTTGATCTGGGTGTAGTGTGTACCTAAGGAGGTTGAATTGACCTCCTTATATATATATATATATATATATATATATGATCAACCCCCCCCTCTCTCGCACACACAATGTTAGAGGTGCAGAAATGTGTCTCATTTATGACACTAAATGACCTAATCACTCGCTTAATGGAGTTAAATGTGATTAAAATGTGGTGATATCAATGTGACATTCCGATATCCATATGCGATTCCATAACATACTGAAATGTATTCATAGTGTTTTACGTATATTTATTTAATAATTAACGCGATGTACTTGCAATGTACAAGAAAAATAATTAAACACTGGCAGCAGATTCAACACGTTTCTCCTGCTGACTGTGAGAGTCCCTCGGAGGCACAGCGCATTCTGTGTACAGTGGTGCTTGAAAGTTTGTGAACCCTTTAGAATTTTCTATATTTCTGCATAAATATGACCTAAAACATCATCAGATTTTCACACAAGTCCTAAAAGTAGATAAAGAGAACCCAGTTAAACAAATGAGACAAAAATATTATACTTGGTCATTTATTTATTGAGGAAAATGATCCAATATTACATATTTGTGAGTGGCAAAAGTATGTGAACCTTTGCTTTCAGTATCTGGTGTGACCCCCTTGTGCAGCAATAACTGCAACTAAACGTTTGCGGTAACTGTTGATCAGTCCTGCACACCGGCTTGGAGGAATTTTAGCCCGTTCCTCCGTACAGAACAGCTTCAACTCTGGGATGTTGGTGGGTTTCCTCACATGAACTGCTCGCTTCAGGTCCTTCCACAACATTTCCATTGGATTAAGGTCAGGACTTTGACTTGGCCATTCCAAAACATTAACTTTATTCTTCTTTAACCATTCTTTGGTAGAACGACTTGTGTGCTTAGGATCGTTGTCTTGCTGCATGACCCACCTTCTCTTGAGATTCAGTTCATGGACAGATGTCTTGAGATTTTCCTTTAGAATTTGCTGGTATAATTTAGAATTCATTGTTCCATCAATGATGGCAAGCCGTCCTGGCCCAGATGCAGCAAAACAGGCCCAAACCATGATACTACCACCACCATGTTTCACAGATGGGATAAGGTTCTTATGCTGGAATGCAGTGTTTTCCTTTCTCCAAACATAACGCTTCTCATTTAAAACAAAAAGTTCTATTTTGGTCTCATCCGTCCACAAAACATTTTTCCAGTAGCCTTCTGGCTTGCCCACGTGATCTTTAGCAAACTGCAGACGAGCAGCAATGGTTTTTTTTGGAGTGATCTTTGTTGGTCGACCACTCCTGGGGAGGGTAACAATGGTCTTAAATTTCCTCCATTTGTACACAATCTGTCTGACTGTGGATTGGTGGAGTCCAAACTCTTTAGAGATGGTTTTGTAACCTTTTCCAGCCTGATGAGCATCAGCAACGCTTTTTCTGAGGTCCTCAGAAATCTCCTTTGTTTGTGCCATAATACACTTCCACAAACATGTGTTGTGAAGATCAGACTTTGATAGATCCCTGTTCTTTAAATAAAGCAGGGTGCCCACTCACACCTGATTGTCGTCCCATTAATCAAAAACACCTGACTCTAATTTCACCTTCAAATTAACTGCTAATCCTAGAGGTTCACATACTTTTGCCACTCACAGATATGTAATATTGGATCATTTTCCTCAATAAATAAATGACCAAGTATAATATTTTTGTCTCATTTGTTTAACTGGGTTCTCTTTATCTACTTTTAGGACTTGTGTGAAAATCTGATGATGTTTTAGGTCATATTTATGCAGAAATATAGAAAATTTTACAACCCCGATTCCAAAAAAGTTGGGACAAAGTACAAATTGTAAATAAAAACGGAATGCAATAATTTACAAATCTCAAAAACAGATATTGTATTCACAATAGAACATAGACAACATATCAAATGTCGAAAGTGAGACATTTTGAAATTTCATGCCAAATATTGACTCATTTGAAATTTCATACATCTCAAAAAAGTTGGGACAGGGGCAATAAGAGGCTGGAAAAGCTAAAAGTACAAAAAGGAACAGCTGGAGGACCAAATTGCACCTCATTAGTGTTAGGGTTTCGCTGGGATTCGAACCTGGTTCGTTGATGTGATGATCCAGCAAACCCCCACTAGGCCACCAGGGGAATGACTCAAATGCAGAGGCGTGAGGCGGAAGTAGAAAAAGTAACAAAAGGTTTATTTATACTATGTACACTATATACAATCCAAGGCAAAACAAAAAAACAAAAACAAAGAGTATAATTCAAAAAGAAAAAGGCAAAAATGTAAAAGCTCAGAAGATCCACAAAACACAGTACAAAGGAAACTGGAGATAAACATAACAGCACAAAGACTCCGTGACAAGAGGACTGAACTCAGGGGTATAAATACACAAACTAATTAAGGACACAGGTGAAGATAATTAGGACTAACAGGCAGTTAACAAAAAAAAACACAAAACACAGGAACAGTGGCGGCCTCTAGAGGCCAAAATAAATATGACACGAAAAGGAAATAACAGCGGCCTCTAGAGGCCAAAACAGTCCAAGTCCTAACAGGACCCCCCCCTCTAGGAGCGTCTCCTGACGTTCCCAGGGCGATCCGGATGGGCCGAATGGAAGTCCCGACACAGTTCTTTATCCAGGACATCCCGAGCAGGAACCCAGCAGCGCTCCTCAGGACCATAGCCCTCCCAGTCCACCAGATATTGCAACCCGCCGCGGACCCGGCGGGAGTCAAGCAGGCGATGCACAGTGAACACAGTCTGCCCCTGGAAGATGCGGGGGGGTGGGGGGTTCCTAGGGGCAGGGGCATACGTAGACGTCAGTACAGGCCGCAACAGGGAAACATGGAAAGTGGGGTTGATCCTCAGAGTCCGGGGCAACTGGAGCCGGTAGGAGACAGGGTTCACCCTGCGCACCACCTTGAAGGGGCCAATGTAGCGAGGAGCAAGCTTGCGGTTCTCCACCCGCAGCGGAAGGTCCTTAGTGGACAGCCAAACCCGCTGCCCAGGGCGGAAAGTGTGTGCAGGTCTTCTATGGCGGTTGGCCTGAGTCTGGTTGGTTCTGGAGGTCTGTATGAGGGTCTTCCTGACCTTGCTCCAGGTCTTGCGACACCGTCTCACATATTGGTTGACCGAGGGCACCCCCGCGTCCTCCTCCTGGTCCGGGAACAGAGGTGGCTGGAACCCGAATTGGCACTGGAATGGCGACAGCTTGGTGGCCGATGACTGCAGGGTGTTGTGGGCGTACTCTGCCCATGGCAGCCAGGTGCTCCACGATGTCGGGTTATCCATAGCCAGGCCTCGCAGGGTGGTTTCCAGGTCCTGGTTGAGCCTCTCCGTCTGACCATTGGACTGTGGGTGAAACCCAGAGGAGAGGCTGGCAGTGGCTCCGATGACCTTGCAGAACCCGTGCCACACTCGGGAGGAGAACTGGGGCCCTCGGTCTGAGACGATGTCCTGTGGAAGACCAAAGACTCGGAAGACATGATTAAATATAAGTTTCGCTGTTTCAAGAGCAGAGGGGAGTTTGCACAGAGGTATGAAGCGGCAGGCCTTGGAGAATCTGTCAACAATGACCAAAATGACCATGTTACCTTGTGACTCAGGGAGACCTGTGATGAAGTCGACTGCCACGTGGGACCAGGGACGCCAGGGAATGGTCAGAGGATGCAGGAGACCCTGGGGACGCTGTCGTGGGTTCTTGGTTCTGGTGCAAACCTCACAGGACAGGACAAATGACCTTACTTCCTGCTCCATGTTAGGCCACCAGAAGCGTCTTTTCAGGAAGTCCAGGGTCCTCCGAGCTCCCGGGTGGGCGGTGAGAGGGGAAGAGTGACCCCACTGGAGAACCTTGGCCCGGGCTTGATGTGGGACGTACAAGAGGCCCGGTGGCCCCGTCCCAGGACCGGGGTCCTGGCGTTGGGCTCGTCGAACAGCCTCCTCAATACCCCAGCGGACAGGGGCCACAATCCGGGACGCCGGGATAATAGGCCCGACTTCATTCTCCCTGTTAGTGGCAGAGAACAGCCTGGACAGTGCGTCAGGTTTGGTGTTCTTGGAGCCGGGACGGTACGAGAGGGTGAAGTCAAACCGACTGAAAAACAGGGCCCACCTAGCCTGTCGAGGGTTCAGTCTCTTGGCTTGCTGGAGGTACTCCAGGTTCTTGTGGTCAGTCCAAACCAGGAATGGATGTTGCGCTCCCTCCAGCCAGTGCCTCCACTCCTCAAGGGCCAGTTTGACCGCTAGCAGTTCTCGATCCCCCACATCGTACCGGGACTCCGCAGGACTCAGGCGGTGGGAGAAGTAAGCGCAGGGGTGCAGCTTTCCTTCCGAACGTTGAGAGAGTACCGCGCCGACACCACTGTCCGAGGCGTCCACCTCCACGATGAATGGTTGGGAGGTGTCCGGGAGGACCAGAATGGGTGCCGTGCAGAAGCGGTCCTTGAGGTCTCTGAACGCCTTTTCCGCCTGAGGAGACCAGACATAAGATCCACCTGTCCCTTTGGTGAGGTCTGACATGGGTGCTGCCACAGAACTGAAGTTCCTGATGAACTTGCGGTAGAAGTTAGCGAATCCTAAGAACCGCTGAACCTCCTTAAAGGACTTGGGAGTAGGCCAATCCCGGACGGCCAGGGTCTTGGCAGGGTCCATTTGGAGTTGGCCTGTCCGTACAATAAATCCCAGAAAGGAGACCTCGGGAACATGAAATTCGCATTTCTGGGCCTTGGCGAACAGATTGTTCTGTAGCAGCCTCTGGAGAACCTGGCGGACATGGTGGCGGTGCTCCTGCACGGTCTTGGAGAAGATAAGGATGTCGTCGAGGTAGACAAAAACGTACAGGTTAATCATGTCCCTTAAGACGTCGTTGATTAGGGCCTGAAAAACAGCTGGTGCGTTGGTGAGTCCGAAGGGCATCACCTGGTATTCGTAGTGCCCAGACGGGGTGTTAAAGGCAGTCTTCCACTCGTCTCCCTGTCGGATACGGATGAGGTGGTATGCGTTCCGTAGGTCCAACTTGGTGAAGACGGTGGCGCCTTGGAGCAGGTCGAAAGCAGTGGACATCAGCGGAAGGGGATATCGGTTGCGCACAGTGATCTTGTTCAGGCCCCTGTAGTCAATACATGGTCGGAGCCCCCCATCCTTCTTGCCGACAAAGAAGAAGCCGGCACCAGCAGGTGAGGTGGAGGGTCGAATGAACCCAGAGACCAGGGCGTCTTTGAGGTATTCCTCCATGGCCTTGCGTTCTGGCTGAGAGAGGGAAAACAGTCTGCCACGAGGAGGGGTAGTCCCAGGGAGCAAGTCGATGGCACAGTCGTAGGCCCGGTGCGGAGGAAGAACGGCGGCCCTGCTCTTGCTGAATACCTCCTTGAGATCCCAGTACTCTGTGGGAACTTGAGATAACTCGGTGAGATCAGGGGGCTCGGCAGGAGACACAGGAGAGCTAGAGAGCAGACAAGAGGCATGGCATGCAGGGCCCCATTCCACAACCTGGCTTGTTACCCAGTCTATGCGAGGGTTATGGCGAGTAAGCCAAGGAAGGCCTAGAATAACTGGGAACTCAGGTGAAGGAATCAGGTGCAGGGATATTTCTTCCTTGTGACCTTGAGACTGGAGGAAGACTGGAGAAGTAACTTGGGTGACTCTTCCATCACCTAACGCTTGGCCATCGAGGGCAGACACAGACAGTGGAACTTCAAGAGGTGCAGTCGGAATATTGATGCTTTGGGCGAAGTGAATATCCATAAAGTTCCCAGCCGCCCCTGAGTCTAACAAAGCTTGACAAGAGTGGACAGACTCACCCCAGGAGATGGAGACCGGGATGTAGATTCCTTGGCCAGGGAGTCCGGGAGAGAGGGTAGGCCCCGTCACAACCCTCCCTCGGCTGGACGGGGCGGTCCTTTTCCCAAGAGTTCGGGACATGATGCTCGGAAGTGACCAGGCTTGCCACAGTAGATGCAGCACTTGTCCCTCCTTCTGCGCTCCCTCTCAGATGCGGAGAGGCGAGTACGACCCACTTGCATGGGTTCTGGACAGTCACTGAAGGAGGTAGACGGTCTCCAGGTAGAGGTAGGGAGGCTGGGGGGGCTCAAGGCTTGGTGGCGTTCTCTCATCCTGTTGTCCAGACGAATAGCATGTGAAATGAGGGTTTCGAGGTCACTTGGGCATCCAATAGAGGCCAGACCGTCCTTGATGGGGTCAGACAGACCATGGTGGAAGGCTGACACCAGGGCAGTCTCGTTCCATCCACTTACTGCTGCGAGTGTTCGGAACGAGATGGCGTAATCTGCGACGCTTCCTCCTTGCCGGATGGACATGAGCTTTCGGGCTGCGTCGGTACTGATGTCTGCCTGATCGAAGACCCGAAGCATCTCTTCAGAAAACAGCTGGAAATCAAAGCACTCAGGTCCCTGTCTTTGCCAGATAGCAGTAGCCCAGGCTCGCGCCTTACCAGCTAATAAGGTGATCACAAAGGCAATCTTGCGGCGATCCGTAGTGTAGGTGGTAGGCTGAAGCTCAAAGGTGAGTTGACACTGGGTAAGGAACTCTCGGCACTCACTGTGCTTGCCGTCATACCTCTGTGGTGCAGGAAGGCTGGGTTCACGAGGTGAAGAAGGCAGCATGGCAGGAGGCACTGGAGCAGGAGTGGGAGCTGGATCAGGAGATGCAGGCAGAGATGTCAGCTGTGCCAGGGTTTTCCCAATTTACTGAAGCAGTTCCTCGTGGCGAGCAAGGGCCTCACGTTGGCTGGTGAGCGTACGTCCATGGTCGCTCCGAAGCGTGTCAAAGCTGCCATAATTCCCTGAAGGTTGGCCGGGTAGACAGTTGAAGCAGCCTCTGCTGAGTCGGTCATGACGGAGTCTTTCTGTTAGGGTTTTGCTGGGATTCGAACCTGGTTCGTTGGTGTGATGATCCAGCAAACCCCCACTAGGCCACCAGGGGAATGACTCAAATGCAGAGGCGTGAGGCGGAAGTAGAAAAAGTAACAAAAGGTTTATTTATACTATGTACACTATATACAATCCAAGGCAAAACAAAAAAACAAAGAGTATAATTCAAAAAGAAAAAGGCAAAAATGTAAAAGCTCAGAAGATCCACAAAACACAGTACAAAGGAAACTGGAGATAAACATAACAGCACAAAGACTCCGTGACAAGAGGACTGAACTCAGGGGTATAAATACACAAACTAATTAAGGACACAGGTGAAGATAATTAGGACTAACAGGCAATTAACAAAAAAAAACACAAAACACAGGAACAGTGGCGGCCTCTAGAGGCCAAAATAAATATGACACGAAAAGGAAATAACAGCGGCCTCTAGAGGCCAAAACAGTCCAAGTCCTAACAATTAGGTCAATAGGCAATAGGTCATTAACATGACTGGGTATAAAAAGAGCATCTTGGAGTGGCAGCGGCTCTCAGAAGTAAAGATGGGAAGAGGATCACCAATCCCCCTAATTCTGCGCCGACAAATAGTGGCGCAATATCAGAAAGGAGTTCGACAGTGTAAAATTGCAAAGAGTTTGAACATATCAGCATCTACAGTGCATAATATCATCAAAAGATTCAGAGAATCTGGAAGAATCTCTGTGCGTAAGGGTCAAGGCCGGAAAACCATACTGGGTGCCCGTGATCTTCGGGCCCTTAGACGGCACTGCATCACATACAGGCATGCTTCTGTATTGGAAATCACAAAATGGGCTCAGGAATATTTCCAGAGAACATTATCTGTGAACACAATTCACCGTGCCATCCGCCGTTGCCAGCTAAAACTCTATAGTTCAAAGAAGAAGCCGTATCTAAACATGATCCAGAAGCGCAGACGTCTTCTCTGGGCCAAGGCTCATTTAAAATGGACTGTGGCAAAGTGGAAAACTGTTCTGTGGTCAGACGAATCAAAATTTGAAGTTCTTTATGGAAATCAGGGACGCCGTGTCATTCGGACTAAAGAGGAGAAGGACGACCCGAGTTGTTATCAGCGCTCAGTTCAGTAGCCTGCATCTCTGATGGTATGGGGTTGCATTAGTGCGTGTGGCATGGGCAGCTTACACATCTGGAAAGACACCATCAATGCTGAAAGGTATATCCAGGTTCTAGAGCAACATATGCTCCCATCCAGACGACGTCTCTTTCAGGGAAGACCTTGCATTTTCCAACATGACAATGCCAAACCACATACTGCATCAATTACAGCATCATGGCTGCGTAGAAGAAGGGTCCGGGTACTGAACTGGCCAGCCTGCAGTCCAGATCTTTCACCCATAGAAAACATTTGGCGCATCATAAAACGGAAGAGACGACAAAAAAGACCTAAGACAGTTGAGCAACTAGAATCCTACATTAGACAAGAATGGGTTAACATTCCTATCCCTAAACTTGAGCAACTTGTCTCCTCAGTCCCCAGACGTTTACAGACTGTTGTAAAGAGAAAAGGGGATGTCTCACAGTGGGAAACATGGCCTTGTCCCAACTTTTTTGAGATGTGTTGTTGTCATGAAATTTAAAATCACCTAATTTTTCTCTTTAAATGATACATTTTCTCAGTTTAAACATTTGATATGTCATCTATGTTCTATTCTGAATAAAATATGGAACTTTGAAACTTCCACATCATTGCATTCCGTTTTTATTTACAATTTGTACTTTGTCCCAACTTTTTTGGAATCGGGGTTGTAAATGGTTCACAAACCTTCAAGCACCACTGTATTCTGCTGTGAGTGAGTCGTTCTTTGTTTTGAACAAGTGGTCCAGGTTTCTCGTAAATTCCGAGCAAACTAAAGGACTACTTGGGCTACGATGTTGTTTGGGAAAACCACGTTAGCTTGACGATGGATCTTAAGAGGTAATTTAATATTCTCTTGGCTTTAAGAGGCTTTTGGGAAACCCACCTCAGGTTGTAGATCTCTCTCTCTCTCTCTGTCAGGTGTGTGTGGTTCTGTCCTGGGTTCTGTGGTTCCTTCGTCATGTGTCTCTGTGTATCGAGGCTTTGCTCAGTGTTTGGTGTCTCTGGGAGATGACGTGAACAGCCAAACTGACAACGACCTCGAAATCGACTCCATCTGCAGGTGAGGCTTACACACACACACACACACACATTCTGGTATACCCTCCACCCTCTTGGTTCTTTGGTTGTCAGAAATGGTTCCATGTACAACATTCTTGGAAGGTAAGAACCATTAATTTATTAAATAGCACTTTGAAGAACGCTTGAGTGGACCAAGAAGCGAAGTGTGAAACTCCTGACAGGTTCGAGATATTAAGAAGAAAATGAGCAATAACTTAGAGTTTGTACCACACACTGATCTGGGTAATACACACACCCTTCAGTGATTAATCAGGGGTTATTTGGATATGTAGCTCCCAAAATGGGTTCACTGTGGAACACTTTTCTAATCGGAAACATTTTGTTGTATGGTTCTACACACAACCTTTAAGGGTTCCCCAGAAGGACAACTGAAGGCAGCTGTTTAAAAGTGTTATTTTAAGACACTAAGAACCTTGACTTATTAAACAGACACTTAAAGAACCCTTGAAGAGTTCTCTGTTCTCAGAGTGGACCAAGAATCAGGAGATAAATGGTAAACTCCTAAAAGGTTCTAGACAGAAAATAAAAATATAGGTACCCTTTGGGTACATATGGCTACTGGTTTCTTACAAGGACTAGCTGTTACAATCCCTAATGAATCATCTCGGCACTTGCCTTGAGTGGATCAGGTCAACATGTCCTATTGGTTGGGTTGAGCTTGGGAGTGACCACTTAGTGATGTTTTTCCAATGCGACACATCTTCAGTTGTGCACCGCAACCTCATTGGGTGTTTCGGCCATTTATCACAATACACCCTCAGTTGTGGCAGGCCCACTGCAGGCTGATCAGACCCGGCTGTGTGCCGCATGGAACTAAGTGCTCATTTAGCTCCCCACACTGGCACTTTTCTTCTCAGCCACAGCCAGTGACTGCACTTCTCGGTGACTGAAGCGAGTTCCTTGATGATCTTCCTCTGGGTCTGCCCTCTGATTCCCACTTCCTTCAGGAATCTTACTGTGGAGCTGGCAACGAAGCCCCTGCAGCCCACCTCCACTGAGCACACCTTCACAGTACAGCTCCGATCCTCTGCTTCAGCTGCCAGGTTGGCATAGCGCAGCCTTCTTCTTTCATATGCCTCATCAATGGCATCTTCCCAGGGGACCATCAGCTCAACTATGAAGACATGGCGGCAGGAGTTGGACCAGAGCACCAGATCTGGACGCAGATTGGTGACAGCAATCTCCGGCAGGAAAGTAATCCTCTAGCTTAGGTTGACCCGCATTTCCCAGTCTCTTGCTGCATTTAGTTGGCTGGAGTCTGAGGGTTCGATCTTGGTCAGCTGCTTCTGGCCTTCCTGGACAAAGGCTGTTTTCTGTGGATGAGTACCCTCACTGGGTACTGTTTTTGGGATCGATTTAGTTCACATGATTCTCTTGTGCTTTGAGAATGAGCCATGATCGTTGAAATATGACCCTGGTATCATTTTACTGTGATGCATATTCATGACTTGGACTTGTGTGTGTTTTGGCAGATCCTGGGAAGCCTTCGAGCGGTGTGTGAGCAGCGTGCTGTCTGATTGCCGCGGTAACGCAGCAGAACTCTGGGAGTCTTTAAAGGCGGAGTCTCGCAGGATGCAGTACTCAGGGAACCTTTACGAAATGTGTGCCAGCCGTGCTGTGACATCTCCTCAGACCCCACCCACTACTGATCAGACCAATCAGGAGTCTCTGAAAGGCAGAGGTGTAAGCAGTGTCCATGCCGGTGCTGTGTGCGTGTTCCTGGTTTGTGCGTTCTGTGAAATGATTTGGTTTATTTAGGAAACATCACAATGTCAGAACATCACAGAGTTTAAATGATGGTGAAAATGAATAAAATTCTGAATTGTTTTTTGAATTGATTTTTATTTTAAATCAGTATTTAGTAGATTCCTCTCAACTGATAAATGTTTTATTTTTTAAACCTGGTGTATAACCGTGACCGTGTGTCAGTCAATAAAAACAATTTATTTTAAGTGAGTCACAGTAATTTGTCATAAAACAAAACTTTTTTATCCACGTTGGAATTTTCATTTCTATAGAAACACACGAAAATACCTTTAAAAGAAAAGAAAACCCATTTTTAAAATACAGTTATGAAGATAGATTATGATATAAGCTAACGATTCATGTGAATAATTGAAAATAAGGAGCTCACACAACTAAGATATCCATCTCCGAAAGTCAGTTTCTATGCGGAATGGATGATTTCATGGAGGCCGCCATTGAAAATATTTTAACCAATCAGAAAAATCCCCCCTGATTGTTTCCAGCAGTGCTCTGACGTCATTTGGGTGCAAGACACGGAAGCTCCGAATAGCGAGTAAGTCTTGAAGCTGCCCCTGGCTGGAGATTATTTCATTAAAAGTTTATATGAAAAAATATTTGAATTTCCATTTTTCTAACAAAAAAGTGGAGGGGGAAAGATAATACTGAGGTCACTGATAAACAGCGAGGGAAGACTGAACAGGTGATGTATTTCTATGTGGCTGAATGCAGGGAGGTAACTTTTCATATTTCTATCCCCGGTACAAGTCGTGCTGCCGTGATGCCTCATTCTGCGGACTGTAACCTCGCTAAACAACCTACAAACAGATCTGCACACAATCTGACTGACCTAAAGCTGTTGAAGAGGCAAGTGCGCGAGTTTTTACACGTTCCTGGCAGCATAAGCACTCGTTAGCACGCTCTCGACTCATTCATGAAAAATTTCCTCATCAAGACATCCCCAGGCTAGCCTACCGTAATTACTGTAGTAGACAGTCCAACCCCCACGGCAGCGCAGAAAGAGGGGAAACAAACACTGCTTTACTCTACAGGATTCATGTGAACATTACTGGATACAACAATGACAGAAGTGAAAAAACTCGCCTGCATCAATTCCCAAAGGACAAAAAGGTAAGAAGGTAATGGATAAATGCCATTTGCCGCACAGGGACAGACCTCTCACGGGCTGACTGGACGGGTCCTTCAGGTGCAAAAACAGCACATTTGCAGCTTGTGTGCTCGGAACATTTTGAAGAAAATTGTTTCACTCGAACAGCTCGGATGCCCCGGCATTAGGAATACCGTACACGCCAGCGCTGAGTCCAGATGCGGTTCCCACAATCTTCGGCCAAAAAGCGGACAAGACAAATGGGACAACATGGTCAGTAGTCTGCAAAAGACAAGTTTAAAGGGTAAGAAAACACTTTTTATGGCTTCCCTAACTTTTTATTAAGCGTAATGTGTTATTTTGAGTTCCCTTGGGCATAAATGTAATAATTGCTGATGCAGCTAAGCAGCTTGATGTTTGTTGGGTGTCTTGCTTTGATTCAGTGTTTGTCAGAAACGCCTCGGTAATGATGAACTAAACAACTCTATAAATATTGTTCACTTGTGTGTAACTAATTGATACGGTAATGCTTGTTTATCACGATCATCATTGTTATTCGTGTCATTGTCTGAAATACTCGAGGAAATCAGTGCAGAAATGTCGCTGGTGCTGTGGCCCATTTTGTCGAATATGATTGTGTACCGTAAGTGACGTCACACTTTACAGAAACCATTTGGAGTTCTTTTAGGTTTACAGGAATGTTTGTGGAATAGCCGACCTCCATCACTGCAACCGAGTCAAACACGTGATCATTTTAAGAAACAGGTGAAACGGCTTTTATGGACTAAATTCCAAACCCAGTTTTATGATGTGTATATAACTAATTTTTAATCATTTTGGTGCTATTTCTGTAATCTAGTTGGACTCTGATAATTACAGTTAGCATATATTTTTTGTTTATGACTTTCATCATTGTTTGTACAATTTTGTCAATTTATTATTGTCTTTTATATTTTATTGTTTCCTGTTGTCCTCGGTGCTATTTATACTGTATCTTTTACATGTATGAATTTTACCAAATAAATCCACACCATACCAGCAGCTCGGGTGTTTCTGGCAGTGTGCATCCTCGGGTGTTAGTGCATCCTGCTGTAATGTTCACATGAATCTTGCATAGTAAAGCAGTGTTTGTTTACCTTCTTTCTGCATTGCCACAGGAGTTGGACTGTCTACTACGGCAGGGGTTCTCAAACACTTGCGATCTGAGCCCCCCCGGACTGTAGCAAGTGTACTTTGAGCCTCCCCCCCAAAAAAAGATAGATAAACTATTACTTATTATTATTAGGCTGTTTTTTTATTGTTGTGTATTATTGTATTATTACAATGTTAGACAACACAGTCTGAGACTGAAAATGTTCAATTTTGCCCTATATTCTTTTAAAAATTTCTGGATCCAGACGTGGTTCCGGATCACCTCCAAAATTTGAGCTCTTCATTGGGCCAAGACACGTCTCATCTCATCTCATTATCTGTAGCCGCTTTATCCTGTTCTACAGGGTCGCAGGCGAGCTGGATCCTATCCCAGCTGACTACGGGCGAAAGGCAGGGTTCACCCTGGACAAGTCGCCAGGTCATCACAGGGCTGACACATAGACACAGACAACCATTCACACTCACATTCACACCTACGCTCAATTTAGAGTCACCAGTTAACCTAACCTGCATGTCTTTGGACTGTGGGGGAAACCGGAGCACCCGGAGGAAACCCACGCGGACACGGGGAGAACATGCAAACTCCACACAGAAAGGCCCTCGCCGGCCACGGGGCTCGAACCCGGACCTTCTTGCTGTGAGGCGACAGCGCTAACCGCTACACCACCGTGCCGCCGCCAAGACACGTATTTAGTAAAATTTTCATGAAAATCTGTTTGTAAATTTTTTTTTCTGCAAAGTTGCTAACAAACAAACACATGAACGAACAAACAAACTCTACCAGAGTACCAGAGGTAGTGTTAACGAATGTCTCAGTGTGACACATGAGCCTGCCTCTGTTTGGCAGAGTTCTTGAATTTTAGTTAAACACAGCCTCAGGTCATCCTCGATCTGTGCGCAATTGCGGTACTTAGTTTCGAACGCTAGCACCTTACCACCACGCACCAGACTTAGCTCCGCTAAAATGAGCAATCTACAAACTGTGCTTAATGTAATTAAGTTAAAATATAATTCATTGTGATACGGTGTTGGACCTTACAATTTTTAATTGAAGAAAAAAGGTGGAGGAAAGAGAAAAAAGTAGGAGAAAGATTAAAGAAAGGAGAAAGAGTAGGTTGACAAGTAGGCAAAGGAGACAAAGGAGAAAGTAAGTTGACAAGTAGGAAAGAGAGATGGTAAGATCGTATTTAAATGGAGTTTTAAAGCGAGAAAAGAGGGCTGAAATAGTCTTTAAAAAGACTTTAAATTATTACTGCAGTAGCAGTGCTCGAAAAATATGAAGGATATAGCCTTTAAAAAGGCTGCTGGTAAAAGGTCATTGAAAAGCTAATAGTAGGCGATATGAAAGTTGCAATGGTACGAGCTCGACTCGATTGCACAGTGGGGTGTTTCCGATGTCTGTGATCTCTTATGTACTTGAGGTGTGTCTATAAAAGTTCCTTGCTGAGGTTTCAAATAATAACTCTCTGTTTTCATTGGCTGGACTGAAGACAAAGACATTCAGTATTTGTTGGTGCAACTGTAAACCAGCCCCTTGCATTTGCCACTGAGCGGTCTGTGACCACACGCCCCACTCGCCGAGTGCCCGCGCCCCCCCAGTTTGAGAACCACTGTACTACGGTAATTACGGTAGGCTAGCCTGGTGACGTCTTGATGAGGAAGTTTTTCATGAGTCGAGAGCATGCTAAGGGTGCTAATGAGTAGAATAACACATAGTTTCAGCCTCATTTTACAGGTAAAGAGCTCAGGTTTGTCCGTAAGTCAGGGCTGCAGCTCATTAATACACTATTTCAGCTGTATAGTGAAAAAAATCAACAATGTCACCTTAGCAGCCCTTTGGCTTTGCCCCTTCAGTACTGAAGAGCGACACTCAGCCTTGCGCCCAAATGACGTCACACATCGCCCTTCCAACAGGTAACATGGCAGCGTCCTGGTGGCATTAGAGCAGCGATACAAAAACGCTCACAACTTTCTTATAAATGGTCAAACATGCCTGAAACTTTTCTTACAGGCTCTCAATATTACAAGCTACCAACCCGTGCATATACTTACTTTACATTTTCTATTCCTTTAAATATTAGTCACGGAACACTTTCCTTCATAAACATCAGTCCATCTCCTCAATCAGGCATTTTTTTTGCTTCCCTTCTGCCATGGGTTGCTCATCATCTGCTTGGAGATCTGTCACTGCTGCTGTCTGATGAGTGAAAATCAGACTCTCATCTCTGATGGGTGTGGTTTTGGTAGAAACGTTCCCAAAGAGTGAGAAATCAGGAGATGGTTCTTCTGGTTCTGAGTCACTGCTGCTGCCTGAGATGACCTCGATTTTTGGATGGAACACCTGAAAAAAAAAAAGCATTTCCTTTATCCTTCTTACTGAAACAAGAAAAAAAAAGAGCAGTAATCAACTTTAGATCAACCTTCAGCGTACCAGACATTCTGTTTCTACGTTGATGGTATCCAGATCATCCAGATCAGGAAGGTCCTGAGGATAAGAAAACAAAATTATAAGCATCTGTACATGATTACAGGTAAGAAAGAAACATGTGATTTGTTGAGGTTGGAGCTAAAGGAGCTTAAAAATTAAGCCCTGCTACATGAGAAGTGAACGGTTTGGATTTGATAACGCTTCAAAACTGAGGTGGTTGACAAAATACAGACAAGTCACGGACTACGGATTCACAGAAATGTAAAAAAAAAAAAGATACAAAATACAGAGTGGTTATGGATTTGGTAACAGACGTTTCAGTATATTACAGATTGGTTACGGATTTCATACGGATGATCTATCACGGATGGTTAATTTTATGGATGTTGCTATGAGTCTACGGAACAATGACATGGACGTCACAAAGATTGTCTCCATGGTGACGTTATCTGCCGATGGTAGCTACATGATGGAGGTAGAAGCGCCAGATAAAGTCAAGCCAGTACTCACCAACCGGAAGACGAGTCTTTCAATAAAAGATGTAGAACATCTAATATTATTCTATCCACGTTCACTGGATATGAGCAACCGCGCACTCTGATTGGCTACTCTACTACTAGGCTATCAGCTCATATACCGTGAGTAGATTAAAACAAAATGGCAGTGCGTGTTGCTGAACCAATCGAGGACGAAATAAAAACTCTACTCGAAAACAGAACCCCAGAAATAGAAAAAAGCAACAAAATATGGAATAAAAGTATTTGATGGGAAGAACATCTCTTTTTATTTTTCAATAATTATAATTATTATTATCATCATCGCATTTTTCACAAATTACTCCTGTCATTTCGCCAGTTTGTTTACATTCTAAGTGGAAATGATTTTGTCAGACATTTTGTATAAAGTTTTTATTTATCAAATTTGCAAAAAATATAAATAAAAATGCTCTGTTTCCCCAAAATCCAGTGAATGTGGATAGAATAAAACAGTTATTCCACTCAATCTCGTCGTACATGGATTACAGACAACTCAGTGCTATGCGCCTCGTCGCCTATCAGCTCACGTACGACTCGATTTCATGGGATAACTGTTAAATGTACAGAGAACACAACTCTGAAATGCCATGTTTGCCAGTTTACATATTTCACCCAAACACTGCATTTGTATGCTTGCTTTATTAATTTACTACTTAATTTTAGCTATTTATATTTCATGGAAAATATCACATCACCATGAATAAAAGATCCGTGCTTTGTACTATATTTTTTTGAATCCGTTTTCCATGACTCGTCTGTATTTTGTAAACGGGCCGAATTGACCCACCAAATTAATCTCAGTTCTCAAGTAAAATTGTCTTATTGAATTGCAAGTTAGGAAATCAAGAGCTAGTCTCTGTTATTCCACTAGGGGGCAAAAAACTCACAGCCATGAAGTCAGCGACTGACAAAACATCCTAATGATGGTGAAATTAACAAACGAAGAAATTAACATTTAATCCCATTTATGTCCATTTCAGTTTCAGGTTCTAACAGTAAAAAAAAAATGTGGAAAAGTTCAAGGGTTTGAGCAGCGTGTGGTAAAATCATAACAGAGATTTTTTTAATGAACTGAAGCGTGCTTGTGTTTTGTTGGTGATGTTCTGGATGTTCACACTGATTATGTTTGTGCTCTTTAGATGAATTCTGGTAAATGAACACGTATCAGAGGAGCTGTTGATGTGTTATTGATCAATAAACTGATTTGTTTGTTCCGACCCACTTGACATAAGTGTAATGTGGACCGTGATCTAAAATGAGTTTCAGATGAAACGTCTGAACTCACACTGATGGTCAGTGATGGAACATCTGACAGGATGATGGTCTGTATTTCATCGTCTGGGATGAGTTCGGTGACAGGACCCTGTGTGTCAGATACTGGGAGAATATCTTCAGCTTCAGACCCTGATGGTGCTTCATGTTTGTTCTTCTGATTCCTCTCTGATGTTTCATGATGTTGGTATTCCTCTTCTCCTGACTTTTCCATGAGTTCTGGAGAATGAACCTCTTCGATTAAGGACACTTGTTGCAGACTGTCATTTGTGTCTGACTCTGACTGGAGAATGGGCTCCATTTCTGAATTTGATTGGTCTATCTGCTGAACATCTAAAGTTGGGGACAGAACCGGCTTCATCTCTGGGTCTGACTGGAGAATGGGCTCCATTTCTGAACTTGATTGGTCTATCTGCTGAACATCTAAAGTTGGGGACAGAACCGGCTTCATCTCTGGGTCTGACTGGAGAATGGGCTCCATTTCTGAATTTGATTGGTCTATCTGCTGAACATCTAAAGTTGGGGACAGAACCGGCTTCATCTCTGGGTCTGACTGGAGAATGGGCTCCATTTCTGAACTTGATTGCTGCATCTGCTGAACATCCAAAGCTGAGGACAGAACCTGCTTCATCTCTGGGTCTGACTGCAGTGTCTCCGCTGCAGTGTGTACGTCCTCCTCCTGCTCCAATACGACTGACTCCTCCTGCGCTTGCTCAGTCTGCTCGAGGTCTTCACCGGACATGTTCTGATCTTCTCCAGACTCGGACATTCCTGAAAAGTGGATTGCAGTGAGTGAGAATAAAAGCAAGAATGAGAAATGTAAAAGGAAATACATGAAGAATGTATTGGTAGCGATATACACCTTTCTCCTCCTGCTGCTCTCGAGCTCGTCTTCGCTTCAGTGCATTTTCTCTGATCAGGTTCAGGGCCTCCAGACTCTCCCGAATCTTCCTCTGCTCTCTTGTCTGCCATAATTCCCTTTCTTTACGTTCTGCTTCCAAACCCCCCAAGGCCCAAGCCTCGACACAGGCCCTGTGCAAATACGATACACGTACGGTTCATACACAAAGACAAGATGACCTCCTGATTACTTCATTTATAGACGCTGTATCGCACATCCTGAAAATAGCTGCTGTCCCCAGTTTATTACATGATATGTTTATTAGAAAGTTTCAGAGTGGAGGGTCATTGTGTTTTTATGTATGGCTGCAATGACAATGACATTGATTCGGGAAAATCACTGAAATGCATTTTTACTGTTGATACATCGTTTACTTCACTTCATCACTTAATGTGTTAAAATACCTGTATTATTAATATTTCTGAAAATGATATAATACACTACAGAGGCACTATGGACAATGTCTCTCACACACACACACACACACACACAAACTGTATGGCAGAAGAGATTTAACAAAAGAGATACTAAAATAAAAGGAAATTGAGTACAATATGAAGTTATGTTTTTCATTTTGCAAGAGTGAGTCAGGATATTACTATTCCTCTCGAGATTCCTCCTTGAATCTCATCGTATTCAGCTTGGATTAATTTATAAGTCTGATATCTGTAAATGATCATTTTTTGACACGTCTTCTTGGAGATAAAACTCTGTCAGGGATGTATGGAGGAGTCTGATAGAAACAAAGAATTCTTTATTTATATAAAGCACGAGCTAAAACAACGCACATGAAAAACGAAAAGCATGAACACGAACAAAAACACGAGGCATGAACTCAAACAAGATACTCGGAACAATGTGGTGTGACTCAACAGACGCTTGACAGTGACACAAATAAAACCTGGAACTTAAATAACGTGACTAATGGTGCTCAAAAAGGTGCAGGTGTGCATGTTCATGGACATGTGACTGGGTGCAGTGGCTGATGGATCATGTAGTCTGGAAGTCCTGCGCTGTTTTTGGCACTGACATGACCCTCTTACATCCAGCCAACAATAAAATGACCACAGGAGGAGTTTCTAGCTGTTGTACTTTCAGTGAACGTGGATATGGTCACTGGCAGTGAATAAGTGATATTTATTTTTTTCGCGATGCGGGTTCCATCAAATCCTGTGCTCTGATTGGCTGGTGAGCAGGTCCGTATCCTACGATACGGACCCCGGTTATGGACCTCTGGCGACTTGCTCATTCACAACAACAACAAATATAGTAGAATTTTTTGTCAACATTTATCTTTTTTATAAGATTTATTTATGAGATTATCAAAAGTCTTATAAATTTTTTCCAGCATTTCTCAGGAGAATAGCATTAATTTTACAGCATGGATACCAATAACGACAGTATTCACAGCGAAAGCGAGTTTTACTACCTTGAGGAAGAAGAAATAAAAGAAAACACTTCAGGAGAAAGCTAAAAACCTCTAACTGTTGCTAACGCCGAGCAAAAACATGGCTGAATCCTGAATGACTCCTATTTGTATAAATAGGGGACGACATAGGCGGCAAAATGTAGTTTTTTTCCTGCCATGGAAGTGCACTTGTATACCGAGGAGGAAGCCATTTGCATTAGAGCCGTGAATGAGGATTCAAAATGGCGGCTCGGCTCGGTTTTCCCTTTCGGGCGCTCTCGTTTTCTGTTAGAATTTGGTAAAGAAAAAAATAAATATATTATTTACCAGCTTAAGGTCGGTCCGTATGGTGAAATACCGTGACCTCGGCCTTGAATACTGACCTCAGCCCAGAGGGCCTCGCTCAGTACTTTCAAGACCTCGGTCACAGTATTTCACCATACGGACCTCCCAGCTGGTAAATAACATATACAGTGGTGCTTGAAAGTTTGTGAACCCTTTAGAATTTTCTATATTTCTGCATAAATATGACCTAAAACATCATCAGATTTTCACACAAGTCCTAAAAGTAGATAAAGAGAACCCAGTTAAACAAATGAGACAAAAATATTATACTTGGTCATTTATTTATTGAGGAAAATGATCCAATATTACATATCTGTGAGTGGCAAAAGTATGTGAACCTCTAGGATTAGCAGTTAATTTGAAGGTGAAATTAGAGTCAGGCGTTTTCAATCAATGGGACGACAATCAGGTGTGAGTGGGCACCCTGTTTTATTTAAAGAACAGGGATCTATCAAAGTCTGATCTTCACAACACATGTTTGTGGAAGTGTATCATGGCACGAACAAAGGAGATTTCTGAGGACCTCAGAAAAAAAAAAGTGTTGTTGATGCTCATCAGGCTGGAAAAGGTTACAAAACCATCTCTAAAGAGTTTGGACTCCACCAATCCACAGTCAGACAGATTGTGTACAAATGGAGGAAATTCAAGACCATTGTTACCCTCCCCAGGAGTGGTCGACCAACAAAGATCACTCCAAGAGCAAGGTGTGTAATAGTCGGCAAGGTCATAAAGGACCCCAGGGTAACTTCTAAGCAACTGAAGGCCTCTCTCACATTGGCTAGTGTTAATGTTCATGAGTCCACCATCAGGAGAACACTGAACAACAATGGTGTGCATGGCAGGGTTGCAAGGAGAAAGCCACTGCTCTCCAAAAAGAACATTGCTACTCGTCTGCAGTTTGCTAAAGATCACGTGGACAAGCCAGAAGGCTATTGGAAAAATGTTTTGTGGATGGATGAGACCAAAATAGAACTTTTTGGTTTAAATGAGAAGCGTTATGTTTGGAGAAAGAAAAACACTGCATTCCAGCATAAGAACCTTATCCCATCTGTGAAACATGGTCGTGGTAGTATCATGGTTTGGGCCTGTTTTGCTGCATCTGGGCCAGGATGGCTTGCCATCATTGATGGAACAATGAATTCTGAATTATACCAGCGAATTCTAAAGGAAAATGTCAGGACATCTGTCCATGAACTGAATCTCAAGAGAAGGTGGGTCATGCAGCAAGACAACGACCCTAAGCACACAAGTCGTTCTACCAAAGAATGGTTAAAGAAGAATAAAGTGAATGTTTTGGAATGGCCAAGTCAAAGTCCTGACCTTAATCCAATGGAAATGTTGTGGAAGGACCTGAAGCGAGCAGTTCATGTGAGGAAACCCACCAACATCCCAGAGTTGAAGCTGTTCTGTATGGAGGAACGGGCTAAAATTCCTCCAAGCCGGTGTGCAGGACTGATCAACAGTTACCGCAAACGTTTAGTTGCAGTTATTGCTGCACAAGGGGGTCACACCAGATACTGAAAGCAAAGGTTCACATACTTTTGCCCCTCACAGATCTGTAATATTGGATCATTTCCCTCAATAAATAAATGACCAAGTATAATATTTTTGTCTCATTTGTTTAACTGGGTTCTCTTTATCTACTTTTAGGACTTGTGTGAAAATCTGATGATGTTTTAGGTCATATTTATGCAGAAATACAGAAAATTCTAAAGGGTTCACAAACTTTCAAGCACCACTGTGTGTATATATATATATATATATATATATATATATATATATATATATATATATATATATATATCTGCATAGAAAGTCACAGACATAGACATCTCAACAAGACCAAAGTGCTGAGTTTGGTGAAAAACAGTGATATAGCTAAATGGAAACAAAATCACACAGTAGCTCCTGTAAAATAGGAAATTACCCTAATAATATAATAATATCATAATAACCCTGTGCAAAAATGACTTAAGTGAAATTTTTCAACTTTATGATCATTTACATATTTTTATTTGATTTTGAAATTTCAGTTGAATAAACATTTACTGTCTTTATTTGATTTTCAGGGACGTATCTGTATTTTCCACTATCTGATGAATTACTGCCTTTAAAACAATAATCAATGTTTAAAAAAAAAGAAGACTTACTTGCAGTCGTGGTATAACAGAAATAAAAACTATCCTGCTTAAATTAATCACAAAAGGTTATTTCTGTATATTGTAACAATAACATGTATGGATGGTGTATATTATATATAAACACCACCAGGAAATATTTTTACCTTTTATTTTTGCTTTTTTAAATTTAAATGACCTCATTTTAATCCTCTAATATGTGAAAATCTAACATAGAAATTTATAAATGTCTCATCTCATCTCATTATCTGTAGCCGCTTTATCCTGTTCTACAGGGTCGCAGGCGAGCTGGAGCCTATCCCAGCTGACTACGGGCGAAAGGCGGGGTTCACCCTGGACAAGTCGCCAGGTCATCACAGGGCAATTTATAAATGTTAATTATTAAAAGTTTAGTGATTTGAGAAATGCTAACTAACTTTATTTTCTTTGAAATATTATTAGGATTAGATCTGATCTAATCAAATCAGAAAACGCCTGCAACCTTAACTAATTATTTAGTTCTTAATTAATTAATTAATTAGTTCTGAATTAATAACTAAACTAATTTCTTTACACGACGTATATTTACATGTTTTTCTAGTTATATTATTTTAATACTAATTTATGAAGCTTTTATCTTTAAGTCTTATTTGTAATAAAACACTCATTTAAAGTCAGATTAGAATCTGAGAGCAAGCAGATAATAAATTCCTCACAGATTTAAATGTTTTCCTTATTTAATCACTATACAGTATTATTTAATTAAGTCTGTGGCAATCGTAAGAATTAAACTGTAATAAAAAATAATAAACATCTGACAAGTATACCCTCATCTTAAAATTTTAGTGATTGCATTGATTTTTAACACTATATTTCACAAGTCCATCCGTACTCACCTCTCCTTAGGAAACACAGGACGGTCGTCCAGGTATGTGAGCTCCTTCAGGCGAACAAGTAGTGACTTCCTGTAATTGGGAATTTTCTTGATGACCTCATTACCCATGAGGTTTAGCACTCTCTGAAATGTACAGGGTTCATTGATTACCAGTTCATTTAGCATTTTTTAGTGCTTATGTCATGTACATTAATTTGTGTGTGTGTGTGTGTGTGTGTGTGTGTGTGTGTGTGTGTGTGTGTGTGTGTGTGTGTGTGTACAAGATTGGGCATCTTCTCCAATACTGTCAGGATTTCTGGGTCATTGAGGCGGTTATTTGACAGGTCCAGAACACTGATGGAGGGACAGTGACACAGTTCCTGCACATCGCTCACACTCTCCAGGGAATTATGGGAAATCTGGAGTGTGGACAGCTCGGTCAGGCAGGCTGAAAAACAAGAGTGGTCCAGGAAAAAAAATCAAGAAAAAAAATATCAAGAAAAAAATAAAAGTATCAAGAAAAAAAATCAAATCAAATCAAGTTCGAATAAAATGTCTGGGTCAGACTCCAGACTTTATGCTCATACAGAGGACGGTTTAGACCAAGGCACAGATGATTCTCGAGTCTGACTGGTGTGTGTTATTGATGTATAACAGCACGGCTCAGACAGTCGTTCCAGCTGTAACATGAATGTCAGGTTTATATGAATGCACTTCTTCTAACTTATCGTTTCTATAGTAACAGCTCATTCACAGGGACATGTGAGAGTAGAGTGGACGCTCCACATAAACTAAGACTAACAATAAATGGATTAAAATGTGCTGTTATTTAACAAGGGAAGACATAATTTTTGATGTGGTGATGTTGTTTTTGTTAAGAGACATTTATTTAACATTTATAGAAAGAGTCTCCAGTGTCAGCTTGCAACAGTCATGGTGCTGTGGGGGGACGGGGGAATGTGAGTGACAGAGAGAGATAGAGTGAGAGAAAGTGTGAGAGAGAGAAATAGAGTGTGAGTGAGAGAGAGAGAGAGAGAGAGAGAGAGAGAGAGAGAGAAAGAGTATGAGTGAGTGAGTGAGTGAGTGAGTGAGTGAGTGAGTGAGTGAGTGAGTGAGAAAGACAGTGTGAGTGAGTGAGAGAGAAAGACAGTGTGAGTGAGTGAGAGAGAGAAATAGAGTGTGTGTGAGAGAGAGAAATAGTGTGAGTGAGTGAGAGAGAGAGAGAGAGAGAGAGAGAGAGTGTGAGTGAGTGAGACAGTGTGAGTGAGAGAAATAGAGTGTGTGAGAGAGAGAGAGAGAAATAGTGTGAGTGAGAGAGAGCGAGAGAGAGAGACAGTGTAAGAGAGAAATAGTGTGAGTGAGTGAGTGAGTGAGTGAGTGAGTGAGTGAGTGAGTGAGTGAGTGAGTGAGTGAGTGAGAAAGACAGTGTGAGTGAGAGAGAAATAGAGTGTGTGTGAGAGAGAGAGCAAGAGTGTGAGTGAGAGAGAGAAAGAGTATGAGTGAGTGAGAAAGACAGTGTGAGTGAGAGTGTGTGAGAGAGAGAAATAGTGAGTGAGTGAGAAAGACAGTGTGAGTGAGAGAGAAATAGAGTGTGAGTGAGAGAGAGAGAAATAGTGTGAGAGAGAGAAATAGCGTGTGAGTGAGAGAGCGTGTGAGTGAGAGAGAGAAATAGAGTGTGAGAGAGAGAAATAGAGTGTGAGTGAGAGAGAGTGTGAGTGAGTGAGAAAGAGAGAGAGGGAGAGAGAGACAGAGAGTGTGTGAGAGAGAGAGGGAGAGAAAGGGAGAGAGAGAGAGAAAGTATGAGAGAGTGTGCAAGAGACTGAGTGAGTGTGTGTGTGTGTGTGTGTGTGTGTGTGTGTGTGTGTGTGTGTGTGTGTGTGTTTGCACTCACAGATGTTCTGGATGACCCTGATGTAGTTGTTTGACACATTGAGTGTTCTGAGTTTGATGAGTGCTTCCAGGTTCTCGAGTGTTTCTATGAGGTTCTGGTGGAGGAAAAGGCAGCGCAATTCTGTCTGGTTCTGCAGGTTCTCGATCTTCTTGATCCCGTTGCACTCAAGCCAGAGACAGCGCAGGTCTGTGTACTCCTCCAGTCCCTCAATCATCGTGAAACCTGTCACACACCATGGATAAATCTGTGTTTCTGTGCACTACAGAGCTGCAGGGTTGAGAAATAAATCGTCCTCTGAAGTTCTCACCTTTGTAGTGAAGATATAGGGTTTCGTTTAACCTTGGAGTCACGTACAGCTTGTTTTTCTTGCAGTGGTCCCTTAAAAACGCCTTCGTAATTCTAAAAAATAAATAATTATCTGTTCGTTACAGGCATGATTTCAGCTCATATGAATTTAGTGCCAGCAACATGTTTAAAAAAGTTGGAACAGGGACAACAAAAGACTGGAAAAGTTGTGGAATGTTGAAAACCCTCCCACTAATTAGGTTAATTGATAACAGCTCAGTAATATGATTGGGTATAAAAAGAGCCTCCTAGAGAGGCGGAGTCTCTCAGAAGTAAAGATGGGGAGGGGTTCACCGCTTTGTGAAAGACTGTGTGGGCAAACAGTGCAACAATAAAGTTCCTCAGTGTAAAACTGCCAAGAATTTATGGATCACATCAACTATGGTACATAATACGGGACATTTACACCTCACTGGAGACGTGCCATGTGCCAGCCTGCTTCAAGGCCTCCACCATTATCCCCGTCCCCAAAAAGCCAACGATCACAGGATTAAATGACTACAGACCCATCGCCCTGACTTCTGTGGTTACGAAATCCTTCGAGCGCCTTGTGCTTCGCCTTAAAGCCATCACTGACCTGCTCCTGGACCCACTGCAGTTCACCTACAGACCCAACAGATCTGCAGACGATGCTGTCAACATGGCTCTTTACTTCATCCTCCAGCAGCTGGACTGCCCAGGAACCTACGCTTGGATCCTGTTTGTGGATTTCAGTTCCGCCTTCAACACTATCATCCCGGCTCTTCTGCAGGACAAGCTCTCCCAGCTGAGGGTCTCTGACTCCACTTGCAGGTGGATCACTGGCTTCCTGTCTGACAGGAAGCAGCACGTGAAGCTGGGGAAACGTGTCTCTGACTCCTGAACCATCAGCACTGGATCCCTTCAAGGCTGCGTCCTCTCTCCTCTACACCAACAGCTACACCTCCAGTCATCAGTCTGTCAAGTTCCTGAAGTTCTCAAAGGACACCACCCTCATTGGACTCGTCTCTAATGAGGAGGAGTCTGCCTACAGGTGGGAGATTGACCATCTGGTGTCCTGGTGCAGGCAGAACAACTTAAAGCTCAATGCTCTAAAGACAGTGGAGATGATTGTAGACTTCAGGAGGAGCTCTGCCACACCCTCCCTCCCCCATCACCCTGTTTGACTCCCCAGTAACCTCTGTGGAGTATTTCCACTTCCTGGGCACTATAATCACTCAGGATCTTAAGTGGGAGATGTATACCTGCTCTCTCACCAAGAAAGCACAGCAGAGGATGTTTTTCCTGCAGCAGTTGAAGAAGTTTGATCTGCCGAAGACAATGATGGTGCACTTTTACACCACCATCATCGAGTCCATCCTCAACTCCTCCATCACCATCTGGTACACTGCTGCCACTGCCAGGGACGAGGGCAGACTGCAGTGCATCATATCATTCGCTCTGCTGAGAGGACGATCGGCTGCAACCTTCCGTCTCTTCAGGACCTGTACGAGTCCAGGACCCTGAGGAGAGCAGAAAGGATTGTGGCCGACCCCTCTCACAACCTTTTTGAATCACTCCACTCTGGTAGGATCCATCAGAACCAAAACCTCACACCATAAGGTCAGCTTTTCCCCACTGCAGCTGCCTCATCAATAAGGCCCAAGACCCCACTGACTCTAAACTCTCATTCTGTGTAATTAATGTACTTCTTCTCATGATCATCTTCATTCTGTGAACTTTTATTGCACATTCTGGCTCACCCTGTACAGCTTGGCTATTTATTTAACCCACTGTACATATTCTCTTCTTCTCACACATTCAGGTCATGACTCTTCATCTTCATCGTGTGATCTGGTATTTTTTGCACATTCTGGACCATAATGTACAACCCCGATTCCAAAAAAGTTGGGACAAAGTACAAATTGTAAATAAAAATGAAATGCAATAATTTACAAATCTCAAAAACTGATACTGTATTCACAATAGAACACAGACAACATATCAAATGTCGAAAGTGAGACATTTTGAAATTTCATGCCAAATATTGGCTCATTTGAAATTTCATGACAGCAACACATCTCAAAAAAGTTGGGACAGGGGCAATAAGAGGCTGGAAAAGTTAAAGGGACAAAAAAGGAACAGCTGGAGGACCAAACTGCAACTCATTAGGTCAATTGGCAATAGGTCATTAACATGACTGGGTATAAAAAGAGCATCTTGGAGTGGCAGCGGCTCTCAGAAGTAAAGATGGGAAGAGGATCACCAATCCCCCTAATTCTGCACCGACAAATAGTGGAGCAATATCAGAAAGGAGTTCGACAGTGTAAAATTGCAAAGAGTTTGAACATATCATCATCTACAGTGCATAATATCATCAAAAGATTCAGAGAATCTGGAAGAATCTCTGTGCGTAAGGGTCAAGGCCGGAAAACCATACTGGGTGCCCGTGATCTTCGGGCCCTTAGACGGCACTGCATCACATACAGGCATGCTTCTGTATTGGAAATCACAAAATGGGCTCAGGAATATTTCCAGAGAACATTATCTGTGAACACAATTCACCGTGCCATCCACCGTTGCCAGCTAAAACTCTATAGTTCAAAGAAGAAGCCGTATCTAAACATGATCCAGAAGCGCAGACGTCTTCTCTGGGCCAAGGCTCATTTAAAATGGACTGTGGCAAAGTGGAAAACTGTTCTGTGGTCAGACGAATCAAAATTTGAAGTTCTTTATGGAAATCAGGGACGCCGTGTCATTCGGACTAAAGAGGAGAAGGACGACCCGAGTTGTTATCGGCGCTCAGTTCAGAAGCCTGCATCTCTGATGGTATGGGGTTGCATTAGTGCGTGTGGCATGGGCAGCTTACACATCTGGAAAGACACCATCAATGCTGAAAGGTATATCCAGGTTCTAGAGCAACATATACTCCCATCCAGACGACGTCTCTTTCAGGGAAGACCTTGCATTTTCCAACATGACAATGCCAAACCACATACTGCATCAATTACAGCATCATGGCTGCGTAGAAGAAGGGTCCGGGTACTGAACTGGCCAGCCTGCAGTCCAGATCTTTCACCCATAGAAAACATTTGGCGCATCATAAAACGGAAGATACGACAAAAAAGACCTAAGACAGTAGGGCAACTAGAATCCTACATTAGACAAGAATGGGTTAACATTCCTATCCCTAAACTTGAGCAACTTGTCTCCTCAGTCCCCAGACGTTTACAGACTGTTGTAAAGAGAAAAGGGGATGTCCAGAGATGCCTACCCCAAATTTTGAATTTCAGTATTCTTGAAAACATTTTTCAGTATTTTGGAATGACTTTCAGTAACATTAATTTATGCGCATTTGCATTATAAAGAGGTGTATATACCAATATGTTTAACATTTAAATTATTAAAAATAACTGTTTTGTATGAATTGAATAAACAAAACATGAGCAGCCATCTCAATTGAATTTCCACTCAACAAATTTCTAGAGCATACAATATATCACATTTTTATAAATACAATAGTGTTCCCTGTTTGCAGACATTACGGTTGACTACCAATCATTGGTATTGAATGTAACTCCTCAAAAGTATTATATTATATTGCCTGGCAAAATGTTCTACCTGTTAACGGATTCTAATAAAATTTAAAAAAATTTCTTATTTCATGCCAAAGAGAGTCCGACATTGTTATCTTAATGTCCCAATATATAAATACTTCAGCATAATGCTTCAGAAGAGACATCGAATAAAATGACATTTATAATTGCATTTAAAACAGTGGAATGATCAATTTTTTGCCACAATCCCAACAGCACTAATCATAAAATTCTGTTTTTGATCAGACTACATGTACATTTGCACTTGCAACACTGAAAAGACTTTGAATTAAAGAAGTACAGCAAGTGTTTGATATTTCAGTGAATAAAAATCATACATGTAAAAAGAAACTGAATAAGTTTAACTCACATTTCATGGCACTAATCGGCAAGTTCAACTCCAAGCACAGGTCAACCATCACCACTTCAGCACGGGTCACGTTCCGTGTCTTTTCATCCACAGATTTCGTAAAAAACTGCTGGATACCCCCAGATTTAGGCTACGTTCACACTGCAGGCTGAAGTGACTCAAATCCGATCTTTTCGCCCATATGTGACCTGTATCCAATCTTTTATTGACAATTTGAACGACACAGATCCGATTTTTTCAAATCCGACCCAGGCCGTTTGGATATGTGGTGCTAATTCCGATCCCTATCCGCTCTTTTCATATGCGACTTCAGTCTGAACCGCCAGGTCGCATTCATCTGACTTACACGTCATCAACAAGCCACAAACGTCACTATTCTGCGCTGAAGTAGGCGGCGGGTCTCTCAAAAAAGTTACAACAACATGGCGCATAATCACGGGCGCAGATAGAGGGTGGGACGAGTCATATTTAAATTCACCTCGTTCGGTCCCCCCCACTTATAGGGAGGAAAAAAATGTCTATGCTGTCTTTCTTTGCATAAGGCAAACCGCACGGAAAAATCAAAAGACTAATTACCATTCGGTTTATTGAGGTGCACAGCAGTGTATACATAGTTGCAACAACTCACATAAAACAAAACAAAGACTGATATTCGGTTGGTTGAGCTGCGCAGACTGCACAGGTTGCGAGCTCGAGCTTGGTTGCTATGGTTACTAACAACAAGTTTGACAGGCATATCGGGGTTGGGGTTGGTTTGCTTTGTCCCCCCCAGTTCAAAAAACGTATCTGCGCCCCTGCGCATGACATCAGTGCGAGGGACGCTTCGGGCTGTGAAGGTTCTGAATCTTCTCAATGGAAGGACGCAGAGGTTAGGGAGCTGATTTCCATTTGGGGGGATGCAGCTATTCAAGCTAGACTGGATGGGTCATACCGCAACCGGGCGGTTTTACTTCCGTAAACACTGGCCATGCTCACTGCGTGTGACGTCGTCGTATCCTGCAATGCGCATGCGGAACACTTTTAGGTCGCTTTTCGTTCATACTGAGGATCACATACAAGTCGCATATATTTGTTAATGTGAACAACCTCACAAAAAAATCGGATTTCACAAAAAAATCGGAATTGAGCATTAAGCCTTGCAGTGTGAACGTAGCGTTACTTTCCGCCTGACTCGCCATTTCAGCATACTCCATATGTTTTTTGTAGTTGACATGCCGCCTGCAGTCATCGCGACCACCATGAGTGATGTTAATGTCAGTTCTACACAGTTTGCAGTGCGCGTATCCATTGCCCTTTTGACTGGGTGTAATGCACGGCCATTCTACCGTATCGAAAATAGCGCGAACAAATGTGCGGAATCTGCGCATGTCACACACAGCATGTGTGGTTGTCGTAAAAATAAATAGCCTAGCCGTGAATCGCGCATGGATTGAAAAAGTCGCTTGGACATTTAAAAACAACTCACTGGAATTTTTTAAGACTTTATAATAATTCCGTACAGAATAACACTGTTTGCCGTAACATCATATTTACGTAACTTTTCCGTACAAAATACGGCCAATTCGTACTAGTAGGCATCTCTGGGATGTCTCACAGTGGTAAACATGGCCTTGTCCCAACTTTTTTGAGATGTGTTGTTGTCATGAAATTTAAAATCACCTAATTTTTCTCTTTAAATGATACATTTTCTCAGTTTAAACATTTGATATGTCATCTATGTTCTATGGCGGCACGGTGGTGTAGTGGTTAGCGCTGTCGCCTCACAGCAAGAAGGTCCTGGGTTCGAGCCCCGGGGCCGGCGAGGGCCTTTCTGTGTGGAGTTTGCATGTTGTCCGTGTGGGTTTCCTCCGGGTGCTCCGGTTTCCCCCACAGTCCAAAGACATGCAGGTTAGGTTAACTGGTGACTCTAAATTGAGCGTAGGTGTGAGTGTGAATGGTTGTCTGTGTCTATGTGTCAGCCCTGTGATGACCTGGCGACTTGTCCAGGGTGAACCCCGCCTTTCACCCGTAGTCAGCTGGGATAGGATCCAGCTTGCCTGCGACCCTGTAGAAGGATAAAGCGGCTAGAGATAATGAGATGAGATCTATGTTCTATTCGGAATAAAATATGGAATTTTGAAACTTCCACATCATTGCATTCCGTTTTTATTTACAATTTGTACTTTGTCCCAACTTTTTTGGAATCGGGGTTGTACAGCTTGGACTTCAAATCAACCCATACACATACTCCTTCAATATGTCCACGTTTCGAATTTATAAATTTTAGATTCCTATTTATTTTTTATTCTATTTACATGACTACTTTTTATTAAATTGTATTTTTCAATTCTTTTATTTTAACTGTTCAAGCACCAACCACCAAATGAAGCAAACTCCTTGGCAATAAACCAGGGCTCGACATTAACTGTAGCCCGATTGCCCAGGGCAACCATTCAATAGATTCGGACAACCAGACTCTCACAAATGCTTGCCCGATCGGGCAACTACCCAAATATGTCAACTTACGTGAAAAACAATGTTTATTCATTCATATTATGATGAAATCCCATCACGATTTGTGATTGTTTGACTCGGAAAGACCGCGTCCATGTTATCATTACGGGATGTTCAACAACTAGCGGAATTCACATTTGCACATTGTGGGCTCGCAATGCAGTTTCCCATTGCTAATAATTATCGCGTAGTGCATATTCAGTGTTCTATTCAGACCCTCCAGGATTTCACGATGTTGCGATTTGCAACTTTTTTTTTTTTAAGATTTTTTTGGGCTTTTTTAACCTTTATTGGATAGGACAGTGTAGAGACAGGACAGGAAATGAGCGGGAGAGAGAGACGGGGAGGGATCGGGAAATGACCTCGGGTCGGAATTGAACCTGGGTCCCTGGATTTATGGTATGGCGCCTTAGCCACGACGCCCCCGATTCACAACTTCAATGCAAATTCAACGAATCCCTGCGAATTCAGGGCGGTGTTGCAATTATATCCAATCACCGCAACTTTCCCGCAAATTTGACCAATCGTTGGCATCGTCTTGAGGTGACGTTGACAAACTACCTTCCGCCTTACTTCCATGTATATGTTCAAGAGAAGCAGCATGTGCGCAGTGTTGCCAGATTGGGTGGTTTTAAGTGCATTTTGGTGGGTTTTGAACATATTTTGGGCTGGAAAACGTCAGCAGTATCTGGCAACACTGCATGTGCGAGTCAGTGTTTATATAGGCTTAAATTCTGTTACTGAAAGTGTGTTATGTTTACAGTGAAGGACTGTGTGCACTTTACATTATTTTTATACAAGAAATTAATGGATGCCAACATTTTTGCCAAAATGGGATTTTATTTTCCATTGTTTAGGCAGCTTCAGCATCATACTGTGAGATTCTGTTCAAATTGTTTTTTTTCTTCTATGAAGCCTGAGCCATTTATTTTATTAGTTTATAATTATTGTTTAATTTAGTCTTCAGGAGAGACTGCCTGCACACAGTACTAGTATTAATAGTTTTTTTTTCTTACATGAAAGCTGAGGCATTTATATTATATTTTAAGGTAACTTCATGTTGTGCTGTGAGGTTCTATGCACTTTAACTTTTGAACCAACAGGTGCATTTGGATAAGTAAAGCCTATTTTTCTGCATTTTTGTAGTCCTGGTAATCTTTTATATTGGTAAAGTTGTTTATAGGACCATTTCTCAGTGTCTTTGTTTTTTAATCAATAGTTTTTCAGTAATAACTTAATATTTAACATATCACTCAATTTTAATCACAAATAGAGAAAATCGCAACAATTTCTCACAACTTTCACTTCCTCCCGCAATGTAATCGCAACAAAAACCTAAAAAACACCGCAGCTTTCATCGCAATTTTTTGGAAAACCCCGCAACATCAGACATTTTAGCCCGCAACAATCATAGACATCCTACTATTACGTAGATGGAGCGTTGGCTGTTCTGACGCGAGAAATACGGTCGCCATCTTGGAGTGGTGAGATAAGCGCGAGATACTCATATATATCAAGGTAACGTCTATTACTGCACCATACTACACGACTGAAGAAGAAGACAAGAGACAAGATGCCTGCTGTAAGTGTGATAAGTGGTTTCACGAGTCATGTTTTAATGTTGTATGCTAATATTATATATATTGTTATTAAATGTTTATTCATATACTACCTTTTTTATTTATTTACTAGTTTATTCATTTACTACATTGTTATATTTTTTATGTTTGACATTAATTTGGGGGCGGCACGGTGGTGTAGTGGTTAGCGCTGTCGCCTCACAGCAAGAAGGTCCTGGGTTCGAGCCCCGTGGCCGGCGAGGGCCTTTCTGTGTGGAGTTTGCATGTTCTCCCCGTGTCCGCGTGGGTTTCCTCCGGGTGCTCCGGTTTCCCCCACAGTCCAAAGACATGCAGGTTAGGTTAACTGGTGACTCTAAATTGAGCGTAGGTGTGAATGTGAGTGTGAATGGTTGTCTGTGTCTATGTGTCAGCCCTGTGATGACCTGGCGACTTGTCCAGGGTGAACCCCGCCTTTCGCCCGTAGTCAGCTGGGATAGGCTCCAGCTCGCCTGCGACCCTGTAGAACAGGATAAAGCGGCTACAGATAATGAGATGAGATGAGATGAGACATTAATTTGTTATAAATAAATGTTTCGATATGCTTTAAAACAAACAAAAAAATTTTTGTGGTCAATATATGGTCATCACACATTGTCCTACATACCGAACAAAGTGCCCCACTCAACCTGAATACATCAGCTTTGCTGAAGGGGGGTCAGATTGTGTTGAAGGATGTAAAAGGCTCTTACAAATTCACTGACTAGATTAATTTCCCCTTTGATATGTTCTTAACAATCTATTTAAAGAAAACATACACACAGTTGAATCATTATAATGGATTTAGATTGTTAAAACCGCATTTTATTTAAAAAAGTGTCCCACTTTACCTGAATTTACCCTCTCCATTGCAACGGATTGGTGGTTGTAGCCGATAGAAAAACGTTAAGCTGTTTATATCTAATGTATTTAGTATTCACACATTTTTTGTAGGATATTAATCACCGTTTCCTCAACTTCAACAATCTCCGACGTCTGTTCACTTAATATCAGGATATTCTATTAACGTGAAGCCAACTATGAATAATAACCCCGCCGCTATCCTTTATCAGAGCTACATGGATGACAAAAAAATGCGAGCCAGTGCTGCCAGTGCATTACACTGAGTGCAGCGTATCACCACTCCAAGATGGCGGCCCCGCGTCTCGTCAGCGCTTTTAGAATTTACATTGGATGCTCCGTCTACATAATAATAGGATGTCTATGGCAACAATCACAAAAAAGGCCCGGGGGATCCTGGGGGGACTGGGTTATTGGTATGTCCTTAACTACATGACTAATTACCGCATTACTCGCAGGGGGCGCTAGTGTCAATGCTTGTCGATACAGACAGCGTCTGAGAAGTTTAGTTTTAGTTTAGTTTATTTGGCCATAAACGTACAATAAAAATGGTACAGGTGTGGCAGGGATGACACAAAAAAGCATAAAAACTTGTTTCCATTGTGGTCCCTTATCACAGACAAAAAAATAGCAACACACAATTAAAAAATAACAAAATAAAAATAATTTGACAATACTGTATAACTGAATATCATGGGGAAGCATAGCAAAAATGTAAAAACTAATACCATAACAAATAATGCTGAACAATATTGATAATGTTAATAATAATAGAAAAACAAAAAAAGCAAGGAAAAAAAACCCCATAATATAATAATAATAAAAATAATAATAAATAAAAAATAAAATTAAAGAATATAGAAACTAAAAATACACATCTGCTGCTTCCTCATCAAATAGAATGTTAAAAAAGTGCTGTTTTACCTTCTTCTTGAACAGGGGAAATTTTTCTACTGATTTTATTTCTGATGGTAGTTCATTCCAAATTTTGGTTGCAGTGTACAGAAAAGAAGTTTTTCCAGAAGGACCACACCGGGGGAGCTGAAGAGAAGAGTGACTGGATCTTGTACTATAGTTATGGATAACATTTTGAATTGCAGAAGACAAGTATTGAGGCGCTGAGGAATTTTGAACATCATATGGGCTTTGAGTTGTTTGGATCTAAAATCAACTGGCAACATACCGACCCGTCTAAATTCATCAGCTCCTGTGTGTGTTCTGAACGGTGCATTCAAAATAAACCTGATGATTTTATTCTGTGCACACTGGAGCCGTGACTTGCTCCTTTTAGTTGTGCCAGAATACCATGCTGTGCTGGCGTAGTCGTAGTGACTTTGTAGTAGGCCTGAAGTAAGAAGTTTCTTACGCTACGTTCACACTGCAAGGCTTAATGCTCAATTCCGATTTTTTTGTGAAATCTGATTTTTTTGTGAGGTCGTTCACATTAACAAATATATGCGACTTGTATGTGATCCTCAGTATGAACGAAAAGCGACCTAAAAGTGTTCCGCATGCGCATTGCAGGATACGACATCACACGCAGTGAGCACGGCCAGTGTTTACGGAAGTAAAACCGCCCGGTTGCGGTATGACTCATCCAATCTAGCTTGAATAGCTGCATCCCCCCAAATGGAAATCAGCTCCCTAACCTCTGCGTCCTTCCATTGAGAAGATTCAGAACCTTCACAGCCCGAAGCGTCCCTCGCATTGATGTCATGCGCAGGGGCACAGATACGTTTTTTGAACTGGGGGGGACAAAAAACTGGGGGGGACAAAGCTGCCAGCAAACCAACCCCAACCCCGATATGCCTGTCAAACTTGTTGTGGGTTACCATAGCAACCAAGCTCGAGCTCGCAACCTGTGCAGTCTGCGCAGCTCAACCAACCGAATATCAGTCTTTGTTTTATGTGAATTGTTGCAACTATACACTGCCGTGCACCTCAATAAACCGAATGGTAATTAGTCTTTTGATTTTTCCGTGAGGTTTGCCTTATGCAAAGAAAGACAGCATAGACGTTTTTTCCTCCCTATAAGTGGGGGGGGGCCGAGCGAGGTGAATTTAAATCTGGGTGGGACGAGCCCCACCCTCTATCTGCGCCCGTGATTATGCGCCATGTTGTTGTAACTTTTTTTGAGAGACCCGCCGCCTACTTCAGCGCAGAATAGTGACGTTTGTGGCTTGTTGATGACGTGTAAGTCGGATGAATGCGACCTGGCGGTTCAGACTGAAGTCGCATATGAAAAGAGCGGATAGGAATCGGAATTAGGACCACATATCCAAACAGCCCGGGTCGGATTTGAAAAAATCGGATCTGTGTCGTTCATATTGTCAATAAAAGATCGGATACAGGTCACATATGGGCGAAAAGATCGGATTTGAGTCACTTCAGCCTGCAGTGTGAACGTAGCCTTAGTGTCTGGACTCAGGTTGCCAGCCTGTCTATACAGAAACTTTAGTTTGGCATTAGATCTGCTGACTATTTTGTCCACAATGCCATTTCCATTTAGGGATTGGTCTAAAGTTAGACCTCAGTACTTCACTTCAGAAGCGCTGGATAAAATATTGCCAGCACATTGCACCTGAATGGTTTTAATATTGCATAACCTCTTTTTTGAAGCAAAGAGGATGGACACTGTCTTGCCCAAATGTAGGGATAATCTATTGTCGGTCAGCCATTCCCTAATCGAATTCATTTCCCTACTTAATCTATGCTCTATAAATAAATAATAATATGTAATATTTGGGCAACCATGTTCTGAGTTCAGGCAACCAGATTTCTACAAATGGTTCCCGAATGTCTCAAAGTTAACGCAGAGCCCTGAAAACTCGATTCTGATTCTGATTCTAATAGCGTTAAAAGACTCAGAGAATCCAGATTATTATTATAATGATTATTATTCACCTGGGACCTGATGGTGTTTTAGTCACACTTGTGCGATGTTTGGAGATGTTTTCTGAAACATGCTGAGCTTCTTTCAGCGCGCCGTTTTCACCACAGTTTTGCCCTGGATTTCACACACACACACACACACACACACACACATATATATATATATATATAATTCACCAAGTTAATTCTTCACAAATGACAGAAATAGACAGTTGTGTTTCTGACACAAATTCACCTCAGGATTCGCCGTTAATGAGAAAGTGAAGCTGAGGTAAATTCCGCTAGCTGCTTTATGCTACTTTACCTTCTGACTGAGACACATTTCCCGCGCTTTTTTCAGTCTGCTCTCCGTGTCCGGAGCTCACCCCCAAACTCTGGACTGGCTGCATTTTATTTTGAAAAGATTCGATGAAAGTAAACTTAAAAAAAAAAAAAAACCTGACCAAACGTGAACCGGATGCAGTTCTGTTAACGCACTAGCCGCTGTTGCTAACTGTACAGCTTGGCCTTCTCGCATTCCGTTTCCATGGATACCAGTCACGCAAAACCCCGCGCGCGCCGAACCTGTGCCTGAGTGAATGATGCTGCATTCAGGTGCTGCAGAGATTCTGCGGTAACTCACTGTTCACTACAATTATAGCACAGGGTCACAGTGAATGATGCTGCATTCAGGTGCTGCAGAGATTCTGCCGTAACTCACTGTTCACTAGCACAGGATCACAGTGCTTACAAATACTAAAGAGATCATTTTAACACCTGAGTTTCAGCGTTCTGACCGAAATTTACTCTTTAATCGTACTGGAGTGGAGAAAAGGACAGATTCAGTGGTCAATAGAACAAAAGTACTTTATTAAAACTACTAAAACGAATAAAAGTACTATCTTTCCTAATTTGGATTTCATAGACCATCAGAGAGTTGATTAAATTGTACTTTATGTTTTTAAGTTTTACAGCATTACTAACAAACATAATTACATTTGACTAATTTGAGTTACAATATACTTACATTTTATAGTATTGCAATAAAACAAACGGTTTAAGCACATTGAACTTGGATTGACGAGTCAAGTAAATTGGACATGTTCACCTCTGAGACTGGGCTGAAAGTAGACATTTTTGCTTTGCCTATTTACAGGAGCCATGTACACTCAAAAAAAAAAAAAACCATTGGATTTACTTAACCGAGTTATGGCAACCGGTCCCACGAAACTGTGTTAATTTAGATGTATTGAATACAGTTATGTTGAGTTATTCAAAAGATAACTGTATTCAATACATCTAAAGTAACACAGTTTCATGGGACCGGGTGCCATAACTCGGTTAAGTAAATCCAATGTTTTGGTTTTTTTTGAGTGTAGCCTAATAAACACTGGGTGATTCTTGCATTGGAAAAAAAATTAGTTCATCACACAGTTTGCTGAAAAGAGAGCAGATAGTAAAACATTGATCAGATTAAGAGAAAATGTGCACATTAGATCCATTAAATCATGACTTCTGGCTGCATAAATGTTTTACTGTTGGTTATCATCCATGCATTTTGCACTTATAATTCTAGGCCTGGGCGGCACGGTGGTGTAGTGGTTAGCGCTGTCGCCCAGGCCTAGAATTATAAGTGCAAAATGTCCAAAGACCTGTAGGTTAGGTTAACTGGTGACTCTAAATTGACCGTAGGTGTGAATAGTTGTCTTTTGCTATGTTGTTTAAAAAGTTCAATCAAAAATAAATATTAATTCTAAAAAACTTACTATATTAATTGCATAGTAATTGGGAAAGCAATTTATATAAGAAAGAGGTCTTAAGTTTAGTCTACTAAGAATTTTAAGGCAACCAGTTTCCACAATTTTTTGAGTAAACTCAACTTATCAGGGCTTACAGTGTATTACACTGCTGTTATCTTTTTAACCCTTAAACAGAACTATAAAGCATTTATAACATCTTAGTTCATTTGATGTTAGGTAACTATAAAAATAAATAAATATCACATTGTGCTATCACAGTGCACAGTATATATAAAAAGAATGAAGTAAACTATAGTTTTTAATGATATCTTGTTGAAAAATATAGAATTTATATTTTTTATTAAAACAGAAATATACAAAAATTTCAATCTAATCCAAACAAATGTTCACCAAATCACAAACTTACCCTGTTTATGAGAATATATTGTATGTATGGAAATAAAAATTGGAACCATATCTGCATTTGTATCACAGGATTTGTTTGTTTGTTTGTTTGTCATTTTCATTTCAGATCAGACCTGTAGAGATGGTTTCCTCTCTGTGATTTTGTTATAAAATCTACAGGAACAGATAAATAGTCTAAGAATATCCTGTACATATGAAATATGCTAAAATACCCCTTTTTGTAATTCATGTTTTGACCAGTGTAAAACCAACATCTTCCAAAACTGAAGCTTTGTCTCTTTTAGAAATATGAAACATGAGAAGAGTGAAATAGTCGACATTTAAAGTTAAACTCCACCCTGAAACACAGGAAACATGTTTAGAATGAAATATTTGTGGTGAGTTTCGTGGTTCTGGTGCTGGATTGTTGTTATTCCTGTGAGAAGTTCACAGCTGCGTGTAGCTCTGATGTCACAGTGGGCGTGGTTATTGTTGTCCTTGACTTGCAAGTGATATCAAAGTAAAATAGAAACCCAGATGTCGGCCATGTTGGTAGCTATAAAAATGCGGGGTCAACCGACATTCCAAACAAAACATAGTCATGCATGCGCAACTCTCTTTGTTTTTCCACTGCTTTAAGCGTTCTTTTAGCTCTGCCATATCTTTGTGCTGTATGTGGTTGTGGTCACAGCAGTACTCGTGACCATGGCATGTTCCGATTTTTTAGAATTCCATCCATGATTTGGAAAGAGGGCGAGGAAACTGAGGCTTAGTACAGAGAGGAGACGAGGGGATCAGGGCACTTCGTCCAATGACCGTTTCGTCCAATAGTTAAGACATTTTGTCCAAAGCCTTTTTCATAGGGGTGGCATGGTGGTGTAGTGGTTAGCGCTGTCGCCTCACAGCAAGAAGGTCCGGGTTCGAGCCCCGTGGCCGGCGAGGGCCTTTCTGTGTGGAGTTTGCATGTTGTCCGCGTGGGTTTCCTCTGGGTGCTCTGGTTTCCCCCAAAGACATGCAGGTTAGGTTAACTGGTGACTCTAAATTGACCGTAGGTGTGGATGTGAGTGTGAATGGTTGTTTGTGTCTATGTGTCAGCCCTGTGATGACCTGGCGACTTGTCCAGGGTGTACCCTGCCTTTCGCCCGTAGTCAGCTGGGATAGGCTCCAGCTTGCCTGCGACCCTGTAGAACAGGATAAAGCACCTACAGATAATGAGATGAAATGAGATGAGCCTTTTTCATACGCACTATCAATTATTTTATATTTCAGGTATTCTGGTGTTTACGAACAAAAGTCCCGCAAGAGTGCTGCTCCGCACCTAAAGAGTTAACATGATCCAGTCAGTTTTAAAAATTAATAACTCAGCCAGGGGAGCTTGCAGCGAAGCCAAATTTTACAGGCACCTCCGTTTAAGCCTCCCCCTTCGAAAGAGCACAGTCTCGGGTCGGTAGGACTGCCCCTCAGCCTGGGATTTGCGAATGAAGCCCCCACGAGAGTGTTGCTCCACGCCTGAAGATTTAATATGATCCAGCTGGAAACATAAACATGCAAGCAAGCAGCCTGCAATGACAAGGGAGTGAACTCATCCCAGAGTCAGCAAGTGGCACGGGCCGATGTGGTTACCCCCCTTATTATGCTCTTTAGTGTCGAAGTGCACATACTATAGCACTCCTTTGCTTTACAAAAATGTATTTTGCTTCAGTCAAATTCCATTGAGAAACTGTGGGTGGTAAAAGAGAGCAACTGGACTTGCTTGAAGATTCTTGAAGACATTTCACCTCTCATCCGAAAGGCTTCTTCAGTTCTGTCTGACTGGTAGGGAGCATCAGGTATTTATCCTCTCATGGATGAAAAGAAGAACTGAAGAAGCCTTTCGGATGAGAGGTGAAACGTCTTCAAGAATCTTCCAGCAAGTCCAGTTGCTCTCTTTTACCACCCACAGTTTACTATGACCTGGATGACTGAGAATCTTCACAGACAATTCCATTGAGAATTCCTCCTTTTTTCTAATAAACAAATATCTTAAATATAAAATAATTGATAGTGCGTATGAGAAAGGCTTTGGACGAAATGTCTTAACTATTGGACAAAATGACCTGTATTCGTACTCGATGGTCGGTAGAAGAATCTTAGCTTCAGAAAAGTCTGACTTTTTTTTAATAATATGGGTTAAAATCACACATACAGTATCTATCTTTGCTCAGTCGTTCAAATTGTGGTAATACTGAGAAAATTCAGCATTGTTTACAGACACGCTTTCAGCGGCTGTCATCTGAGTTGCTTTGTATATCCACCATCATGGCGGACGCTCATGACGTGGCACATTTTAATCACATGGTTGCAAGTCATCTATTGTTTTGTTACTGTGATTGTTATTGCTATTACCTCGCCCGGGACGGAGTCCACCAGGGGGCGAGGTATTGTTTTCGGTCAGGTTTCTTTCTTTCTTTGTAAACGATATTACAGGAAAACAGCTGGATCAATCTTCATGAAACTTTCAGGATAGATGGTCATTGGTCTCAAATAGAACCTCCAACTTTTTGAGGGTCATCCGGTCAAGGTCACCAAAAAGGTAAAAATAATTTTTGTTGTGTCTCCTGCCTCATATAGAGGTGCTAGCCACTACGACATCGTGCTGTAAGAATGTAAGAGTGTAACAGTCGCGCACTGCACATGCTCTTACACGTGTTCCTATTAAAATGGCCGGTGAGTGTATACAATTCAGTTCATCATTTGAAATAAATGGACTAGACAAAAAAATGGCTTTCAGACACGTTTATGGTTATTCCAGAGGGAAAGTGCGTTCCACTGAGCTCTAGCGCCGGGCCATTTCCGGGAGATAAGAGTTTGGGTCGTGGCGACAGCGTGTGTGTGTCAGCCTCGGTTCCGAGGGTTCAGTTTCAAAAACTGTAAGAGGGAAGAGTAGAATAATATAAAGTACAGACACTTGGTATATTTTACTTCTGTGATTTATAAATTGCTCATTTTTGGATTACGCTTCATTTTAGTGGCTCAGAGAGTAAATATATATGCTGTATTTACTGTAGGGACACGGGATCAGAAAACTATTTTATTTATAAACAGGAGCCACATGGACCCATAGGGGACCCATTTATTTATTTCACCACATCTTCCTTCATATTCATCATTAGTCAAGTCAAGTCAAGTCAACTTTATTGTCAAATATGCTATACATGCTCGACATACAGCACAGATGAAATATCAGTCTTCTGTGACCCACGGTGCAAACTGGCAATGCAATAAATAAAAATAGAATACAAATAGAATAATTGAAAAAACAAACAATATAAACAGTATAAACACTCTAGATATGAACTAGACTAAACACTCAAACAATATAAACAGAATAAATAAACAATATAAACACTAGATAAGAACAAGACAGACTAAACACTCAAACAGACAACATAAACAGTATAAACACTCTAGATAGTAACTAGACTAAACACTCACACACACACACACACACACACACACACACACACACACACACACACACACACACACACACACACACAAATTGGTACAAATAACCAAACAGTCAAGGGCACTTGAGGTAAAGCAGGTAAACTTGAAACATGAAATAAGCAGAATAAACAAACTAGCAGCTGTTAAGGTGAGGTAGTGCGGAATAGTGCAAATGGGCGAGGTAAAGTGAGATGTGCAGTCCCTGAGTTCAGTGTGTTAATGAACGATGAGATGTATGTATATATATGTGTGTGTGTTGGGGGGGGGAAACTGTGAGGGTGACATGTCAGATGCTGAAGGGGGGCAGGGGTGTGTGTGGGCGGGCAGAATCTGTGGCAGGGGGCAGAGGGGGGAGGAGGGGCAGAACAGGGAGGGAGTTGAGCCTCCTGACCGCCTGGTGAAAGAAACTGTTCTTGAACCTGCTGGTTTTGGCCCGGAGACTCCGCAGTCTCCTCCCCGACGGCAGCAGGCTGAAGAAGCTGTGAGATGGGTGGGTGGGGTCACCTGCAATCCTGATGGCTTTGCGGGTGAGGCGGGAGTTATAAATATCCATAAGAGAAGGGAGAGAGACACCAATGATCTTCTCAGCTGCTCTCACGATGCGCTGCAGAGTCTTGCAGCAGGACACGGTGCAGGCGCCGTACCACACGGTGATTAGTGCTACCGGACGAGGTTTGTTTTGCCTGGAATTGTGATTGTTATTGCTATTGCTTGTGTAGTTACAGTGGAGTGTATGAGGAAAAAAATCTCAATGATCTCAAATATCAGTGATAACCTTCAGGGGTCAGTCTGAGCTCCGAAAAACACATCTATTGTGACTCAACTCTTCAATTTTCCAGCAATGTTTTATGTCATATGAAGGAGAAATCCATTGTAGATGTCGTGGAGACGTTGAAACAAACGTTGGACTCAAAGTCCCAGAATGCAACGCAGCGATAGGACACAAGATTCGTTAGTGATGGAGGAGATGACGAGTGGTGGCGATGGTGCTGAAGGCTGATCTGTTTGAGCAGAGGATACAGATGAGGAGGTGAGACAGCTGGACAGACTAAAGGACTAAAGCGCCGCTGCATCGCTCTCTTTAGGGCTGAATCTCACTGCACTAAATCAGCTGGAAGTCCAGCAGCATTGTGGGTAATGTGGGAAAAGTGTAACTACTGTGAAAACAGACCAACATGTCAGTAAATGTGTGTGTGAATGGTGGTGTTCAGGGCGGAGTTTTCCTTTAAGTTACATGCTAGAAATCCAACCGAGCTGGAACTGGAATCCTCATCGTCCCACAAGTCATTACAGAATGTTACAGCATCCTCCAGTGTCTGAACTTCTCCAGTCACTTTGTCTGATCATAATGACATCATTCACTAAACAGATCACACTGACATCATCTAAATCCTGGAAACAACAACAACAACAGAAGATTTTCCAACATAATAAACTTCAAGTTAAAACTATAAAAGTATTTTTTTTAATACAAGGCAAACATCGTTTATTGAGTTTTTTTCCCCCAAAATGTTGTTAAAAACAGATTATTGTCACAGATGATTTTTTTTTAATTTCATAAAAACTGTCCACTGACTTATGGTACATCTTTAAATATAATTGCAATATAATGTTATATAATTTATTATTTTTTTAAATAATGCATTTTAAGATGTTTTGAAGACTTGTTAAATCTGGACACTGAGTTTATTGGGTAATAAAATCCATAAGCAGTAAGCTGATATATTGTTTGATAAATGATGGTGTTATATTTATAGTCCATACTGTGCTGTAGACAACAGAGGAGGAATTTAATGTTTGGTTCTTTTCTGCTCCTCACCTGAGCAGGAACTCAGTCCAAAGTCCGTGGTTCTGTTCTCCTGAATCTAAACCTACACTAATGAGTTGTGTAATGAAACACATCCTCACTGTGTTCCTCATCACATGATGTAAATAAAACTGAATTAGAAAGAGAAATAGATTTTACTCAAAATGCCTGATTGTACTCAGGGTTCCAGAACTGTCTCTGTAATTAAGCGCTAATAAATGAAACAATATTAATAATTATTCTATCCACATTCACTGGATATGAGTAATCACACACTCTGATTGGCTACTCTACTACTAGGATATCAGCTCATATACCATGAGTAGAGAAAAACAAAATGGCGGCGCGTGTTGCTGAACCAACCGAAGACGAAATAAAAACTCTACTCGAAAACAAAACCCCAAAAAATAAAAAAAGCAACAAAATATGGAATAAAAGTATTTGATGGTAAGAACATATCTTTTTTAAAAAAATTTCGAGAATTATTATTATTATTATTATTATTATTATTATTATCGCATTTTTCACAAATTACTTGTGTCATTTCGCCGGTTTGTTTACATTCTAAGCGGAAATGATTTTGCTGGACATTTTGTATAAAGTTTTTATTTATCAAATTTACAAAAAATAAAAATGCTCTGTTTCTCAAAATCCAGTGAAGGTGGATAGAATAAAACAGTTATTCCACTCAATCTCATCATACATGGATTATAGACAACTCAGTGCTACGCACGTTGTCACCTATCAGCTCATGTACGACTTGATTTCAGGGAATAACTGTTAATTATTGAATTTTGAATTGATTTTTTTTTAATTGAATTTATTTATTTATTTCGAACATGTATAAAAAATGTATGTAACTATTTGTACATACAAAAGAAAGAACACGAGAAAGTGACAAAAAAAATTAATAAATAAAATACATAAAGAGCTAAGACATTACAATACACCGCACATTGTTCAAAAAAGGAGTGGGAAGAAGTACAATACTTTTTATTATAATTATATTATTTTAATTATAGTACAGTTAGCTCCAGTTCACTAATCTGATTGGTCGAGCTGCATTCTGAGAGCGTTTCTATTTCCTGTAGCTGCACTGGGACGCTTCACGATTACCCCTTTTCCACCAAATCAGTTCCAGGGCTGGTTCGGGTTCACAACTCATTCAACTTGCGAGCCAGCTGAGAACCAGTTTGCTTTTCCATAGCTCGCGGTACTAAGGGAAGCCACGTCATTACGTCGTTGTATACGTCAGTTACGTCGTTGTATACGTCAATTACATTGCTACATTTGCATAAACATTGGCGTGAATATCAAAGCAAAAACACGGAAGAAGCAGCAGCAACAACAACAGCAATAATAATAATGGATGACTTCGCATTTGTACAGCTGCAGCTTCTCGTCGCTTAAAAATGGCGATCTTTCGCGGTCTTGTTATTGTTGTTGGTCTTAACAACTCCGCCCCCCCGCTGACGTAAGCGGTTCTTTCCTCTGGCCCAGCAGAGAGTTGGTGCTAGCCTGGAACCGTTTTTTCTGGCCCCAGAACCAGTTCTTTGTCAGTGGAAACAGAAAACCCGGTTCCAAACTAAGCACTGGCCCCGAACCAGCCCTGGAACTGCTTTGGTGGAAAAGGGGGAGGTGTGTATCACTCTGCTGGTCTGTAAAATTCCACTTCGTAGCTCAAAACAGTGACTACAGTAATGTTAGTGACGTCATCAGCGGACATCAGAGGACACTCTTCAGGATTATAATTTCTGGCTTAAAATATAAAAAGGTCTTCAGATGAAGATAAAAGGAAGAAGGGATACCAATTTCACAGGAAGCTCCTTTAACAGTAATGTACAAACCAACGAGCTAATCACCGAGCTGAAAGTGGGTGTGGCTTCTTCAGGATCTATTTCCTCTCAGAGTGAAATAAACAGAACATGTGGCCACACTGTGTCTGAAATCTGACTTAGTCAATATTACATTTCTTGTTTCTACTGAAGAACTGCTGTATAAAAGCAATATCACACTCGACATCGTGGTGTTGAACTGAACATCAGTACGAGCTCGAGTGTGATATTAATAATGACATCAGCAAACAGTTAATATTTAATGAAACATTTCCAGTCTCAGTGATCAGGCTCCTGTGTCAGAGTGACGTCATGGAAGTGATGCCAGTTACAGCTGTAGTTCATTAATGCAGGATGATCAGCAAATACACCAATGTGTGTGTGTGTGTGTGTGTGTGTTGTTAGTAAAATTTAAGATATGATTGATGTGAAAAATTAAGAAACACGAAAATCTCCAGAGTCTTGAAGAGAATCAGGAGCCAAACAAGTCATTAGTCATTTTTAACTTCTCATTTAAAAAAAATAAAAATAAAAAAATAAATCAAAACAACAGCTTTGTTTCTTGGAACCTGTGAGAAGAAGTGAAGTCCAGATGAGTTTTAGAGACAAAACGGAATGAGTGAAGGAATTGTGTTGCCTTGTGAAACATTATGAAGATATTATTTTCCTTTTCATTATCTTCAGTTTATTGCCTGTACTCTGTGATGTAAACATTGAACAAATAACCACAACGACTCTGAGGACTTCAGAGAAAAAAAAAATCTGATAATGAAGCTCTGAAACGTCACTTGCACAAAACCTCCAGCAGATAAAGACTGGAGTGTGTGTGATTATCACTCCATCTGCACACACACAGTGAAAATGAGGCTTTAGAACAGAACCAGCTTTCACTTCAGACACTCATCTCATCTCATCTCATTATCTGTAGCCGCTTTATCCTGTTCTACAGGGTCGCAGGCGAGCTGGATCCTATCCCAACTGACTACGGGTGAAAGGCGGGGTTCACCCTGGACAAGTCGCCAGGTCATCACAGGGCTGACACATAGACACAGACAACCATTCACACTCACATTCACACCTACGCTCAATTTAGAGTCACCAGTTAACCTAACCTGCATGTCTTTGGACTGTGGGGGAAACCGGAGCACCCGGAGGAAACCCACGCGGACACGGGGAGAACATGCAAACTCCACACAGAAAGGCCCTCGCCGGCCACGGGGCTCGAACCCAGACCTTCTTGCTGTGAGGCGACAGCGCTAACCACTACACCACCGTGCTGCCCACTTCAGACCCATTTAGAAAAAAAAGTGAATATTATTCTCCTAAAACTAGTAATCTTCATAGTAAAATAAGCACATTTTAATCAGTGTCTAAAATTAAAACAAACAATACTGAGATGTGAATGTTTGTTTATTTATTTGAAACTAGATCTAGTTTATTATTTCTTTGTAAACGTGTCTTCAAGAAACTTCAAGATAAATAACATTAGAATCTATTTTAAATTATACTAAAATATCTCCTGGTAAAATCATCACGGTGTATGTAATGTACCGTTACTGTATAAAGCAAGAAAAAAAAACCAGACTGTTTTTGTGTCAATAATATAATTGGCTTTTATTTATAATTGTACACAACACAATCACATTTATTTTACTGAAATCACTCCAAAAGACACAAACACACACACAGAAAAAAAGAGTGCTTATTCAGTTAAAAAGCTCAGCTTCACTGTCAGAAAATCTCCTGAATCTGAATTCATTACGTCTGGGGAAAAAATTTAATAATTGCACTTCTTGGCCACTTTATTAGGAACACCCCTTCATTCCCCCCCCCCCCCCCCCCCCCCCGCTGTTTTCTGCAGTTCTGTAATCAGCCGATCCCTCGACAGCAGCACGATGCATCAAATCCCACAGATACAAATCAAGAGCTTCAGTTAATCTTCACAATGTTCAAACATCAGAACGGGAAACACTGTGATCTCACAGTGAAGTGTGACTTTCTCTCACTGTGGTATGGGTGTTGGTTTGAGCCAGATGGACTGGTTTGAGTATTTCAGAAACTGATGATCTCCTCCTGGGGTTTTCACACACAACAGTCTCTAGAGTTTACACAGAAAAAATGGTGTGAAAAACAAAAAACATCGAACGGGTGAGCGACAGTTCTGTGGGTGGAAACAAACACCTTGTTGCTAAGAGAGGGTCAGAGGGAAATGGACAGATTGGTTCGAGATGTCTTTTTTGCCAGGAAGGATATAGTAACTCATATAATCACTCTTTACAACCGTGGTGAGCAGAAAAGCATCTGAGCATGCAACAGCAGAAGAACACATTGGGTTCCACTCCTGCAGCCAAGAACAGGGATCTTAGAACCAACAGCGAGTTCCTATTAAAGTGGCCGGGGAGTGAATATTCATAGTTTAAATATGAATATAATGATAAAAAGAAATCGGTGTTAATCTCAGATATTTAAATATATTGGCTCTGAATTCACATCTTTAAACATTTTAATTTTGTAATTGTTTTGTTTAAAAAAAAATCAAGCAGAACAAAAAATATTTTCAAATCAAAAGATTTGGAAATTTACAACAAAACATTCAGACAGTCGTCAGAAAGATGTGAATATAAGATGCTGAATTATGTTGTTTTTACGTTCCGAATTTTTTAAATTTAAAATGTCAAGTTTGAAAGAGGAACATTTACATCTATATATAATATTCAGTACATTTCCTCTAAAATCAGTGAATCAAGGTTCAGGCTCTGCTCAGTGATTTAACTCATTAAATAATAAAATCAGTTCATAAAAGTGAAAATTGTTGAATATTCATGTGACTGAATTGCAGTTTACTGCCAGTTCAATAATTATGAGAAATAAAGGACAGATTTAAAAACACACACAAACACAAAAAGAAAATGTTTTACACCACGGACTCGACACAAAAACTCCATCAGTCCAGAAACGCATCCTAAAGTTTCCTCACTGAGATCAAACACAAACACACGAGTCCTTTCCTGTGAGAAACTGTGAATATTTACAGAACCAATAAAACTCTGAGCTTTAATCATTTACTGGATTATTAACGTGTCCTTTGTGTGTCACCTCTTCAGTTCGTGATATCTGCATTTCCACCCTGTCTATGACACTGACTCATCACGCAGTAATCACACACTCATTTATTATAATCAGGGTTAAATCAGGATTCAGCACAGTGTGAGCTCGACTTCTGTCCGAGTGCCAACATCAGGTCTCGTTTATCATCTTTTTTGTTTTTTTTAATGATGTGTGTCAATATTTGTGTGTCCAAACAGAACTAAAAATTCCCAGTGATTTATAAAAGTTCACTCTGGTATGTTAATAAACACTAATCAGCTTTAATTATCATCAAGTGCCTTCACGGCACGTTTACATTTAGCCACGCCCACAAAACTCCATCACACACTCTGGGAAAAAGGGAACTAAACTGCACCTTCCCTTGTTGCTGGGATCTTATCCTCATGCTTTTGTCCTTTTGATATGTAGATTTCACCTAGTGGTGTGTGTGCAGTGTATTTTAAAAATTATTTCAGATCTGCAAAAGGACCCAAATTAGTTTCAGAGTAAATCTTTAAAGGCACACTACAGGTACCTGTCTAAGTAAAAGATGAATGTATGAAAGTACCAACCCTGTGCCAATGACAGGTACAGTTCAGTACCCTTTCTCTAAAAGTGCAGGCAAAGTTCATGGAGAGCTAAAACAAAACAAAACAAAACAAAAAAAAGACAAAATGGCATCTAAACAGTGAAAGAGCGCCTCCTAGGTGTGGAGTGCACTCAATCTTCCACTAATGCAGCTCAGCCACTGCAGCACATCAGTGACTACACGCACTAACTCCTCTTCTTTTTATAGGGCGCCATTACTTTTGTCCTGATTGAACGTCTAGTCTTATTGTCTTAATTTATTTTATACAAATTGATGTTTAAGGGGGCGGCACGGTGGGGTAGTGGTTAGCGCTGCTGCCTCACAGCAAGAAGGTCCGGGTTCGAGCCCCGTGGCCGGCGAGGGCCGTTCTGTGTGGAGTTTGCATGTTCTCCCCGTGTCCGCGTGGGTTTCCTCCGGGTGCTCCGGTTTCCCCCACAGTCCAAAGACATGCAGGTTAGGTTAACTGGTGACTCTAAATTGAGCGTAGGTGTGAATGTGAGTGTGAATGGTTGTCTGTGTCTATGTGTCAGCCCTGTGATGACCTGGCGACTTGTCCAGGGTGAACCCCGCCTTTCACCCGTAGTCAGCTGGGATAGGATCCAGCTCGCCTGCGACCCTGTAGAACAGGATAAAGCGGCTACAGATGATGATATGAGATGAGATGGTGTGTAAATGAAATAAATAAGTGATTTATACTGGACGTGAAAGTGTAACCCATATATAATATAAAATCGAAGGAACTCATCGATAACGGTACGATCAGCAGTTGAGGATCACCTTAGTGAGTCACTGAGACACAAATTCACACAAACCGAGGAGAGAAATGTTGGATACGAACAATTTTCCAGTGAACCATCTTTTCAATGCTCCTGTGAATGAATTCGGAATAAATGTGTTTGTATTCGGTGCAATAAATGATAAACGAGGTTCATTGCAGAAACAGAATGGTTCGATTTGTGTTGGGTTTAACCCCCAGATTTTAATTAATAAATAAGAAGGAACTTTTGTTCAAAAAAACAAAAACAAACAAACAAAAAAACCCTTTGGACCTCTTTGTGCTTAAAATCTACTTCTCATTCTCTCTAAAATGAACAGTTTTTCTGAACAGTAGTCAAAGCAATACGGAAGAAATCTAAAGTGCTAACGACAGATCAAACAGATTTTTACAAAACACGTTATAAATGTAGAGAGTTTATACAGTCGGAGATCCAGCTTAATGTTGATGAAGCTTTCCTTTTTTTGTCTGGTTTTTTTTCTTCCTTTTTCTTCAGTGCACAGCCCCAGACCTGACCTGCAGGGTTTAATGCTGAAATATAAATCTGTATAAATGCCCGTCTCGGAAAGCAGTTTTTAAAATGACTCCTAAACACACTCCGACATTTCTTTTTTTGTTCTGTTTTTTTTTTAGCAGGTCACTCCTAGTTTTTCTCCTGACTTTGTAGCATGTTCTGCCGTGTGGATCCGGTGCTGCTGACATCAGAACTGGACTGAGAATTCCTCTGCACCCAGTCCAGAGCGAAGACCCGCAACATGAGGAAAAATCCTGCACAGAGCACACAGTGTGTGTTCAGGAGTTAATTTCATCACGGACAGGTTCGTACAGTGGATGAGAAATCATTTAATTAACTAATTTCACAATTTCAAATTATTTTAAAAATCGTACAGCACTTGTTCATAAATTAATTTAATTTAAAATAATACATTTTTCATAATTTACAATTAATTCCCTATAACATTAAATCTTGTTTAAATGAAGGTTTTCAGACACACGCACTAAACTCCACACTGAATCACGAGCAGTTCAACAGCAGCAGTTTAGAAAGTAAACACACAGCAGGAACATTTTGTTCTGATTTCATCTGCACAGGAAATTTCTGCCACATAAACAATGGCGTTTACGACGCTGCCCTTCGGCTCGGTCTGTGTGGCAACAGGAAAGGAGAGAAACCGCCCAGAAACTCACCTTGTAACGAGTTAATGATGCAGAAGAGGAACAGGCTGGTTTCTGAGGTTCCAGAAGGAATGAAAATGACAGCCCAGGTGGAACCGAACAGACAGCTGAGACCCCAGATGCTGAGGAAGGTCATGCAGTTCGTCCTCCACTCATTGCGGTGACGGATCTTCCTGAACACCAGGAGAAGCATGACGAGGCCGGAGCTCACCACCATCAGCAGCAGCCCCGTGTTGATGATGTAGTGAGCGATCAGAGCCGAGGAAGAGTCCGTCATCCAACACCTGAACCGACATGCAACATCTGGATCATTATTATTCCTGAACAAATAATCCATGTTCACACACACTGTGCAATTAACCGTTATGCCTTACATGCGATATTCAGTTTCATCAGACTTCACCGTCTTCTTGCCGTAAACGTTTCCAATGGATCCCAGAATAATAACCGGCACAGCTGGAACACCTGGAACAGACGGGGAAATAGCAAAATTCCCCATCAAGGAAATACACGAATAAAAACACGGGTTCTTCATCCTTTCTTTCTTTCTTTCTTTCTTTCTTTCTTTCTTTCTTTCTTTCTTTCTTTCTTTTTCGACTCACATGAAGTACAGCTCTAATGAAAATTACAGAAATCACACTGCAGAGAATAAAAAGCATTTTAGTCTGTGAATCTTTTTTTTATTTTTAGTATTTTGATCTACAGGGTCTGAATTCACCTTTCTGAAAATTAAGTACTGAAGATTCAGCTTTAACAAATATGTATGTATGTATGTATAAATAAATAAATAAATAAATAAATGCACTTGTCACCCTTTATTTATGTGGCGGCAAAAACTCAAGGAAAACATCCTTTCTGCGAAATTTCTTCTATTTCTTATGAACCAAATTCTTTAAAAAAAGAAAGAAACAAGAAAACAAAAGGAGTTTAATTTTTTCCTGCGTGGACTGTTACTTGGAATACTTTAATGTTTAAATTAAAAAATTAAAAGCTGGTATATTCAAATATATTGTCTAAATTAATCTGTAAATTATTAATTTGGGCTAGTAGCGCTGGTGCAAATTGCTACTCTCACTCAGGATCTTTCTACTTTATTCTTCTTCTCATTATTATTATTATTATTATTATTATTATTCTCCTCCTAACTTTTTTTAGGACGCTATTTCTCCCTCAGTTTTCAACCAATCATCATCAAATTTCACATGAAGAATACCTCTGGGCTGAATTACGTTGCTATGACTTTTGGTGCTGATCTGGATCACTGATCCAGAATGATCCATGAAAAACAGGATTTTTTTCAATCACTTATAACTGTCAATTTTCAGGATTTATTCAATCAGTTTTTTTTTATTTTGTTCAGGGCGGTAGGGTGCAACTTTTCCTTGACCTTCAATTAACAAAGGTCAGCTAGCCTCAAATTACTGTGACTTTAGTCACAGTCTCTATTTAGTTGTTATTGAAAATGTTGCCTGAATAAAGATCAGGATTGCTTCAAGCGATAATAATAATAAAATCAATCAAGCTTTTCCCATTTGCCATATACATAAACAAAATTAAATAGTCACTCTCCCAGCATCATTATGAAACTTTCACACACCTTGCTCTGAAAATTAGCGAGTAAACGTACCGAATCCCAGCAGGTACCAGATCCATGTCTTTGGTGACGGAGTAAACACCATGTACAGCATCCAGAAGGTTTGAACCACTTCCACAGCCATCCAGCAGAGGACGCTGAGAAGTGCGTAGTGCAGAAGGCCACCGAAGAAGCGACACACACTTTCGGGCACAGTGTTAGCTACGGTGCCAGCGAAGACGAAGAGCACAAGGAGGAAGAACAGAGCCATTACCAGACCACGGTGCACCAGACTTGACTGGTTCTTCGATCTCCTAAAAAGAAAACAAAACAAAAAATAAGAATGCAAATTAGCACACAGTGTTTATTCTGCTCTTATGACACCTGTAAGCTGTTACACATGTTACAGTGATACAGTCAGAACGACCTCTGACCTCTGTCTGCACAGCCATATGAAGAGAATCGCACAGCTGACGATGGACACGGCACAGCACACCGCTGTAATGAGGGTCAGAGCCTCCAGGTGGCGCACGCTTCTCTGAGGGTCCATATCCTACAGCGACAGACGGAAATATAACCAGCATTAAGGTTTATTTCCTCACAAGGGCCTTTTAAAATCCAGCGTAATGAAGGTAAACTTATTTGAGGTCATCAAGGTGTAGTACAGTCAGTCCATAATTATTGGCACCCTTCAAAAGAATGGGAAAACTATTTCTATTCAATAATTATTATACACAACCCAAATATATGAGATATCTGTCTATCTAGTTTGCTAACTGCAGTCAGTGGAAAAAGTAAGTACACCCACCTTCAATTCTGTTTTTATTTATCAAGGCCAAAATAACAATTGTGTAGTCTTCACCAACGTCTATAAACAAACATATCTCTTCATATGACAATAAAAAAACACAACAGATTTCAATATGGAGTCATTTTCCCCCAAAAAAGTAAACCAACATTTAGAAACATTCAGATGGGAAAAATAAGTACACCCTATAATTCAGTAACCACCTTTAGCAACAATAACTTAAAGTAAATGTTTCTCTCACATCGTTTTGGAGAAATTTTGGCCCACTCTTCTTTACACTGATGTTTGAGGGCATTAGTTGATGCACAGCACTCTTACAATCTCACCACAGCATCTCGCTGGAGCTGAGGTCTGAACTTTGACTCATCCATTACAACACCTTGATATTTTCTTCTTTAGTCACTCAGATCTCAGCCTGCTGGTGTGTTTGGGATCATTGCCCTGTTGCAGGACCCGATTTTAGCCCCACGCAAGCTACTAGACAGATTTGTTGCAAGAATGTTCTGGTATAAAGTGGAGTTCCTTGTTGTCTCACTGACTGCAAGTTTCCCTGCAAAACAAATCCAAATCATCACCCCGTCCGCCACCATCCTTCACAGTTGTTATGAGATGTTTGTGGAGATACACAGTGTTTGGTTTTGGCCAAACAAGGAGCTGTGCAATGATGACCAAACATCTCCACATTTGTTTCATCAGTCCAGAGGATATTGTTCCAGAACTTTTGTGGTTTGTTCTGATGCAATTTTACAAACACAAGGTCATGCTCCATATACTTTTTGGAGAGAAGGAGGATTTCCCAAGTCACCCTTCCATGAAAGCCAAACTATTCATTTTTTTCTGACTGTGTCGTCATGAACATATACAGTTAATGTGCTTACAGACACCTGTAGATCATATGACGGCACTCTTGGCAACTGTCTAGAAGCCTCTTTGTTTATAAACAATCCTTCTCACTGTATTATCGCGAATTTCAATTTTTTGGAGATGGCCTTATAACCCTTCCCAGATTGATGAGCAGAAACAATTGCTTCTCTGAGGTCGTGGCTGATGTCTTTTCTTCTTGGAATGATGTAGATATCCACCTGAGGGCTCCAGAACATCAAACTACCAAAAGCTCTGCTTTTATCGAGGTAGTCACACTTCTTCCTGATTAATTAATCGTGTGCATTACACAAGTAACACCTGGCTGCTTTTTACTCTCTTAATGACTGTGGAAGTAGGAAGGGTGTACTTATTTTTTTCCACCTGGTTTCTGAAGGGTGGTCTACTTTTTGGGCAAAATGGCTCCATACTGAAATTTGTTGCATTTTTTATTGTCACCTGAGGTTATCTGTTTGTTTATAGAAATTGGTAAGGACAACAGAATTGTTATTTTGGCCCTGATAAATAAAAACACAGAAGGGAAGGAGGGTGTACTTTGTTTTGCAATGAAAATATCTGTCTATCAAAAATATTTGTTTTTTATTAATTAAAATAGTACAACCCCGATTCCAAAAAAGTTGGGACAAAGTACAAATTGTAAATAAAAGCGGAATGCAATAATTTACAAATCTCAGAAACTGATACTGTATTCACAATAGAACATAGACAACATATCAAATGTCGAAAGTGAGACATTTTGAAATTTCATGCCAAATATTGGCTCATTTGAAATTTCATGACAGCAACACATCTCAAAAAAGTTGGGACAGGGGCAATAAGAGGCTGGAAAAGTTAAAGGTACAAAAAAGGAACAGCTGGAGGACCAAATCGCAACTCATTAGGTCAATTGGCAATAGGTCATTAACATGACTGGGTATAAAAAGAGCATCTTGGAGTGGCAGCGGCTCTCAGAAGTAAAGATGGGAAGAGGATCACCAATCCCCCTAATTCTGCACCGACAAATAGTGAAGCAATATCAGAAAGGAGTTCAACAGTGTAAAATTGCAAAGAGTTTGAACATATCAGCATCTACAGTGCATAATATCATCAAAAGATTCAGAGAATCTGGAAGAATCTCTGTGCGTAAGGGTCAAGGCCGGAAAACCATACTGGGTGCCTGTGATCTTCGGGCCCTTAGACGGCACTGCATCACATACAGGCATGCTTCTGTATTGGAAATCACAAAATGGGCTCAGGAATATTTCCAGAGAACATTATCTGTGAGCACAATTCACCGTGCCATCCGCCGTTGCCAGCTAAAACTCTGTAGTTCAAAGAAGAAGCCGTATCTAAACATGATCCAGAAGCGCAGACGTCTTCTCTGGGCCAAGGCTCATTTAAAATGGACTGTGGCAAAGTGGAAAACTGTTCTGTGGTCAGACGAATCAAAATTTGAAGTTCTTTATGGAAATCAGGGACGCCGTGTCATTCGGACTAAAGAGAAGAAGGACGACCCGAGTTGTTATCAGCACTCAGTTCAGAAGCCTGCATCTCTGATGGTATGGGGTTGCATTAGTGCGTGTGGCATGGGCAGCTTACACATCTGGAAAGACACCATCAATGCTGAAAGGTATATCCAGGTTCTAGAGCAACATATGCTCCCATCCAGACGACGTCTCTTTCAGGGAAGACCTTGCATTTTCCAACATGACAATGCCAAACCACATACTGCATCAATTACAGCATCATGGCTGCGTAGAAGAAGGGTCCGGGTACTGAATTGGCCAGCCTGCAGTCCACATCTTTCACCCATAGAAAACATTTGGTGCATCATAAAATGGAAGATACAACAAAAAAGACCTAAGACAGTTGAGCAACTAGAATCCTACATTAGACAAGAATGGGTTAACATTCCTATCCCTAAACTTGAGCAACTTGTCTCCTCAGTCCCCAGACGTTTACAGACTGTTGTAAAGAGAAAAGGGGATGTCTCACAGTGGGAAACATGGCCTTGTCCCAACTTTTTTGAGATGTGGTGTTGTCATGAAATTTAAACTCACCTAATTTTCCTCTATAAATGATACATTTTCTCAGTTTAAACATTTGATATGTCATCTATGTTCTATTCTGAATAAAATATGGAATTTTGAAACTTCCACATCATTGCATTCTGTTTTTATTTACAATTTGTACTTTGTCCCAACTTTTTTGGAATTGGGGTTGTATTTTTATGCTTAGGATCCAGAGAATCTTTTTTGTTGTTGTTGTCTTTCTCCAAATAATCAGTTTCACACATCATACAGCATGATAGTTATTCATCTCATCTCATTATCTGTAGCCGCTTTATCCTGTTCTACAGGGTCGCAGGCAAGCTGGAGCCTATCCCAGCTGACTACGGGCGAAAGGCGGGGTTCACCCTGGACAAGTCGCCAGGTCATCACAGGGCTGACACATAGACACAGACAACCATTCACACTCACATTCACACCTACGCTCAATTTAGAGTCACCAGTTAACCTAACCTGCATGTCTTTGGACTGTGGGGGAAACCGGAGCACCCGGAGGAAACCCACGCGGACACGGGGAGAACATGCAAACTCCACACAGAAAGGCCCTCGCCGGCCCCGGGGCTCGAACCCGGACCTTCTTGCTGTGAGGCGACAGCGCTAACCACTACACCACCGTGCCACCCTGATAGTTATTATCGATAGTTATTTATTTTGTAATCTATTTTCTCTATAAATGCACCATGAGGAGTCTGAGGGAAACAGTACTTCAATGCACTGTTTTCTTGTATATGGACATATTGACAGTAAAACTCTTGAATGATCGCATTCCTCTGATCCAAACAGAAATACGCATTATTTATTACATTTTTTTACTATTTATTATTAATTAATATAACGTGACGCTTCAGTTTAAAATTCAGGAATTGACACCATCATTCAGTTTCCACTCTTAAATAAATAAATAAATAAATACAGGTTGTTGTTGTCCTGCACAAGTCAGGTTATGGATATACAAACACACAAACAGTAAAAAGGTCATGAACATGTTTAGTTTTGTCAGGAACGGAGCACATTATTATCGTACCGTCTGATACGAAGTTAAGCCTTGGTTGTAGATGAAGCTTTTAACAAAATACTGAGCTGAAATTTAATCAAGATCAACACAGAAATGAATATTTTGTGATGAAGATCTCAGTCTGTGGATCTGAACTCTATTAAACACTGTGATGAGAAACTGAAGACGACGTGGACATGTGCAAACCTGATAGAATGAAAGAGAATATCTAAATGTTGTGTGTGGATGCGTCTGCATCTCCAACCTTGTTAGACATCAGAGGAAGTCTCTCAGTGGGTGCTAATAATTATGAAACACCAACAACAAAAACAAAGCAAAAAAACAAAACAAAACCACACAGCAATTGCTGATGTTCTTTTCAATACTTGTTTTTCATTCATGCTCATGATGGGGTGCCAATAATTGTGCAGCTCTCTGTACGTGACTGAAATCATTCGATTGCTCTGTACGTTTCTTTCAGAACTCATCACTCACCACAAGAATAGCGAAGTACGTCAGGTGATTACAGCAGCATTCTGTCTCGATCGCGTTGAGGTGACGAGTTGTGCAACCCGTCTCCCGCCATGTAACCTCGTTATCTACACACCAGAGGAAAAAAGAAACGGGTGTTAGACACGCTGTCATGTCTCGTCTGATATCTCACACACACAATGAATGAAGAGTTTTTACCTTTTCTTGTATCCCAGGAAACACATTTTGTTCTCTCTGATTTCTGTTAAAAAACATCAAACAGTAAATAAAAGGAAGGAATAAAAGACTGTGAAAAGCGACGTGTGTGTGTGTGTGTGTGTGTGTGTGTGTGTGTGTGTGTGTGTGTGTGTACAGAATTAAATGCTTAAAACATAACACCTACTGTACACCAACACAGTACTCAGACACTCAAGCCACACTTACACGCATGAATTTCACTGCATTATTAAACGTGGTGTTTATTTTAAAGAAAGATGCCCTTTAAAGAAAGCACACTTTTCAAGCAAAAAAAGAAAAGAAAATTAATAAATTATGTTTTAAAATCAAAGAATAATAGATTGATTGATTGCTTTATTCCGAACAGTAAAGAAGATATAAAAACAAAAAACAAAAATAAAAATAAAAAATGCAATAATCAAAACATCGTCATAAACTGTGGAAGACGTTCAAATACTGTTAAAAAAAAAAAGAAACTTAATTAAAATAAACCATATCTGGACTCTGAATACTGGCTTCATACGTTCAGGAGAGCACCTGGGTGTAAAATCATCCAACTCCTGTTACAGTTTGTGGTGGACGTTTCTTCCAGGTTTCAACCAACAAAACTTTCAGTTCAATCACTCAAGAGGATCAACAGTCTACTCGTTTCTTCTCCACTGCATCTCCCAGATGTCTATAGCTTGGGTGGCCAACCCGCGGCTCGCGAGCCACATGCGGCTCTTTGCCCGGTGTCATGCGGCTCTTACGTTCATATCAAAGTTTGTGTTTGTGTTTTTTTTTTTATGTGCGTGTGCGCTTTGCTTGAGTTCAGTATGGTATTTTCGTCAAATGCATCTTCGCTTTGCTTGGGTATATTACGGTATTTTCAGGTCATGTCAAATGCGCATGTGCGTGAGATAATCGCTAAGTTTTTGGGCAAGGTGTGTCTTGTGTCAAGTAGCCTCTCAAAATGGCAATGAAAAAATGCACAGCAAAACGAAAATATGAAGACGAACATAGGACATTTTTAACAGAGTGGGAGAGTTTATACTTTTTTGTTGAACGTAATGGCAAGCCATTCTGCCTTATATGTCAGTCGTCATTAGCTCATTTCAAAGCTTCCCGCCTCCCTGAATAAGCAAGGAGCCAGATATGCAACACTAATTGAAAACCTGCACGAAAGCTTTGTAACCCGGTTCCGTGATATACAACTGAAAAGGCCACAGGTTACGTTCCTCGTCGACCCATTCAATGCGGAGATGGACTGTTTGAAAGCCCCGCTTGTCACAGATGAGGCTGCGGCTGAGTTGGAGATGATCGATCTTCGTGAGGAAGACCAACTGAAACCTGTTTTGAGGGAAGGCACCATTGAGTTTTGGAAAAGTGTGCCATTGGAAAAATACCCGAATGTGAAACGGGCTGCGCTTAAGATACTGTCAGTGTTTGGGTCAACATACGTCTGCGAGTCTGTGTTCTCTACCATGAAACACGTGAAGTCAAAGCATCGTTCTGTTCTGACTGAAACCCATGTGAAAGAACTGCTTCGAGTGGCAACAACGGAATACAAGGCAGATTTGAAGAGGATTGTTCAAGGCAAGGAATGTCAGAAGTCCCACTAAGCAACATGCATAGTAAGTGCACACAATATTGATTGCTGTAAATGACTGGCCTGTGGTATTAGTACTGACTGAAGGAGTAAATTTCTCTCATGTTGGCGTGTGACATTTACTATTAATCTGGCTGAGCAGAGGTGTGTGAGCGTGTGTGAGAGAGAGAGAGCGAGGGGGGGGCGATGTTCATGTGCGGTCATGTGTATGGTGTGGCTTTTTTTTGGTAATGCCATGAGTCCCACTAAGCAGCATGCATAGTAAGTGCACACAATGTTCATTGTTAAAAATGACTGGCCTCAGCCTGTGGTCTTAGTACTGTAGGAGTAAATATGTTGGTGTGTGACATTTACTATTAATCTGGCTGAGCAGAGGGGTGTGTGTGTGTGTGTGTGTGTGTGTGTGTGTGTGTGTGAGAGAGAGAGGAAGGGATGGGTGATGTTCGTGTGCCCATGTGTATGATGTGGCTCTTTGCGGTAATACAGTAAAAAATGTGGCTCTTGGTCTCCAACTGGTTGGCCACCCCTGGTCTATAGGCTTTAGTTTCAAAAGGCAGCTGGTGCTTTGGATCATTATCCTCCTGAACAAATCCAGGTCCATCTCTAGAATCGTTTCTCTGCTGATTTCTGGACGTCCGAACTCAGAACCACTCTGTACACTTCCGAGTTCCCAGCAGTAAACAGAAGCTCAGCAACACCACGATGGTGAAGATGGTGCTGGTGGAGCAGAAACAGCCGCACACTCCTCCAAGCTTCTAATTCTTCTCCTGAGTTTCTCCACACAAATGTCCACCATCAGCTCCATCCACGTTCCATCGGGATTCATCCAGAAGCAGCTGGCTTTCTGTGCATGTTCTTTTGCAAAGTTCATCCTTCTTGTTCTTGAGGCTGATGTCTTGAGGCTGTTTCTGAGGTCTGACTCTCCTCTGAACCTGTGTGTGTTGATCCTGTTTTGAATTGGATTTTCAGTCTTTCCTGCAGTTTCTCACCTGTTTTTCTTGATCCTACAGAACAACCACGTGGTGTAGATCATCACATTAACTACGGATAAACTGTGACAAACAACATAGGCGTCAAGTGTCCAGATATTTTTTTGTCAAATTTTGAACTGTATATCTGGTATTTTTATATTTGGAAACATATTGATCTATTTTTTGGGAAATGTTTTGCTTGGAAAGTGTGCTTGTGGTGTATCTTTAAAATAAGTGCCACTTGGTTTGACGTTGTTTTCTAATTCATACATTTGTAAATATATAAATATATTTTAGGCCTCTGTGGATGAAATACAGAAATACGAACAGCTCTGATTTTGTATTTCTCACATTCTTCAGCCACACACACACACACACACACACACACACACACACACACTCTGAAGTGGTTTTTCACTTTGACTGTTAAAAGGGGAAAAAGGAATAACAAGTCGCCTCTGCTTATAACACATACACACACACACAAACACACACACACACACACACACACACACACTCTCTCACCATGAGTCCCGGGTGATGAAACGTGATCCTGATGGGCTCTGGGAGGTTTATGATGATCTTGTTTTCCACTGAAATGCTAATAACGTCTTCTAAAATCCTGTAAGAACTTTTCTGCACACAGAGACACGTTACAGGTGAAAACATTTATTTCTTATTTGATCTTCGTCAGAATATCACCCTGAATTCATGAGGCAAAGAATTCTCAAACAAATTTCATCATGAAATTTTTTTAATAATAATAATAATAATAATAATAATAATAAGGCTGGCACGGTAGTGTAGTGGTTAGCGCTGTCGCCTCACAGCAAGAAGGTCCGGGTTCGAGTCCCGTGGCCGGCGAGGGCCTTTCTGTGCGGAGTTTGCATGTTCTCCCTGTGTCCGCGTGGGTTTCCTCCGGGTGCTCCGGTTTCCCCCACAGTCCAAAGACATGCAGGTTAGGTTAACTGGTGACTCTAAATTGAGCATAGGTGTGAATGTGAGTGTGAATGGTTGTCTGTGTCTATGTGTCAGCCCTGTGATGACCTGGCGACTTGTCCAGGGTGAACCCCGCCTTTCGCCCGTAGTCAGCTGGGATAGGATCCAGCTCGCCTGCGACCCTGTAGAACAGGATAAAGCGGCTACAGATAATGAGATGAGATGTAATCAGGAAATTGGTTTTACAAAACAGTAGAAAATAAAGGAAAATTTCAGGGTTCTATCAGAGAAAGTTTTTCCAAAGTTACTCTGAGCCAAATTCTCACTGTCACATACAGTGGGGCAAAAAAGTATTTAGTCGGTCACCAATTGTGCAAGTTCTCCCACTTAAAAAGATGAGAGAGGCCTGTAATTTTCATCATAGGTACACTTCAACTATGAAAGACAAAATGAGAAAAAAAAATCCAGAAAATCACATTGTCTGATTTTTAAAGAATTTATTTGCAAATTATGGTGGAAAATAAGTATTTGGTCAACACCAAAAGTTCATCTCAATACTTTGTTATATACCCTTTGTTGGCAATGACAGAGGTCAAACGTTTTCTGTAAGTCTTCACAAGGTTTTCACACACTGTTGCTGGTATTTTGGCCCATTCCTCCATGCAGATCTCCTCTAGAGCAGTGATGTTTTGGGGCTGTCTGTTAGGGTTTTGCTGGGATTCGAACCTGGTTCATTGGTGTGATAATCCAGCAAACCCCCACTAGGCCACCAGGGGGATGACTCAAATGCAGAGGCGTGAGGCGGAAGTAGAAAAAGAATCAAAAGGTTTATTTAAACTATATACACTATATACAGGGCAAAACAAAAGACAAAAAAAACCAAAGAGTATAATCCAAAAGAAAAGCAAAGTGCAAAAATTCAAAAGCTAAGAAGATCAAAAAACACAGTACAAAGGAAACTGGAGATAAACATAACAGCACAAAGACTCCGTGACAAGAGGACTCAACTCAGGGGTATAAATAGACAAACTAATTAAGGACACAGGTGAAGATAATTAGGCAATTAACACAAACACAAAACACAGGAACAGTGGCGGCCTCTAGAGGCCAAAATAAACACGACATGAAAAGGAAATAACAGCGGCCTCTAGAGGCCAAAACAGTCCTAGTCCTAACAGGACCCCCCCTCTAGGAGCGTCTCCTGACGTTCCCAGGGCGATCCGGATGGGCCGAATGGAAGTCCCGACATAGTTCTTTATCAAGGACATCCCGAGCAGGAACCCAGCAGCGCTCCTCAGGACCATAGCCCTCCCAGTCCACCAGATATTGCAACCCGCCGCGGACCCGGCGGGAGTCAAGCAGGCGATTCACAGTGAACACAGTCTGCCCCTGGAAGATGCGGGGGGGTGGGGGGTTCCTAGGGGCAGGGGCATACGTAGACGTCAGTACGGGCCGTAACAGGGAAACATGGAAAGTGGGGTTGATCCTCAGAGTCCGGGGCAACTGGAGCCGGTAGGAGACAGGGTTCACCCTGCGCACCACCTTGAAGGGGCCAATGTAGCGAGGAGCAAGCTTGCGGTTCTCCACCCGCAGTGGAAGGTCCTTAGTGGACAGCCAAACACGCTGCCCAGGGCGGAAAGCGTGTGCAGGTCTTCTATGGCGGTTGGCCTGAGTCTGGTTGGTTCTGGAGGTCTGTATGAGGGTCTTCCTGACCTTGCTCCAGGTCTTGCGACACCGTCTCACATATTGGTTGACCGAGGGCACCCCCGCGTCCTCCTCCTGGTCCGGGAACAGAGGTGGCTGGAACCCGAATTGGCACTGGAATGGCGACAGCTTGGTGGCCGATGACTGCAGGGTGTTGTGGGCGTACTCCGCCCATGGCAGCCAGGTGCTCCACGATGTCGGGTTATCCATAGCCAGGCCTCGCAGGGTGGTTTCCAGGTCCTGGTTGAGCCTCTCTGTCTGACCATTGGACTGTGGGTGAAACCCAGAGGAGAGGCTGGCAGTGGCTCCGATGACCTTGCAGAACCCGTGCCACACTCGGGAGGAGAACTGGGGCCCTCGGTCTGAGACGATGTCCTGTGGAAGACCAAAGACTCGGAAGACATGATTAAACAAAAGTTTCGCAGTTTCAAGAGCAGAGGGGAGTTTGCACAGTGGTATGAAGCGGCAGGCCTTGGAGAATCTGTCAACTAAGACCAAAATGACCGTGTTACCTTGTGACTCAGGGAGACCCGTGATAAAGTCGACTGCCACGTGGGACCAGGGACGCCGGGGAATGGTCAGAGGATGCAGGAGACCCTGGGGACGGTGTCGTGGGTTCTTGGTTCTGGTGCAAACCTCACAGGACAGGACAAATGACCTTACTTCCTTCTCCATGTTAGGCCACCAGAAGCGTCTTTTCAGGAAGTCCAGGGTCCTCCGAGCTCCCGGGTGGGCGGTGAGAGGGGAAGAGTGACCCCACTGGAGAACCTTGGCCCGGGCTTGATGTGGGACGTACAAGAGGCCTGGTGGCCCCGTCCCAGGACCGGGGTCCTGGCGTTGGGCTCGTCGGACAGCCTCCTCAATACCCCAGCGGACAGGGGCCACAATCCGGGACACAGGGATAATAGGCCCGACTTCATTTTCCCTGTTAGTGGCAGAGAACAGTCTGGACAGTGCGTCAGGTTTGGTGTTCTTGGAGCCGGGGCGGTATGAGAGGGTGAAGTCAAACCGACTGAAAAACAGGGCCCACCTAGCCTGTCGAGGGTTCAGTCTCTTGGCTTGCTGGAGGTACTCCAGGTTCTTGTGGTCAGTCCAAACCAGGAATGGATGTTGTGCTCCCTCCAGCCAGTGCCTCCACTCCTCAAGGGCCAGTTTGACCGCTAGCAGTTCTCGATCCCCCACATCGTACCGGGACTCAGCAGGACTCAGGCGGTGGGAGAAGTAAGCGCAGGGGTGCAGCTTTCCTTCCGAACGTTGAGAGAGCACCGCGCCGACACCACTGTCCGAGGCGTCCACCTCCACGATGAATGGTTGGGAGGTGTCCGGGAGAACCAGAATGGGTGCCGTGCAGAAGCGGTCCTTGAGGTCTTTGAACGCCTTTTCTGCCTGAGGAGACCAGCCATAAGATCCACCTGTCCCTTTGGTGAGGTCTGACATGGGTGCTGCCACAGAACTGAAGTTCCTGATGAACTTGCGGTAGAAGTTAGCGAATCCTAAGAACCGCTGAACCTCCTTAACGGACTTGGGAGTAGGCCAATCCCGGACGGCCAGGGTCTTGGCAGGGTCCATTTGGAGTTGGCCTGTCCGTACAATAAATCCCAGAAAGGAGACCTCGGGAACATGAAATTCGCATTTCTGGGCCTTGGCGAACAGATTGTTCTGTAGCAGCCTCTGGAGAACCTGGCGGACATGGTGGCGGTGCTCCTGCACGGTCTTGGAAAAGATAAGGATGTCGTCGAGGTAGACAAAAACGTATAGGTTAATCATGTCCCTTAAGACGTCGTTGATTAGGGCCTGAAAAACAGCTGGTGCGTTGGTGAGTCCGAAGGGCATCACCTGGTATTCGTAGTGCCCAGACGGGGTGTTAAAGGCAGTCTTCCACTCGTCTCCCTGTCGGATACGGATGAGGTGGTATGCGTTCCGTAGGTCCAACTTGGTGAAGACGGTGGCGCCTTGGAGCAGGTCGAAAGCTGTGGACATCAGCGGAAGGGGATATCGGTTGCGCACAGTGATCTTATTCAGGCCCCTGTAATCAATACATGGTCGGAGCCCCCCATCCTTCTTGCCGACAAAGAAGAAGCCGGCTCCAGCAGGTGAAGTGGAGGGTCGAATAAACCCAGAGACCAGGGCATCTTTGAGGTATTCCTCCATGGCCTTGCGTTCTGGCTGAGAGAGTGAAAACAGTCTGCCACGAGGAGGGGTAGTCCCAGGGAGCAAGTCGATGGCACAGTCGTAGGCCCGGTGCGGAGGAAGAACGGCGGCCCTGCTCTTGCTGAATACCTCCTTGAGATCCCAGTACTCTGTGGGAACTTGAGATAACTCGGTGAGATCAGGGGGCTCGGCAGGAGACACAGGAGAGCTAGAGAGCAGACAAGAGGCATGGCATGCAGGGCCCCATTCCACAACCTGGCTTGTTACCCAGTCTATGCGAGGGTTGTGGCGAGTAAGCCAAGGAAGGCCTAGAATAACTGGGAACTCAGGTGAAGGAATCAGGTGCAGGGATATTTCTTCCTTGTGACCTTGAGACTGGAGGAAGACTGGAGAAGTGACTTGGGTGACTCTTCCATCACCTAACGCTTGGCCATCGAGGGCAGACACAGACAGTGGGACTTCAAGAGGTGCAGTCGGAATATTGATGCTTTGGGCGAAGTGAATATCCATAAAGTTCCCAGCCGCCCCTGAGTCTATCAAAGCTTGACAAGAGTGGACAGACTCACCCCAGGAGATGGAGACCGGGATGTAGATTCCTTGGCCAGGGAGTCCGGGAGAGAGGGTAGGCCCCGTCACAACCCTCCCTCGGCTGGACGGGGCGGTCCTTTTCCCAAGAGTTCGGGACATGATGCTCGGAAGTGACCAGGCTTGCCACAGTAGATGCAGCACTTGTCCCTCCTTCTGCGCTCCCTCTCAGATGCGGAGAGGCGAGTACGACCCACTTGCATGGGTTCTGGACAGTCACTGAAGGAGGTAGACGGTCTCCAGGTAGAGGTAGGGAGGCTGGGGGGGCTCAAGGCTTGGTGGCGTTCTCTCATCCTGTTGTCCAGACGAATAGCATGTGAGATGAGGGTTTCGAGGTCACTTGGGCATCCAATAGAGGCCAGACCGTCCTTGATGGGGTCAGACAGACCATGGTGGAAGGCTGACACCAGGGCAGTCTCGTTCCATCCACTTACTGCTGCGAGTGTTCGGAACGAGATGGCGTAATCTGCGACGCTTCCTCCTTGCCGGATGGACATGAGCTTTCGGGCTGCGTCGGTACTGATGTCTGCCTGATCGAAGACCCGAAGCATCTCTTCAGAAAACAGCTGGAAATCAAAGCACTCAGGTCCCTGTCTTTGCCAGATAGCAGTAGCCCAGGCTCGCGCCTTACCAGCTAATAAGGTGATCACAAAGGCAATCTTGCGGCGATCCGTAGTGTAGGTGGTAGGCTGAAGCTCAAAGGTGAGTTGACACTGGGTAAGGAACTCTCGGCACTCACTGTGCTTGCCGTCATACCTCTGTGGTGCAGGAAGGCTGGGTTCGCGAGGTGAAGAAGGCAGCATTGCAGGAGGCACTGGAGCAGGAGTGGGAGCTGGATCAGGAGCAGGAACTGGATCAGGAGATGCAGGCAGAGATGTCAGCTGTGCCAGGGTTTTCCCAATTTGCTGAAGCAGTTCCTCGTGGCGAGCGAGGGCCTCACGTTGGCTGGTGAGCGTACGTCCATGAGCGTCCATGGTCGCTCCGAAGCGTGTCAAAGCTGCCATAATTCCCTGAAGGTTGGCCAGGTAGACAGTTGAAGCAGCCTCTGCTGAGTCGGTCATGACGGAGTCTTTCTGTTAGGGTTTTGCTGGGATTCGAACCTGGTTCGTTGGTGTGATAATCCAGCAAACCCCCACTAGGCCACCAGGGGGATGACTCAAATGCAGAGGCGTGAGGCGGAAGTAGAAAAAGAATCAAAAGGTTTATTTAAACTATATACACTATATACAGGGCAAAACAAAAGACAAAAAAAACCAAAGAGTATAATCCAAAAGAAAAGCAAAGTGCAAAAATTCAAAAGCTAAGAAGATCAAAAAACACAGTACAAAGGAAACTGGAGATAAACATAACAGCACAAAGACTCCGTGACAAGAGGACTCAACTCAGGGGTATAAATAGACAAACTAATTAAGGACACAGGTGAAGATAATTAGGCAATTAACACAAACACAAAACACAGGAACAGTGGCGGCCTCTAGAGGCCAAAATAAACACGACATGAAAAGGAAATAACAGCGGCCTCTAGAGGCCAAAACAGTCCTAGTCCTAACACTGTCGCTGGGCAACACGGACTTTCAACTCCCTCCAAAGATTTTCTATGGGGTTGAGATCTGGAGACTGGCTAGGCCACTTCAGGACCTTGAAATGCTTCTTACGAAGCCACTCCTTCGTTGCCCGGGCGGTGTGTTTGGGATCATTGTCATGCTGAAAGACCCAGCCACGTTTCATCTTCAATGCCCTTGCTGATGGAAGGAGGTTTTCACTCAAAATCTCATGATACATGGCCCCATTCATTCTTTCCTTTACACGGATCAGTCGTCCTGGTCCCTTTGCAGAAAAACAGCCCCAAAGCATGATGTTTCCACCCCCATGCTTCACAGTAGGTATGGTGTTCTTTGGATGCAATTCAGCATTCTTTCTCCTCCAAACACGACAAGTTGAGTTTTTACCAAAAAGTTCTATTTTGGTTTCATCTGACCATATGACATTCTCCCAATCCTCTTCTGGATCATCCAAATGCTCTCTAGCAAACTTCAGACGGGCCTGGACATGTACTGGCTTAAGCAGGGGGACACGTCTGGCACTGCAGGATTTGAGTCCCTGGCGGCGTAGTGTGTTACTGATGGTAGTAGCCTTTGTTACTTTGGTCCCAGCTCTCTGCAGGTCATTCACTAGGTCCCCCTGTGTGGTTCTGGGATTTTTGCTCACCGTTCTTATGATCATTTTGACCCCACGGGGTGAGATCTTGCGTGGAGCCCCAGATCGAGGGAGATTATCAGTGGTCTTGTATGTCTTCCATTTTCTAATAAATTGCTCCCACAGTTGATTTCTTCACACCAAGCTGCTTATCTATTGCAGATTCAGTCTTCCCAGCCTGGTGCAGGTCTACAATTTTGTTTCTGGTGTCCTTTGACAGCTCTTTGGTCTTGGCCATAGTGGAGTTTGGAGTGTGACTGTTTGAGGTTGTGGACAGGTGTCTTTTATACCGATAACGAGTTCAAACAGGTGCCATTAATACAGGTAACGAGTGGAGGACAGAGGAGCCTCTTAAAGAAGAAGTTACAGGTCTGTGAGAGCCAGAAATCTTGCTTGTTTGTAGGTGACCAAATACTTATTTTACCGAGGAATTTACCAATTAATTCATTAAAAATCCTACAATGTGATTTCCTGGATTCTTTCCCCCCATTCTGTCTCTCATAGTTGAAGTGTACCTATGATAAAAATTACAGGCCTCTCTCATCTTTTTAAGTGGGAGAACTTGCACAATTGGTGGCTGACTAAATACTTTTTTGCCCCACTGTAAATAAAATCAGGAGCTGAATTTTCTACTGCATGGATTTTTCCACCTAAATATTTAAAGCAAAATGTCAACTTCAAAAAAAGTCCATGCAGAGCTGGTACATTCAAATATATTGTAAGTAAATACATTTCTTCAATCATACACCAATCAGCCATAACATTAAACCCAAGGACAGGTGAAGAAGTGAATTATGTTGATGATCTCATTACAGTGGCACCTGTCGAGGGGCGGGGTTTATTAGGCAGAAAGAGAACAGTCAGTTCTTGAAGATGATGTGTTGGAAGCAGGAAAAATGGGCGAGTGTAAGCATCTGAGCGACTTTGACAAGGGCCAGATTGTGATGGCTAGATGACTGCACACCACTGCACACCAGGAACAGGAACACCCCACAAGATGTGCCATTTTGGAGATGTTCAGACCCAGTCACCTAACCATCACAATTTGTCAAAGTCGCTCAGATCCTTACGTTCACCCATTTTTCCTGCTTCCAACACAACAACTTCAAGTGCCACTGTAATGAGATCATCAACGTTATTCACTTCTTCACCTGTCAGTGGGTTTAATGTTATGGCTGATCGGTGTGTATTTAACAGTTATTCCATGAAATCGAGTCGTACATGAGCTGATAGCTATAATCCATGTATAATGAGATTGAGTGGAATAACTGTTTTATTCTATCCGCCTTCACTGGGTTTTGAGAAACAGAGCATTTTTATTTTTATTTTTAGTAAATTCAATAAATAAAACCTTTATACAAAACGTCCGACAAAATTATTTCCGCTCAGGCGGACTTCTCAAAAACCTATCGATGGCAGTGCGAATTGACTTTAATGTTGTTTTTTTGTAGAAAGTACCGTATTGCTATCATGCTGAGGTATAGAATAGCTTTAGATGTTTATTTAATTCTTCCTTGGACATTTCAGTTCTGTAATTTTCAAACTTCTTTGAGCTTTTGAACCAATCTAAAATAATTCAACAAATTTTAATGCTTAAAGATGAAGAATGTAAACAAACCGGCAAAATGACAGGAGCAATTTGTAAAAAATGCAATAATAATAATAATAATAATAATAATAATCCTTGAAAAATAAAAAGACACGCTCTTACCATCAAATATTTTTATTCCATATTTTGTTGCTTTTTTTTGTAATTTTTTGGGGTTTTGTTTTCGAGTAGAATTTTTATTTCATCCTCAGTTGGTTCAGCAACACGCGCCGCCATTCTGTTTTTCTCTACTCAAGGTATATGAACTGATATCCTAGTAGTAGAGTAGCCAATCAGAGCGTGCGATTGCTCATATCCAGTGAATGTGAAGAGAATATAAAACATATTAAATTAATTCACCTTCTACTTGTAGAATTAGAAATAAATAAAGATGCCTGATACATTCAGAAAATTATAAATGAACCAAATTTAATTCATAATATAATTTATTATTGTAAGAAATGCAGAAAGAGTACTGTACCTGGAAAAACATGCTGTTATTGTAGTAGCTACACACCACTTTGGATGTCTTGCTTTCTTCAGGTTTGAGGCAGGCGGGTAAGTAAATTGATGGGATCGTTTCTCGTGATGCACCATCCGCAACCTGGAGTGTCATATTGATATAAACATTACATTTACACTCAGCTCTGTAGCTATTTGGGCATTAACGTAGTTGTTATTTTAGATGTATATCACCGCAAACCGTCCGATTACTTTTGGCCAGGGGTGGGGGTGGGGTGGGGGTGTGAGCTACATATAAACGTGCTGTAATTTCTACACCGTTCAACTGATTTGGATGTAAATTCCCCTTACATTAAAGCTGAAAGTCTTTTGAGCTCATATTCATGATTTAATTTCACCTCCACCGTACAGTGGTACACAACTAAAATAACAATAACTTCAATATCAATATCCAAATATTTATTGACCTGACTGTTAGGCGTGTAATGATATATTGTGTGATGACAAATTGTGATAAAAATGTATTTAAATCGATGAAATAAGAAATGAATGGTGATTATTATCAGGCTGCCTTATCTTTTCATTGTTCCTGGCTGTAATTGTGTTGTTTAGACAGCAGAGGGTGCAATAACATACAATAGCAGGAATATGCATGACTTCACTGTAGGCAGAAGTAACACAGCTCTAATGCTGCAAACACAGAAATCAGAGGTAAAATGTGAAGGAGCTGCTGTGTGATTGTGTACAAATAGATTTAACAAGAACTCAGAGCTCTCTCTCTCTTTTTAAAGATGGCTGAAAGATAAAGAAAAGAGAAGCAAATGGAGGCAGAACAAATGTTCATAAAGATTAAGTAAGAAAAGGAATATTTGCTATTAACTTTTTATTTTGACTAAAAGGAATATTTTAGATAATATTCTATTATATTTTACTCTGACCTTTACAAATGTGGGTAAATAATTACTGTTGGTTATTCAGAAAATGAAACAAAAGTTGTTGGTTTTTTAAATTCAACAAAAAGAATATTTAAGTTGATAAAGAATAGGAAAATAAATGTTGCTTCTTTTGGTAATAACATTTTCCTCATTTAATTTTTTTCAAAAAATATTGTCGGAAAATCGCGAATCGGGTGAATCGTTACACGCCTACTGACTGTATAAACAGCAAAACTGTGCAGATGAATAGAAAAGAAAAGGACGCAGCTTACAGGCAGAATGACATTAGTTCCTCCAAAATCTTCCTTCATCTCGATCACGGTGCTCTGAACACATGGCAGATACACAGAACCGACCTCTCCAGAGCTCATCACAGCCTCCTCGAGCCTACACACACACACACACACACTTATTATGAATATTATCATAAACAGACACTTTGGGATCACCAGGACAGAGAGCTTATCAGTTATTTTTTAACATTCTCCGAAATAACTTTACTCCGGAATAATTACTAATGGATTACAATATGATATCTTTGTAATGATTGACTCAGAATTATGTTGTTTAATTAAGGAATGATTTACTTTCTACTGATAACAGATCGTTTCATTAACACAGTCTTTCTTTCTGTGGGTGATTGATTTTCAAGTTTGCATATTTTTACACACGCAAACCTTTAATCCGTGCCTCAATATTTCATTCATTTAAATCCAGTCCTAAGAACATTTATAAAGCCATTGTGTGTTTTTTTTCCTTGTGTATAAGTACAGATTGCACCCTGTGTCGCCCCAAAACACACTTAGTTTCCTGGAATTTGTGAATGCTCTTCCTGTTTGAGACCAAACGCTCACTGTTCGCAGAAACACTTTTCTTCATCATATTTCTTTTGTGGTTTGCATTTTGACTGACAGTCAAGCCATGTTTTAATCCACTTGTCAAGGTTCACATCTTATCATATGTTGGAACCAGAGTAGATCAGATTAGAGACATGTGTAATTTAGATTTAAAGCTTACATGTTCGCTCCTCTGGATTTCTGAGCTGCCCTGTTGCAGAAGAATTCCTCTGAAAGTCAAGTGATCTATTAGACTCCATTTATTAAAGAGAAAGATTCAGAAATAGAAATAAATTTAGATCAGATGTAAGTGTATGGAAACTTACTGCAGTCAATCCTTTCACCGTTAAACCCGTAATCCGCCATGACTTTGCTGCTCAGTAGGTCCCCGTGCAAGCTGCCGTTCTCGATTCCATACTGCGAGGAAAATTTCTGATGACCAGGAGAGAGATGGGTGCAGCAGAGGGTCTGGAGTCCATGAGCACTACAGAGCGTGAAGTTCTTCCCATCCAGCTTCACCATCAGCTGGTCCAGCAGTGGCTCCCAGAACACACAGAAGGAACTGGAGTTACCTTGAGAAGTAGTCAGAGGCAGAACCTCAGAGCGAACGCACTGAGCTGTGATCGATCCGCGGATGGACAGCGTGCTGGCGTTGGCTGAGACATCGATCCTCTCACATCCACTCTTTAAATCAACATCCACCGTTAGCGAGTGGCCACTGTGCAGCCACGTTCCACACATCATAAAATCTCGGTCACCGTCTGTTGCTGCTCAAGAAAAAAACAAATAAAAACACACAAAGAGAGAAGATTTACCATACGGTGATTAAAATATTTATGATGAACTGAGTTGACAGATTATTTATCACACACACACAGCGGCGCGGGAAGACATTGTCGGCAGGGGGTGCTGTGACGTGACCTGGGACATTTTTTTGAAGGGGGGTCTGGGGGTCCTCCCCCAGAAAATTTTGTATTTCTTAGATGCAATTTCCTGCATTTTAACCAATCAGGCGTCCGAAATCCTTTTAAGCTTGCAATTGCAATATTTCGTTAAACTGCCTACTACTTATAGGCCTAATCCGTAAAAACGACGTTTTTTTTTTTTTTGAGTGTATGACGGAAGAATCTGAAGCCTGTCTGTCAATGACAATTCTCAGTTAACACGATTACGAAGGACAGGTTATTTTAGAAGCAGAAGCGCACAGCTGTGGTTTAACAGTCGCAGGTTTTACATCTGCTCTAGATAAACTGAAGGAGACGCAGATTCCACCCGATTACAGCCTTACATACCCAGATCCAGTCAAGCGAGTGTGCATTTCAAATACAGTAGTTAGTCGCATGCACGCACACACACACACACACACACACACACGAAAAAGAACAACACTCTCGCTGGAACAACACAAACACCATGGTTCTCTCAATCAACAGACGGAAATCCATGAACCCACTCATCCTACTACTATGGGTTAGTGACACTAACTTAGTGTTCTATTGCAAAAATCACTCATAAAAGTGATGCAGCGGTATTTCACACTCTCCATTAAGAAAAGTAAAAGTAAAACATGATGAGCATGGACACACCGTTTTAAACGAACATTTTTTAAGACTGTAGTTACATCTGAGTCAACTTCAAAGCACGATGCTAGCAACACCTGCACTTGTTCAAGGCATACCAAATAGGCTCAAGTGAACACGACACAGCGGGCAAAATTAATAACCAAATGGCCTTACCTTAAAACGCTGTCTTGATCATATGACTTCTTGCAATTATTCCACTTAAATCCACACGGTTCTCTTCTGAGACATAGTAACTATTAAGTATCAACTAACTAACTAACTAACTAACTAACTAACTAACTAACTAACTAACTAACTAACTAACTAACTAACTAACTAACTAACTAACTAACTCTTACTCTTCTCTACAGACAGTCGACTCGTACTCGCTTCCTGTTGTAATTTCGCGCGCTGAAAAGCTGAACGTCAACGTCACGACAAAAAAAATTCTGATGGTCCACTAGGCTACATATTAAGTTATAAGTTTTAATTAAATCCTTTTTTAAATAACTAAAATGTAGCCCTCATCATCCTACATCTAAAACATGACATATAAAATCAGCAGAGCCAAATGAAAACAAATAAATAAACAAATATATTTTCACGTAAGTTTTGTTTTATGTTCATGTCAGTTTTGAGGGTCCACCACCAGGGGGTGCTGCCGCACCCCCCGCACCCCCGGTTCCCGCGCCGGTGCACACACATCGTTTCTACACTGATCTCTCCTGAACATCAACTGTCCTGTGATATTCTCTCTAAAAATAATACACAAGTACAGATTTCCCCTTGGGATTAATAAAGTTAAGGTTAATAAAGAAAATCTGAATTCCATACACGCAGGTTCAAAATGGTGGCTGCAACCACAGATTCAGATATTTTTATTATGTTACGTTACAACACTCCAGTGGAGAAGATCAGCGCTTTTAAGATGCATATTATGCCATCGTACAGAGATACCTGCGAATGAGGAACTGATCTTGTATAAGACATCTGATCTTCATGAAGTTCTCAGTGCAAGTGCTTGCACCACAAAGCTGAGCTAATTATTACACTGTTCCTGTCCTGCACACATCCAGTTTTAGAGGTCATCTTCTCTGAGGACTACAACACCCTTTTCTCACAACCACCACATGTAAAACAGGAAACTGAACCAATCATGTTGATCTTCACACAGGTCTGAAAATTTAGATCTTCCACACTTGATATAGATCATACCAGGTTTCAGCTAAAATGAACCCCAGAACCAAAAAAAAAAAAAAAAAAAAAAAAAAACAGATTCTTCAGTGGTTCTGTAGGTAGATTAAGGCTGCTAAGTTTCTAAAGGACATGAAACTGTCTGTGAAATTAAAACCTTGAACCAAAGAACCTTTGAGCTTGAGCATTGTTTTGTTCTACAGGCTGATGGTGGAGGTATGAGGACATAAGAAACATTTTGCTGATATCCAATGAAGAATATCTAAACTCCACCACACTGCTAACTGACTTCATCCCATCACAGCTTCTGTTTATCCTCATTCCAGCACATACATCACACCACAAAATAAATATTATAAACGCATGGTTTGGGGAACATGATGGTAAGGTTTTGTTGCTTTAGTAACCTGCAGTAATTGTCAGATTGTTTGGAACAAGGTGGAGAAAACTGATTGTCTGCAAAATATATATACATATACACACTAAAAAAAACCCCCTACAAATATATATTCACAGTAACCCCATTTCTAAAAAAGTTGGGACATTTTCCAAGATGCCAGGCCACATTCGGCACGAGCTACAACAGCATGGCTTCATAGACACAGAGTGTGTGCGCTTGACTGGCCTGCTGCCAGTCCAGATCTGTCTCCTATTGAGAATGTATAGAGCATCATGAAGAGGAGAATCAGACAACGGAGACCACAGACTGTTGAGCAGCTGAAGTCTTGTATCAAGAAAGAATGGAGAAAAATTCCAATTGCAAAACTGCAACAATTCGCATCCTCAGATCCCATACGATTAAAAAGTGTTATTAAAGGAAAGGTGATGGAACACAACAGTAATAACGCCTCTGTCCCAACTTTTTTTGAGTGTTTCAGGCATCAAGTTCTAACTTTGTTTATATTTACAAAATACAGTTAAGTTGGTCAGTAAAGCTATTGAAAATCTTTTCTTTGTACTTTTGTCAGTTAAATAAAGGTTCACGTGAATTAACAAATCACACGCTTTTGTTTTTATTGCATTTCGGAAAATATCCCAACTTTTCTGGAAATGGGGTTAGTATTTGTACAATCACACAACAGCTCGTTCCCATTCCAGATCTGATTTTTGTGTTTTCATGGCATTATAACTGTGTTACTTCCGCCTACAGTGAAGTCAAATGCATTCCCACTATTGCACGTTATTGCACCCTCTACTGTCTAAACAACACAATTACAACTCGGAAAAACGAAGAGATTACACAGTCTGATAATAATCACAATTCATTTTTTATTTCATCAACCCAAATCATCATAACTTTGTACTGCGATTTATCATCACATGATATATCATTACACAGGAAATTTACCTGAGTAACATTTACTCAAATTGAAGAAAATATTACTCTACACCAGATAACATTTGGTCTAAAAAGAGTAAAAGTTACTCTTTTGATAGAGCTGTTTTTCCAGAGTCAATTCTCCTCAATTCAGTGTTCATATTTTACTCTTTGTGGTGGTATTTGACTTTATTCAGTGCGTCTTGAAATTAACTCTTGTACTATTTTACTCAGTTCAGAGCCACAGTCAACTCTGTTACACAATTACTCTGTAATTTTGCTCCCACTCCAAATTTCACTCTCTAAACTCAAAATAGAGCAAAAGTAACTATTTTTTAAGAAAATACTTTTAACTCTGGAAAAATTGCTCAATCATTTTTCCTGTGTACATCCCTACAATCCAGCGTTCGCCTATTCAGGAAATCACAGAGAAACATGGTGCGAAGCACGACTAGGACATTCCTAAGAACCTGAACACTCAATGTGCATCCTGAATAAGATAATACACTTCACTACAAATGTTAATTTGCTTTAACTGGTGTTTATTGCAGTTATAATGCGACATTTCATTTACTCACCCTGAGCACAAACGGTTATCATAAGGACAAGCAACAGGTTTCCAATCCTCTGATCCATCACAGCAGCTCTTCTGCAAAACAAACAAGAGACACAATCATTTTAAAATGAGCAAGCTTTACTTCCTGAGTGTAGCGTCACACCCTGGGAGTGGATGTTTATCAGCAACAACACACTGGATTGGAAAATATACTCCAAACGCCTCAAACCAACAGGATGGATCTGACGACTTCCTCGGTTTACTGACACACACAGATATGATGTCATGCTTAGGTGTTTAGGTGGAGAACTGTATTTTTAACACGTTCTATTTTGAAGCAGACTCTGAATATTTTAAGAAGCGTGTGTTACTTTTTATAGCTCTTCACTCAGGGTTACATTTTAATCCTCCGTTCGAGGGTGAAGTCTCCAACCTGAAACTGTCACATGTTCACAAGACGCTCTCAAATCATTCAGCCCAGACTTCAGTCAGCGATGAAAGGAAGGAAAATTCACTACCTTATACCAAGACGTTGGCGGTGTCTGATGACTCAAAGAGTGAAAATGACTCTGAATTAGGATTTATTTCAGGTTTCAGAGTATGTGAACTCATCATGCTGTAGGTAATCTAGCTCACGATTAGTAGGTCACTGTGTATAAAAGCTTCTGTCACATGACTAAAACTCAACGTAGGTCTGAGTTTTGTTTTGCATTTCCATCCACAAAAGAAAAAAAGACGAAGCAGATTCGTGTTAAAATCTCTCATGGGTTAAAACAGAAAAGTTCAATTTATATGCAAAATGAAAACAGGTTTATTTCTAATTAATGCATTTGTTCTAATATGTTATCGTTTCTATAGTAACAACTCGTTCACATGGGCGTGTACAGAGAACACTCTGCTCATAATAAATAAATAAATAAATAAATAAATAAAATGTGAAATATGTGTAACACATTTAACAATAACTCCGGTCATGTTTTATTGTATGAGACTTGCAAGATTGTTTTGTGTTAAATGCAAACAGGAAATAAATGTGTTAATTAATGGCTGTGTCTGTGCATTATAACACAGTGGTTTCGCTTCTACACAAACCTCAGCATAATTACAGACTCAAGAAATGAGTTTTTAAGCATCAACTGACACAGTAAGCTCATTATCATACAGTACCCTAATGATTCTCAAACACTTTCTGAAATCCTCTGTGAATGAGAACGTGAATAAAAGTGTTTTGATTCATTTGTGCATGGTTAGTGCACGCAAAGTGCTTCATTATTTCATGAATATTTCACGTCAAGAAAATCACGTCTAATTACTTAAGAAATAATGAAGCATGTATGTTTATTTGGTGCGCACAAACGAATCAGACGTGTTTGGAGTCATTTGGGTGTTAACGGGGTGCTGAGTCATTAAAACATCATTAAAGGGATCCTCCAGCGGACTGACTCTTAAACTTACTTTAAGTGAAAGCATTTGTAGATTTCAACAGTCAAACATTAATTTTCAGAGACCAAACAGTGTTCTATAAAAATTAATTTTTATTAAAATACCAGACGGGCCTCCCGCAGAAGTGGCGTATGCAATGACGTGGCGTAGTGGAAGCTTGGAGCTACTCAGCTGTTTATATCCTCTGCTTACATCACGGTTTTGTTAGTAGAGTTTGAACGAATCATCTAATGAGACGCTTTCATCTCCCAAAAAAAGGACGTGAGCAATGAGCTGCAGAGCATCACTGGGAAAAAGGACAAACTGATGAGACCACAACCAGCTCAGAAAGTCATTCTGTGGGAAAAACAGTCTTTAGTGCATCAGTGTCGGTTCGATTAGTGAAATCAGTTTCAGAAGCAAAAAGCGAAAGAGTGCAGTGAGAGATGAAGAAAAATGTGACACCACACACAGTGCGTTTCATCTGAGAGTCAAGTGATGATGAGTGTGGTCACATACAGCAACCTGCACAGACTTGTAGTATGTGCACACACACACACACACACACACACACACACACACACACACACACACACACACACACACAGAGTACAGGAACCTAATTACACACACATACAGAAAGTGACTTGGCCTCTGAGCTGTATTCTCTCTCACTCACTCATTGTGTGAAAGAATGTCCCTTTTCATTTCTTAAACTGCTGTGGAATTTTGCCTGGGTGTGAACGCCTACTGTGTGTGTGTGTGTGTGTGTGTGTGTGTGTGTGTGTGTGTGTGTTCAACAAAGACACTGAGAGGTTGTAACATTCAGGAAAAAGAAAGACAGACAGAGAGAAAGAATAACCTGTGGGTGATGATAACCTGTGGTACAGTCTGGAGAGGAAACGCTGGGTGTTAAGATGTGAAGGTTTTTTACACAAAATGTAAATGCGATGCTTCTCTCTCTCTCTCTCTCTCTCACGCGCTCTCTCACACACACAATTTCCATTGCAGGCTTTTCATAACAAACACTAAATGCATTCATGACCTCAACCCAACACTGAAAAATGCTGATGGTTTCCGACACACCGGAACTTGTACAGTGACACAGCGCCCGGACACACGGCTGAACGAAGCCTTGGCATTTTATCTCCATTACCAACAGAGTGAAACGCTTTTCCATGAGCTGTCATGACATGTGTAAAGCACGGAGAGCAAAAGGTCATGTGAAGCAGCCGTGCTCCTGAGCTGTGCTGTCTGCGTGCTGACGTGATGGTAAAATGAATTTGAAACGAGCGTCTCGACCAGACAGGAAAACCAAATGCAACTGAAAAATGCGAAGAACACCTGGAACAGCAGCATGACGCTAATGGAAAAAAACTAAACAGATTATTAGAGGAGTATAGAGACTTTTCTGCTCGTGTGTGTTGGGCTGATAGCATTGTGCCACTGTTACTTCCTTAAAGTTGATTATTTTCCTGAAAGAAGTGTTTTATTCCTCTTTTACCACTGCAATTTACCAACAATTCGAACTTTTTGTTCATTAAAGAACAACAAAGTTGTAGAATTTATCCATTTAGAGCTACATTTAATGCTGTGGAACATCTGTGAAACTAGTTCCTGTTCTCACGTACTGATTTTATTGCCCCAGAAGTTATTAAAACAAAACACAAAGCTGCTTTTTTGGTTCCAGAGAAAGCGTGCAGTGTAAACTCCTCAGTCCTGAAGATTTACAGCTTCACCTCGGACTGCTACAAAGCACCGACATGAGAGACTCCTTCCTGAAATGTTAAATAATCCTGTCCTTACAGATCACAGATTCCAGACATTTTTTTACGAGTTGTGGTGTATGAGCTGTTGCTACAGAAATGATAATGTATAAGAACGAGGAGCTCATTAATTCCTCGCACACATCTGAACATCTGAGTTGCATTAACATACACACTTCGGCTTGTCTATAGGCTCAGTGCAACATCTGCAGTGTTAGCCATGGCCTAAAGGTTAGAGACACAGCTTTGGAACCAAAAGGTTGCTGGTTTGATTCCCTGGACCAGCAGGAATGGCTGATGTGCCCTTGAGTAAGGTACTGCTGCTCTGGGTGTGTTGTATGCTGCTCTAGATAAGAATGTCTGTAGTGTAATGTAGTTAGTTTAACCCTTTAATGTCCAACAGATCTAGAGTTCTGTTCCTCACGCCACTTCCTGTTATGAATTTGAAAATTAAACTCTAAAATGAATCACTGGGATTAAATAAAGATGTAAAAATGCAGAAAGTTGGCTGATTGTTGAATCGTTTGTTGTACTGTTGTATAGAATACCGAAATGTCTGATGAATTTTATGTGGGTTTAATGGAAGGTGTGGTTCTCACTCAAGTTCTCGTTTGGTGAACCACTGAACCATCCTCAAAAGGCAGCCGCACTGAGAGACACATTCCTTTCTATTCAGGCGTATTGATTGAGGGTTGTGGAGGTTGCTGGGGCGATGTGTTCAGCTTTCACTTAAACACACACACACTGGGGATGGGCATGCTCTCTTTGATTTACTCATAGCCTCGGAGTCAAAATATTCCTGCAGATCCTCCACCTGCGCTCCAATTTCCTCAAACGTCTCCCAACACGCATTCTGGGGATTTCAGAGTCGATGAGATTTATTCCCAACGGCACGCAGAAGAAATGAAACGACTTATGTTTGGCTTTCAAACTCTGAAGGAAGGTTTAATCAAAATTCTATCACAATCTCACTTCTACACACACAGAGTTCAAATTCCGTTCTCACCGTGTCTCTGTCCTCCTGCAACATCTCATCGCTGTAATAATATTTTTGTACAGATTATCAGAACAACAGCGTCACACTCAGTCTGCAGCTCAGTGTCCTTGGGAAAGTAATACACAGTGTGTAAAGTGTGTGTGAGACCCGGGCTGGAGCTTGCACACACTTTACTCTAGCTTCGACATCCTTTCAAAAATATTATTAGCATTGAAATAAAATCGGGTCTGAATTCTACAGGGACGCTAAAGCCATCACCATGAAAAGACTCGACACACCGTTAAACGTCTCTGTGAATTAATTTCCTCGTTCTCACAACTATGATTTCTGAATCATTTATACTAACATCTGGAGAAATGCAAGAACATTTAGAACTTCAGTGAAGAAAACTGATCTAATACCATATTTCCCATATTTCTGCCTTTACACCAGGGTTGCCAGGTCTGTGTGGATAAATAAAACATCTAAAAATAAACAAACATAAAGAAATGATCAGTGACTAATAAAAGTATCTTTTTAAATCTTCTGAACATCTGCGCTGAAGCAGTGAGTGTGGAAGAGGATGGTTTATTGAGCATTTGTTTGTTTGTTTGATTGATTGATTGATTGATTGATTGATTGATTGATTGATTGATTGATTGATTGATTAATATCTGTTTTTTTTCTGCACACACCTGGCAACCCTGGTACAGAGAGGTTTATTCACGCCTCACAGTGTTCACCCCGGAGGAGATCCTGTGCTGCTCTTTCACACTGTATCAGGTCCCTCTGTAGTACAGACCTGTGAACAGTCAGTCTGAGAGAGCGTCTGTAAATCAGAGACGGTCTGGAAATAAGGCTTTTTCTTCATGTGAGACGTGTCACAGTGTTTAGATTTGATTAAAAAAACATTAACAAAATCACCATGTTATATAAACTAGTGTACGAAGATAAGATTTGATAAGTTCGCTAAAAATATCCTGTGTACAACAGCGAAAGAAAGGAAACGGAAGAACTCGAACAAAAATGGAATTTAATCGAACTGTGTGCAGATATTCACACAGGACACATGCAATACTCACAACATACACAATACTGTACAATACTGTACAATACTCAAAACACTGCACAACATTCACAACACTCACAATATTCAAAACACTCAACACTGCACAACACTCAACACTGCACAATATTCACAACACTCACAATATTCACAACACTCACAATATTCACAACGCTCAACACTGCACAACACTCACAATGCACAACACTCAACACTGCACAACACTCACAATGTGCAACACTCAACACTGCACAACACTCACAACACTCACAATATTCACAACACTGCACAATACTCACAATACTCACAACACTCACAATATTCACAACACTCACAATATTCACAACACTGCACAATACTCACAACACTCACAATATTCACAACACTCACAATATTCACAACACTCAACACTGCACAATACTCAAAACACTGCACAATATTCACAACAATGCACAATATTCACAACACACACAACACTGCACAATATTCATAACACTGCACAATATTCATAACACTGCACAATATTCACAACACACACACACACACACACACACACACACACACAACACTGCACAATATTCACAACACTGCACAACACTGCACAATATTCACAACACTGCACAACAATGCACAATATTCACAACACTCACAACAATGCACAATATTCACAACACTGCATAATATTCACAACACTGCACAATATTCACAACACTCACACACACACACAACACTGCACAATATTCACAACACTCACACCACTGCACAATATTAACAACACTGCACAATATTCACAACACTCACAACACTGCACAATATTCACAACACTGCACAATATTCACAACACTCACAACAATGCACACTATTCACAACAATGCACACTATTCACAACACTGCACAATATTCACAACACTCACACACACACACACACACACACACACACACACACACACACACACACACACTCACAACACTGCACAATATTCACAATACTGCACAATATTCACAACACTCACACACACACACACACACACACACACACACACACACTCACAACACTGCACAATATTCACAACACTGCACAATATTCACAACACTCACAACACTGCACAATACTCTCAACACTCGCAGTGCTCTTTGAATAAGTGAACTGTAATGCACATTATTATTATTATTATTATTATTATTATTATTATTATTATTATTATATCAATATCATATTTTTCTCCTGGGTGTTAAAGAAGACCCGTGATGACCTGGATGACTGAAAACAGACCTTTTTTCTCCTCTCAATTCCACAATTTATCAAAACACACACCCAGCTGAGGATCTGGGATCTGACATGGGCTTTTTGTAGTGACAGTCTGATCTGCAGACCCCTGCTTTCTCTGAACATTTGGAGATTTCCTTTAAGAACTGTTAGATTGTGCAGCAGGTGTGTAAATCACTCAGTGTTCAGCGCTGCAAAAGGACACAGGTTTATGGTTTTATTATTTAAGCTCTTAAATAAAAATCATCACATTCTGATTAATCACTAACCAAGAAGATCAAAACTCACAAATCCGACATGGTGTAAAGTCCACTCTCTACGTCACTGAGCTGTTATTATTATTATTATTATTATTATTATTATTATAGTCTATAAAGGTGTATCACCAACTGATTTATTGATCAAATCCTCAGCCGGGATCTGATCAAATGCAGTGTGTATAAAGAGACCAGAACACAAAACCCTGAGCCGTGTACAGGTCTCTCTCTCTCTCTCTCTCTCACCTGAAGAGTGAATCCAGTGAAACGGTGAGTCCTCCCTCCCTCACGCGCGCGCGCTTCCCTTCCAAAAGCGAAATAAAGTGAAATTAAATCCGAATTGAGTGAAAACGCGCGTGAATGACAAAAGCAGCAGCAGCAGCAGCGCGAGCTCTTCACGCTTTACTCCGACGCACGCGCTAAAGCGCACCGCTCCGCTCCGCCCCTCCCCACGCCGCGCAGGGCTCGCGCGACCCCACGCACGTGTCGGGTGTTTCTTTCCGTTTCTGACCCGGAGACGCCGTTAATAACAGAGCGTTCACACGTGTGGAAGGGGTTCGCTGCTGCTGCTGCTGTTGTTGTTCAGCAGCACAAACCGACTTCACGACAAAGAGCGCGAGCGGCTCACAGCTACTGCCGGGCGCGCGAGCTCTCCGGTAATACCGGGAGGGGGGGGGGGGGGGGGGGGGGGGGTATACTGCAAAGTGTTCGAGACTGCACACACACACACACACACACGCGGTTGTGAGTGTAATGTACTGTAGTGGTGATTCCCATGGCCTTGTGTCTTTAACACAGTGAAATAAAGCAGGGTTCTGGGTTCAGGGTTCTGGGTTCAGGGTTCTGGGTTCCTCAGGAGTGTTTTGGATGGAAAGGAGGTTCCAGAAGGAGAACCTTCTCCTGTACAGGAAGCGCTCTGCTGTCAGGTTCTCCAGAGAACAGTTCCATCAGAATGAGGAACCAAAAAAGAACCCTTTAGGGTGAAGGAATGTTAATGCTTTGTTCAGAGTGTAACTCGAACCCATAACCTCAGGACACAAAAGAGTCTTCGGCCTCTGTGGGTTTGTAATAATTAAACCTCCATCTCTGAGGACACACACACACACAGAGAGAGAGAGAGAGAGAGAGAGACCCCCCCCCCTCTTTGTGTGTGTGTGTGTGTGTGTGTGTTATGTTGTGTCACTCAATGTCTGTAATAGTTTAGAAATATGTAATGACTGACCTCATGCTCTCTACAACAACTCTTTCTTTCTCTCTCTCCATGCAGACAGCAAGCTCCAAATCATCACATATTTCTGTCTCTTACAGAGAAACTTCAGTTTAGTTTTATTAACAGGAGAGATTACCACAAAGCAGCTTCACAGACACTCAGTCCCCAAAAGAAAGTAAAAACATGCCCTGACTTAACCACACACACACACACACACACACACACACACACACACACACACACACACACCCTCTGAGGGGACAATGCATCGCTTTCATACACTGTGTACAATAGGGGAAGTTTTTATCTCTGGTTTTCCACTCCATCGCTTCTGTTTTTCATCACAGCTGAACATCATCATGCTCCTGAGCTGATCTCAGAACACCCCGAACTGCACTCAAGATCTGATTTGCAAGTTTGATCAGATATCTGCATGTGTCTTACAGACATGTGCATTAGTGTATGACACTGTACTGTGTATGGAAAGTACAAGCTCAGGGAAAAAAAGAATATTTAGTATTAGGGAAACTCCACACACTTCTTCATATTGATTTATTTCAGTCTGAAAAATGGATTGGGGGGGTGAATATTTTTAATCAAAACACACTGTTACACACTCACTCAGGGCAGTACATCTCCTGAGGTCTGTCTCATCATCGAGGTGTTTCTACCCACAGAGATGACGCTCAGTGGGCGTTTTTGTGTTTTTGTGGGGGGTTTTTTCTTCATGCTATTCTGAGACTGTGTGTGAAAATCCCAGCAGGAGAAAATCCTCAAACCAACAACCATGCCAAGTCAAAAAGTCACTGAGATAATGAAGATTTTTCTTCTTTCTGATGTTTGATGTGAATCTGTATGACTTTCTACCCTGCACTGCTGACACACGATTGGCTGATTGGTGAATCACATGACTGCACAAGTGGACAGGTATTAGTCCTATTAATATCCTATTAATGTGGAATAGTGACAGAGTGTCGTGTTTAAGGAATTTTCTCAGTTGCTAAACATGAGCACATTTTTTTTTCTAAAGGGTTGGAGATGTCCATTGAGGATAGATTTTGATGAAGAAAACAAAGGTTCATCGATTTCACTTCAGAATTCCTTCACAACTGTGTTTTGGGAAAAAAGGCCAAAGGTCAAAGAGTCACATCTTTGTGATAGTTAAAGCTGTACTGCCCTTCAGATTTTTCAAGTGTAGGTCATAAAAAGAATTTTCCCGACACCCAATTATTTTTGTTCAGTGGATTGAAAGCTACTGAATTCAAATCACAGACTTCCAATTTTACTGTTTTTTTTAAAATAGAACAATTAATGAATTTATCTCCACCTGGCCCTAAATTCTCCACTATTTTTTCCTGCTTCACCATGACCCAATTCAGGATACTACATCATACATCACATGGTGGGCTTTCCCCGTTCACGCAAGGCATTGTGGGATACAAATTTGAAACAGGAGAGAAAAATGGAGGACGTGAGTGTGCGAATGAAACATGAAAGATTGACTACAGTAACGGAAAGAAAGTGAGAAGAAAAGGTTATATATGAAGGAATAGAATATGTTATATATGAAGGAAAGGAAACGCAGGACCAAACTAATAAATATGGGCGCTCAGCGAGCACCTCGGTGTGATCAGCTGTTCGTTTAGCGACAGAATGATGGAACTGTCAGTGCACGCTCAGAGGGAAACCTGTAGATGGCAGTAATGCAACACTGTGGATGCCAGCTGCCGTAAAACCCAAAAGAAGAAGAAGAAGGTTAACCTGCGCATGCGCACACGGACTTCCTCTGTCTGCTTGACTGCGCCAAGCGAGCGATTTCATGCACATTATTTGCTTTAATCCCCTCAAATTAAATAACTTCCCAGCCACAGAATGGCCTGATATTTTGTGAGATATTACAGAAATAAACAGATATCACAATCACATACATGTCAACCTATACGGAATGTCTGTATTTTATACGGATTTGATTCAATAAACGTAGTATAAGGGCGTATAAATAAAGTTATACGGATTCTTTAAAAAAAACTTCAATATTTATTTAGAGCTATAATCAATTCCCACGATGATAAACATACTGTACACCACAGACAGCCAGTAAAGAGTCTTATGAAATCGCGCGTTATCTTGTGGTAGCGAGACTTCGTTCCACTTTTGATCATGCGCACACCGCATTGCGAGAATCCCGCCAACCGTGAAGTCATAGACATATAAACATAGACGCCGCCTTCTGCGTAGAATCATACGTCATCCTAGCCGCCATACTGGATGGGGCAAAGTGGAGATTCTTCAGCCGTCTCTGGTATAGCGTCTAGACAGTAGCCGAGAATAAAGATGCCTCATTCATGTGCTGCGTTTAACTGTACCAACAGGTTTACCATCCAAACGAGATCACATGGGATTACCTTTCACAGGTGAGACTGGAAAAATACTTTGTATTCATTCTGAAGGTTTATTGTTATTAATATTGAATAAAAAGTAACTGGGATATATCATTGCTAATTATCATTCAAATTTTAGGTAAATTATTTTAATTTGCATCTTATACGGATTTTATAAGGGAAATACGGATTTTGGAGGTTGGTTATACAGGTTTGATTGACCAAAGGTTGACATGTATGCAATCACCACATTTCAGACGGAACTAAATTTCACCGATTTTATGAAGTCGAAAGGCCGTCTAGCTTTAAACATTTTTATCTTTGTGTGTTGTTGTCTGTACAGAGTGTGAAAGTGCTCTTCTCTGTTTTGATGATGATGTGATGGAGAAGGAGTGTCATGTCCTTTTCTCTACGGCGTGTAAATCTCCAAAACCGTTCTGAAATCCTGAGGAAATCCTCCTTCACTCTTCACTGGGGAGGTTTTAGGTTTTAGACATCTTCAGGCAGACTGACTGTTTTTCCTGCTGTGTTTGTTAGATTAGAACAGATCTTTATTGAGAAAACAATATGATACAATATGATTTTCAGTACAGCTCTGGAAAATTGTTAAAAAATTATATGTACATAATACATTTCATTAAAAACTACGCTTAAGTAAACAGTTAGTAAGACATTCTAATAAATTATATGATAAAAAGAAAATGATAATGACAAAAAATAACAATAATAATGTTGAAAAAAATTAAAAGAAAAGAAAAAGAAAAAGAACGCAGCCGAACTAGACTGCATTTCCACAGAAAAAAAGCAAAGTGTGCTTGCTGAGCTGTAGCAGAACAGCTATCATGCTAGCATGCTAAAAGCTAGCATGCCAACATGCTAATGCCAACATGCTAATGCCAACATGCTAACAACTAGCATGCTAACAGTTAGCATACTAACATGCTAACAGCATACTAACATGCTAAAAGCTAGAATGTTAACATGTTAATGCTCACATGCTAATAGATAACATGCTAATAGATAACATGCTAACAGCTAGCATTCTAACATGCTAATGATTAACATGCTATTTGTTAAAATTCTAACACTTTAAGGCTAATATGCTGACAGATATCATGCTAACAGCTAACAGGCTAACATGCTAATGGCTAGTATGTTAACTTTTAGCATGCTAACATGCTGAGGGTGACATGATAACAGCTAACATGCTAATAGTTAGCATGCTAACATGCTCAGGCGAACTCGCTAACAGCAAACATGCGACCTCTGCATGCTACCATGCTAATCCTAACATGTTAACAGCTCTCATGATAACATGCTAATGGTGAACATGCTAACAACAGCTAGCATGGTAACACATGAATGCTTATATGCTAATTGCTATCGTGTGTGCGTGTAAGTATTCCTAATAAAGTGGCCATTGAGTTGGAGTTGATTTGCTGTCAAAGTCTCAAATGAGCAGATCCTTGCCAAATGCATCATCACCTATGGGGGAAGGGAGGAACGACTCAGTCAAGCTTCCATTTATTAGCGGCAAAATGGAGAAAAACTGGATGGATGAAAGGCGAGAGAAAGGCGAGTGCGGGTCCGAACCGATATCATGTGTGTGATGGTGATTTGGCCTGAGGTGCCTTATGAAGTTTGGTGGATGTGTGGTGAAGTGTTACTGAGCAAAATTCCATTCATTAGAATGGGGCCAAAATTCAATGGAAGCCTATGGAGGAAAAAGGGATGAGCAAAAAGAAAGGAAAAATATGAGTGTGGGTCAGAACCGATTGCATGTATGTGTCGGGGGAGTTGGCCTGAAGGATCACATGAGGTTTGGTGCATCTGCGATGGAGCGTGTCCGAATAGGACGATTCGATTCATGAGCCCTATTCATTCTCTATGGGAAAAAAACAAAAGAAAAATGACAAGAACAAGAGAACGGGCGCGGTGATCCAAAAGCTGTATACAAGCACACTACACCACTTCGGGCCAGACGTCTCAGAGTTGGAACGGTGTCTCGATCTCGAACGCCCTAGGAGGAGGAGTGGATCCAAAAAACGTGTCGGAATAAGGCAGAATAAGTAAACTTAAGAAGAACAATAGTGTGCTTCACACAGCAGTGCTTGAGCAAACACACTAATTATTTAATATGAAGGACTTTTCACCGCCCTTTTAAATTTCTTAATAGTTGACAGCGATTGAATGTGATCCAGGAAAGCTGTTAAACTGTTTAACAAACTGTTGTTTGTTGAACTGGATCTTTACACAGCATGATTTCTGTAAGAAGATGTCAAAACACGCTTAAAAACAAAGAAAGAAAGCAAACATTTTCACATAATTTTTGGGAATATTCTCGGATATCTTCTGAAAGATGAGATGTCAGTGATGATTATGAGCAGAAAATCTCTATTTTGGTTTAAACCTGACCACTGCATCAAACAGATTTGAAGATTTTTAAAAAATCATGAGCGGTTTGATTTTTTTCAGGTATTACAGTAAAGGCTGAAACATTTCCCTCAAACTCTTGGGGAACATTTTTTCATTCAACTGTAGATTCGGGTCCTGAATGATCATAAAGCTGGGCAGTAAATGTGGATGAGTTCTCTCTCTCTCTCTCTCTCTCTCTCTCTCTCTCTCTAATCGTTGGTGGTGGTGAAGAAGAAAAAACACAAAACCCATGCCACATCTATGCTGCTGTGATGAAAGTCAGACTGTAGACTATACAATATAGGATATACAGCAGTCTGTATAAAAATAGCAAACACACACAAACGCAAAACATCCAGGTGTTTGCACACAACAGCCATGTTGATTACACAGCGGCTGAGAGAAACAGCAATTATCTGAGAGACTGAAAGTAGACAGAGAGTGTGCAGGAGAGAGAGAGAGAGAGAGAGAGAGAGAGAGAGAGAGAGAGAGGGAGCACCTGGCTTGCTGAGACCCTGATTATCCCCTTGTTAAAAGCTAAAGGGTTGAAAGCTGCATGACAAAAGCCTCGGTTCCACACACACACACACACACACACACAGAAGGAGGGAGAGAGGAAAGGAAGAACCGTGTGTGTGTGTGTGTGTGTGTGTGTGTGTGTGTGAGTTAAGTAATATAACTGCTGCTGTTTGTGGTCAGTGAAATGTGTTGAACTTGTTACTGCAGTGGCTCCTCACACTGATCATTAGAGGTGTAATGATAAAATCATTTAAACTTGTGTAAAATGGTCGCTCGGCCCACGGCTCAGCACATCACTGACAAAGCGCTGTTTGTTCCTCCTCACACCACACCCTGTCAGTTATTCTTTCAGGATAGCTATTTTGGCAAGAAGCTGCTTCTTTGAAGCTCAACTATCCAAACAAACACACTTTTCGTTCGTATCCACACCCGAAAAACACACAAAAGCCTGAACGTTACTCAAGATGGCAGTTTTCTAAGCCAACAGCCGACACAATGGACAGGTTCTGATTGGTCCACGTTGTGTGAGACTCCACAGAGAACCGCAGAGCTGATCTTTAAAGCTGCTTCGCTCATTGGAATGTTGGTCTTTATGATGTGTTGATGATCTGTTGTGGTGGAACAGACATGTGTTTATGAGTGAATAACATGGTTTACTACACTGGGCTGGTGAGAACGGTGATAAGGATTGAAGTTCTCCAGAATGACTATCTGCTCTAGAAACCTCTTAGCCCATGCGGAATACCATGCAGCACAGTGTGAATGTTTTCACACCACGTGGTTTCTTGTATTTAAAAAAAAGTAAAGAGGGTAGTGGCTCATATGGTGGCAAATTGAGGATCCAAAATCAGTGAAGAGGAAATGAAACAAATTTGATGAAGTTATAAAGATAAAGAGATTACATGCGTCCAACGTTTTTGGGGAAGCCATGGCCTAATGGTTATAGAAGCTGTTTTGAGACCAAAAGGATGCTGATTCAATTCCCAGCAATTACCAGCAGGAATGGAAAAAGAGTTGCCCTTGAAGACCTAATATAACACTTTTATACTCTCCTCATAGCTCCAGGTACATGGTTCCATCCTGATCTCAGGTTACTGTCTGTTATCTCTGTTTCATCAGCATGAACCAGGTGCTAGTTTTGGGCTGGTGCTAGAGCTGTTCAATTTGGGAATCATCTAAGAACCGGTTTATTTTTTTATGAGCTAGAAAGCCACCACAGGGCCACTTCATGACGTCACTGTATACTGTATGTCTCTGCTTTCCCAGCCCGCTAGCAATGCTAGCCAGAGCCACTAGCACTCAGCACAACAATGGCAGACTATATCATCACCTTTTCTCCTTCTTCTTCTTCTTCTTCTTCTTCGGATTAGTCAGAAGCTACACTAGCTCTGTTTTTGTAAAAATGGTGGTCACAAACTTTTAGCTGGTCTTGTTGGTCATGATAATCCTGCCCCTAGCCCCTGACATAAGCTGTTCTTGGTTCTAGACCAGCAAAGTATTGGTGGTGCTCTGGAACCAGTTTTCCTATCTGAGAGCTGGTTCTCTGGCTGTCCAAACCGGACCTAGAACTGCCTTTGTGTAAAAGTGGTGTGTGTGTGGAGTTTCATCAGTTCTCCCTGTGACTTCTGGATTCTCTGGTTTCTTCTAACCTTCTAAAAACTCACCAGGAGGTGGATTGGTGGCATGAAGCTGCCCCTCAGTGTGTGTGTGTGTGTGTGTCCTTGGTGTTCTGTGAAAAACATGATCCTCTGTAGAACCAGTAAATCAACTTGAATGTATTTTGCATGGGGCAGCACGGTGGTGTAGTGGTCAGCACTGTCACTTCACAGCAAGAAGGTTCTGAGTTTGAGTCCAGCGGCCGACGAGGGCCTTTCTGTGCGGAGTTTGCATGTTCTCCCCGTGTCCGCGTGGGTTTCCTCCGGGTGCTCCGGTTTCCCCCACAGTCCAAAGACATGCAGGTTAGGTTAACTGGTGACTCTAAATTGAGCGTAGGTGTGAATGTGAGTGTGTATGGTTGTCTGTGTCTATGTGTCAGCCCTGTGATGACCTGGCGACTTGTCCAGGGTGAACCCCGCCTTTCGCCCGTAGTCAGCTGGGATAGGATCCAGCTCGCCTGCGACCCTGCACAGGATAAGTGGTTACAGATAATGGATGGATAGATTTTGCATATGTTGATGAAATTTGCATGTGCTTTTACACACACACACACACACACACACACATACACATTCAGCAGTAAGTTTGGTTCCTGTCTGAGAAATAAAGAATAGAAATAGTCTCTACTCTTTTGAGAACTCTTTCACATTTCTCATTTAAATGTATAAAAAGTGTTCTATTTAAAAGCACAGAGAAGCTGCACTTGTCTATCAAGGCATTTCTTTTCTCACTGAAGAAGAAGAAGAAGAAGAAGAAGAGAAAAAGAACAGATGTCTGACTTAAACAGAAAAATAGTGAAAGAAACCCGAGGACACTTCTTGAGTCAGTCCTCGTCTCGTTCTGCTAAATAAGGCTGTGGGTTTACAGACGTTCAAAGCCGCCGTGTTTCCACTTTAGCAACAAACACGACAGTTTTATTGCCACAGAGTCTGTGAGCCAGGGCAAAATGCAGAAGTAGAGCATTTACAGAATCATCACCTTTTACTGATAAATCTGCAAAGGGAATTGCTGCTCCTGCTGAGTGATAGTGATAGTTTACAGTGTGACTGTAACTGAGATCAGAGTTTTATAATAATTGAAGCAACAGAAACTTCACATCAGAATCAGAAACTTTTTTATAACCAGTATGATTTACATCCTGGAAGTGGATGTGACGTGGTCTTGTACATATAACACTGACAAAAAACACTCATTAAGAGAGCTTCAAGTGAAAGGCCATGCACTCAACAACATACAGTCAGGTCCATAAGTATTTGGACAATGGTGTGATTTTCATCATGTTACATTACAGGAACTTAGCAGACATTCTTATCCAGAATGACGCACAACACCCAGAGCAGCCTGGGGAGCATGGGGGGGGGATCTTGCTTAAGGGCGTTTCAGCCATTCCTGCTGGTCTAGGGAATCAAACTAGCAACCTTTTGGTTCCAACGCTGCCACTCTAACCATTAGGCCATGGCTTCCCAAAATATTTACTTCTGTATGGGGTGCCAAGTGTCACCGGGCCCATTTCGTGGACGAAATGCATTTCGTCCACGAAATGGGCCCGGTGACACTTGGCACCCCATACTTCTGTATACCAGAAGAAGAAACCTTTATTTATCACATGTACACTCAAGAACAGAGTGAAATTCCTCCTCTGCATTTAACCCATCTGAAGCAGTGAACGCACACATGAGCAATGAGCACACATACATATATACAGTGGGGCAAAAAAGTATTTAGTCAGTCACCAATTGTGCAAGTTCTCCCACTTAAAAAGATGAGAGAGGCCTGTAATTTTCATCATAGGTACACTTCAACTATGAGAGACAGAATGAGGGAAAAAATCCAGAAAATCACATTGTCTGATTTTTAAAGAATTTATTTGCAAATTATGGTGGAAAATAAGTATTTGGTCAATAACAAAAGTTCATCTCAATACTTTGTTATATACCCTTTGTTGGCAATGACAGAGGTCAAACGTTTTCTGTAAGTCTTCACAAGGTTTTCACACACTGTTGCTGGTATTTTGGCCCATTCCTCCATGCAGATCTCCTCTAGAGCAGTGATGTTTTGGGGCTGTCGCTGGGCAACACGGACTTTCAACTCCCTCCAAAGCTTTTCTATGGGGTTGAGATCTGGAGACTGGCTAGGCCACTCCAGGACCTTGAAATGCTTCTTACGAAGCCACTCCTTCGTTGCCCGGGCGGTGTGTTTGGGATCATTGTCATGCTGAAAGACCCAGCCACGTTTCATCTTCAATGCCCTTGCTGATGGAAGGAGGTTTTCACTCAAAATCTCACGATACATGGCCCCATTCATTCTTTCTTTTATACGGATCAGTCGTCCTGGTCCCTTTGCAGAAAAACAGCCCCAAAGCATGATGTTTCCACCCCCATGCTTCACAGTAGGTATGGTGTTCTTTGGATGCAACTCAGCATTCTTTCTCCTCCAAACACGACAAGTTGAGTTTTTACCAAAAAGTTCTATTTTGGTTTCATCTGACCATATGACATTCTCCCATCCCTCTTCTGGATCATCCAAATGCTCTCTAGCAAACTTCAGATGGGCCTGGACATGTACTGGCAGGGGGACACGTCTGGCACTGCAAGATTTGAGTCCCTGGCTGCGTAGTGTGTTACTGATGGTAGCCTTTGTTACTTTGGTCCCAGCTCTCTGCAGGTCATTCACTAGGTCCCCCCGTGTGGTTCTGGGATTTTTGCTCACCGTTCTTGTGATCATTTTGACCCCACGGGGTGAGATCCTGCGTGGAGCCCCAGATCGAGGGAGATTATCAGTGGTCTTGTATGTCTTCCATTTTCTAATAATTGCTCCCACAGTTGATTTCTTCACACCAAGCTGCTTACCTATTGCAGATTCAGTCTTCCCAGCCTGGTGCAGGTCTACAATTTTGTTTCTGGTGTCCTTTGACAGCTCTTTGGTCTTGGCCATAGTGGAGTTTGGAGTGTGACTGTTTGAGGTTGTGGACAGGTGTCTTTTATACTGATAACGAGTTCAAACAGGTGCCATTAATACAGGTAACGAGTGGAGGACAGAGGAGCCTCTTAAAGAAGTTGTTGCAGGTCTGTGAGAGCCAGAAATCTTGCTTGTTTGTAGGTGACCAAATACTTATTTTACCGAGGAATTTACCAATTAATTCATTAAAAATCCTACAATGTGATTTCCTGGATTCTTTCCCCCCATTCTGTCTCTCATAGTTGAAGTGTACCTATGATGAAAATTACAGGCCTCTCTCATCTTTTTAAGTGGGAGAACTTGCACAATTGGTGGCTGACTAAATACTTTTTTGCCCCACTGTACATATCCAGCTATGCTACAGCACCCAGGGAGCAGTTGGGGGTTAGGTGTCTTGTTCAAGGTCACTTCAGCCCAACCTTCAGGCCATCACCACCCAATGTTAACCTAACCACACATTAGGTTAACTGCATGCAACTGGGCTCGAACCCAGAACCTTCTTGCTGTGAGGTAACAGTGCTAACCACTACATCACCATGCCACCCACCACAGTGGCTTTGAAATAAAGCAATCCAGATGTGACTGAAGTGTAGGCTTTCATCTTTAATTCAAAATTTCGGAATTACATCCATTTTTACATCATCCCTCCATTTTCATAGGCTCAAAAGTAATTGGACATGCTAAGAATTATAAATATATACTTAGCTGTAAATATTTATTGAATATAATCATTGGATGCAAACCTCTGTGTTTGTTTTGGGTCATTATCCATCTGTAGTGTGAAGAACCGTCCTGGCTGTGATGCAGTACTTGACTGAATCTGAGCAGAAAGTCTAGAAGATGATTCAAAGATTCTTTATTGTTAATTCACTATACCGTATGTCCAGGACATATAGGAGAATCGAAATGCCGTTTCTCTCTCACCTTACTTGTAAAAAAAAACAGATAAAGATTACACACACAAAAATTAAGAAAAACAATAAATATAGATAAAAAATTTTGTCATGAACATTTTTATTTATTTTCATTTATGTTCAGAATGCAATTACAAGAAACAAACAAACAGTAACAAAAACACACAAACAGGCAGCCATACAGAACCATCACAGCCCTCCTCCATTACATACTGATTGATATACTGACACAATATACACAATGCCCCTCTAGGAGTTTAAACCAATACTGTCATCAAAATATGTCCATGTTTGGCTATTTTTACTTGGGACATTCTGCACCCTTCCGATCACAAGTTCAAAGGCAGCCGTCTCTGACACAAGCTGAAGCTGTTCCTTAACTTCTGGTCTCTGTGGGCTCTTCCATTTACGCAGAATAATTCTGGCAGCTACAATAAGACCTGTTATCATTAGCCCAGCTTCAGCTTTCGTAAGGCCCTTGGGTATAAAAGACTTATCCCCTAACAGGCACATTTGTGGGGACTCCAGTAAAGGTTGACTGAGGCAGCCCTCAAACTTTTGCAAAACTGCCTTCCAAAAGGGCATTATCAAGGGGCAATCCCATAATGCATGGAGAAGTGCCCCCACTTCCTTAATTACACTTTCAGCATTTTTTATCCTTGGTTAACCCCATTCTAAACAACTTATTAGGTATATAATAATACCTATGTACAATTTTGTAGTGAATGAATTTATTTCTAGCATCCCTTGTAGCCCTTCCCACATTTGAAATAATGTCTTGCCATATGTCCTCATCAATATCCTTATCAAACTCTTTTTGCCATATTACCCTTAAGTTTTCACACAGTTTGGTTTGGATGCTTGACATTTTCTTATAAAATACAGAGGCAGAATGTAATACATGTGGAGAATTAAGGAACTCCTGTACCACATTTTCTTTTCCATTTTCCCTCCTCAAACCAAAAACAGACCCCACAGTACTTCTCAACTGTAGATACCTCCAAAAATCCCCTTTGTCAATTAAATTGAACTGTTCTTTGCCAGCCATGTTTGCCATAGGAATACCTTTTTCTCGATACAAATTGAGGGATTATTCCATATCGAGGAGTAGCTTTGCTTATATTGTGAAATCCTCAACATCTTATGTACCCTTGCCCATCCCCATTGTGAATGTTTTAAAATTAAGTTCCCCCCTCCTGCCTGATTCTTCTGTGATAAAAGTTCCACAACACCAGATGGGTATGCAAGTGCTTCTTCCATCTTAACCCATCTCGGATTGGAATCATAAGTACCCCAATGTCTTGCTAACTTGTTCATCTCAAATGCTATAATTCCATATTTGGGAGTGCTAAACCACCAATATCTTGTGAGGCAAAAAGTTCCTTTAGCTTAATTCTGGGTTTTTTCCCATTCCATAAAAACTCTGTGATTAACTTATGTTGCTTAAACATTACATCAGGAATAACCACTGGTATCATCATAGAGATGTAGTTAAATTGTGTGGAAACAACCATTTTAATTATATTAATTTTTCCCCACAAGGTGAGGTTTATCAACCTCCATTTGTCCAAATTCAGCTTAATCTTCTTAATTAAAGGGGACATATTAGTATCAGTTATATTTCTTAAATCTGGGCACAATCTAATACCTAAATATTTCATTCCAGTTTGGACCCATTTAAACTGAAATGTGGTTATTGTGGCCTGATTGCATCTCTTAGATATCGGCATACACTCAGATTTCTCCCAATTTATCTTACAGCCTGACAATGTAGAAAAAAACTCTATTATAGATAAGAGGTTGGGAATTGACAATAAAGGATCCTCATCTCATCTCATCTCATCTCATCTCATCTCATCTCATCTCATCTCATCTCATCTCATCTCATCTCATCTCATCTCATTATCTGTAGCCGCTTTATCCTTCTACAGGGTCGCAGGCAAGCTGGAGCCTATCCCAGCTGACTACGGGCGAAAGGCGGGGCACACCCTGGAGAAGTCGCCAGGTAAAGGATCCTCAATAAATAATAAAATATTGTCTGCATAGAGGAACATTTTGTGTTCTTCTTGCCCATGCAGAATGCCTTTAATACTACTCTCGGTTCTTATTGCCGTAGCCAGGGGTTCCAGAAATAATGTAAAGAGCAGGGGACTAAGAGGATCTCCCTGCTTAGTTCCACGTGATAAGTTAAAAAAAGATGATATAATTCCTTTTGTTATCACTGCTGCTCTTGGATTTGAATAAATGATATTCACCCATTTGATAAAGCCATCTCCACATCCAAATTTTTGAAGAGTGTAGCGCAGAAAGCTCCATTCCACCCTATCGAATGCTTTTTGGGCATCCAAAGATATAGCGACTATTGCTTTGCTTTTATTATATCTTTTTTTTTTTAACATATGGGCGCTGTGTGAGACGGCTGCCTCTCCAGTAGCTCTGTAGTTTTTAGCTCTTTAAACCTCTTTTTTCCACCTTTTTTTACTTTTCTGCTCTTCTTACGAAGACATAGTGTGTTTAACTATATAACATGGATATATTTAACTTTAACACGCAACCAGTAACCAGTTTTCTCACTTATTCGAGAGAGGAGCTGCTGGCCCTGAAAACAATGGGACGAGCCAGGATACGACACCCCATCCCGGCCGAGCTGAGGAAGAAACCCAGGGGCTGCAAGGCTGGATCTAAGCTAAAGGCTAGGCTAGCGGACAACCGGCGGCGCTACAAACCATCCATTCTCTCCGTTATCATGGGGAATGTGAACTCACTGCCGAATAAAGTTGACGAGCTTTCCGCTCTGAACAACCAGCGGATTTACCGGGAGATCAGCTTATTTATCTTTACGGAGACATGGCTAACACACCTTGTGCTGGATGCGAACGTGGACCTCCGGGGATTCACTGCTGTGAGAGCCGACAGAGAAACTAACACATGCGGGAAAAGCAAAGGTGGGGGACTCATCATTTATGTTAACAACCGCTGGTGTAACCCGGGACATATCTCCATAAAGACAGTTTTATGTTGCCCGGACTTGGAGCTGCTAGCCATTAGCCTGCGGCCATATTATCTGCCGAGGGAGTTCAGTCACGTGATAACCATCTGTGTTTACATCCCTCTGAGGACAGACACAGCCGCTGCATGTGAGAGGATTCACTCTGTCACAGCAAGGCTGCAGACACAGCACCCTGAGGCATTTATCATCATTTCTGGGGACTTTAATCACACTACTTTAGACTCTACTTTGGCTGCTTTTTACCAGGCTGTGGATTGTCCAACAAGGAACAACAGGACAAGTGACTTGCTGTATGCTAATGTGAGGGATGCATACAGAGTCACACCCCTCCCCCCACTAGGGAAGTCTGACCACAATCTGGTTCTTCTACAGCTGAAGTACACCCCCCTGGATCAAAGGCAGCCTGCAACAACTAGCTCCATCAGGAGGTGGTCCCCTGAAATGGAAGATGCCCTCAGGGACTGTTATGACATCACGGACTGGGATGTGCTGTTTAGCCCACACTCAATGCGTTTACATGCACATAGAGAAAATCGAATTTCTGCCATTGCTTGACTGAAATCGAAGTTCTAAATGCCATGGAAACACCTTAGCTAGGCTGAAATCGAACCAAACTTGATTTCTCGTAATCGAGCTACACGACCTAGATTATGCGATTTTAGCCGAGCTACTTAGTGCATGTAAACCCTATTGAGCTACGTAGTCGAGCTACTTACTTCAGCACTGCCCCTTCCGGAAGTGACGAGTGACGAGACCACAAGCGGGAAACACAACAGCCTCGGTCGGCATGACAACGAATCATGACAACGGCATGAATCTTTTCTTTTTGTGGCATTGTTTGCACTGTTAAAATTTAGCTCACTTACTGTATCACCAAATACATCTGTACAGCTGTTGCATAGCTGTGAATTGTGTACATAAACAAGTCACTGTATTTGTGTGTGTGTGTATATATATATATATATATATATATATATATATATATATATATATATATATGTCCAACATCTGAAGAATGTCAATAAAAACAAAACAATTGAACTTTTTGTGTGTTTATTAAGACATAAGTTAAATTGTAAGCAAAAAATGGACTTTAGAAAAATATACAATTGTGCAAAATAAGTTGTCTTACAAAACAGTGGTCTGCGCAGGACAGTTTGTAGCCATACAGTCTGTTAGAGCAAGCCTAACAGCTTGAGCACGGAACTTGTGAACACGGAACTGGCCCAGTGTTGCCAGATTGGGCGGTTTTAAGTGCAATTTGGTGGATTTGAACATGTTTTGGGCTGGAAAACGTCAGCAGTATCTGGCAACACTTTGTTTATACTCTTGAATAGCTCTTCTTCATGACGACAACCGGAAGTATACCAACACGATGGGGCGTGTAGCGCCACCTGTGGCTTGGGTGCACAATGTACCTCACACAATAGCTCAGTTTCCTTGTGTGCATGTAGGACTGGATTTCTCTGGCACCCCTGCTGGGACCCTTAGCTCGATTACCGACAGTAGCTCGATTTGGATGTGCATGTAAACACAGTCACTGTGAGGACATAGAGGGGCTGACACACTGTCTGACGGATTACCTTAATGTCTGTGCAGACGTGGTCTCCCCCGCTAAGACTGTACAGTGTTACCCTAATAACAAGCCATGGGTAACACAGGAAGTCAAAGCTGTCCTCAACAGGAAGAAGTCCGCCTTCAGGAGCAGGGATAGGGAGGCAATGAAAGCAGAATAGCAGAAGGTAAAATGCTGTGTGAGGGAAGCTAAGGACAGCTACAGGAGAAAGGTGGAGCAGAAGCTGAAGGAGAACAGCATGAGAGAGGTCTGGGAAGGTGTGAAAACCATCACAGGCCACAATACAAAGACCAGAGTCGTTGAGGGGACAGTGGAGAGGGTGAATGAGTTGAATTATTTTTTCAGTCGGTTCAACCAGCTCATGTCCCCCCCACCCTCTCCCTCACTGCAGCCATCTCTCCTTCTTCTCTCAACACACCTCCCCCCAGTCATCACAGCAGCCCCCTCCTCCCCCACCTCAACACAGACCCCTCCATGCATTACTGCAGACCAGGTCAGAGGTCAACTGAGGAAGCTTCACCCCAGGAAAGCAGCAGGCCCAGACAAGGTGTGTCCCTGACTACTGAAGACCTGTGCTGCTGAACTGGGTGAACCACTCCAATGCATCTTCAACCTCAGCCTGCAGCTGGGGAGAGTGCCAACCCTCTGGAAGACATCATGTATCGTTCCAGTTCCCAAAAAGAATCGGCCCAGCTAGCTGAACGACTTCTGACCACTGGCACTCACTTCACATCTGATGAAGACGTTGGAGCGGCTCTTCCCCAGCCTCCTCAGACCCCAGGTACAACATGCCCAGGACTGTCTGCAGTTTGCGTACTGGGCAGGTGTTGGTGTGGAAGACGCCATCCTCTACCTGCTACACCGACCCCATTCGCATCTGGATAAGGGAAATGGCACAGTGAGGATCCTCTTCTTGGACTTCTCGAGTGCCTTCAACACCATCCAGCCCCTATTGCTTCAGGACAAACCAAACAGGATGCGAGTGGACCCCTGCCTGGTCACCTGGATCTCCAGCTACCTCACTGACAGGCCACAGTACGTCAGGCTGAAGGACATCACGTCTGACACTGTGATTAGCAGCACTGGAGCACCCCAGGGCACGGTGCTGGCCCCTCTTCTCTTCACCCTGTACACCATGGAGTTCTGCTATAACTTGGAGCTGTGCGACATTCAGAAGTTTGCCAATGACACAGCCATCGTTGGGTGTATCAATGACGACAGAGAGGAGGAGTATAGGAGCCTGGTGAGGGACTTTGCTGTGTGGTGCAACAGGAACCATCTGCAGCTCAACACCTCAAAGACCAAGGAGCTGGTCATTGACTTTGGGAGGTCCAGACCAAGGTCACGACCAGTTCTGATCGAGGGAGTCGAGGTGGAGGCTGTGGATTCCTACAAGTACCTCGGACTGTGGCTGGACAGCAAGCTGGACTGGACTTGCAACACCAATCACTTATACAGGAAGGGACCGAGCAGGCTATACTTCCTCAGGAGGCTGCGGTCCTTTAACATCTGCAGGAAACTCCTGTGGATGTTCTATCAGTCTGTGGTCATCAGTGTCCTGTTTTACACCGTGGTGTGCTGGGGGGGGGCAGCACATCCAAGGAGGACACATCCAGGCTGGACAAACTGATCAGGTGGCCCGGCTCTGTGGTCGGCATGAAGCTGGACTCTCTGGTGATGGTGGCAGAGAAGAGGTCTATGGACAAACTATTGAACATCATGGACGATGCCAGTCACCCTCTGCACACCGTCATCAGCAACCAGAGGAGCCTGTTCAGTGACAGAATGCTCCTTCCCAAGTGCAGGATGAACAGACTCAAAAACTCCTTTGTCCCTCACGCCATCAGACTGTACAACTCCTCTCTGGGGGGGAGGAGGTAACAGGAGGACAGAGGACGGGAAGGAGCAGTAGCCTAGCCTAACAATAAGCAATACCGGACAATGTGCAATATAATGTGCAATATAAAGTGCAATATCTCTCCTGCTGCTGCCGCCCCCTCCTTCCCCCCCTCCCCTTCCTCTCTTCCCCATATCTTATTCTTTTTATATTTGTATATGTAAATACTTGATTTATTTTAATTTATCTAGAAGTTTTTCTCTATTTCTTTTCTCTGTTTATCTGTAATGATGCTGCTGGAATCTTAATTTCCCTGAGGGAACCTGCCCAAAGGGATCAATAAAGTTTTATCTAATCTAATCTAATCTAATCTAATCTAATCTAATCTAATCTAATCTAATCTAATCTAATCTAATCTAATCTAATCTAATATTATGGTTAAGCTGCATGAAGTGCAATAGGCGCCTAACATTATCAGTGGATGATCTCCCTTTAATGAAACCTACTTGATCAGGGTGTATTAGGTGTGGCAAAACTTGATCTAGTCTAGTAGCCAGTACTTTTGTCAGAATTTTACAATCCACATTGATAAGACTGACCGGTCTATAACTAGCTGGATCAGCAGGGTCTTTATCCTTTTTAACAATTAAAGAGATTAGAGCTTCGTTAAATGTATTTGGCAATTTACCTACTGAGACTCTTCATATACTTGTGTCAAGATGGGAACCAGCCAGTGGCATAGCCAGGATTTTTTTTACATGGGGTGGCCAAAGGGGGGCCAAGGATATACAAGGGGTGGCCATGCTGTGACTAAATAAAGGGGGGGGGGGTTCCGGGGGTCCTCCCCCGGGAAATTTTGAATTAGCTAGATTTGATTTCCTGTATTCTGATGTATCTGGTGCCTAACTAATGAACAAAACCCATGTGAGCCAAGAGGTCAGAAATTAATGTATTAATTTATTTATGTAACATAAAGCATCTGCAAAACAAAGAAACCATCCAACTTGTTTACTCTAGTTAAGCATCAGGATTTTAACGATCACTACTAAAATGCAAAAGTAAAAACTAAAAGATCACCTGTCCCAGGCACCTGGGAGGTAGTAAGGATATTAGTCAGGCTTGAATAAAGAGTGCTTTGCTCAGGAAAAGGAAAATACTTGTATACTTAACTCATACATATAACATATGTAAACACTTACAACATGTTGTGATATTGTCCATTGTAAGTACTGTACAAACTAAATGTGTTGAGTTACAAAATGTGTGTGTGTGTGAGAGAGAGAGGGGGAAAGTATGTGCACTGCATGTAGATATAGATGAGCTGTAGTATTCAGAGTGCATGAGTGGTGTGTGTGTTATATGTGAATATAGAAATGTAGTGCATGGGTGTTGTGTGGGTGAATGTGTGTTGAGAGTGCACGAGTGTTGTGTATACCAGTGAGTGTGTTACATGTAAATATAGAAATGTAGTGCAGCATGCATGAGTGGTGTGTGTGTGTGTGTGTGTGTGTGTGTGTGTGTGTGTGTGTGAGAGAGAGAGGGTGTGTGTTGTGAGTGCATGAGTTGTATCTTATAGTGAGTGAGAGAAAGACATAGTGTGTGTTAAGAGATTGAAGTATGTGTTCATATATGAGTGAGAGAGAGTTAAGGCAGTGCATGAGTGTTTTTAAATATAAAAATTTAGTGCCCCCTCCTAGAACTGCCACCTTATTGTGGTGGAGGGGTTTGTGTGCTTGAATGATCCTAGGAGCTATGTTGTTGGGGGCATTATGCCCCTGTTAGGGTTTCCCAAGGCAGACAGGTCCTAGGTGACAGGCCAGACCAAGAGCAGTTCACCAAAAACCCCCTATGGAGAAAAAAATCCAGGACCGTGACGTCGCCCGGTAGGACGCAGCCGGGGCACCACCCTGGAGCCAGGCCCGGGGTTGGGGCTCGTATGCGAGCGCTTGGTGGCCGGACCTTGCCCATGGGGCCCGGCCGGGCTCAGCCCGAAGAGGTGACGTGGGCCCGACCTCCTGTGGGTTCACCACCCACAGAGGTAGCAGTAGGGGTTTGGTGCAGTGTGGATTGGGTGGCAGTCGAAGGCAGGGGCCTCGACGACCTGATCCCCGGACACAGCAGCTGGCTGTTGGGACATGGAATGTCACTTTGCTGGGGGGGAAAGAGCCTGAGCTTGTGCGGGAGGTTGAGAGGTACCGGCTAGAGATAGTCGGGCTCACCTCCACGCACAGCTTGGGCTCTGGAACCCAGCTCCTCGAGAGGGGCTGGACTTTCCACTTCTCTGGAGTCGCCCGTGGTGAGCGGCGGCGGGCTGGTGTGGGCTTGCTTATAGCTCTCCAGCTCAGCCGCCATGTGTTGGAGTTTACCCCAGTGAACGAGAGGGTCGCCTCTCTGCGCCTTTGGATTGGGGAGAGGGCTTTTGCTGTTGTTTGTGCCTACGGGCCAAATAGCAGAATAGAGTATCCGGCCTTCTTGGAGTCCCTGGGAGAGGTACTGAGGGGTGCTCAGACTGGGGACTCCATTGTGCTACTGGGGGACTTCAATGCTCACGTGGGCGACGACAGTGACACCTGGAGGGGCGTGATTGGGAGGAACGGCCTCCCCGATCTGAACCCGAGTGGTGTTTTGTTATTGGACTTCTGTGCTAGTCACGGTTTGTCCATAACGAACACCATGTTTGAGCATAGGGGTGTCCATAAGTGCACGTGGCACCAGGACACCTTAGGTCGGAGGTCGATGATCGACTTTGTAGTCGTTTCATCTGATCTCCGGCCCTATGTCTTGGACACTCGGAGATCAGATGAAACGACTACAAAGTCGATCATCGACCTCCAACCTAAGGTGTCCTGGTGCCACGTGCACTTATGGACACCCCTATGCTCGAACATGGTCATGAGCTTTGGGTAATGACAGAAAGAACAAGATCACGGATACAAGCGGCTGAAATGAGTTTCCTTCGCAGGGTGGCTGGGCGCTCCCTTAGAGATAGGGTGAGAAGCACAGTCATTCGGGAGGAGCTCGGAGTAGAGCCGCTGCTCCTCCACATCGAGAGGAACCAGCTGAGGTGGCTCGGGCATCTTTTTCGGATGCCTCCTGGACGCCTCCCTGGGGAGGTGTTCCAGGCATGTCCCCCCGGGAGGAGGCCCCGGGGAAGACCCAGGACACGCTGGAGGGACTATGTCTCTCGGCTGGCCTGGGAACGCCTTGGTGTTCTTCCTGAGGAGCTGGCCGAGGTGTCTGGGGAAAGGGAAGTTTGGGCTTCCATGCTTAGACTGCTGCCTCCGCGACCCGGTTCCGGATAAGCGGAAGAAGACGAGACGAGAAAATTTAGTGCATGAGTTGTGTGTTTGTGAGTGTGTATGAATGTTACATGTAAATATAGAAACGTAGTGCACAAATTGTGTGTGTGTGTGTGTGTGTGTGAGAGAGAGTGAGATAGACAGTGTGTTAAGAGAGTGCACAAGTGTTGTGTATGAGTGATTGTGTTACATGTAAATATAGAAATGTGGTGCATGCGAGCGGTAGGGGAGAGTGTGTGTGTTGAGAGAATGCAGGAGTGTTGTGTATGTATGAGTGTGACAATTATTAATCAATGTGTACTCCCACCAGTAACACACAACATCTCTATATTTTCATGTAACAGACAAACATTAACTTTGAAAGTTGTATTCTGCGGTTAGAGCGAGCAAAGTGATTCACAGACAGCTACAGTATAGCATGTGTGTGTGTTTTGTGTGTCCAGCAAGTACAAATGTACATGTAAATACTGTTTGTCATATTTCATGTTGCCACCTAAGCCTGAATGTACCCCAAACATGTGCGTTCTTTCTTTCAAAACTTCTAATATTTTGTAAGCTTTTGTGGTTAACTTGGTTCTGATCATGAGTTGTTGCCATGGGTCACATTGAGTCTTTTTGCTGCATGTGATTTTAACCAGATAATTAAAAAGGAAAGACAAGCAAACAAGGGTGTTTCATGTCATAAACAAAGTTTTGTTTAATCAATGTTTCTGGAATAACATGGATAGCAGTTTTATAACATAAAAACACGCTCAAGCACAAAACAGAACAAAAATGACCTAGCATAAAAACAGTTAACTTTACACGTTTACTCATATGGTCATATGGAACACTACTTTTACTTACTAAAACAACTTGCAGGTAACAATAGTTTAGCCACACAATTGAGCTATAGTAGGCACATCCACATTTCACTTAAAAAACCTGTCCAAAGTGGACTGCCTGGCATTTCCCATTATTTTCACCAACTGTTTTTCCACATTTTCTTGAATTTTGTTTAAATCCTCTGTGATATTACACATGCCCTTGCTCATATAAAACACCTTCAGCTGAGACAACATTTTCACTGCTTCCTGATATGACTTTAATGTCTGTGGTTCATTTTCTTCAACATCTTCATCATCACTACCAGCAATATTGTCCACACTACTAGTACTACTGCTGGTGTCTCTTACAAGTGTCTTTTCCCAGTCTTCCTGAAGTTCTTCTCTCACAGGGATACCACAATCCACAGTCGCATACTCCTCAGCACTCATTGCATTCTCGAATCTGATTTTACTGGCTGCAACTCTAATAAGTTCCATAAGCTCTGCAAGGGGCACATTGTCATCATCATCTTCCTCTGCACTGTCACGTGTGTTGGATGTAAACTTCACTCCAGCCTTTCCAAAGCACTTTATCATAGTTTCTGGCTTAATTTCTTTCACTGCTGAGGCCACCCACTGAATAGCATCAAGCACAGACACACTTTTTGACACTGTATTGGCACTCACTTTTTCTTCTGAGTTTATTTTGACAACAACTGACCGTATGAGATGTTTCCTGTACAGCTGTTTCATGTTTTGAATTATTCCTTGATCCAAGGGGTGTAGTTCAGATGTTGTTTGCAGGGAGGAACACCAGTTTTACATTTGTCAGCACAATGTCTTGTGGGTGCGATGGTACGTTGTCTAACAGTAGCATGACATTTCATTTTTCATTTCTCATTTTTTTTGTCAAATGCCCGTACCTAGCCACAAAAGAGAGAAGTGTTCATCCATGCTTTAGAATTGTATGTCCATTTCACTGGAAGATTGGCCTGATCAATTTGTTTGAAGCATCTACGGTAGGTTTTGCACTTTAACCAATCACCAAGGGGCGTTCAAACTCTCCTATCGCATTTACACATAGCACTACAGTAAGTCTGTCTTTGGACTTTTCCCCCCTTTACACTGTTCCCCACGGATGGATAATGTTTTATCTGGCAAAGCTTTGAAGAAGAGTCCTGTTTCATCCATGTTGAACACATCTTTCAGATCATACCCACGCAGGATGTCAGGTAATCTGTCTTTCCAGTCATTAACAGTCTCTTGACAAACACTACCACTTTCCCCACAAACACTAGCAAAGTTGATGTTGTGTCTTTTTCTAAAGCAGTTAAGCCAACCATTGGAAGCCTTGAACTCTTCTTGACTGATGCCTAGCTCAGAAGCATACTGAAGGGCTTTTTCTTGCAGCATGGGTCCTGAGGTGGGAATACTGTACAGGGATCTGGCACGCTGGAACCATTCCCACGTCAGTGTGTTCAACTCATCAACGGGATTTCTTACACAGACGCTTTCTGTCATTGCCACAGTTGCCCTCATACCCTTCAATAAGCTCAGCCTTCCTTTTCAAAATGGAGTGTACCTGAAATCATAATAAAAAAACAATATAACTTTAAGTTTTCATTTAAACTTTTAATAAACTTGTAATAGAGTTAATCATAATTAAAACCATACCATTTTTAAATGTGAACTATACAGAAAACTTACACAAGTCATTGAAACAAGAAATTGAAATCTTGTTCTGAATACTCTTTCATAATTATGACACTTTTAACAACTTGAACTTTTTCTATTTAAATCGATCTACAAAAGTTCACTTCACACCTCGTTGCATAGATTACCTGCGTTTTGCCAATTCCAAACTTTTCTGCTAGCTGACACTGACTTTTACCCGCACTTTCGTTAATCAGATCAATTTTTTCTTTCAAAGACAACTCATTACATTTTCTACTCATTGTCGTACAAGTCGATCTTAATTTTGCGGCATGCCTTAAAAAATTTTGCAGCATGACGGCATGACATAAACCGGATGTCGTGAAAGCTCTTGTGCCCCGTGCTTTGACACGACGGGGGGCACCCGTATTTTCGAGGTTTAATTACATTGATTTTCGACGGGTGGGACCAAAATTAATGGTCGTAATACGCAATATTGAGGTGGTCGCATTATTGAAGGCCGCGACCAATGAAATACATAAGCAAGCAATCAGGACCATGAAAAACTGTTTGTAATTTTGAGGTCGTCATAATTTTGAAGTGGTCGTAACATGAGGTTTCACTGTACAATAACGGAGAAGGTGTGAGAAGAGCAGCTGTAAGAGAATGGACTATGTTTGTGGTGGGTGGGTGCAATGCCTGGGCTGGGGCACTAGGAGAGCTGTGATGCCGAGCAGCAGGAAGTGCCTGAGCTGTAAAGATGGCTGCCATATATAAACAGGAAGTGGAAGGTGCCAGGTCTCCTTTTTTTTTGGTCTCTTTTTTGTGCAGGGGGTAAGGTTGGTGGTGTACAGTTTTGTTTCTTTTGTTTGTCCAGGTGTGTCGTGTGCTAGAAAATTGATGTGTGTTGTGACTGTTTGATTGACCTGTTTAGATTTTACAGATTGGTTGTGTAGACTGGTATCTTAGCCTCCATTCTGTAGTTCTGTTGTATGTATGTAGGCAGTCGCAGTTTCAGAGCGTGAGTGTTGTTGTGTGTGCGTAGTTGTGTGCGTGTGTGGTGTCAGTTTCATTTTGTTTGTTTGTTTGTTTCTGTCCCGGGCAGGGTGGCCAACCTGTACTGGGACACTGTACGCCGCCAATTGCTTCAGCCAGCGGCCCAGCATAGATACCGGTTTGTGCAATATGTGGTAGTGGTTGATTTTTTTTTTATTGTTACTGGTTTATGAACTCAATAAAATTACAACCCCGATTCCAAAAAAGTTGGGACAAAGTACAAATTGTAAATAAAAACAGAATGCAATGATGTGGAAGTTTCAAAATTCTATATTTTATTCAGAATAGAACATAGATGACATATCAAATGTTTAAACTGATAAAATGTATCATTTAAAGAGAAAAATTAGATGATTTTAAATTTCATGACAACACATCTCAAAAAAGTTGGGACAAGGCCGTGTTTCCCACTGTGAGACATCCCCTTTTCTCTTTACAACAGTCTGTAAACGTCTGGGGACTGAGGAGACAAGTTGCTCAAGTTTAGGGAAAGGAATGTTAACCCATTCTTGTCTAATGTAGGATTCTAGTTGCTCAACTGTCTTAGGTCTTTTTTGTCGTATCTTCCGTTTTATGATGCGCCAAATGTTTTCTATGGGTGAAAGATGTGGACTGCAGGCTGGCCAGTTCAGTACCCGGACCCTTCTTCTACGCAGCCATGATGCTGTAATTGATGCAGTATGTGGTTTGGCATTGTCATGTTGGAAAATGCAAGGTCTTCCCTGAAAGAGACGTCGTCTGGATGGGAGCATATGTTGCTCTAGAACCTGGATACACCTTTCAGCATTGATGGTGTCTTTCCAGATGTGTAAGCTGCCCATGCCACACGCACTAATGCAACCCCATACCATCAGAGATGCAGACTTCTGAACTGAGCGCTGATAACAACTTGGGTCGTCCTTCTCCTCTTTAGTCCGAATGACACGGCGTCCTTGACTTCCATAAAGAACTTCAAATTTTGATTCGTCTGACCACAGAACAGTTTTCCACTTTGCCACAGTCCATTTTAAATGAGCCTTGGCCCAGAGAAGACGTCTGCGCTTCTGGATCATGTTTAGATACGGCTTCTTTGAGCTATAGAGTTTTAGCTGGCAACGACGGATGGCACGGTGAATTGTGTTCACAGATAATGTTCTCTGGAAATATTCCTGAGCCCATTTTGTGATTTCCAATACAGAAGCATGCCTGTATGTGATGCAGTGCCGTCTAAGGGCCCGAAGATCACGGGCACCCAGTATGGTTTTCCGGCCTTGACCCTTATGCACAGAGATCCTTCCAGATTCTCTGAATCTTTTGATGATATTATGCACTGTAGATGATATGTTCAAACTCTTTGCAATTTTACACTGTCGAACTCCTTTCTGATATTGCTCCACTACTTGTCGGCGCAAAATTAGGGGGATTGGTGATCCTCTTCCCATCTTTACTTCTGAGAGCCGCTGCCACTCCAAGATGCTCTTTTTATACCCAGTCATGTTAATGACCTATTGCCAATTGACTTAATGAGTTGCAATTTGGTCCTCCAGCTGTTCCTTTTTTGTACCTTTAACTTTTCCAGCCTCTTATTGCCCCTGTCCCAACTTTTTTGAGATGTGTTGCTGTCATGAAATTTCAAATGAGCCAATATTTGGCATGAAATTTCAAAATGTCTCACTTTCGACATTTGATATGTTGTCTATGTTCTATTGTGAATACAATATCATTTTTTGAGATTTGTAAATTACTGCATTCTGTTTTTATTTTAAATTTGTACTTTGTCCCAACTTTTTTGGAATCGGGGTTGTAACTTAATAACTCTGTTTAGTACTATTTTAAAAACATATTTAATTGTAGGGTTTTAAACTTGCTATTTGTGGGTCACTGGCTGTAGTAGGGGGTCAGTTGCTTGCCACAGGTCTATTGTTTGTAATGGTTTTTATCTGTTCACCACAGAGCTATTGAGTGTGTTTTGTAGTGGGTTTTTACAACCAGGTTGATGGACTGTTTTTTGATTGCTGTGGTTGCTGTGTGTGTAGTGCTATCCTGAAGGTGAGCAGCTGTCCCCCCCCAAAACCCCTCTTCTGTCTCTATTGTGTAAGCTTTTAATAAACCCCACATTATTTGTAAACATGTATTGGTCTTCTTTGGTGTTAAACAACATTGCTGGTGTCTTGACCCTGTTACATCTTTGGTGTAGTCAGCAGGACTGGCATTAAAGTTGTTACACCACTGAAGATGTCTGAAAATCAGAACGAGGGAGGTGGGAGACCAAGAGCTTTTTTCCATGCCATCTTTTTTTTTTCCATGCATGATGCCTTGTTCTAGGTTCTCAGGGGGAACCTAGAACTCTGAGGGAGTTTTTCCTTGCCACCATCGCCACAGGCTTGCTCATTGGGGGTAGATTAGGGACAAAATTAGCTCATGTTTTAAGTCGTTCAAATTCTGTAAAGCTGCTTTGCGACAATGTTTATTGTTAAAAGCGCTATACAAATAAACTTGACTTGACAAATGACATCTCTTTTAAACAATGGAAATGTGACTTAGAAATGTGGTTTAGAATGTACGCCATACCTGTAGACAGCCAGCTTGACTGGGCAGTTAATTGCTTAGATGGGGAAGCAAAGCGGGAGGCGGCCATTCTGCTTGACTCTGAGAAAGAGACAGTTGCAAAAGTGTTTCAAAAGCTTCAAGATTTGTATGCTAGCCCTGCCTCTGCCCCAGTCACTCGCTCTCTGTTCAATTGTAGGCAACACTCAGAGTGTAAGAGTTTTTGCACTTTGCCTACAGGAGTGTTGGCAAAAAATGATGGTCAATGATGCCAGAAATATCCTGAACCCAGATATGCTGATGCGTGACCAGTTCATCGCTGGACTGTTTGATGGTCTGAAGACGGACCTGAGGTTAAAGGTAACTTTAGATAACACTTAAGTTTTCAGATGTGAAGACCAAGGCCGTACTGCATGTGGGGTTAGAGGAAGATGGCTATGCTTATTGCAGGACAGTGAAGACTGCCTCACAAAAACAACCTTGGGATGATCTTCAGAGGCTCAAGGTGGAACTCAAAACAGAATTGTCCAAGGAAGTTGAGTTCCAAGTGACCAGTCTTTCTCAGACTCTCCTGCAGGGTTTTCGAGAAGAATTCCAGAAAGCCAGGCTGGAGGGAAGTCCACAGATCCATGGCTTACTTCAGGTCCCACAAAGATCACGGAGCTATTCCCCAGGCCCAAGACACCAGAGGGCAGGACAACAACCTTGGCCACATGAGTACGATGAATAAGGACGCCCTATTTGCTTTATTTGTAGAACTCCTGGTCATATTGCCCGCCAGTGCCCTAAGTAGAACCCACAGGCCAATTTAAACTAGCATGCCCTGCTGTTGAGGATTGAACAGCAGGCTTATTGGCAAAGGATCCTTCCCCACTCCCCAGGTCAAAGGAAAATTCATGTCCCATCCTTCTTCAAGCTGTACCTGTGGTAAACCCTGCACCTTTTAAGTCAGCCTCTGACCCAATTGTCGCCCTTTCACCTATATGTAAGTCCCTTGTGACACTGCCTATACCAACAGCTGACCTACCCACTGCAGGCTCTCTGCCATTGCATGTAGCCAACTCCACGGTGCCAAATGCCACTTCAAGCATCAGATTACCCCTTGTGGCCTTGTTGGGGAATGCTCTATGATCCAGGTGTCTGTGGATGGAGTTGGCGTCTCATGCTTGCTGGATACTAGCTCCCAGGTACCCGTGATGCGTCAGGACTGGTTTGAAGACCATTTTGGGAAGAATGGTCAACGGCTAAAGAATGCAACCTCCTGGTTAAAGCTGAGAGCGGCCAATGGCAAGGAGATCCCGTACTTGGGGTATGTAACGCTTCAGGTAGATGTAGCTGGTGTGAACCTAGTAAATGTGGGGATAATTGTGGTCAAGATTCCTGTCTGACAGTTCCTGCATTAGTGGGGATGAATATTATTAAAGAAGTGTGGCAAGTCTTGTTCCAGAACATTGTTCCCTGTGAGGTCAAGGACCAGCCATCCATGAATACCCTAGGGAAGGTTATGTGGAAGGCCATGCACATCTGCCAAAAGGAACATCGCTTTGTATCACCGGAGGGGTTCGTGGGCTATGCACGCCTGGCAAGTAGACGCCCTGTGACCGTACCCGGTAATCGTGAGGTGCTACTGAATTGTAGAGCTAGAAGCGGGCCGTGTGGTCGAAGTTATGAAGCCCTTATGGAGCCATTGCCTATTTGAGACGGACTGTTGGTGGCCCGTTCCTTGGTGACTGAAAAGCTGCCAAATGCAGGTGCGTGTTCGAAACATCAGTAATACACCACTGGCAGTATACCCATACCAGAAGTTGGGAGAATTGCTGGCATTAGATGTGTGTGAGGTGTTCGATGATGGTCCTGACTTGCAGTTGATCCCAGATGAAGCCAGTGGGGTGCCAGTAAATACTGTAGGAACAGACAGTGTAAACACCTACCCACTACCTGGGTTTGATCTAGAAGGGGTTCCGTTGTCAGTTGAACAAAAGGATAAGCTGGTGACACTGTTGACCAAATATCAATCTCTTTTCACAGCATGATGAAGACTATGGCTGCACTGATGCGATCCTGCATGAGATTCCAACAGGCGATGCAGCCCCTATTAGACAGAGATATCGTCAGATTCCCCCAAATCTGTATGGTGAGGTCAGAGCTTTGTTGAAGCGGATGTTGGATGCCGACGTAATCAGACCAAGTTCAAGTCCATGGTCCTCCCCTATAGTGCTAGTGTGAGAGAAGGATGGTTCCATTCACTTTTGTGTGGACTATAGGCAGCTGAACCAAGTCACTAGGAAGGACTTGTATCCACTGCCTCGGGTGGAGGAAGCACTGGCCAGCTTAAAGAAGGCTCGCTGGTACTCAACCTTGGATCTTGCGTCTGATTACTGGCAAGTCAAAATGCATGATAAGGACAAGACTGCATTCACAACCCCCATGGGGCTATTTGAGTTCCAGCGAATGCCGTTTGGGTTGTGCAATGCCCCAGCCAGCGTCCAGCGCTTAATGGAGAGTTGCTTGGGAGATCAAAACTATCAATCATTGCTGATCTATTTGGATGATGTGATTGTTTTTGCTGCAGACTTTGATACCCACCTTGATCATCTTGATTGTCTTTTCTTGCCTTTCCCAGCAGGGTTTAAAGTTGAAACCAGAAAAATGCAAACTCTTACGTAGCAGCATCCAATACCTGGGTCATGTGGTGTCCGATGCTGGCATAGCTCCAGACCCTGAGAAAGTGCCACTTTCTCAGGTTCTGGAGCTATGCCAGCATCGGACACCATATGACCCAGGTATTGGATGCTGCTACGTAAGAGTTTGCATTTTTCTGGTTTCAACTTTAAACCCTGCTGGGAAAGGCAAGAAAAGACAATCAAGATGATCAAGGTGGGTATCAAAGTCTGCAGCAAAAACAATTTCCCCAACAGAGCTACGAGCATTTCTTGGCCTGGCTGGGTATTATCGCAGGTTTAAGGGATTCTCACAAAAAGCAGCACTACTGCATAAGCTATTGGGGGGACATCCTACAAAGAAACCTAAATATAGAGCTTCATGCCCTCCCTGGAATTGGTCCAGTGAATGTGAAACAGCATTTGTGTCCTTAAAACAGGGTCTCATGCAGGCACCAGTCTTAGACTTTACAAATTTCACACTACCCTTTTTGCTCTACACTGATGCAAGCCATCAAGGCTTAGGGGCAGTGCTCTCTCAGATACAGGATGGGCATGAAAAGGTAATTGCTTATGTCAGCAGGGGTTTCCAGGGTGCAGAACTCAATGATGTTAATTATAGCTCTTTCAAGTTGGAACTACTAACCCTTAAATGGGCCATCACTGAAAAGTTTCATGAGTATCTCCTTGGCTCAGACTTCACAGTATATACTGATAACAATCCACTTGCACATCTGGCTACAGCACGATTAGGGGCGGTGGAGCAATGTTGGATGGCTTGGCTGGCTAGTTATAAGTTCCAAGTCAAACACCGCTCTGGCAGATCAAATGTAAATGCTGATGTTCTGTCCCGATATCCAGTAGGTGCTGCAGTGGTGCCAGATGATGGTGTGGAGGTTCCAGGGTTCCAAGAGGTTACTGTTGAAGTGGTGCAAGCTTGTCTCTTGGGATCCTGTTCAGAAGGGGCTATGACAACAGCAGAGGACCAGCCACTGTCTGGGGGTACCAGGATAGGACAGAACTGGACAGTAGAAAGGCGGGCGGAAGTGCAACAGCAAGACCCTGTAATCTCTCCTGTGTTGTGGTTCCTGCATACAAAAAGGTCATTGCGGGCTCCTGAATGACAACGTGAGGGCCCCAAAGTACTGAGACTGCTGAGAGAGATGCCCCATCTGCAGTTTCGAGAAGGAATTCTGTATCGGTGTATCCAAGAGCCGAACACCAACATGTTGTGCTACCAGCTTCTGCTCCCTCAAAGTCTACAGAAGGAGGCCTTCACTTGTCATGAGAAGATGGGACATTTTGCTGTTGAAAAGACTCTGAAAACACTGCAGACGAACTACTACTGGCCTTATATGGCCACAGATGTCCAGAGATGGTACTCAGAATGTCAAGCATGCACCCTTAGGAGAAGGCTTGGTACATCAGCTGCCTGGTTGACCCCTGTTGTGGCCTCTTACCCTCTTGAAATTGTCACCATGGACTTTCTGTCCCTTGAAGCAGCAGTAGGGGGCTTTCAAAATATGATGGTGTTGACTGACCACTTCACCAAGTTTGCATGGGCAGCAGCCACCCGAGACCAAACTGCTGCAACTACAGTGAGAGTGATGTGGCAGCAGGTCATACAGTACTTTGGCTGTCCGTCCCGGTTTCACTCAGACCAGGGTCCAAACTTTGAGGTGGCAGTGGTGAAGCAGCTCTGTGATCTATACGGCTGTAAAGAGTCGTACCACCCCTTACCACCCAGAAGGTCACAGTCTCACAGAACGTTTCAACCACACCCTACTGGGCATGCTGGGAACTCTAGTGGAGGAAAATAAACACAGGTGGGCTGACTATTTACCAGAAATGCTGCATGCTTATAATAACACTGTCCACAGCTCCACAGGGTATACACCATCCTACCTCATGTTTGGCTGGCATGTCAGGACCCCCCTGGATGTGATGTTGGGACACCCCATGGATCAACAGAATACCATGGAGGAATGGGTGAGAAGACATCATGAGTGCCTACATTATGCCTACAGAAGAGCTGGTGAGTTGACTGTAGGGGCAGGGCAGCATCAAAAGAAACATGATAATCAACGTCTTCTTGGGCCTTTAATGGTGGGAGAAAGGGTGTTGGTGCATAATGTTGGTCCCAAGGGACAAGGTAAACTGGCTAATTTCTGGCATAATATGCCGTATGTGGTGATTAAACAACCAAATATTGACATTCCTGTTTGTGGTTAAACCTGAAAAGGGGGGTGGGAAAGAAAGGGTGTTGCATAGAAAGTTGCTTCGGTCTTGTCCTCTGATTTTACAGGCTCCTGTTGAAGCTGGAGCAGCAGATGGGCCTGGGCCATCAGCTTTAGCGGCAGATGGACCTGGACCACCAACTCCTTGGCTGTTCCCACTGACCCGGTGGCTATTGCCTTTGACAACTTGCACTCCCTCTGTAAGACCATCTGAGGAAGACGGGGCCACCTCTAATACTGAAGCACCACGTCGGTCACATTGTACCACCAAAGGCATTCCACCAGAACAATATGGGGGTGCTTGAGGCCAGCCCAAGGATGGATTGAGGAAAAGTGGAGGGAGGTGTAAGAGAATGGACTGTTTGTGGTGGGTGGGTGCAATGCCTGGGCCAGGGCACTAGGGGAGCTGTGATGCCGAGCAGCAGGAAGTGCCTGAGCTGTAAAGATGGTTGCCATATATAAACAGGAAGTGGAAGGTGCCAGGTCTCTTTTTTTTTTTTTTGGTCTCCTTTTTGTGCAGGGAGTAAGGTTGGTGGTGTACAGTTTTTCTTTTGTTTGTCCAGGTGTGATGTGTGCCGTGTGCTAGAAACTTGGTGTGTGTTGCGACTGTTTGACCTGTTCAGATTTTACAGACTGGTTGTGTAGACTGGTATCTTAGCTTCCATTCTGTAGTTCTGTTGTATATATGTAGGCAGCTGCAGTTTCAGAGCATGTGTGTGTGTGTGTGTGTGTGTGTGGTGTCAGTTTTGCATTTGTTTCTGTCCCGGGCAGGGTGGCCAACCTGTACTGGGACACTGTATGCCGCCAATTGCTTCAGCCAGCGGCCCAGCATAGATACCGGTTTGTGCAATATGTGGTAGTGGTTGATTTTTATTGTTACTGGTTTATGAACTCAATAAAATGAACTTAATAACTCTGTTTAGTACTATTTTAAAACAAATTTAATTGTAGGGTTTTAAACTTGCTATTTGTGGGCCACTGGCTGTAGTAGGGGGTCAGCTGCTCGCCACAGGTCTATTGTTTTTATCTGTTCACCACAGAGCTATTGAGTTTTGCAGTGGGTTTTTACAACTAGATTGATGGACTGTTTTTTGATTGCTGTGTGTAGTGCTATCCTGAAGGTGAGCAGCTGTCTCCCCCCCCAACCTCTCTATTGTGTAAGCTTTTAATAAACCCCACATTATTTGCAAACGTGTCTTGGTCTTTGGTGTTAAACAACATTGCTGGTGTCTTGACCCTGTTACACAGCTTATGAGGTGTATATGACAGTAGTGCAAATGAGCAATAGCAGCAGATACAGCAGTAATGCTAATGTTTGTGGTGTGATGTGCAAATGGATGAGGTAGTTTTCTTGGGTGAGATGTGTTTCAGTCCATGGCGAGGGGGTAGGTAGTGGACGGAGTTCAGCAACCTGACAGCCTGGTGGATGAAGCTGTTCAGCAGTCTTGTGGAGCGGGCCCGGAGGCTCCAGTACCTTTTCCCTGAGGGCAGGAGGCTGAAGAGTAAGTGTGAAGGGTGGGAGGTGTCACCAGCAATGCTGATGGCTCTGCGGGTGAGAAAGGAGTGATAGATGTCGGTAAGGGAGGGCTGAGGGGTACCGATGATCTTGCTGGCCGTGTTCACTATGCGTTGCAGAGTCTTCCGGCAGGAGGCACTGCAGCCTCCGTACCACGCAGTGATGCAGCCAGTGAGGACACTTTCAATAGTGAAGTGTCTATTTGTCACAGATTGTAATAGTTTCCTGATTGAGGGTGGACACTGAAACACAGGGACAGGTGGGTTTTAGTTTTACCACTTTTTAATAATCACTTTGCAGCGCTTGGTAGGTGCAGACACACACACCAACACTCTCGTTGGACCACGGTCACCTTCTCCTCTCCACCCTTCCCTTTTATCAGCTCGGCCGTGACTGTGAACAAACACACACATAGATGCAATGTTTTTGCCATTCACCTTCCCTCTTGGCCTCGCTCTCCATTCATAAACAGGCGCCCGATCACCTCTCGCATCCACACACATTTTTATATATATATATATATATATATATTACAGCACAGTAAATTAGCTTGCTTTGTTTTTTTCCACATCCCAGCTTGTTAAGAAGTTGGGTTCACAGGTTCACAGCACACAATTAGCTATGAAACAGCATCGTTAGAGCTGAGAGGGTTAAGGGCCTTGCTCAAGGACCCAATAGTCGCAGCTTGCTGGTTCTGATCTTGTCCTGAGCCCAGGCCCCTGACCTTCTGATCAATAACCTTGAACTTTACCCATTAAGCCACCTCTGCCCTCACGACTGTGTACCTCTATACACCTCAGAATTCATCCTGCTCCTTCTATCAGCAATCACGTCATCAATAAAACATCAGTCACACAGTTCCACTGGCAGCCGACGCCCATGTCCACCATGTTTGACAGATAATGATTGTTTTGGATCATGAGCCCTTCCTTTCCTTCTCCATACTCTTCTCTAATAATCATCTGCTACAAGTTAATCTTCATTTCATCTGTCCAGAGAATCTTGTTCCAGAACTGAGCAGCCTTTCTAACAAAGTCTAATCTGTTTTTTCTGTAATTGAGTGTTATCAGTGGTTTCCAGCTTGAGGTAAAGCCTCTGTTTACATTCATGAAGGCGTCTCTTGTCTTGGTTGCAGGCTTTAGTCCCTTTTCCACAGCCTGTTCAAGGCAGGAATCTTACATCTTTATTCTGTCTCATGCTCTGTATAAAATGTCCGAATCCAGAACTGAGGGGTGGGGGTTGTCCTGTAATGGTAGTCACAGAGCCAGAATTGATGTCTGTGTAAAAGGGACAGCCAGCGGAGTGGAACAGGAGTGACACTGACATTTTTGTGACCGTTTCCTTTCTGAGACCAGCTCAAATTCAGACATCTCCATCTACAGTGTCTAAGGCCCACACTTCTCTTCACTTTCTCTTCCAACGTATTTCTGATTGCTTGCACAAGCCTCTCTCTCTTCGTTTGTGAGTGCAGTTTTCTGTGACAGACTTTTTTTTTCCCCCTAAAAAGCCACTCATTTTGTGCTCCAAAGGATACAGTCATGTTCTATATATTGAGGCTGTTGCTTCCCATAACTGTGACTTATTTAACAGAAGTGATCACGTTATCATCTGATGCTCAGTGACACTGCGTGTGTTTGAAGAGAGGTGTAAAGAATAAATGTGGCAGATCACAGAATCCAGGGACACATGTCCGCCCGGGGCATTTTGAGTTATTGACAGATTCAGAAAGTCCAGTTTCTAAGCTTTCCAATGATGCCTTCCATGTGGAGATCTGACAATATTTGAAGAATGTGTGGCCTTTTGAAAGTGTATACCTCTTAAAACAGAAAAGGGAGAAAATCGCCCTCATAGTTTTCTATCTCAGCTACTCTGGGTGTAGGGCGGGCACATAATGGTGCTCATTTGCATGACATTAAGGAAACCCCTACCCCCTACTAGCTAGCACGATACTACTTTCATGTAAACAAAGATCACCACGTCAATTTTCCTTCCATGCAAAGTATGCCCAACACAATTATGAAGTGCAAAAATAAGTCCTAAAGTATACTTTAATGTTTTGTGGTTGAAAAATTACACACCATAAGAAAGATAGCACGATGATGACACAACTAACACAACACTAGTTTCATGTAAAGCCTCGGTCACAACCGGCCGTACAGTACGCGCTCCTAGGGCCGGTCTACACGCAAAAAACGCAAGAAACGCACGGAGATCGCGCATGAAACGCACGAGAGCGCACGTGTGATGTGCTGATTTTCAAGCCGCAGACCGGCCGCAGAGGTTCTTTGTCATGTCAAACAAACTCTACAGGCGCTTACGTTTTTTTCAGGTTGCAAGACAAACTTACGGCCAACACGCATCTTTCTCCATGAACAAAAAAAAATCTGCAGCGATTTGGGAAACGCCAAAAATCACACAGCCAAAAAATCGTACGTCCGGTTGTGACCTAGGCTTAACCAAACCACAACACTCTCTGTTACATGCAAAAATAACCACACAGCCTTAGCTTAATAAACTCACCCCATCAGAAAGAGAAACGGCGCCTTGCACAAACCAATGCCTCCAATGGAATGTAATCCTAGAACGGGCCGTGTATAATCTGATCATTCAAGTATTCCATTCAATCTGGAAAACAAGGTTGCGTTTTTTTTTTTTTTGCTAGAAATGGTCATCTCCGATGTAAATACCGTGCGTCTGTTTGCTTCGCGGGGCTCCTCTGCGCTCTGTTTAGTAACTCATTCCATAGTGAAATCACACGCCTGTATGCAGGTTAAGTAGCCATGCGCTCAGCTCGTATCATACAGCTGATTCGCAAAAAAAAAAAAAAAAAAGACTTAAATCATCATGTGAATAGCCCATATGGTAATTTACCCACACCCCCCAGCAGGCTACAGTCCTGACAAAAATGAGACAATTTGCAACAAAAAATGTATGCTTTTCCAACAAAATCTATTATCTGAAATACTGATTGCATTCTTCAAGATCTCAACTTGCACATTATGGAAAAAAACAAAAATCATAAATTTCGAAAAAAAAAATGCTTCTTTTGCGATTATCTCGAATTCGTTTAGGCTGACATGCGTCCCTGGATCCGGTGAGGTGTCACAAATGTGACGGGCAACAAAATCACCTCCTCACTCAGTTCACCCGCTGTTGTTTTTAAAGCAGCGCTGGTATGATCGGGGTCTTCATATTTCCACTGTGTAGATAATTCACCTTAGACGCTGATGCGCCGTTGTGACACGTCATGGTTCTGGTTGCAGAACGGCAGCTCGCACTGATGCACCTACTGAATGATGCACAAATGATGCACCAACCTCCTCCAGACTGATCTTGAATTGGCTTGATGAATATGTTTTTCTTCACCAAGGAAAGAATTCTATGATCATCCACGTTAGTTGTTTTCCGTGGTGTTCCAGGCCTTTTGGTGTTGCTGAGTTCACCAGTGCATTCCTTCTCTTTATGAATGTACAAATTGTTGACTTGGCTGCTCCTAAAGTCTCTCTCTCTCTCTGATGGATCTGCTTTGCTTTGTTTTTGCAGCTGAATGACGGCCTTCTTTGTTTGCATCGACACCTCTTTGGACTGCACATAGAGAGTTCCCATGAATAGCTACCAAATGCAAATTCAACACTTGGAATCAACTCCAGAACTTTTATCTCTTAATATGTCATAAAATAACGAGGAAACAGGACACGACCAGCCATAAAACTGCTCATCAGTCTTGTCAATTGTCCATTTACTTTTGAGCCTGTGAAAATGGAGGCATGATGAAAAAAATGGCTGTAATTCCTAATCAGTTAACATGCTGTTTTTGTTAAATACACTGAATTAAAGCTGAAATTCTCCACTTCAATCACACCTTGATGGCTTCATTTCAGATCCACTGTGGAGGTGAACAGAGACAACACTAGGGAAATTGCATCACCGTCCAAATACTTATGGAGCTGACTTTTTAAGTACAAAACATTTATAAAGAACCAATAAATAAATATCATTCTTATGGTTTTTGGATGTCATTTTATATTTTTCCATCTGTGAATTTTTTTTTTTATACTTTCACATTTGACTTTTACACACGTGATATTTTTCTGAAAAGTTTCTTTATTGTGACATATTTTCACAAATTAATTTTATGTATATTTTTTCACGATTGCTTTTTCAAATGTATTTTTTTACACGAGTGATTATTTTACATGACTCCTTTATTCTCAAACAAAATTTGTGCAAGAATTTTTTTATACATGTAAAATTTACACATTATTTTTACATATATTTATTTATCCATGATTTTTATACACTTTTTTTCACAACTATAAGTTTTTACAGGAGTATTTTTATTTTCATGTGATTTTTTTTTTTCTCCATAACTGTGGTTTATCCTCACAGCCTGAACAGCTGAAATCTAAAGCCCCCCCAGTCCATGTATAATTCTGTTTCATTATCAGCTCTCGCTGAGTTTTAACTGAACCAGTCAATAACAGATGTCATGGGCACAGATGGTGAACGGTAAAAATGGCCGCCAGCGTGAAAGCCTGTGTGCGCTCTCCAGTGTCCTGCGTTCCTGTCTCCAGCTCGGTGTCTGGGGAACTCCAGCCTATTGTTGATAAAGGCACGTTGTAAAAGCTCCGGCATGAAGGAGACCGCCTCAGACTGAATTAAATTCAGACAGACGTGGTTCTGAAAATATGGCAAGAAACACACACACAGACTCCACTGATAAAAGAGTTAAAGGGGTTCATAAAGCTGAGCATTATTCCTTTATTGACTTTTAGCTCAGCTCCTTCCTGAAGCGTTGTGGTTTCCTTTATGAAGTTATAACTCAGAGTCAAAGTCCATCTTGCTGACTCTTCAGAAGTTAATAAAGCAACTCTGCACCGTGTGGGTGTGAACACACGCAAATACAGCACACAGAAAACCAGGCAAGCAAATATTTGATGCACACTGAGGTCTGCTTCACATGCCTGTGTGCTCTCTCTGTATCTTTACCTGATTCAGAATTTCAAAGTTGATTTCAGTTTCTCATCATCCGTCTATACTTGTTAAAATCACAGGTTTATTTATAATTAATGCTCTCGTTCTAATACATTATTGTTTCTATAGTAACAGCTCAGTCACAGGGACATATACAGCACTGAGAATAAAAAACAGATTAACAAAAGAAAAATGTGCATGAGTCTTAAATGAAATGTTTAGAAGTGTGTGTGTGTGTGTGTGTAATGTTTCTGGAAGGAGTCTCCAGCATCAGCGCTGTGTAACAGTCAGAGGTGAAGCTGGAACTTTAAGTTCTCTGACGTCTTCAGGACAGATGAGTTTACACTTCTTTACAGTTTCTCACGAACACAATGGAACAAGCTGTGTGGGGTTTTTTTGAAAGCAAGCAAACAAAGAGAGGCTGGTGGTGTAGTGGTTAGCACGGTTGCCTCATAGCAAGAAGGTTCTGGGTTCGAACCCAGTAGCCGGCAAGGGCCTTTCTGTGTGGAGTTTGCATGTTCTCCCTGTGTCTGTGTGGGTTTCCTCCGGGTGCTCTGGTTTCCCCCAAAGACATGCAGGTTAGATTAATATGAGACGGCCTCGGGCTGAAGTGCCCTTGAGTGAGGCACCGAACTCCCACCTGCTCCCTGGGTGCTGTTAGCATGGCTGCCCACTGCTTTGGGGGTGTGTGTGCACGCGCTCATGTGTTTTTTCACTACTTCAGATGGGTTAAATGCAGAGAGGAATTTCACAAGTGTGTGATGAATAAAGTTATTCTTCTTCTGTGACATTTAATGTAACTATAAATTGCTTTATTCTCTCCACATTCATTGGATATGAGCAACCGCACGCTCTGATTGGCTACTCTCCTACTAGGATATCAGCTCATATACCATGAGTAGATTAAAACAAAGTGGTGGAGCATGTTGCTGAACCAACTGAGGACAAAATAAAAACTCTACTCAAAAACAAAGCCCCCCAAAATACAAAAAAATAAAAGCAACAAATGATGGAATAAAAGCATTTGATGGTAAGAACCAGGGCAGGAATGCCACAAGGGCCATGGCCCTTGTGCCCTCTCAATTTGGCCTTGTGCCCTTGGAAAAAAATATGTGCCGTAAGGTCACAGTGGCCTTGATGCCCTGCGGTTTTGTAGTCTGCCTCGTGACTGCCAATAGGCTTTAACATCACCTGCGTCTATTGAGAAAAAAATACGTCTTTTGATGACATTCTGGATTCTTATTGGGCAACTCATCAGTGGTGGATCGGACTTGAGCCTGGCATGAACCGCTCCGACGCGCTATAATGACACCAATCTATCACCAGCCAATCAGGAGACTTAATCAAACGCATCCCCCGCCCACTCGTGTCCGCGTTTGAGACGTTGAATTTTCACAGAAGGAGGTAGAGCCCTGCACTCCCGCAGGAGTCCCGCGGGACCCGCCGCAAAGCAGTGCGGCACGGGACAAATTTTGAAAGCTCATTGCGGGTGTGGGCGGGAGCGGGAGTGCACAATGCGGGCGCGGGCGGGAGTGGTGATAAGCTGCAGTCCCGCTAACTAAAAACGTGTTTAAAATAAAATTTATAAATTATTAATTTATGTCTATCATATATAATTTGTGCTGGATATTTTATTTGGCATTAATAAAAACATTTTAAGATGCCTAAATTTGCAGAGAGAGTCAGATTGCCATTGATCACCCTAACGGGCAATCCTTTGATCACTCTAATGACTTGCCGTTCACACCCAGCCTCCAGTGACCCACACTAACATGATGCCTCAATGACACCTTAGATGAGCTGGTCATCAGGATTCTGATTCTGATCCAGGAGAGGATAAATATCTCTTGTACGTTTCCGATTCCTTTCCTCTTCTGTGTTTGAGATCTCCGATCATGGCAGAAGAGCAGAGCTCCTCTACTGAAGCTCACAGTGCTTCAAAAGTAAGTGCTGCATTAAAAAGAGGTACATTTACCGTTAAAAAGTCAAGAGTCCTGAAATCGGACATTTGGAAATCATTCTCACTCGTGTATGACGCGGAGGGAAATCAGCTGCCCTTTGCTTGCTGTGATAAGTGCCAAAAGGTTCTGACATACTTGGATATTCTAGTTAGAAATGCTTTACAAATGTAAACTGGGTTAGCCTAATGTTTTGTATGGCTGAACAATAAATATACCAAATTTCCACTTGGAATTACGTGCTCGCCTGTCTTTTTTTATTGTTTATTATTATTATTATTATTAGAGACACTGACGAAGGCAACAGCCGAAACGTTTGTCTCCTTCTGCTGCTAAAAACAACTGAAAAGAAATGTAACTAAAAGAATAAGTTCAAGAGTGCGATCCATCTCTCCTTTCACACTAATTATTCATAGGAGATGCACCATGGGAGAGCGCATACTTAAATGATTAGCCTACTTAAATAATTATTATTATTATTAGGTCTACATGTTGCCATTTCAACATTCTGAATTCAGAAACAAGGTAAATAATAACAAACGTGAACGTTTGTTTCAAACGTGATATTTATGCTCAAATCCACTCAAAGTAGGGGGCGGGGCACCATCACGCTGTGTCAAGACAAGAACTTTCCTGAGAAATAACGCGAACGTCTGCATCATGCAGGATTTGCGGGCGGGAGCGGGACAAAATATGGCAGGCGCGGGCGGGAGCGGGACTGAAAATCATAATTCTTTGTGGGAGTGGGCGGGAGCGGGACTGCACAATGCGGGCGTGGGCGGGAGTGGGACTGAAAAATCCGACCCGCGCAGACCTCTAGAAGGAGGGAAGAAGTTGACTGAGGTAAGACTGTGTGATAAATTAACGAATGAATAAGATAGGTAGGGCCAATGATTTTCCGCGATCGCGGAAAACGGACAGAAATTACAAAATTTTTATAGTGAAACGGAATTTTGACTGCCAAACGGAATTTTTGGAAATAATGTTTTTTTTAGTATATCTGCGCTTGTATTCATTTTTTAAACATTGCTCGTGTGTCAAAGTGTAAGTGCCGCAGAAGGCTTCTGTGTAACTAGAATAGAATAACTTTATTTAACAAGAGTTGCATAGAATATCAAAATGTGATAAAATATATATGGCTCTCAAAATCTCATCTCATCTCATTATCTCTAGCTGCTTTATCCTTCTACAGGGTCGCAGGCAAGCTGGAGCCTATCCCAGCTGACTACAGGCGAAAGGCGGGGTTCACCCTGGACAAGTCGCCAGGTCATCACAGGGCTGACACATAGACACAGACAACCATTCACACTCACATTCACACCTACGCTCAATTTAGAGTCACCAGTTAACCTAACCTGCATGTCTTTGGACTGTGGGGGAAACCGGAGCACCCGGAGGAAACCCACGCGGACACGGGGAGAACATGCAAACTCCGCACAGAAAGGCCATCGCCGGCCCCGGGGCTCGAACCCAGGACCTTCTTGCTGTGAGGTGACAGCGCTAACCACTACACCACCGTGCCGCCCCCAGTGTAATTGTTTTATTATATATTTTTTTCATGAATGACTTCATCATGCAAAGGACCATTTGTGTCTAGATATGCAATACTTTGAAACCCAAGTAAAATGATGCCAGCCAGAATTACTAAACTGGAGCCAAACAGAACAATTTTGAACTGAAACTGTGAAACGGAATTGAAACGGAATTTTTCATTGTCAGAAACAGAAAAAGCCAGATTTTGAAACGGAAAATCATTGACTCTAGATAGGAATTTCAACATATAGGGCTTAAGTTTGTTACCATTAAATAAGCATTGCTTGTACAGTAACGTTATGTCGTTACAATGTTGACCCACTTTTAACGTGCCGAGTACCGACTGTAACCGCTAACATGCTAATTAGATTGCTGTCAAGTTTTTCCTTTGTTGAGCTTTAAGCGTAAGGTCATGGATGTTACTACTGCTTGTTCCTGCTGTAATATGATACATGATATGTGCTGTTGTTTGTTCATAGCCACTTTTTTAATCTATGCAGTTAGCATTGTTTTGTTACTAGTATTGTATGTTTCTTTTTGCTGTTTAACTGAAGTGTAACTGCTGCCATCTTGACGAGATCACCATCACAAGAGATTTTATCTCATTGTTAAAAACAGAAAAATGCAGGCATATTGTCCAAGGAGCATGCAAAGTGCAAAGACCTTAAATTGCTCTGTGTAAATTAGAAAATGGCGCAACTTCCCCTGTAGCCGTCAACGGACAAGCACAGACTTGTCTTGAGTTTTGAGCCAATCACAACAGGGCAGCACTGTGGCCTGAGGTAAAACAGGATAGTTTAAGTTTGTTTAAATTGCAGAAATGAATAACCCAATGACTGTCTCATATACTCTTCATATACTCATACTGTTTAAGTAATGCAATAAAACTCATCTTTAAAAGTGGAATTTACTCAAACTGTTTGCGTTGAATGAACTTTGGGGTTAACAGTGTAATAGCGTTGCAGTGTTCCGCACATTTGCAGTTTAATATTTCAGATCTTGAGACATGAAAGTGCTATTTTAAAAAATAAAAGGTCAGAAATGTTTTCTTTGTCGTCTATTTAGTTCATTTTATTTCCTCAATAATTTTCCTTGATTGAGAAATCGGTCTGGGCTCTTATGGGTTAATCAGTAGCCTGCATGCTAGTATATGTTCCATTTACAGTCAAACATTCTGATGAACTCCAGGCTCAATTTTGATGAATCAAAAATCTGCGTAGTAGTACAGTCTGAAGATGCTCTCGCACATTCGGTGTCAATTGAACAAAAATTATGGGAGGATATAGGTTTAATAAGTTTTACAGTTTTTGAAGTGAGTGATGGATTGATAAGTTTAGATGTGTTCAATATTTTCTTATCTTCAGACATAATAGTGTAGGAGATGTTTCTTTACCTGCTTGATAGTTTCGACTGAGACTCCAATCTTCCTCAGAAGAGTCATTAGTCCTTAAATTAAATTCATTATAGACGTGAACTTAAAATCATTGTTTTATTTTATGGCCTCGGTACCCTGGCTTTTGGCCTTCGTGCCCTCAAAAAATTGACAGCACAAAAGGCCAAGTGGCCCCGCCCCTAAAATGACGAAATTCCAGGCCTGGTAAGAACATATATTTGTTTATTTTTCAAGAATTATTATTATTATTATTATTATTATTATTGCATTTTTCACAAATTGCTCCTGTCATTTCGCTGGTTTGTTTAAATTCTAAGCAGAAATGATTTTGTCAGACATTTTGTTGAATTTGCAAAAAACAAAAAAATGCTCTGTTTCTCAAAATCCAGTGAATGTGGATAGAATAAAACAGTTATTCCACTCAATCTCACCGTACATGGATTATAGACAACTCAGGTGCTGTGCGCCTCGTCACCCATCAGCTCATGTACAACTCGATTTCATAGAATAACTATTAAATGGTGTAAGAGGAATAAAACACATGCAGACATGCTGTTAAAGAGAAATAATCACCTTCAGGGTGGTATCAGTAACTCTGCTTCATTACAGCGCCCTGTATTTCAGTTTAAAGCACCCCCCCACACACACAGTTATTATTATTGAATTATTATTCTTATCATATCTGGCTCTAAATTGAGCGTAGGTGTGAATGCGAGTGTGAATGGTTGTGTGTCTCAGCCCTGTAATGACCTGACGACTTGTCTAGGGTGAACCCTGCCTCTCACCCATAGGCAGCTGGGATAGGATCCAGCTCACCCACGACCCTGTAGAACAGGATAAGGGGCTACAGATAATGGATGAATGGTGGATCATATCATATTCTTATTATTCTCCTCCTCCCAGTAAAGATCTTTGATCCATTTCCTGTTCCTTCTTTTAATTTTCTTTTTTCTTTCTTCATTATTAAAATAAGACATTGTGTGTATCACTTTCATTCTTAGAATCTTCCACACAATCATTTGGCTTGCCCCCCTTCCTCCACCCTGGCTCACTTCTCCTTTCTCACTCTACTTTCTTTTTCTGTCAATTTGTCATTTCAGTCTTGGTTCATCTCATGACTCTGGGCCGGCAGCCGTGTGTCACTGTGGTGTCTGATACGAGGCATTGTGAATGTTTGAGGCCTGTGTGGTTTTTCGCCCTGTCAGATGATGGATGAGTCAGACGGAGGGCTGAAGAACCTCTCTTTCATTATGAATATGAGATTAAGTCAGGATTAATGCTCTATCACATGGAGGGTGTTGGGCATTCTGGCAGGGAATTATTCATGCTTGGATGTTGCCATGGTAACCTAGTGGTGGAGGTGGTCCCCAGGGGCCTCGTGTTGATTTTTGACCTTTCCGGGTTCAGTCTGTCTGCAAACACTGTTCTGGATGAATAATGCAGATCTGATGAACAATGCTGTCGTGGTTGATGAATAACTCTGAGGAACTGAGGAACGAGTAAACAGCGCAGCACTCCTTTAATATTTAATAGAAATCCAAACTGTCAAATTATGAGTTACTGATTAAACACACAAGAATTGTATCTGATAAAAACATATCACCGGGGAAGATTTTCATGTTTACAGAAAAACAATCAGTTGTCTGATGGAGTCATCCCTCTATTTAGTGCAATTCCACTGAACTGGGTGAGAGAAGGGAGAAAGAACATGGGGGAATGAGAAGATAACAAGAAGAGACATTATGATAGAGTGAGAAACAGAGAGACAGAGATAGAGAGAGAGAGACAGAGGTAGAGAGCGAGAAAGCGAGAGAGAGAGAAAGCAAGAGAGAGAATGTGAATTGCATGAAAAGTAAATGAGTAACTGCAGTGTGTTTATGTGCAATAATGTGTTTGTGTATTGCTGTGCAGGTATGTGTGTGCGTGTGTGTGTTTGTGTGTGTTGATGCCACTCAGTGCAACCTTTATAAAAAAGTGTGTTTTGACAGGATGTGGCTTAAACACCTCAGAAAACATTACAGAAGCTCTCAAACAAACACCTTCAGATACTCCACTCCTGAAACTCTTCACACACTCCCATTTCACTTCACACACACCACACACTCAGTCAGTTTAGTTGCTGAAGAATTGATATTAGATCCTGAATTATGACGAGGGCTTTAAACTCAATAACTGGAGACTAATGAACAGAGCGAGGCAATGTTTATCGCCCTCTGCTGGCTGGCTGAGTGGTGTGTGTGTGTGAAACCCACATTCCCATTATATTACATTATTATTTATGATTATTATGGCCAGGTTCCTTCCTGAACTGATGTGATTATCAGTTTGTCTTCAGCGAATCAGACATAGGCCACACCACTGCAGTTGGGGGTTCAATGCCTTGCTCAAGGGCACATGAGCCAATCCTGCTGGTTCAGGGAATAGAACCAGTGACCTTTTGGTCCCAAAGCTGTATCTCTAGCCATCTGGTCATGGATTCACGAATACACTGTAGAATTAAATATTTACATTTACTTTTCCACGTAATGGTTTTATCACAAAAATATTTACGATGAAGACAAACTGTTATCAATCCATTGAGGATTAAGAGCCAGTGAGTGACTCAATGGTGATGGGACTCAAACTCACAACCTTCTGAACTACTGAGTGAGAAGTCACTGTTATATTTTCCTGAACAAGCAGATTGGGTGCGTTTCATACACTTTGACCAGATCTCATTCAGGATTCATGATTTCTGAAAACTCATGTGGACTTTTTTTTTTTTGCAGGCCTCAGCAGTATATATAGTGGGGGGAAAAACATTCAACAGGCCAGTTATTTTTCTGTTAAACATATTGTTTCATTTATGCCTTCATTCTCATCTCATCTCATTATCTCTAGCCGCTTTATCCTGTTCTACAGGGTCGCAGGCGAGCTGGAGCCTATCCCAGCTGACTACGGGCGAAAGGCGGGGTACACCCTGGACAAGTCGCCAGGTCATCACAGGGCTTGCCTTCATTCTTTTTTTTAATAATAATGAACAATACCAGACCCAAGAGGGAAGTGTGCTGAACATTTATCTCAGTTTCTGTCTCTCGTGTCTGATGTGACAGACGTTTTGTGCAGCCATTAGAAGAAAAAAAATCCTGTGAAAATGTTGGCAAGCAGCTGCTCAGGTAAACAATGAGCTCTTAAAGCTAGCAATGCAAAGGAAGCGTGAGCGTTCCAGGAAGGTACGCGTATTTCTGTATGTTAGAATGCAGGCACTTACAGATGTATGCGCAGAGGAGAGCGGGGTGCAAACTGACAAAGCTAAGACGAGAGACTGGAATTGGAGTCGGTAAGCAAGCAAGGGTCAGGCGATCAGCAAACAACACAGAGAAGATAAGGCAAAAAAGTGAGAGATAAAGCAAAAGGGTCAGAAATACAAGAAGCAGTCAAAAGAAACAAGGCTTGGTATGTACTGAGCAGGCAGAACAATACTTCACACTGGAGTTCTTCTTCTTCTTTGGTTTATTGGCAGATCACGTCTCTTTGGTGCATACCGCCACCTACTGTACAGGAGTGTGTAAAGGGACTTAGCAGACTATCATGGCTATCTGAAGTCTAAGAAGAAAAAAAAAGGATCCTAGATCCTTTTAATAAACCTGTATCATTAAGATAAATAAATAGGGATTTGATCCTCTCTCTGCATTCCTTCTTCCTGAAGGATGTTTTCTATTCCATTATCAGCCTCTCTTTCTCTCCATTGCTGTCTGTGTATTTATTGCAATTAAATAAAACATGAACTACATCTTCAAGAACATGATATTCACTACATAAACCATTACTCTTCCCTATTAACCGTAGAGTGCCATTAAGACCTGTGTGACCCAATCTTAGTCTACTATATACCACCTCTTCCCTTCTGTTGAGACCTGATATCCTTTTCCCCAAAACATTTTCCTGGATCTCATAATAATACCTTGCATTGAATTCTACCTTCCATTCATTTTGCCATTTAAGTAGAACTTCTGTTTTTATTTTAGATTTAGCTTCACCCTTCCCCATTGAAATATTCATTTCTATATGTTCTTTTTCCAGCATTTTCTTAGCAATTTTGTCAGCCATTTCATTTAATCTCAACATGGGCTGGAACCCAACAAAACTGAACTAATAACCCAAGGTTCTTAAGATTCAATAAAACATGTCTTACCTCTATTATCAAATCCTCTCTTATCAAGTTTCCTGTTTCAAAGCTGAGTAACACTGCCAATGAATCAGTACATATGACAGATCTTAGTGGTTTGACTTCTTCAATCCATCTCAGAGCAGTTATTCATCTCATTATCTGTAGCCACTTTATCCTGTTCTACAGCGTCGCAGGCGAGCTGGAGCCTATCCCAGCTGACTACGGGCGAAAGGCGGGGTTCACCCTGGACAAGTCGCCAGGTCATCACAGGGCTGACACATAGACACAGACAACCATTCACACTCACATTCACACCTACGCTCAATTTAGAGTTACCAGTTAACCTAACCTGCATGTCTTTGGACTGTGGGGGAAACCGGAGTTAATGCTAATTAATTAGTACAGATTAATTTGTTCTTCTACGCCCTTTTTGAGGAATGTATTGTAGGACTTAAACCAACATCTGAAGAGGTGAGATCACTCCTTTTTTTCCCTATTTTTGCTGGCGGGATTGACTCTGCCTAAGGGCTATTCTCTCTCTCTCTCTCTCTCTCTCTCTCTCTCTCACTCTCTCTCACTTTGCACCATTACACAATAAATATTCACAGTGAAAATATTTTGTAAGCGCGTTTCATGAACCAAGTTATAGGATTTGTTGACAACTCGCATCGAGTTCGTTACACTTCTACCCGGCGTGAAGCACTCACAGTCATGTGGTTGTGACGTCATCGTAAACAAATCCGTTCTACTCATCCAGACGACTTTGCAACGGCGCCGTTGCCAGATCTTTCCACTCTGGAACCCGTTCTCAAAAGATTGCGTTTTGGGGCATCCAAAACGCCGGTGCCGTGTGGACGCCAGGCCGAAACTATAAACAATTGTATCGGATTCACCTGAATCCGTTGCCGTGTGGACAGGGCCTGAGTGGGTCAACAACCTATGTGACCTCAATGACCCTTCTTAGGCTTGCTTTTGGGGGGTGGACCCTGAGCAATGGAGGAGTGAGACATGTTTTGTAATAGCTCCGGTAACTTTACTTTGATTAATACACTAAACATCTGCAAATCCACTTTAAGGTATGCTGGACTAATATACACAGACACAAACAAGTGAGAATAACGTCAAAACAAGAAAAACGATGTCACAAAAAGGGAAAAACAAGAATGAACAACCAGAAGTAGGCCTCGACCAAGCCCCGGACTCAATTGATGTGGCGATGTCTGACGATATGAGAGGAGAGGCAGACCCACCAAATAGCGCTGTGTTAGCCACCATTGCTGCACTATGACATGAAATTTCTCAAATCAAAGAGGATATCTGCACCAGTATTGGCACCCATATACAGACCGTATATACTATGCTTAGAGATGAACTGGCTGCAACCAAAAAAGAAATGCAATCTTCCATTACAGCCCTGGAGAAAACTATGGCCTCACAAGCTAACACTATAAGAGAGATAGAAAAGTCCGCCTCACACCATTCAGACGATGTTACCACACTCCAACGCCAAGTTAAACACCTAAACTCTGAAATTGAGAAACTAACTGAGAAATGTGGAGACCTAGAGGACCACTTGAGGAGACACAACATTAGGATCATTGGAATCCCCAAGGGGACCGAGGGACCTAAGCCAAGGGACTTTATTGCCGGGCTACTGCAAAACGTGCTGTCCCTGGATGAGAAGCCCCTTATTGACAGAGCACATTAGACCCTCTGAAAATGACCCAAACCTCACAAGCCACCCATACCCTTTGTGTTGAGACTACACTACTACCATGTGCTTAAGGACATCCTACATAAAGCTGCAACAGCAAAACAGCTCCACCATGGTGGTAAGAGGATTAAAATCTTTCCGGACTACCCACCCACCATGGCAAAAAGGACAGCTCTATTCAACCGTGCCAGGGAGCTGCTATGAGATAAGGCTGGGGTCAGGTATTGCCTCCTCTATCCTGCAAGACTCCTGATAACCCACAATGGCACACAGATCTCATTCATGGACCCCAAGAAAGCTGAGGAATACACTGAACATATTGCTGCACCAGATCCGACTGCATCAAGACAGGAGGACACTTAAATCACTACAGATGGGGAAGGTCGACGTATTTAAAACGATGATTATGCACTGTTGCTGGCTGCTTAGCTCTCGTGGCTAACACTAGCATTGTCACTGACGAGACTACACACACACACACACACAATTAGAATGCTTTACTCCCCTTAGAGAAATCAAATTACTTTCATTAATCTCCACATCAAAATCCTCAACTTGTGTACTAGATCCCTTACCTACACGTCTATTCAAACAGATAATACCTGAAGTAATTGAACCGCTTCTAACAATAATAAATTCTTCTCTTAGGATTGGCTATGTACCCAAATCCTTTAAACTAGCAGTTATCAAACCACTGATTAAAAAACCTGACCTTGATCCCTGTCAGCTGTCCAATTATCGGCCAATATCAAACCTCCCCTTTATCTCCAAGATCCTTGAAAAAGCTGTGGCACAGCAGTTATGCTCATATTTACATAGGAATAACATCCATGAAATGTATCAGTCAGGATTCAGACCTCATCATAGCACAAAGATAGCTCTGGTTAAAGTAGTAAACGACCTACTGTTGGCGTCTGATCAGGGCTGTGTCTCGCTGCTTGTGTTGCTTGACCTTAGTGCAGCATTTGATACCATTGATCATTCCATTCTTCTGGATAGACTAGAAAATGTTGTGGGAGTTAAGGGAACGGCCCTCTCCTGGCTCAGCTCTTATTTAACTGATCGCTATCAGTATGTTGATATAAATGGTGATTTTTCTAGACATACTGAGGGAAAGTTTGGTGTTCCACAAGGTTCTGTCTTGGGTCCACTGCTTTTTTCTTTATATATTTCCCTCTGGGTGATATTATTTGTAAACATTGTATTAGTTTCCACTGTTATGTTGATGACACACAGTTGTATGTTTCTGCAAAACATACAACATGTTTCTGGCTGCCCAAATGACTGGTCCAAATTTAAAGACCTTCAACGAAAAACCAAACAGAAGCTGGCTTGCAAAAAAAAGATCATGCCTCCAAGCTCAGAGACTCTTTATATGAGAACCCCAAGCGTTTCTGGTCACTCGTCAAATCATCTATGACACAGCGTACTAGTCCCAGGTATTTATGTGATGGTCAAACTTCATCTCATCTCATCTCATCTCATCTCATCTCATTATCTCTAGCCGCTTTATCCTTCTACAGGGTCGCAGGCAAGCTGGAGCCTATCCCAGCTGACTACGGGCGAAAGGCGGGGCACACCCTGGACAAGTCACCAGGTCATCACAGGGCTGACACATAGACACAGACAACCATTCACACTCACATTCACACCTACGCTCAATTTAGAGTCACCAGTTAACCTAACCTGCATGTCTTTGGACTGTGGGGGAAACCGGAGCACCCGGAGGAAACCCACGCGGACACGGGGAGAACATGCAAACTCTGCACAGAAAGGCCCTCGCCGGCCACGGGGCTCGAACCCGGACCTTCTTGCTGTGAGGCGACAGTGCTAACCACTACACCACCGTGCCACCCCTATGGTCAAACTTTTGTGACAAATAGTGTTGATAAAGCTAATTTGCTGAATTCATTCTTCCACTTAGTATTTACTACTCATGATACAACACCTCCAAGTACTGACAATACTCCAACTGTAACATTGACTTCTCATTTGCCAAGTATCCAGCTCACTTCTGATGGTGTGATGAAAGTTCTATACTTGTTGGATCCAAAGAAAGCAAGTGGACCTGATGAAATCCCTGGAATGATTTTAAAGAACATGGCTCAAGCTGTCGCATCATCATTGTGTCAACTGTTCAATTTGTCTCTATCTTTAGGAACAGTTCCTAATAAATGGAAATGCGCCAATGTAACACCTATTTATAATTGAGATGATGCATCTATCGCTGCTAATTACAGACCGATCTCTCTGCTGAGTATCATTTCTAAAACTCTAGAACGGTGTGTTTTTGATCATTGTTATCATCATTTGTCTCCTTATTTGTACCACTTACAACATGGATTCCAAAAGAGGAAATCAACAGTGATGCAACTAATTACAGTCTACCATGATATTGTGGAACGTATAGCTAGTGGTAATGAAGTTGACGTGGTTCATCTCGATCTATCAAAGGCATTCGATGGGGTATCACATCAATTGCTGTTATCCAAACTGCAGTCATATGGGATCTATCTAAAAGTAGATAAAGAGAACCCAGTTAAACAAATGAGACAAAAATATTACACTTGGTCATTTATTTATTGAGGAAAATGATCCAATATTACATATCTGTGAGTGTCAAAAATATGTGAACCTCTAGGATTAGCAGTTAATTTGAAGGTGAAATTAGAGTCAGGTGTTTTCAAGCAATGGGATGACAATCAGGTGTGAGTGGGCACCCTGTTTTATTTAAAGAACAGGGATCTATCAAAGTCTGATCTTTACAACACATGTTTGTGGAAGTGTATCATGGCACGAACAAAGGAGATTTCTGAGGACCTCAGAAAAAGCGTTGTTGATGCTCATCAGGCTGGAAAAGGTTACAAAACCATCTCTAAAGAGTTTGGACTCCACCAATCCACAGTCAGACAGATTGTGTACAAATGGAGGAAATTCAAGACCATTGTTACCCTCCCCAGGAGTGGTCGACCAACAAAGATCACTCCAAGAGCAAGGCGTGTAATAGTCGGCAAGGTCACAAAGGACCCCAGGGTAACTTCTAAGCAACTGAAGACCTGTCTCACATTGGCTAATGTTAATGTTCATGAGTCCACCATCAGGAGAACACTGAACATCAATGTTGTGCATGGCAAGGTTGCAAGGAGAAAGCCACTGCTCTCCAAAAAGAACATTGCTGCTCGTCTGCAGTTTACTAAAGATCACGTGTACATTCCAGAAGGCTATTGGAAAAATGTTTTGTGGACGGATGAGACCAAAATAGAACTTTTTGGTTGAAATGAGAAATGTTTTGTTTGGAGAAAGGAAAACACTGCATTCCAGCATAAGAACCTTATCCCATCTGTGAAACATGGTGGTGGTAGTATCATGGCTTGGGACTGTTTTGCTGCATCTGGGCCAGGATGGCTTGCCATCATTGATGGAATAATGAATTCTGAATTATACCAGCGAATTCTAAAGGAAAATGTCAGGACATCTGTCCATTAACTGAATCTCAAGAGAAGGTGGGTCATGCAACAAGACAACGACCCTCAGGACACAAGTCGTTCTACCAAAGAATGGTTAAAGAAGAATAAAGTTAATGTTTTGGAATGGCCAAGTCAAAGTCCTGACCTTAATCCAATCAAAATGCTGTGGAAGGTCCTGAAGTGAGCAGTTCATGTGAGGAAACCCACCAACATCCCAGAGTTGAAGCTGTTCTGTACGGAGGAACGGGCTAAAATTCCTCCAAGCCGGTGTGCAGGACTGATCAACAGTTACCGGAAACGTTTAGTTGCAGTTATTGCTGCACAAGGGGGTCACAGCAGATACTGAAAGCAAAGGTTCACATACTTTTGCCACTCACAGATATGTAATATTGGATCATTTTCCTCAATAAATAAATGACCAAGTATAATATTTTTGTTTCATTTGTTTAACTGGGTTCTCTTTATCTACTTTTAGGACTTGTGTGAAAATCTGATGATGTTTTAGGTCATATTTATGCAGAAATATAGAGAATTCTAAAGGCTTCACAAACTTTCAAGCACCACTGTATACTGTTCCTACTTATTGAGGTGACATTGGGCATACCTAACAACCTGTGTTTTCCCTCTGTTAGGGTTTTGCTGGGATTCGAACCTGGTTCGTTGGTGTGATGATCCAGCAAACCCCCACTAGGCCACCAGGGGAATGACTCAAATGCAGAGGCATGAGGAGGAAGTAGAAAAAGCAACAAAAGGTTTATTTCTACTATGTACACTATATACAATCCAGGGCAAAACAAAAAAAAACAAAAACAAAGAGTATAATTCAAAAAGAAAAAGGCAAAAATGCAAAAGCTCAGAAGATCCACAAAACACAGTACAAAGGAAACTGGAGATAAACATAACAGCACAAAGATTCCGTGACAAGAGGACTGAACTCAGGGGTATAAATACACAAACTAATTAAGGACACAGGTGAAGATAATTAGGACTAACAGGCAATTAACAAAAACACAAAACACAGGAACAGTGGCGGCCTCTAGAGGCCAAAATAAACAAGACACGAAAAGGAAATAACAGCGGCCTCTAGAGGCCAAAAGAGTCCAAGTCCTAACAGGACCCCCCCCTCTAGGAGCGTCTCCTGACGTTCCCAGGGCGATCCAGATGGGCCGAATGGAAGTCCCGACACAGTTCTTTATCTAGGACATCCCGAGCAGGAACCCAGCAGCGCTCCTCAGGACCATAGCCCTCCCAGTCCACCAGATATTGCAACCCGCCGCGGACCCGGCGGGAGTCAAGCAGGCGATGCACAGTGAACACAGTCTGCCCCTGGAAGATGCGGGGGGGTGGGGGGTTCCTAGGGGCAGGGGCATACGTAGACGTCAGTACAGGCCGCAACAGGGAAACATGGAAAGTGGGGTTGATCCTCAGAGTCCGGGGCAACTGGAGCCGGTAGGAGACAGGGTTCACCCTGCGCACCACCTTGAAGGGGCCAATGTAGCGAGGAGCAAGCTTGCGGTTCTCCACCCGCAGCGGAAGGTCCTTAGTGGACAGCCAAACCCACTGCCCAGGGCGGAAAGTGTGTGCAGGTCTTCTGTGGCAGTTGGCCTGAGTCTGGTTGGTTCTGGAGGTCTGTATGAGGGTCTTCCTGACCTTGCTCCAGGTCTTGCGACACCGTCTCACATATTGGTTGACCGAGGGCACCCCCGTGTCCTCCTCCTGGTCCGGGAACAGAGGTGGCTGGAACCCGAATTGGCACTGGAATGGCGACAGCTTGGTGGCCGATGACTGCAGGGTGTTGTGGGCGTACTCTGCCCATGGCAGCCAGGTGCTCCACGATGTCGGGTTATCCATAGCCAGGCCTCGCAGGGTGGTTTCCAGGTCCTGGTTGAGCCTCTCCGTCTGACCATTGGACTGTGGGTGAAACCCAGAGGAGAGGCTGGCAGTGGCTCCGATGACCTTGCAGAACCCGTGCCACACTCGGGAGGAGAACTGGGGCCCTCGGTCTGAGACGATGTCCTGTGGAAGACCAAAGACTCGGAAGACATGATTAAATATAAGTTTCGCTGTTTCAAGAGCAGAGGGGAGTTTGCACAGAGGTATGAAGCGGCAGGCCTTGGAGAATCTGTCAACAATGACCAAAATGACCAGGTTACCTTGTGACTCAGGGAGACCCGTGATGAAGTCGACTGCCACGTGGGACCAGGGACGCCGGGGAATGGTCAGAGGATGCAGGAGACCCTGGAGACGCTGTCGTGGGTTCTTGGTTCTGGTGCAAACCTCACAGGACAGGACAAATGACCTTACTTCCTGCTCCATGTTAGGCCACCAGAAGCGTCTTTTCAGGAAGTCCAGGGTCCTCCGAGCTCCCGGGTGGGCGGTGAGAGGGGAAGAGTGACCCCACTGGAGAACCTTGGCCCGGGCTTGATGTGGGACGTACAAGAGGCCCAGTGGCCCCGTCCCAGGACCGGGGTCCTGGCGTTGGGCTCGTCGAACAGCCTCCTCAATACCCCAGCGGACAGGGGCCACAATCCGGGACACCGGGATAATAGGCCCGACTTCATTCTCCCTGTTAGTGGCAGAGAACAGCCTGGACAGTGCGTCAGGTTTGGTGTTCTTGGAGCCGGGACGGTACGAGAGGGTGAAGTCAAACCGACTGAAAAACAGGGCCCACCTAGCCTGTCGAGGGTTCAGTCTCTTGGCTTGCTGGAGGTACTCCAAGTTCTTGTGGTCAGTCCAAACCAGGAATGGATGTTGCGCTCCCTCCAGCCAGTGCCTCCACTCCTCAAGGGCCAGTTTGACCGCTAACAGTTCTCGATCCCCCACATCGTACCGGGACTCCGCAGGACTCAGGCGGTGGGAGAAGTAAGCGCAGGGGTGCAGCTTTCCTTCCGAACGTTGAGAGAGTACCGCGCCGACACCACTGTCCGAGGCGTCCACCTCCACGATGAATGGTTGGGAGGTGTCCGGGAGGACCAGAATGGGTGCCGTGCAGAAGCGGGCCTTGAGGTCTTTGAACGCCTTTTCTGCCTGAGGAGACCAGCCATAAGATCCACCTGTCCCTTTGGTGAGGTCTGACATGGGTGCTGCCACAGAACTGAAGTTCCTGATGAACTTGCGGTAGAAGTTAGCGAATCCTAAGAACCGCTGAACCTCCTTAACGGACTTGGGAGTAGGCCAGTCCCGGACGGCCAGGGTCTTGGCAGGGTCCATTTGGAGTTGGCCTGTCCATACAATAAATCCCAGAAAGGAGACCTCGGGAACATGAAATTCGCATTTCTGGGCCTTGGCGAACAGATTGTTCTGTAGCAGCCTCTGGAGAACCTGGCGGACATGGTGGTGGTGCTCCTGCACGGTCTTGGAAAAGATAAGGATGTCATCGAGGTAGACAAAGACGTACAGGTTAATCATGTCCCTTAAGACGTCGTTGATTAGGGCCTGAAAAACAGCTGGTGCGTTGGTGAGTCCGAAGGGCATCACCTGGTATTCGTAGTGCCCAGACGGGGTGTTAAAGGCAGTCTTCCACTCGTCTCCCTGTCGGATACGGATGAGGTGGTATGCGTTCCGTAGGTCCAACTTGGTGAAGACGGTGGAGCCTTGGAGCAGGTCGAAAGCAGTGGACATCAGCGGAAGGGGATATCGGTTGCGCACAGTGATCTTGTTCAGGCCCCTGTAGTCAATACATGGTCGAAGCCCCCCATCCTTCTTACCGACAAAGAAGAAGCCGGCACCAGCAGGTGAGGTGGAGGGTCGAATGAACCCAGAGACCAGGGCGTCTTTGAGGTATTCCTCCATAGCCTTGCGTTCTGGCTGAGAGAGTGAAAACAGTCTGCCACGAGGAGGGGTAGTCCCAGGGAGCAAGTCGATGGCACAGTCGTAGGCCCGGTGCGGAGGAAGAACGGCGGCCCTGCTCTTGCTGAATACCTCCTTGAGATCCCAGTACTCTGTGGGAACTTGAGATAACTCGGTGAGATCAGGGGGCTCGGCAGGAGACACAGGAGAGCTAGAGAGCAGACAAGAGGCATGGCATGCAGGGCCCCATTCCACAACCTGGCTTGTTACCCAGTCTATGCGAGGGTTGTGGTGAGTAAGCCAAGGAAGGCCTAGAATAACTGGGAACTCAGGTGAAGGAATCAGGTGCAGGGATATTTCTTCCTTGTGACCTTGAGACTGGAGGAAGACTGGAGAAGTAACTTGAGTGACTCTTCCATCACCTAACGCTTGGCCATCGAGGGCAGACACAGACAGAGGGACTTCAAGAGGTGCAGTAGGTATATTGATGCTTTGGGCGAAGTGAATATCCATAAAGTTCCCAGCCGCCCCTGAGTCTATCAAAGCTTGACAAGAATGGACAGACTCACCCCAGGAGGTGGAGACCGGGATGTAGATTCCTTGGCCAGGGAGTCCGGGAGAGAGGGTAGGCCCCGTCACAACCCTCCCTCGGCTGGACGGGGCGGTCCTTTTCCCAAGAGTTCGGGACATGATGCTCGGAAGTGACCAGGCTTGCCACAGTAGATGCAGCACTTGTCCCTCCTTCTGCGCTCCCTCTCAGATGCGGAGAGGCGAGTACGACCCACCTGCATGGGTTCTGGACAGTCACTGAAGGAGGTAGACGGTCTCCAGGTAGAGGTAGGGAGGCTGGGGGGGCTCAAGGCTTGGTGGCGTTCTCTCATCCTGTTGTCCAGATGAATAGCATGTGAAATGAGGGTTTCGAGGTCACTTGGGCATCCAATAGAGGCCAGACCGTCCTTGATGGGGTCAGACAGACCATGGTGGAAGGCTGACACCAGGGCAGTCTCGTTCCATCCACTTACTGCTGCGAGTGTTCGGAACGAGATGGCGTAATCTGCGACGCTTCCTCCTTGCCGGATGGACATGAGCTTTCGGGCTGCGTCGGTACTGATGTCTGCCTGATTGAAGACCCGAAGCATCTCTTCAGAAAACAGCTGGAAATCAAAGCACTCAGGTCCCTGTCTTTGCCAGATAGCAGTAGCCCAGGCTCGCGCCTTACCAGCTAATAAGGTGATCACAAAGGCAATCTTGCGGCGATCCGTAGTGTAGGTGGTAGGCTGAAGCTCAAAGGTGAGTTGACACTGGGTAAGGAACTCTCGGCACTCACTGTGCTTGCCGTCATACCTCTGTGGTGCAGGAAGGCTGGGTTCACGAGGTGAAGAAGGCAGCATGGCAGGAGGCACTGGAGCAGGAGTGGGAGCTGGATCAGGAGCAGGAACTGGATCAGGAGCAGGAGATGCAGGCAGAGATGTCAGCTGTGCCAGGGTTTTCCCAATTTGCTGAAGCAGTTCCTCATGGCGAGCAAGGGCCTCACGTTGACTGGTGAGCGTACGTCCATGAGCGTCCATGGTCGCTCCGAAGCGTGTCAAAGCTGCCATAATTCCCTGAAGGTTGGCCGGGTAGACAGTTGAAGCAGCCTCTGCTGAGTCGGTCATGACGGAGTCTTTCTGTTAGGGTTTTGCTGGGATTCAAACCTGGTTCGTTGGTGTGATGATCCAGCAAACCCCCACTAGGCCACCAGGGGAATGACTCAAATGCAGAGGTGTGAGGAGGAAGTAGAAAAAGCAACAAAAGGTTTATTTCTACTATGTACACTATATACAATCCAGCGCAAAACAAAAAAAAACAAAAACAAAGCGTATAATTCAAAAAGAAAAAGGCAAAAATGCAAAAGCTCAGAAGATCCACAAAACACAGTACAAAGGAAACTGGAGATAAACATAACAGCACAAAGATTCCGTGACAAGAGGACTGAACTCAGGGGTATAAATACACAAACTAATTAAGGACACAGGTGAAGATAATTAGGACTAACAGGCAATTAACAAAAACACAAAACACAGGAACAGTGGCGGCCTCTAGAGGCCAAAATAAACAAGACACGAAAAGGAAATAACAGCGGCCTCTAGAGGCCAAAACAGTCCAAGTCCTAACACTCTCTCTCTCTCTCTCTCTCTCTCCCCCAAAAAATCTGTCCCTCTGAGTTACATGTCAGTCCTGAGATCGAGGTGCTTAACTCTTTTGCTCCTCGGACCTGCCTGATCCATCCTGCTGCCCTGTGTCTGGTTGGAGTCTCATTGCATCGCTCCTGTGGAGGACGGCCCCATGTGGAGAGTTGAAAGTCACACCTGGAGGACGCTCTGGACTCTTACAGTAATGCTTTTATAGCTGAGGACTACAGTTGACTTGCTAACTTTCGGACTGCAGTTGTCATGAACAGTTTTGCACTCAAGTTTCCATCAATGAAGAGTTTATAACATCAACGAAACTGACTTCATGTTAAAACTGTTAATGTTATAGTCAGGCTGTCTGTTGTTGCCCAAATGAGGATGGGTTCCCTTTTGAGTCTGGTTCCTCTCGAGGTTTCTTCCTCATGTCGTCTGAGGGAGTTTTTCCTTGCCACTGTCGCCATGGGCTTCATCATTGGGGATAGATTAGGGATAAAATTAGCTCATGTTTTAAGTCTTTCAAATTCTGTAAAGCTGCTTTGCGACAATGTTTATTGTTAAAAGCACTATACAAATAAACTTGACTTGACACACTACACACCAACTGAGACGACTGATGAATGATGGGTCCCTGAGGGTGGGTGGGGGTTGCGGGATGGTGGGGTGGGAGGGCAGTGGGGTGAGTGTGGGAGGTCGGCTTTGAGAAAGTCGGGTGACCCTGGTCAACTAGTTTATTGTCCTTCACGTTAGGTTAATTGTCCTTGGGTCTCCTTTTTTATCTTCTTCTTTTCCTCTTTTGCTTTTTTGTTTCTTGTCTTTTGTATTCAAGATTACTGCACTTTAATTTTGTACTGCCATGTTTAATGTTGCTGGCGTGCCTACAATATATTTGAGTGCCAAAGAACTTTTGAGTTACAAGCACACCTAACTGGTTATGAAAATGAGCCTGGAATGTATATACAAAATGTTGTGTGAAATCTCTTTGCTCAATAAAAAGATATATGAGGTTTGCTTTTGGTCCATTAGGGGATAAATACCTGGAACTCCTCACTAGTCAGACAGAACTGAAGAAGACTTTCGGATGAGCGGTGAAACGTCTTCAAGGATTTCAAGCAAGTCCAGTTGCCTTCTTTAGCACCTCCAGTTTACGATGACCTGGATGACTGAGAACCTTCACAGAGACATTATGTACCATTACATCATCCATCAGGATCATCATCTTATGAAAAGAAGAAAGACATTACTGGTCAAAATTAATTTGAGAGCAGAATGTGTGAGCGAAGATAAATCTCAAGGATTTAACAAACCCAAACAATTAGCAATCAGAACAGCCTGCCTGTTCCAGTTTCAAGAACAAATACAAATCAGACCAGCATGTACTACATTCAAGCATGCCAAACAAATATTTCTATCAAGAAGTGATTTTTTATTTTTATTTTGATAAAACACAATTGTGAATGTTCTGTGTTTCCATGAGATGATATTCTGTGATTAAAGCTGGTTTTCTCCTCTCACGGTAGCTCTTACACAGCACTTTTTTTCCCCAGAAAGGTAGCATTTCCATTTGCTCTTCATGTCATGCCATGCCATGCGAGCGGTATGGTGGTGTAGTCGTTCGCACTGTCACCTCACAGCAAGAAGGTTCTGGGTTTGAGCCCAGTGGCCGGTGAGGGCCTTTCTGTGTGGAGTTTGCATGTTCTCCCCATGTCTGTTACCCCTTTTCCACCAAATCAGTTCCAGGGCTGGTTTGGGGCCGGTGCTGGTTCACAACTCATTCAACTTGCGAACCAGCTGAGAACCAGTTTGCTTTTCCATAGCTCGGGGTGCTAAGGGGAGCCACGTCATTATGTCACTGTATACGTCAGTTACGTCGCTGCGTTTGCATAAACCTTGGCGCAAACATTGAAGCAACAACAACACAGAGAAGAAGAAGAAACAACAACAACAACAATAATGGATGATTTCGCATTTGTACAGCTGCTGCTTCTGGCTTTACGGTGCTTCATTGGGATCAGAAAACGGCAGATCCAATATGTTTGTGTTGATCGACAGGTTTTGAGTGGACAGCGATTACGTTCTAGGAGACAGGTAATAACCTAATAACGTTTTGACTCTTACTTACACTGAATGTGAGATGGTTATGTTAGCCTTTGTTATGAGCTAACGTTAGCCGGTGTCATGTCCCTGCTGGAATCGTCACAAATTCACAAACATATTACTGGCGATTTTTAAGTCGCCGCTCATATCTACCACAGCGGTAGATATGAGGATGCTTAGATCTGTAATGAACTTAACTTACTGAAGTGAATGTAAACAAACTGCATGGAAATACAAGTGAATGATTTATGTTTAACCTCGTTTCTTTAACCCTTATGCCTCACTAAGGACATTCTTGGCTTGTCAGTTGTTAATTTTCTTTATTATTTTGACTGTGTTCATACATATAGAAATATAATAAGGTCAATAGAATATAAAGTATGGCAAATGTGCTGTACATTAACTCCACATGTAAATGTAACACTTGTTATGTTTCCAACACTCACACATGCACATTTATTTCTCAATACACATCCCACTCTAATCTAAGGGAAAAAGAGGCACAAGGGTTAAGTACCATGATGAATATTTGTTTGAGTATTGATGACTCTCCACACAACATGTTTATTTACCTATACATTTTTCTCTTTACAGGTAATCTTGCGACTGATGGCAAGGCGGAGATCACATGTTGTCTGGGCACACCCAAGATCTCGCTACTAGTGGGACACAATTGTTCCTGATTTCACCTCACACCAGTTCATGCAGAATTTCCGTGTGTCCCGAGAGTCGTTTGAGTATATCTGCAGTCGGGTGAGGCATGTCTTAAGGAGAAGGAACACAAATTACCGTTTGTGTGTCCCAAACCAGAAGAGGGTGGCTATTGCCATCTGGAAGTTGGCCACTGGCGGTGAATACAGGACCATCAGCCATCTTTTTGGAGTAGGCATGAGCACTGTCTTTAATTGCGTTCAGGATTTCTGTAACACAGTCATCAAGGTGCTGCTCCCTGCCCACATTACATGCCCTGATGCTGAGAGGTTAGCAGAAATGGCTGCTGTCTTTCAGAGTCGTTGGAGAGTGCCACAGTGTGTTGGTGCAATAGATGGAAGCCACATTCCCATTATAGCACCAGAAGAGTATCCCCGAGACTACTACAACCGGAAAGGATGGCATTCGGTTGTTCTGCAAGCAGTTGTAGATGGCAGAGGTCTTTGCTGGGATGTGTGTGTTGGCTTTCCAGGGAGTGTGCATGACGCAAGAGTCCTAAAACAGTCACATTTGTGGGAAGTCCTAAGTGACGGGGAATTTCTAGGTCAAAGCAAAGTGACCATCTCTGGCTGTGAGGTTGGACATTACCTGATAGGTGATCCATCCTACCCCATGCAGAACTGGCTGATGAAATCCTTTTCTGACACTGGCAGATTGACCCCTGAACAACACACCTACAATTACAGACTCAGCAGTGCACGATCGGTTGTGGAAATGGCATTTGGGAGATTGAACGGAAGGTGGAGGTGCCTACTAAAATGAAATGACTGCAAGCTGGAACTGTGCAAGAAAATGGCGCTGACCTGCTGTGTCCTTCATAACATCTGTGAGGAACATGGCGACAATTTCACTGAGGAGCACCAAGACAGACATGCCAACATCCAGCCTCCTCTTCAGGCATTACCTGAACATGGCAGTCAAGAAGGGGCTGACATTAGAGCCGCTTTAATGGCCTACTTTAACAGAGGGAACGAGTAATTTGTTTGGTTATTTTGCTATTTACTTCATGTCAATGTTGTTTAATTGTTCGATAAGTTCATAGAAATGAGTCATTTATTTGTAAATAAAGTGACTGACAGCATCTGTGTTATAAAAGGTAGCTTGTTGAGTTCTTTCATTACTTGTTTTCACAAGCTCTAACCAGCTTTACTTGCACTTATTACACAGTTAAAATAATTTTACATCACTAGTGAAAACATATACAAGCAGACATGTCTCTTTAGAAAAAACATTTATTTACATAGTGCGTAGAAACACAACATAACAAAGTGACGTGAACAGTGCAAAGGTGCAAAACAAGAAAAGTGGTGTGATTATTTTCTGGCTTGCGCCTCCATTACAGACACCATGCGCCCCATCATACTGAGGAACGCACTGTTGTCTGCCTCCAGCTTGTGCAGCAAGGCATCGTTCATTTCCTTGCTGTGCTGCAGGAACCTCTCGTCCGCCCACTCGAGGTAGTCCAGGAGCTCAGTGTTGCTGTCTCGCTTCCTCTTAGCTGTGTACAAGAACAGAATAATGAGTTTAAAAGTTTTTATTAAGTCATAAATAGATTAACACAGGTTCAGCAATACAATATAAGAAACATGTCGGCTCAGCAATAAGAGCATTAGTTAACTGTTTACGGCTGGTAGGGGATTTTACAGTATATGAATGACTGGTCACTTATTACAGCATGTATTTATATTATAAAGTCACACTATTAGGTAGATATCCATGTTTGCATAGTATCCGGTGAGACAGACTACTGGATACTCAGCACAACAACTTACCAGGTCTGGTCTGCTGCGATTGTCCTGAGCTGCTGGATGGTGCAGGAGAGCTGCAGTGGAGTGGAGACATCAGGTCCTCGTCCCCGATGGTGGACAACTCTATAAACCACATAAAAACAGCCAGTGTTGGGAAAGTTCACTTTCTACATGAACTAAGTTCAGTTCACAAATTTTAAAATGAGCTAGTTCAGTTCATAATGAAAAATTTTGAACTAAGTTCACAGTTACAAAAATGAACTAGTGAATGAAACTATGCGTCAGATTTCATTATAACATTATACAAACAAATATTAACTGAAGTAACTAGTAACGGTCACTCACTAAAAAACTTTATGCAAGGTGAAAATGTTTGAAAAGAAACTTACCAGGCTCTGATTGCGGCAGTGTGTCGTCCACCATCACCTCCAGCATCACCGTCGCTGAATTTAAGGCTCCGGTGGCATTATTTGCCGGTCTATCGCCGAGGACCGAGTCCAGAATATCGAAGTGGGGGTTCTTCCTCGGCCACCTGTTGCTGCTTCGACCGAGGTCCTTTTTTTGGTCCCTGTAGTCTTTCTTCAGTTTCTTTAATTTGTTGCTGATCTGCTCGAGAGTACGTTCGTACCCTGCCGCAGCCATCTCTTTTTGTATTTGGTGTAATACGGGCTTGGTCTGCGTAGCACCCTCCAGTTTTGCCTGGACTTCATCTGTGGACCATATCGCTAGGAGACAGGTTGTTGTCTCCTCCACAGACCACTGCTGCTTTACTACATCCATGATATCTCGTCGCTTATTTAAAAATGGCGCGGTCTTGCTATTGTTGTTGGTCTTAACAACTCCGCCCCCCACCCACTGACGTAAGCAGTTCTTTCCTCTAGCCCAGCAGAGAGTTGGTGCTACCCTGGAACCATTTTTTCTGGCCCAGAGCCAGTTCTTTGTCAGTGGAAACAGAAAACCCGGTTCCAAACTAAGCACTGGCCCTGAACCAGCCCTGGAACTGATTTGGTGGAAAAGGGCTATGTGTGGGTTTCCTCCAGGTGCTCCGGTTTCCCCCACAGTCCAAATACATGCAGGTTAGGTTAATTGGTGGCGCTAAATTGCTCAAAGGTGTGAATGTGCAGAAAGGAACTGGCCACCCTACTGCTGCAATTCTGGCCAAGTCAACCAGACATGGTTTGGCAGTGATGACAACAATTATGTCATGTGACTTAAATGCAAAAAGTGTGTTTCCATTTCATTTTGTGAAATATTGCTTTATTGGATCGTCGTAAAACCACCTCATGTGAGTGTAAAAACTTTTTTGTGATATTTGAGAGTTTTTTTTCATTACTCACTTTTAGTTTACAATTTCAAACTGTGCATTCTGCAGTTTAATGGAAACACAGCGACTGAGGGCGTGGCTCAGGGATGGGTGGAACAAAGCGTTAGAACCGCCCCAGTATCATGAGCCATGTTTTCACCTCAAGTTAGTCATTTCTATTTTTAGTTTACACAGTGATTCTAATAATACCTGTTTGGATTCTGAGACATTTGATGTCAGGACATTATCCAAAAAATACATCTGAGAGAAAAGTTAAATTTCTACCTCAAACCCCACCCACTTTTAATGATTACTTTCTCTGGGAGTTTCAAACATGGCTCCTTTTTTGTAAGCAAGTAGACAACCTCACTGAGCATGTGCAGCATGAGTGCAATGCGCTCCACAGCCGCAGTCTCCATTCATCATCAGCCCAGAAGACTCCATGACTGAAGAAAATGTATGTCGAAGCTTGTTTGAAGTTTGCTACAGAACATTTGGAGAGGTCTGTAGATTACTGGGAGAATGTAGTGCACTCAGACTAGACAAAAAAAAATCTAACTTTTCAAAGCGCTTTGTATTTTATCCTAAAAATACCTATAATACACCGACAGTAAAGTTAAGAGGTGGAAGCATCAGGGTATGGGTCTGTTTCTCTTCTCAGAATCCAAATTATTGACGGGAAAATGAATGGAGTCATGCATCAGAAAACTGCTGAGAAGAATCTGTTGCTATCCATGAGGATGATGAGGATGAGACGTAAGTGGACTTCCAGCAGGACAACGATCCTAAATGTACTGCACAGGAGACTTTCAGTTGGTTCCACAGGAAGGAAATAAAGGTGTTGGAAGGGAAAAGTCAATCACATCACTGAAGCCCAATCCAAAATCTGTAGAATGAACTGAAGATCAGAATTCAGCATTTCAGTAAAAGACTTGGTGAAAAAGAATGAGTGAAAATCCAACCTGAACCCTGTGAGAGATTTGTTTCTTGAGACAGGAAGCCATCACAGGAAACAAAGACTTCTCCGCCAAGTATTAAACACATTTCAGTCTGTGTGTTCAAGACTTTTTCCCCTGGATCATTTCACTTTATTGTACATAACTTTTTTTTAATGCATTGGAATATTACAAATTCTTTCTCTGTGGAATTTTATTACAACGTATGTTAATGCCAGGGTCTGATCAACATTTCATTCCAGCAGCACTAGAGATATGTTTCCAGGACTTATATATACTTATTCCCCCCCCCCCCCCCCCCCCACTGTGTACATATTATAGTATTATTGTATAGACACAGGCGGCACGGTGGTGTAGTGGTTAGCGCTGTCGCCTCACAGCAAGAAGGTCCGGGTTCGAGCCCCGGGGCCGGCGAGGGCCTTTCTGTGCGGAGTTTGCATGTTCTCCCCGTGTCCGCATGGGTTTCCTCCGGGTGCTCCGGTTTCCCCCACAGTCCAAAGACATGCAGGTTAGGTTAACTGGTGACTCTAAATTGAGCGTAGGTGTGAATGTGAGTGTGAATGGTTGCGTGTCTCTGTGTGTCGCCCTGTGATGGCCTGGTGACTTGTCCAGGGTGAACCCCGCCTTTCGCCCGTAGTCAGCTGGGATAGGATCCAGCTCTCCCGCAACCCTGTACAGGATAAGCGGCTACGGATAATGGATGGATGGATGGATATATAGACATGAGTGTTTTAATGGGAAATACACCACTGGTATTTTTTATCTGAGCTCCATCCGGGACATGGAGAACCAAAACCGGGACATAAATCTCTGTCTGTCACTTGTGAGGAAATTGATGAATTGTTTTGATAAATTTGGGGACTTTTTGTTCATGAATGTATCAATATAATAAAAAGAAAATCACAGGTTGGCTTGAAGATATGAAGTTTATCTTCTCATGTTGAAAAACTCACATTTTTCTGACAAAATCCATCACGGATCTGAATGACATATTTAAATAATATTGGCTGGTGTTGAGTGGTCTATCAGATATATTCCATTCAGTGAGCATGATTCTGAATGAGTCGAAGATGAGTAGCTGAATGGAATATATCTGATAGACCACAAATAAAAAACAACCAATATTTATTATTATTATTATTAAAATCTTCTGTAATTTGAACGTACAAAGCAAACCTGTCAGCCATGTTTGTTTAAAATTGTCCCAGTCGCTTGCTAGCGCAGATGTTTTACATCTCCGACGTGTGACATAATGTTGTCTTGACAACAATGTAATATCATAAACCATATTCAACGCTCATTCTCCATTGGGTAGAGTGATGTAATACAAGTAGGATAAGCGATATACTAACAATATTGCATGTTATCAAACCAAATGAATGAAACCCACTCGAAGGGAATAGAAGGCATGTTTTTATTCCATCGAAAAAATGTCCTGTATGGATAATAATTCCCGATATTTCACTCAGATGACGTCACTCCCAGTGTTTTCCCACTGACGAGATGTGTGTTGGCGAAATGGCAAACCGGTTCAAAATTAAAATTATTTTGAGTAACTTGTGTATTTTTTTTTGTGGATGTGTCGATATAATATTAAGAACATTCGCTTCACTCACTCATGATATATACAGTGGTGCTTGAAAGTTTGTGAACCCTTTAGAATTTTCTATATTTCTGCATAAATATGACCTAAAACATCATCAGATTTTCACACAAGTCCTAAAAGTAGATAAAGAGAACCCAGTTAAACAAACGAGATGAAAATATTATACTTGGTCATTTATTTATTGAGGAAAATCATCCAGTGTTACATATCTGTGAGTGGCAAAAGTATGTGACCCTCTAGGATTAGCAGTTAATTTGAAGGTGAAATTAGAGTCAGGTGTTTTCAAGCAATGGGATGACAATCAGGTGTGAGTGGGCACCCTGTTTTATTTAAAGAACAGGGATCTATCAAAGTCTGATCTTCACAACACATGTTTGTGGAAGTGTATCATGGCACGAACAAAGGAGATTTCTGAGGACCTCAGGAAAAGTGTTGTTGATGCTCATCAGTCTGGAAAAGGTTCCAAAACCATCTCTAAAGAGTTTGGACTCCACCAATCCACAGTCGGACAGATTGTGTACAAATGGAGGAAATTCAAGACCATTGTTACCCTCCCCAGGAGTGGTCGACCAACAAAGATCACTCCAAGAGCAAGGTGTGTAATAGTTGGCGAGGTCACAAAGGACCCCAGGGTAACTTCTAAGCAACTGAAGGCCTCTCTCACATTGGCTAATGTTAATGTTCATGAGTCCACCATCAGGAGAACACTGAACAACAATGGTGTGCATGGCAGGGTTGCAAGGAGAAAGCCACTGCTCTCCAAAAAGAACATTGCTGCTCGTCTGCAGTTTGCTAAAGATCACGTGGACAAGCCGGAAGGCTATTGGAAAAATGTTTTGTGGATGGATGAGACCAAAATAGAACTTTTTGGTTTAAATGAGAAGCGTTATGTTTGGAGAAAGGAAAACACTGCATTCCAGTATAAGAACCTTATCCCATCTGTGAAACATGGTGGTGGTAGTATCATGGTTTGGGCCTGTTTTGCTGCATCTGGGCCAGGACGGCTTGCCATCATTGATGGAACAATGAATTGTGAATTATACCAGCGAATGCTAAAGGAAAATATCAGGCCATCTGTCCATGAACTGAATCTCAAGAGAAGGTGGGTCATGCAGCAAGACAACGACCCTAAGCACACAAGTGGTTCTACCAAAGAATGGTTAAAGAAGAATAAAGTTCATGTTTTGGAATGGCCAAGTTAAAGTCCTGACCTTAATCCAATGGAAATGTTGTGGAAGGACCTGAAGCGAGCAGTTCATGTGAGGAAACCCACCAACATCCCAGAGTTGAAGCTGTTCTGTACGGAGGAACGGGCTAAAATTCCTCCAAGCCGGTGTGCAGGACTGATCAACAGTCACCGCAAACGTTTAGTTGCAGTTATTGCTGCACAAGGGGGTCACACCAGATACTGAAAGCAAAGGTTCACATACTTTTGCCACTCAGACATGTAATATTGGATCATTTTCCTCAATAAATAAATGACCAAGTATAATATTTTTGTCTCATTTGTTTAACTGGGTTCTCTTTCATGCCACTGTAAAATCCTCTCTGTTTATATATATAAGCTAAAGCTACACCTTAGAATAGTGCAGGCAAAAAGTGCTGTACAATAACCCTCATCCTTTGCACTTCCTGTTGGCTGTCATGTTATTGTATAATTACTATCAACATTTTTAAAATCTTAAAAAGTATTGTTGAAAAATCACTGCTTTACGAAATGTTAAACATATTCACAGCGTCTCATTCTATAATAAGGGATAAAAAAAAGAAATCAGGACGCTCCATTCTCAAAACAAAACAATGATAAACATGGGTGTTTTCTCTGTTTTTCTTTTTCTTTTTGATGCTCTCAGTACAGTAAAGAGCTGCACACACTGCATGTTTCATTTGAGGTGAGAATAAAAGGAAAGAAGAAAGGAAGTCAAGAGATTGCGGTTTTCTTGTAGTTTGCAGAGGTTTTGCAAAAAGGAAGGAACATTTCACACATGCACATATAAATAAAGTTTTGCTTCCTGCAGTGTTAAAGGTTCTCATCTCATCTCATTATCTCTAGCCGCTTTATCCTTCTACAGGGTCGCAGGCGAGCTGGAGTCTATCCCAGCTGACTACGGGTGAAAGGCGGGGTTCACCCTGGACAAGTCGCCAGGTCATCACAGGGCTGACACATAGACACAGACAACCATTCACACTCACATTCACACCTACGCTCAATTTAGAGTCACCAGTTAACCTAACCTGCATGTCTTAAATGTAGTAAATAGAAAATATAAAACAGACAGGAATGACTTCAGGAGAGGTCACTCACAGCATCCCCCTCTGACCATCGATGGTGCTGCAGTCGAGAGGGTGAGCAGCACCAAATTCCTAGGGGTGCACATCGCTGAGGACCTCTCCTGGTCCAACAACACTGCATCGCTGGCCAAGAAGGCTCAAACTCGCCTCTACTTCCTCTGCAAACTGAGGAATGCACGAGTCCCACCCCCCATCATGTGCTCATTCTACAGGGGCACCATTGAGAGTGTCCTCACTGGTTGCATCACTGCGTGGTACGGAGGCTGCAGTGCCTCCTACCGGAAGACTCTGCAACACATAGTGAACACGGCCAGCAAGGTCATTAGTACCCCTCACCCCTCCCTTACCGACATCTATCACTCCTTTCTCACCCGCAGAGCCATCAGCATTGCTGGTGACACCTCTCACCCTTCACACTCACTCTTCAGCCTCCTGCCCTCAGGGAAAAGGTACCGGAGCCTCCAGGCCCGCTCCACAAGACTGCTGAACAGCTTCATCCACCAGGCTGTCAGGATGATGAACTCTGTCCACTACCTACCCCCTACCCCTGGACTGTAACACATTCATTCACACAAGAAAACTACCTCATCCGTTTGCACATCACACCACAAACATTAGCATTACTGCTGTATCTGCTGCTATTGCTCATTTGCACTACTGTCATATACACCGCATAAGCTGCTCTTCTAAGGACTTTCTCTGTTAGATATTGTACTGTATTTGCACTACTGCTATTTTATACATTGTTTGATTTTAGAGTGTATTTTTATCTATATTATCTATATTTATAAATATTTATATATACAGTATTGTTTTTCTTCATATAATTTTTTTGTAATCTTTATCTGTTTTTACAAGTAAGGTGAGAGAAACGGCATTTTGATTCTCCTATATGTCCTGAATATATATAGTGAATCAACAATAAAAAAAATCTTTGAATCTTTGAATCTTGAATGTCCCAAAATGACATCTAAATACTTCATGGAATATATATATATATATATATATATATATATATATATATATATATATATTAGGGTGCCACTCAAAAATGAAGTTTCTAATTTTCATTGTCCCACCCCCTAAATGTGTTCATAATGTGAAAAGAAAAAATGTGACAAAGTGTGGATGTATTATAATAATATTTACTGGTAGCTCAACAGTTCCAAAGTTATACAATATGTGTAATTTTCCGAAAAATTCTGATATAATCATCTCATCTCATCTCATTATCTCTAGCCGCTTCATCCTTCTACATGGTCGCAGGCAAGCTGGATCCTATCCCAGCTGACTACGGGCGAAAGGCGGGGTTCACCCTGGACAAGTCGCCAGGTCATCACAGGGCTGACACATAGACACAGACAACCATTCACACTCACATTCACACCTACGCTCAATTTAGAGTCACCAGTTAACCTAACCTGCATGTCTTTGGACTGTGGGGGAAACCGGAGCACCCGGAGGAAACCCACGCGGACACGGGGAGAACATGCAAACTCCACACAGAAAGGCCCTCGCCGGCCCCGGGGCTCGAACCCAGGACCTTCTTGCTGTGAGGCGACAGCGCTAACCACTACACCACCGTGCCGCCCTGATATAATCATATAATGTTAAATTTAACATAAAAAAAACCAGAATCATGAAAATCAAACAGTTACTAGCAGTTACTTCAAAAGTCAACAAATGATTTTTGAACACAAACAGATTAACACAAACAGTGACCAAAATGTCACAATGTAAATTAGTTGTCCGCAATTTATTTGTCAACAGCAGCTGCAGTGAGTGCAGTCAAGGTGGATTTGTTACTGTTTGGAAAGTCATGGCGGTGTTTCTCCACGACTTGCAACAAGAACTGTTTTTGTTCTTCTTGATTGGTCAGGACTCCATTGAACGCCTGAATCAAGGCCACCCCTCGCTCAGCTGCATCGTTGATGACTTTCAGACTTCTCACTTTCTGTTGGCCAACAATGTAATCATTGTCATTGCTCCATGTATCTGGACTGTTCATGAGGAATTTCTGTGGTATGTTAAAGGCTGTGAAAAGCTGCTTGGTGTGATGTGATACAAAGTCAAACAACTGCTTCTGAGGTGCTGTGGGGTTGAAGGCAATGCGTCGAGGATGAGATGTTGTTTTCTTGTCAAGGGCTTTCACCATGGCTGACTTCACCTCAGCTGACACTGCAGAGTCAAAGAATGCTAAACCGACCAGGATTTCACTTAAGTACCACAAGTGTCCAGAGAATGATTTTATTGCAGCTTGAACAACAGCTTCATGTTGTTTCTTGTAGCTCTCCAGCTCACGCAGCAGCTGCAAATCATTCTGCAGAGCAGATGATGCACATGCGCATGTGAACCAGGCTTTTAGGTAGACCTTTATCACAAACGTGTTGAATAAGAGTGTTAATACACGCATGCAACAGCTACTGAATAGTTACTCTATGAAAACATTTCAGCCCATTGAGCTACCAAAAAATATGCATATATTTGTATGAAACTTGGAGTAATTACTATGCTTCATAAAAGGAGCAAAATGAGAGGGTGGGACCTGGAAAACATTGAAAAAAAATTTTGGCCATTAGACTATATATGCCTACCCTCTAAAAAATGGTTCTTTATATGTTCTTCATGGGTTTGTTGGATATTTAAGGATTCTTACCTTCCAAAAAGAACCTATGTGACAGAGACACTTTGTAATGTTTCCTCCCGTAAACAGAGACAAACTAAAGACCCCTTAAGGACTTGTTTATTATGATATCTTAAAGATCTCATCGATTCCGAGTGTTATTTCTTTTTTAGAAGTAACCCAATGCTGATGAATCATTCTCACTTCCTTCTCGCTGGAGATAAGATGCGCCCTCAACCATCCTTTAGTAACCCAATTACGAGTCAGAAATTATTCATAATCAGTTTTAAAAATGCAGCGTTCACTTTTCATCTGAATCTTTCTTCACTATATCTGGAGTGTGTGTGATTAGCATTGATAAAGGTTTGGATTCCTTTTCCTTCACAGAAGAAAGAAGAACTCCAAACTCAATCATAATACAAGTCTAAGGGCATTAACTGCATAAATTACACAAATATAAAACACAAATAATATAGCTGCAAGTGGCAATGAAGGGCCCGAGCACCTCCGGTGTACCAAATCTGGCATGAATCCAACAAACTGCCTAGGAGGAGAATGTCAAAATGTAATATGTGTCAAAACACACTAAACCAAAAATAACTCACTTCCTGTTGAGTCTGGCTAATACAATGTACATTACAATTTTGTTCGTCTTGGGGCTCCCCGTGCACCTACCAAATTTGACATGAATAGGTGAAACTATATACAAGGCAGAAGTCTCAATGACATGTGGGGGTACTATGGAGTCCCCTGGACACACTTGGGGCCAAGCTTCTATCCCTGAGTAGCGGTGGCCAGGACTGATGTATGTACCAAATTTCATGAGTTTTCACCCCTGGGAACCGCCTCAAAAGTGGGCAAGTCTTGAAGAAAAAGAATAATGAGACCATCAACGAGGGCGTGGCTCACACCGGCCCTGTCTAGTCCAGAAGGAGCGATCTGAAGTGGGCCACCTTGTGCAATAAATGTTGTAAGCTACAGTATATACAGCCTATATATAGACGTGATATCCACCCTAGGAATACCGACCTATTTACCAGAAAGAATCCAAAATGGTGAGGAATTGACTGAGAAGAAGCTATTTTTGTGAAAACTGCTCATTAGGGCTTAATTAGTCCATAATTTCATTATTAATTGTAATTATGCAAATTTGGGTAGAAGCTATATGCACCCCAGGCAGACCTACTTTCCTGCCAAAAAGAATAAAAATTGGTGAAGAATTGAGAGAGAAGAAGTGATTTTCATGAAATGTGGATGATGCCGGCCGGACGACAGACAACACATGATGGTGTAAACTCATCATCTGTCGGCCAGATGAGATAATAATAATAATAATAATCATAATAATAATAATCATTAGGGGGGTGGCACGGTGGTGTAGTGGTTAGCGCTGTCGCCTCACAGCAAGAAGGTCCGGGTTCGAGCCCCGTGGCCGGCGAGGGCCTTTCTGTGCGGAGTTTGCATGTTCTCCCCGTGTCCGCGTGGGTTTCCTCCGGGTGCTCCGGTTTCCCCCACAGTCCAAAGACATGCAGGTTAGGTTAACTGGTGACTCTAAATTGAGTGTAGGTGTGAATGTGAGTGTGAATGGTTGTCTGTGTCTATGTGTCAGCCCTGTGATGACCTGGCGACTTGTCCAGGGTGAACCCCGCCTTTCGCCCGTAGTCAGCTGGGATAGGCTCCAGCTTGCCTGCGACCCTGTAGAACAGGATAAAGCGGCTACAGATAATGAGATGAGATGAGATAATCATTAGGATTATTGGGGCGGCACGGTGGTGTAGCGGTTTGCACAGTCGCCTCACAGCAAGAAGGTCCTGGGTTCGAGCCCAGCGGCCGACGGGGGCCTTTCTGTGTGGAGTTTGCATGTTCTCCCCATGTCTGTGTGAGTTTCCTCTGGGTGCTTCAGTTTCCTCCACAGTCCAAAGACATGCAGGTTAGGTTAACATGAGGCACCCTTGGGCTGAAGTGCCCTTGAACAAGGCACCTAACCCTTGACTGCTCTCTGAGTGCTGTAGGACAGCTGCCCAATGCTCTGTGTGTGTGTGTGTGTGTGTGTGTGTGTGTGTGCTCATTGCTCACTTGTATGTGTGTGTGTGTGTGTGTGTGTGTTCACTGCTTCAGATGGGTTAAATGCAGAGGATGAATTTCACTGTGCTTGAGTGTGCATGTGATAAATAAAGGCTTCTTTTTCTTCTTCTAGGAAAGCAATAAGGCCTTGCACCTTGTTGTGTCGCCCTCTGATGGACACTGGAGGCCATGCACCTCTGGTGCTCGGGCCCTAATAAATCTGTTGCTGTTCCACAGGAGCCATGTTGATGTTCAGATGAGACAGACGAGAGAGAAAATCTTCACAAATACTAAAAATTATTCCCAGATGATTTTTTTTGTCTTCACACAAAAAGTCTTTGTGTTGAAACGCAGCCGTAAATGTGATTAATCGAGTTGTGTGTCTCTGATGGCGTATGGATGCCACAAAACCTTCAGGAACGTGTAAAGTAACTACAACAGAACTCTTATTTAGTGTTGGAAAGTTGGATAAAAGTCCATAAGAACAGCTTTGGGAAGATTTTTTTCTCATGTTTGTGTAATTGTTCCTGTGGAACTGCTGCATACTTTCATACTTAAGTCATTTCAACTTGATCTAAACATCTGACTTTAGACTTTTTGATGCACGAGACTGGAGTGTTTCCGTGTCATTTCTCAGTGCAGAGTCACAATTCATGTCTAATCACAGACACGACACAGACAGCGGACAGAAAAACACTGGAGTCTCACTCTCATTTCATATCTTTCTTACTTTCAGCTGAAGTGAGTGTGTGTGAGTGAGTGTGTGTGTGTGTGTGTGTGTGTGTGTGTGTGTGTGTGTGTGGGTTGAAATCACTGTGAGAGCATCAGAGAGAAAGAAAGTGTTGATGTGATACTCAGGATGTCGATACAGAAGGGGAATGTGAGGAATTCCACACTTCCTGTAAGAGGACAGGCGCTGAGTGCTGCTGCAGGTTTCACTCAGCATGTTCTCCTGTCAGAAACCTGTGAAAGTCCTTCTGAGGAGGAACCTCAGCGCATTACTGCGGGTTTGCATGTGTGTACATGTGTGTTCTTGTGTGGTCTGTGTCCCAGCGGCTATACAGACACGGATTACAGTCGGAAATCACTCGTCTGTTCTCTGTCTCACGTGTCGTGGTTTTGGCTGTGTGTTGGATTTTTCTGGCTGCGTGAGATGTTCCTCTGCTCCAAAGCATGATATCGCGCTCATCTGCTTTCTTTGGCTGAAACCTCGTGGTTTTTTATTCACAGTGTGTGAGGCTCATGAGTGTTTTATTCATGAATGTGGCAGTTAAATGCACATGCGGGTGAAAGTGATGATTTTTTTATTTAGCTTTTACTTAGATCTGATTTTTTTCATGTCTCAGTAGAACGACTTCCAGTGACATGCAACACCACTGAGGTCATCCAGTGCAGCTCTGCTGTGAGATGGTTCACCAAGAAGTAGAGTTAATATTACACTCCAGGAACAACACGTCCTTCAGAATGATCACCCTGACTGGGACAAACCACTGACACTGGAGACTCCTTCCATACGCATGAAATAAACATCTCCTTCAGCAGGTCATTTATCAATTACCCAATTATCCATCAAGTTCACATCTGTTTATTAGTGTCGCGTTTGTTTTAGAATGAGTGTGTTATGAATCATACCTTCTGACCAGGCGGCACGGTGGTGTAGTGGTTAGCGCTGCCGCCTCACAGCAAGAAGGTCCGGGTTCGAGCCCCGTGGCCGGCGAGGGCCTTTCTGTGTGGAGTTTGCATGTTCTCCCCGTGTCCGCGTGGGTTTCCTCCGGGTGCTCCGGTTTCCCCCACAGTCCAAAGACATGCAGGTTAGGTTAACTGGTGACTCTAAATTGAGCGTAGGTGTGAATGTGAGTGTGAATGGTTGTCTGTGTCTATGTGTCAGCCCTGTGATGACCTGGCGACTTGTCCAGGGTGAACCCCGCCTTTCACCCGTAGTCAGCTGGGATAGGATCCAGCTCACCTGTGACCCTGTAGAACAGGATAAAGCGGCTACAGATAATGAGATGAGATGAGACCTTCTGACCAATCAGAATCCAGAACTCAGCAGTGTTGGGGTACAAAACTTTACATCCTGTAGACTGTATATATCTCTGCTTCTCCTGGGTTAATTATAATGAAACAAATGGGATTTGTGACTTAAAAAATAAAGCATAATAAATAAATCATAAAAATAAATAAGTGTAAAATCTTTAATGTTAAAAAAATGTTAAATCTGATTTTGTTCAGCACTCGTGAGTTTTAGGTGGCGCAGATGAAGAGTCGTATCTGTGCAGCTGATCCAGTGTCTGATGGTGTGTTTTTAAAGGATTACTTCAGTTCCATCCTGTGATCTTAAAGCTGAGACACCTCTGACTTGGTTTCAGGATTCATAGGTAAAGAGAGGACACACACACACACACACACACACACACACACACACACACACACACACACACACACAATTTCTGCCTCATATTGACTTCTCACTTTAATATTTCCTCTTTTTAATCAGGGAAATGGACTCCAGTAACCACAATGTGAGTTTGTGTTTTGGTGAAAAGAACAGCTTGATAAAATCTCTCGAGTTCATTTTTGCAAATGTCAATAATTTCATACAAAAGGCCAAGAACCCTGACTGTAGAAATCCTTCTTACGTTTACACACAACCTCGAAAAAGAACTGAGGCCATATCATTTCACCCAAAACTGAAATTTAATCAATCTAGAGTTTAATCCATCCATCCATCCATCCATCCATCCATCCATCCATCCATCCATCCATTATCTGTAGCCGCTTGTCCTGTTCTACAGGGTCGCAGGCGAGCTGGATCCTATCCCAGCTGACTACGGGCGAAAGGCGGGGTTCACCCTGGACAAGTCGCCAGGTCATCACAGGGCTGACACATAGACACAGACAACCATTCACACTCACATTCACACCTACGCTCAATTTAGAGTCACCAGTTAACCTAACCTGCATGTCTTTGGACTGTGGGGGAAACCGGAGCACCCGGAGGAAACCCACGCGGACACAGGGAGAACATGCAAACTCCAGAGTTTAATTAAGAGTTTAAATCATTTCATTCAAATGTATTCAGACACACGTTTAATACATCAGATGATCCATAATGCTGCTCCTTCACTTTCAACTATGTTCTGGGGAAGTCATGGCCTAAAGGTTAGAGAAGCAGCTTTGGGACTAAAAGGTCACCGGTTTGATTTCCTGGACCAGCAGGAATGGCTGAAGTGCCCTTGAGCAAGACACCGAACCCCCAACTGCTCCCCAGGCTGCTCTGGGTGTGTTATACATCACTCTGGATAAGAGCATCTGATAAATGCAATTAATTAATTAATTAATTAATTAATTAATTAATTAATTAATTAATGGTGCTCTGAGTAAATGAGCATGGCGATTTGGTCCACTACAGGAGAGACTGTAAAGTGCTGAAGAGAGGCACTGCTTTTGCACAATCAGGCTTCTCCTTTAAAGCAATTAATGTGTGGAATACGCCCCAAACAATCTGAAAACTTACACTGAAACAGTGTAAAAACTGAAAACAACAGGAACTGGTCGTGTCACTCCATCCACTAGTGGTGTCGAGCCATAAAAAAGCCAGATAAACCTAACTGATATCTTATTGTGAGCAGTCTGATGAAGGAAGAGCTGTGTCAGGGCTCTGTTAGAAAGTCAAATCTGACAGCAGAAGATCAAAACTGGAGTGTTTTCAAAAGCAAAAAAGTTTTATCCAAAGGTTGAGAATAGAACAGAGAGCACCCTCTCCTGGACATACAGCTTTCCTCAAGCAGATATTTCTTTAAAGAAGAAAAATAAGAATCAGAGGAAGAGGAAGATATTTCAGAGAAGAAGAAGAAAAGAAGATATTTCGAAGAAGAAGAAAAGACAAAGAACAAGAAGAAGATATTTCAAAGAAGAAGAAAAGAAGAAGGTATTTCAAAGAAGAGGAAGAAAAAGGAGTTATTACAGTGTTTATCAGTGATAAATCCTGTTGATGGACGGAACGTAGTGATGGAGAAGAGTGAGCACTGAGTGTTGAACATTCCTGATTTATCTCACTCATTCATTTCCTCCTCTTCAGCTCAGGTATGTCTGCTCAGGTGCAGCTTGTACTTCAGGTGAGTAATATTAAATATCCTGCTCTTCTCCATTCACATCACATCTGAAAGAACAAAGAATGCACAAAGTCACTTAATTTCTATAGCAACCAGCGCCTGCACACCGAAACTGATCTTCACACGTACAGTGAGTTTCTGGATAAAACTGCAGCCTCGGGGTTTTTCGGTGACCTTGAATCAGTTTTCTGTAAAAGTAGAGGATCATCAGTAAAGCTGACATGGAGACACAGAGAGCCTTGTTTATCATTTATCAAGATGGAAAGTAATTAATTGATTCGTAAATTGTTCTGAGGAGGATAATAAATGTTAATGAAAATATAATTAGTTGGAAAATCATTCATATCCATTCTGATGTTTCACTCCTGAGGTTTTGTAAATTTCTGGATAAAAACTCTCAGTAATGTGACTCTCCAGTCATGGGCTTCAAACTGTATCACTGTTGATAAGTGACTGTGATTTTAAATCATTGCTGTCCCGTTTAAATCACAGATCAAATGTGGAGGAAACAGCTCTACTTGCCACAGGCTGATCGCCTCCATGCCACGCCCCACTGATGCAGTAAATTGTGGTAAAGGAGCCCCAACCAAGTACTGAGTGTATAAATGAACAGACTTTTCAGAAGTTGGACATTTCTGTTTTGTAAATCCTTTTTTAAAATTGATTTTAGGAAATATTCTAATAATTTGAGACACTGGAGTTCTGATTTTTGTGAGATATAAGCCATAATCATCAAAATTAAAACAATAAAACGCTTGAAACATTTCACTTTACATGTAATGAATATAGAATATATGAAAGTTTACCTTTTTAAATTAAATTACAGAAAATAAATTAACTTTTTCACGATACTCTATTTATTTGAGACACACTAGTGCTTGAAACACTTGAGGGTTTTTTTTGCTTTACATGATGAAAAATAATACATGTAATGCAGAAATGTAATTATTCTGAACTCAGAGAAATATACTGAATAAAATAATAATTGTGAGTTATTTCAACATCCAAATCAAATTCCTTTACGTGCGAGCTGGAAAGTCCGACTTCCCACTTGTGAAATCGGAATTAGGTGTATGTCCTGTTCAAGTGCTTTGTTGTTGGAGCAAAAAGAAAAATAGCAGACGGAAGATTCCTTCTCACTGAGCACTGCGTTCACAGTCGAGTGTATTTGTTGTGGATAGTACGATAAACAGCATTACTTTATATCAAGTACCATGTACACATATTACAGATTATATTATATACACAAGCTAGCAGGATGAACCAGAGTCTTCCAAAGGGAAAAGAAAAATCAATATCAGGTTTCATCTTTTGTGCATCCACATCATCTCATCTGCAGTGAAGAAACAGTTTAAAGAGGATTGTTTGTGATTTTGTTCATACCAGGGGTTCTCAACCTTTTCTACTTTAAACCCTACCTATTCATACTTGTAATGAGTCGGGGCCCATTAAAAAAGATCCCCAATTATTTTGGCTCATCTATCGGATTAGAATCTAATAATCTACTGTAAAGTGTATTAATGGGATGCAACATCACTCCCTGTCACAGATGGGAACCCAGGAATTAATACAGTGTCTTGCAAAAGTATTCATCCCCCTTGGTGTTTGTCCTGTTTTGTTGCATTACAAGCTGGAATTAAAATGGATTTTTGGGAGTTAGCACCATTTGATTTACACAACATGCCGACCACTTTAAAGGTGCACATTGTTGTTTTTATTGTGACACAAACAATAATTAAGATGAAAAAACAGAAATCTGGAGTGTGCATAAGTATTCACCCCCTTTCATACGAAACCTCTAAATAAGAGCTGCTCCAACCAATTCACTTCATAAGTCACATAATTAGTTGATTAAGATCCACCTGTGTGCAATCAAAGTGTCACATGATCTGTCACATGATGTCTGTATAAATCACCCTGTTCTGGAAGGACCCTGACTCTGCAACACGACTAAGCAAGCAACATGAAAACCAAGGAGCCTCCAAACAGGTCAGAGACAAAGTTGTGGAGAAGTATAGATCAGGGTTGGGTTATAAAAAATATCCCAAACTTTGAATATCCCACAGAGCACCATTAAATCCACTATAGCAAAATGGAAAGAATATGGCACCACTACAAACCTGACGAGAAGGCCCCGCCCACCAAAACTCACAGACTGGGCAAGGAGGGCATTAATCAGAGATGCAACAAAGACACCAAAGAAAACACTGAAGGAGCTGCACAGATCCACAGCGGAGATGGGAGTATCTGTCCATAGGACCACTTTAAGCTGTACACTCCACAGAATGGGCGGGGCTTTATGGAAGAGTGGCCAGAAAAAAGCCATTGCTTAAGAAAACACATTTGGAGTTTGCCGAACAGCATGTGGCAGACTCCCCAAACACATGGAAGAAGATTCTCTGGTCAAATGAGACTAAAACTGATCTTTTGGCCATCATGGGAAACGCCATGTGTGACGCAAACCCAACACCCTGAGAACACCATTCCTACAGTGAAGCATGGTGGTGGCAGCATCATGCTGTGGGGATGTTTCACATCTGCAGGGACAGGAAAGCTGGTCAGGACCGAAGGAAAGATGGATGGCACTAAATACAGAGCAATTCTGGAGGAAAACTTGTTTGAGTCGGTCAGAGGTTTGAGACTGGGATGAAGGTTTACGTTCCAGCAGGACAATGACCCTAAACATACCGCTAAAGCTACACTGGAGTGGATTAAAGGGAAGCATTTAAATGTCTTGGAATGGCCAAGTCAAAGCCCAGACCTCAATCCAATTGAGAATCTGTGGCATATCTTGAAGATTGCTGTAGACCAACGCAACCAGAGGTGGACAAAGTATCCAACTTCATTACATAAGTCAGAGTACAGATCCCATTGGTTAAATGTTACTCCAATACAAATGAAAGTTGTCCAGTCAAATTTTTACTTAAGTTAAAGCACTGAAGTACTTGCTTTTAAAATACTTAAGTATTAAAAGTACATTTTCTGTCAACACATTGTTGTATTATTGCCACAACACTTACAAAACCTAATGTCATTACCAAAGACAGAAATGTGAATTCAGAAAATGAATGCATGCTGTGCCATCATGGTGGTTTAACGTTAAGCTAGCTAGTCAGTGATGCTCCATCTGACATGCTAGCAAACTCTTTTCAAACTCAAAATCATATTGGGTAGCTAATGTTACTAGAAAAGAAAGATTTCTACATTTTGTTTATTTGGTAAGATTATGCTGAAACATATTTCTGAAAGGACTTCAGATAAGTTAACGTTATTCTAGGGTGACCAGATTTCCCTAGTCTGAAACCGGGACGCTTTTGCGCGCGACCATGCTCGTGCACGCACACCTTTTTTTTACGTAAACGTGACACTCAGAGAGGTGCTCTTATCATTTTGTTGAAGCTCACATTTATCAACATCTCACATGAAATAAAACAAACAGGCATTTTGTTATCTAGTAGCATAGTGGTATACAGATCAGTTAAATTATGGTCAGACACAGGGGCGGTCCTGGGGGCGGGCTGACCGGGCAGCCGCCCAGGGCGGCATCGCGGGGGGGGGGGGGGCGGCACGAGCGCAGGCGCGAAAAAAAAGGTCCCCCCCCCAAAAAAAGGTCCCCCCAAAAAAAACCCCGAAAAAAAAAACCAAGATGGGCGGGTGTGTGTGTGTGTGAAAATTTCGGATGGGGAAGCCCATTAGACCCTTTTCACTGACGTTACCGGAAACCGGAAGTAAACAGACCCTGCGCCATATTGGAAGACCAACAAACTCGTGATTGGGGGAAATAACGGCAGCGCGCGGAATTTAAACCCACGAGGCACTTGATTCATCATAAACCTACAATGGTAAACTTTTGTGCTGTGTTAGGGTTCTAACAAAGCTGATGGGAAAGGTGAAAAGAAGTCGTTCTTCAGAATACCAGCTGTGATTGAGACACAAGGGGAGCAAACCAAGGCGCTTTCTGCCAGGAGACAGAGAATAAGTGCATTACTGAGTGTCTGTGAGCAAAGGAGAGCCTGAACGTTGCAACCTCCCTATTGGCTGTTTATTGGCTGTTTGTAAAAATGTATCAATTGTTGCCCTTCATCGCGGACTTGAGAAACGAGACCTGACGAGTTAGTTCGTTGGTAGCAGAACAAAATGTCTGGACACAAATCGGGTTTTCAGAAAAGGAAAGAAAATAAACGGAGGGTTGAAAATACAAAAAAGGAGGCAGAAAATGCAAAACGAGTTTTAAGGTAGGACAAATGGTTAGTTTTCTGAGGCAGCCCGCTGTGGCTGCCTGCAGGCTTATTTATTATAGCCCATTTAGTTAAAATAGTTGATATAAAATGTTTATAGTTATGTGATGGTTGTCCTGATTTAGACTGGTGTTTTTTTTTTTTTTGGGGGGGGGGGGGGGGGGGGGGGGTTGCGCGATGTTGCACCCAGGTCCAGATTAGGGCAGAACCGGCCCTGGCTACATTTCAGGTGTAGTTTGTTTTATGAATGTATGTACTTGCATAGATGTGTACTTGGTCTTCCAATATGGCGCTTAACAAAATCTCGCGGCGCGGTGACGTCATGCGGTAGCCCTCGATACCAAAGTTGCGCAGGTGACGTCATCAGTGTGTGTGTGTGTGTGTGTGTGTGTGTGCCTAACTTGTCGTAGCCCCATAATATGCACAATCCCGCCAGCGGATGTTGTACTAGTCATCAAAAAGACTTTACTACCATAGTACTACACTACTATGACATTACACAGAGTCTTAAGTAATACATGACGACTTGATCATTGCCATTCTGGTAACAGCAAATTTATAACGGGCCGTGTCCACGACGTACAACACGCGACGAGAAATGTTTAAATGACCATGTAAAGCTGTTAACATTCTGTTGGCTAATACAGAGCCCAACGCGGGGGGGGGGCGGCGCGGGCGCGAAAAAAAAAAATGGTCCCAAAAAAAAAAGCCCCCCCCCCCCCCCAAAAAAAAAGGGGGGGGGGCCAGCAGGGGGTTTCGCCCGGGGAGTAAATCACTCTAGGATCGCCACTGGTCAGACAGCAGATTTTGTAATGGCTGAGAATAGGCCAGGCTATGTCCATAGGCCACATTTACACTGATTTATTTCACCTGTTTGTGAGAACACCAAGAAGAATGCATATGCACATGTAGGCTAGATCTCTACAATTGTATGCACTATAGCATGAACTTAAAAAGTAGATATGTGACCTCAACATAGCCTCGGTCAGAATCAACCTTACTAACCATTCCCCACAACTGAATGAATAAAGCAAGAAGATGTGGACAAAAGTGAACACTTTAATGGAAGGTGCAACAAGCTGTTCAACACAGCAATATGGCCAAACTGTCAGAATGGTATGTTAAACAGAAACAAAAAAGAGACAAGTGATTTGAGAATATACACTCAAACAAAACAGCAGTAAAGGAGGAGAGGGGCGACAGCCCGAGGAAAGCCCCCACAGGAGCGCACCGCATTTGCAGCATAGGCTACCCAACTCAGTACAAGAACAAAGCACTTACAGTGTGTGCAGTAGGCTTCGTGCGCATTGTTCTGCGCCTCTCGGAGGAAGGGGTAGGCGCCCTGTAAATCTTTGGAAAAGGTACATTTTCTTTTTGGCATAATTGCTGCGGCATTACTGCTGCTAGCTGCTAGAGAAAGAACATTCGCGCCAGTTAATGTTTATTTTATTGTTGCATGGCAACACGTTCTGTTGTCTGGAATAATGTGGCTAAATAAACACCCATGCCACATGGCCAGGGGGCAGTAACCAGGAAAGTTTGCGATTCCTGTCAATTCATCAAAATAGTAAATGCAGACATTCCTCCGCTAATGATTCCCACGCTGCTCAGTCGCAAACGTCATGAGTGGCGAAAACCGGGACATATCCGTGTCCTGACAGACTTTTGTTGGGACTCGGGACACACAACCCCAAATCAGGACTGTCCCGGTAAAACCGGGACGTCTGGTCACCCTACGTTATTCATGTTAGCATAACTCCGTGTTTACATGCTAACTAACAGTGTCCGAGTTAACTAGCTGTGTGTTAACGTTAGCCATGGACAAGGCGACGGCAACTTGGTGGGCAAAGCCAGAGAAAGTCATTTGACTAATCAGACTGTATAGCTATTGCAACGTTATCGCTAGCTCTAAAAGCACAGACAATTTCATTGCAAGCTTTCTCTTGGAATAAAACGTTTATATACCTCAATATGCTTCCGCAGGTTGGACGGCGAGTTTTTGTAGGATGTGATGTGGTTCGTTTTCGGTAAACAAAGCAAGCATATTTAAAACGAAATGACTCTTTAATCCTTTCAGAAAACTGAAACATGGGTTCATGTGCCATGGGCGCATGCATTCCTTAGAAGAACCGCCTCCTTCCATTCTGCCATCAACTGATCATGTTCAAATAAAGTTGCTGAGAAATCACTGAACTTGATTTTATACAGTCTATGGACGTGACGTGACCCTAGTGATTACTGATCAGCTCTCAGTGTCACCTGGGAAAAAATCAATCATGTTTTAGAAAAGAAAAGAAAAAACATCCACTTTCAAAACCGCTTCATAATAACGAGTAACGAGGACCTTGATAGAAATGTAGTGGAGTGAAAAGTACGATATTTGTCTTTCAAATGTAGTGAAGTTAAAGTCATAAGTTTCCAAAAAAATAATACTCAAGTAAAGTACAGATACTCAAAAAGTGTACTTAAGTACAGAACTCAAGTAAATGTACTTCGTTACTGTCCACCTCTGAACGCAACCCATCTAACTTGAAGGAGTTGGAGTAGTTTTGCCTTGAGGAATGGGCAAAAATAACAAGTGGCTAGATGTGCTAAGCTAATAGAGACATACCCCAAGAGACTTGTAGCTGTAATTGCAGCAAAAGGTATTGCTACAAAGTATTGACTTTGGGGGGGTGAATACCTGCGCACACTCCAGATTTCTCATCTCATCTCATTATCTGTAGCCGCTTTATCCTGTTCTACAGGGTCGCAGGCGAGCTGGATCCTATCCCAGCTGACTACGGGCGAAAGGCGGGGTTCACCCTGGACAAGTCGCCAGGTCATCACAGGGCTGACACATAGACACAGACAACCATTCACACTCACATTCACACCTACGCTCAATTTAGAGTCACCAGTTAACCTAACCTGCATGTCTTTGGACTGTGGGGGAAACCGGAGCACCCGGAGGAAACCCACGCGGACACGGGGAGAACATGCAAACTCCACACAGAGAGGCCCTTGCCGGCCACGGGGCTCGAACCTGGACCTTCTTGCTGTGAGGTGACAGCGCTAACCACTACATCACCATGCCGCCACTCCAGATTTCTGTTTTTTTTATCTTAATTATTGTTTGTGTCACAACAAAACAACAATTTTCACCTTTAAAGTAGTAGGCATGTTGTGTAAATCAAATGGTGCTACCCCCCCCCCAAAAAAAAAAAATCCATTTTAATTCCAGCTTGTAATGTAACAGAACAGGACAAACACCAAGAGGGATGAATACTTTTGCAAGACACTGTAAATGCAAGAAAAACAAACTGCTTTTAATTGTAGGTATTGTATTTAAAACTGTATGGATGTGCCAGAAGCCAACATAAAACCATGCATGCAGAACATTCTCAGCCAAAAGGGATTAATGATCCAAAAGTGGAGTCTGGTCCATTAACACAAGAACTTATTGCCATGTTTGTGTTCAGCAAACAAGCAAGTTATTAAAACCAAGAAGTTCACTCAAAAGAAGTGGCTATAGAAACCACTCAATGGGATTAGATCCTTACACGCTAACAAAGAAGGATTTTTACTACGAGTTGGAAAATTATCCATTCGTTGAGTTCCCTGACATCTCAAACTACCTAATGCTGCAGACATCATTCTACACAGACACACAGATGAAAACCTGGAAGAGCCTGGAGGAGAACAACTTTTTATATGTGGTTGGGTTAAAGATCTGGGGATCAGGGCACTACAAGATAAATCCTGTATCATTTTTGCCCAGGGAAGGAGGAGCTTCTGGGCTTTTTGTACGCGTCTTTGCGATCGTTGCTAGGACACTACAGGTTTTAGTATCGGGTGTAAACAAACCACAGCTGCTCGATTCCCAATCCTCCTGCTCTTCTCTTCCAGCTAAATCATTCACAAAGATCCACAGAAACCCCTTTAAAGACCTGAGGATTACACGCATTATACCTGCATTAGTTTACAATATGGCAATCAAACAGTAAAGAAAAACACATCTGAGGACTGAAGCATCTCCTGAACTTCAAAACATCACGAAACAACAGAAAATGGCGAGAAAAGTGATTTGTGAATCCCAACGAAATAAATCAGAGGAATTTACAAACCTTTCCCAAAGTGATCACTGCAAACTCCAGCATTCTTCAACTCCGCCCCCTTCCATCGCAGTGAAAGGTTCAACAGCCAACTTTCTCATCATCTTTTGGTAAAATCCTTTGCTCTTTTACCCTTTATCATTTTACGGGGAACTCGGAAGAAACTTTTATCAGTTTCACAGTTTGATTCAAGCAGCGCAAAACAACACAAGCGTAAGGAATTTTAATGACTAGCAAGGAGCCCCAGTGATAGTAATGCTTTGTGAACAGTGAACTCAGCTGACCACCACTTACTGTCTCGCATATCTAATGAGGAGGATGTGACATCAGATGCAACCCACCAATAGGAACAACTGATGGACATCCATCCATGTCGTAACAAGCAATGCAAGATCTTGTACTTTTGAGTTGTGCAGTATATTCTATCAGTTTGTACAACATATTTTCTTGCATTTGATCTTCTTTTGTCCTGCTGTTAATCTTAGTTCATCATGACTTTGCAGAGTCCTGTGCTCCATTTTTGCCAGATCAGGGTCACAGACTGAAGCTCTCATCAGTCCAACCTTCATGAGCAACTTCAGGCTCGCCCCAAGCCACAGACTGAACACAAGGCCTTTCCTCGTATTGTTCCAGAGATGGTGCTTTGTGCTCTGCTGGATATGCTCTTCTTCTGGGATACCGTGGCCTGCCTCATCCTGTTCCTGCTGTTTCCTCTTCACTTTCCTGTTGTCGAGGAGTGTGCGACTCTGCTGTTTCACCTTCCCTTTCTTCCTCAGCCTGCCTCAGTGACTGGTGGATCTCCTGGTCTCACTGTTTGTTCTGGTCCTGCAGCTGTGGAACAGTGGTTAAGATGGAATCACATTTATTTTACTTTCACCTTTACTGACACTGGAGTAATGAGGATGACTTTGTAGGGTTCGGTCCTCCTCAGTTCGTTTCAATTCCTATGGAAAACTCTCAAATCAACCCAGTCTTTGGGTGACACAGTTTTTACTTCCTCCTGGATTTCACTGTTCCTCCCCTCAGTGGCGGCTTTGACCTGGGCAGATGAAGCTAGGTGGAGATCAGTGAGGCATTCCACATAATTATACAGTTCTTTTTCAAGTTCAAGAGAAAGTCCCTTATATGGGCTTCAAAGCCATGATATGGGCATCGGACATCCAGTCAGGGTTAGATACATGTTCTGGTTAGTCTGCGTTCTCCTGCTCATCAAAGCAAGCAGTAAAGCATTTACCCAATTTGTTTTTCCGTAATTATGATTACGATGGATTACGATTCCATTGTAATCTCTGTTTTATTGTGAGGCACTCCACTATCCTTTGTATTACATTATTTAATAATGCAATCTGTTATCTAAGCTCCATTTATCTGGGGTTCCAGACCGAGGGAACACTTCTGTGAGTAAGAATTTGGCCACTGCATGTGCATCTGGTTTTGCTGTTGAGCCTCTACCCATCTGCTAAATCTATCTTCCACTGCCAGTATTTATACTTCCTTACTTGGTGTCATGTCAATAAAATCCATCATCAAACCTCTAAATGGGCCGTCAGGTGCTGGTATTGTTCCCGATGGTGCTGTAAATGATTTTCTCAGATTTGTACCAAGCACACACTTCACAACTCACCAATGCTTTATCAACTATGGGGGCTGGATATGGTGACCACTACACATTGTACCCCTTTTTATGACCACCTCCTTCCAATCTGGGCATCTTGAATTAAAGTATTGAACAAAGAAAGCAGTGCCATAAAATGTCCTTTTGTACTCCTCCAAATGCCATTATTGTCTTTTTCAGTGCCCCGATGTTCCCACACACTGTTCGCCTGCTCTTGACCTTCTTTTAATGAGCATGGAGCTTCTTCTTCTTCCGAGGTCTTTGATAAATTGTGTCCCGGCTACATGTTTGACTGCTTTGTCTACAGCAGTATTACCATGTTATCTGATAGCCTGCACATTTTATAACAGCTACTTTTTTCAGGCAATTTCGTATCCTCTAGCAGTTCCATAATCGTTTCACCATGTGCAATTTTTGTATGGTCTGCATGAACAGAACCTTGTTGTGCCCAAACTGAACCCATGGCATCGGTTATAATAAACAAAGTGACATGGGACTCTCATTTGCATGCAGTCACTGCCAAAGCAAATAAATTACTCAGTTTATTACAACGCACTTGTCCTGTGCTGACTGATGTGAAAGTAAGGAGAATATTATATCTCGTCCTGGTGAAATCTCAGATGTGCTATACCACTCAAGTGTGGTTCCCCTGGTGTTGCACATTTGAAACAGAAAGCTGAAAGGATACAGAAAAGAGCTACACGTTGGATCCTACAAGTCAAGCAAGGAGAACGATCATATAAAGAAAGGCTTATTCAATTGGATCGGTTACCTCTTACCTACGACCGCGAAGTCAAGGACTTAGTTTTTCTTTATAAGGTTTTACACGGACATGTTGACATTGAGGGGCGGCACGGTGGTGTAGTGGTTAGCGCTGTTGCATCACAGCAAGAAGGTCCGGGTTCGAGCCCTGTGGCCGGCGAGGGCCTTTCTGTGTGGAGTTTGCATGTTCTCCCCGTGTCCGCGTGGGTTTCCTCCGGGTGCTCCGGTTTCCCCCACAGTCCAAAGACATGCAGGTTAGGTTAACTGGTGACTCTAAATTGACCGTAGGTGTGAATGTGAGTGTGAATGGTTGTCTGTGTGTCAGCCCTGTGATGACCTGGCGACTTGTCCAGGGTGTACCCCGCCTTTCACCCGTAGTCAGCTGGGATAGGATCCAGCTTGCCTGCGACCCTGTAGAACAGGATAAAGCGGCTACAGATAATGAGATGAGATGAGATGTTGACATTGATACTATTTTCTTAAAATATGTAAGTCGTGGTTGCATGGTCCAGTCCAGTGAAATTAAGTACTGAGAAACACCTTTTTGTAAAACTGCTACTTTTCAGTCCTCTTCTTTTTTCAATCGTGGTGCGAAACTCTAGAACCTCATATGTAAACTAGCTACACCTAGTAATTTCCTTCGTTTAAAGTCTTTCAAGGTTTCTGTTACTCATATGCACAAGGGTCAGTTAATTAATGTTTTTGATACCGACAGGCCTTGCTTGTGGAGTCTCTGTAGTAATTGTGGTTGCCATTGGCAACAATAGATTTGACTTGTTTTTCTTTTCTTTAAGTCCTTTGAGATTTTTAATGTTTTAGTAAGGAGGTGCCTTGCATGGGACTCAAGGTCCCGTTCATGCCGACCCTTTTGGACCTTCCTTTCTTGTTTTTCCCCCATGGTTTTGTTTGATTTGCATGTCTTGTAAATTTGTAGTTTTGTTGTTTGAAGGCCAATAAAGATGTTCAAAAAACCCGTACATGTGACTGATACCATATGCATCATCATGGGACAGAATGGTGTCTGAAACTTACTAAGATTAAGCCTTAATAACTGTTACTCAAATGTAAAGTAAACAAAGTAAAAATAATTATTTAAAAAGGTCAGTGGAAATTAATTTCTTGAGAGCAGGAGGTCTTTATTGCAGCACAACGAATTCGAGAGTTCGTTCTGCCTAGCTGTCTCTGTAAATCCTCTAAACCTGATTTAAACGATCTTATTCTTGGAATTCATGTGACACATTTCTTTCTCAGAACCATGCACCTTCTTTAACTGACCCCGTGTTTTTTTCCACCATTATAACTGATTCTACCTCTTTTTTTGTTGTTGTTCTTTGGGCCCCATGTTTTCTAACCATTATTCCCAGGCCATCAAGAGGCCAAACATTTTCTTTCTCCCATTATCATCATTATTATTGCTCCTCAGCACTTTAACTTCGCTATATTCAGGCCGAGTTCTCTTTTTACCATTTTACCATTGTAACTCACTCTCTCAGTATTTTTTTTGCCCTTTCACAGGCCCCTGTACCTCCTTTCATCCTGCACATTTTAGTTCTTTTTTACACCGTTTTTGAATGCGCTTATAATTCTGATACTAAGAAGAAATTTTTGATTGTCCCTCTCTGAGGGTCATTCAGAGGTACATGATTCTTTACAATGTTCCACCACATAAATTCCTCCCTTTGTGACTAAGCCACAAGACGAAGCAGATAAAATAATTAAATATTAGGTGATCACATCATGATTATACAATAATGAACCTAATCACATTACATATATACAATGTAAGGATCTTCAATCCTTTCACAAAGAGTCACCTAAACCAGAAACTACAATCTGCCTTTACTTCCAATGAAAACGAGAAGAAACGCCATAATAACCAACATCTCATCTCCTCTCATTATCTGTAGCCGCTTTATCCTGTCCTACAGGGTTGCAGGCAAGCTGGAGCCTATCCCAGCTGACTACGGGCGAAAGGCGGGGTTCACCCTGGACAAGTCGCCAGGTCATCACAGGGCTGACACATAGACACAGACAACCATTCACACTCATATGTCATTGAAATGGAACATAGCTCATTCAGCCGTTTGGTTTTTACACTGTATGGAGGAAGTGGGAGAGAAACAGAGCATTTTCTAACAGAGCTGTCTTCAAAACTAAGTGAGAAGAAAGACCTTGAAATGAGTGTTTTAGTCCATTGGCTGAGAACCAAAGTGTTCTTCTACCTCACTTGATCAGCAGCTCTCTGTATCCGAGGCTCCAGATCTATTAAACATTGCATCAATGTTGATTTGCACTACAGTTGGCCAAATGGACTGGTTATGAAGGATGATTTTTAATCTTTGACTCCTTTTTAACAAACTGATTGAGTATGTTTATATTGACTGTTTTAGTATTTTTGTAAGGCTCATGTGAGTGTATAATAAAGTTTGATTTTAAATCAAAACCTAATTACATTACAAACAAGCCATAAGAATGACACTGTTGAAGCTTGGAGACCAGAGGTGGACAAAACCCCCTCAATTTAACCTAATTAGAGAATAAAAGCCCCATCTCACTGGTAATTTAGTAAACGCACCCAGCAGCATTTGTTGCCTGGCCTCTTATTTAAGTTTATATTTTTGCATTAAGCTTATTTTTTTTAATAAAACTTAAAACAAATGTTTAATTCAATGATAAAAAGTTTCATAGTTAAACAACATAAAAATTGTATTTGTTTTTGTTGTTGTTATTAATTCTGGTACATCCTGAAGTCTTCAGACCTCATCCCTTATGAACGAGCCAGTGGCAATAGGTCAAGGAAAAGCTTCCTTTTCTCTTTAAAACTTATTTCTCTTTTTCAGAAAGGAACTTCCAGAGGACCCTGGCTCAAAAAGGGAACCCATGCTCATTTAGATGATGCCAGAATACAGTTACTGTATTGTGTTTACCATACACTGTGTGTGCAATTATTAGGCCAGAGAGAACTCTGACCCTACCATTATTTCTATGCATATTTTCCAACCCCAAGCTATATACATTTGAATGCTAATTGGATTTAAGCATTCTCAGGTAGTATTTATTAGAGTAATGAGGGAGGGTGTGGTCTAAAGTCATGAACACCCTATATTAAGGTATGCATAATTATTAGGCAGCTTCTTTATCTCAGGCAAAATGGGTCAAAAAAGAGATTTAACAGACACTGAAAAGACAAAAATTGTAAAATGCCTATCAGAAGGATGCAGCACTCTTGAAATAGCTAAGCTATTGAAACATGACTGCTGAACAATCAAGCGTTTTGTTGCAAATATTCAACTGGGTCGCAAAAAAAAACGTGTGGAGAAGAAACGATGCAAATTAACTGCAAAAGACTTGAGAAGGATTAAACATGAAGCTACCAGGAACCCGTTATCCTCCAGTGCCACCATATTCCAGAACTGCAACCGACCTGGAGTGTCCAGGAGGACAAGGTGTTCAGTGCTCAGAGACATGGCCAAGGTAAAGAAGGCTGAAACACGACCACCACTAAACAAGACTCACAAGTTGAAACATCAAGATTGGGCCAAGAAATATCTGAAGACAGATTTTTCAAAGGTTTTATGGATGGATGAAATGAGAGTGATTCTTGATGGACCATATGGATGGGCCCGTGGCTGGATAACTAATCAACACACAGTACCACTTCAACTCAGACACCAGCAAGGTGGAGGAGGGTTACTGGTATGGGCTGCTATTATTAAGGATGAGCTAGTTGGACCATTTCTGGTTGAAGATGGACTTAAAATCAACTCCCAAACCTCCTGCCAGTTTCTAGAAGATACGTTCTTCAAGCAGTGGTACAGGAAGAAGTCTGCGTCATTCAAGAAGACCATGATTTTTATGCAGGACGATGCACCATCACATGCATCCAAGTACTCCACTGCTTGGCGAGCCAGCAAAGACCTTAAAGATGACCGAGTAATGACATGGCCCCCTTCCTCACCTGATTTAACCCCTATTGAGAACCTGTGGGCCATGGCTCAGTCGACTAAGGCACCATACCATAAATCCGGGGACCTGGGTTTGATTCTGACCTGAGGTCATTTCCTGACCCCTCCCTGTCTCTCTCTCTCTCCAGCTCATTTCCTGTCTCTACACTGTCCTATCCAATAAAGGTGAAAAAAGCCCCCCCCCAAAAATGTATTTATTTTAATTTAGGAAAATCTGAAATAATTGCTTTGGTTCAACCATCAGAAATTGGTTTACATGAAGTTAAATATTTCAGGTCAAAGCAAATGAATTATTTATATTGTATAACACTACAATATTAGGTGTGATCGATTACCTCAATTTTTTTAATTTGAGCCAATGTTTAATTTTTTTCACTGTAGCCTTCCAATGTCCTGAAAACAACCATGACCACCATCTTTTTTCATTATCACCCCCCTGAGTCATTTCAAAATGTTCATCTCTCAGATCTCTCAACTGTCCCATTATCTTCGCGAAATTTCCCTCATCAGCTGTATGGGAGTATAAGAACATTCCAGGGTTCGACATTAACTCTGTAATCCACTCATCCAGTCGGACAAGCAGTAAAATTTTCACTTGCCCCAACCATAACCTTTATATTACTATGTATTTACTAGTATTATGTATTATTATCTATGTATTACAGTGAAAGGAAAGTGATTAACAAAGTGTATCAAAAAGCAGATATAGTTATTATCATTATGCTTTAATGATTTATAATTTTTCAATAAAACTCAAACTTTAACTGTAACAATAAACAGAAACTATCCAGTGCCCCATTATGGTGTGTGTGTGTGTGTGTGTGTGTGTGTGTGTGTGTGTGTGTGTGTGTGTGTTCTAACCCATTACCTGATCTGCAGTTGTAAGAGTTAGACTCACCCAAATTCAAAGCTTCTGGAGGAAATAAAGTTGTCTTCATTAATCCAGTAAAACCTGAAGTATAAATTAATTTAAAGAAAATGAGTTGGACATGGGGCGTCACGGTGGTGTAGTGGTTAGCGCTGTCACCTCACAGCAAGAAGGTCCAGGTTCGAGCCCCGGGGCCGGCGAGGGCCTTTCTGTGTGGAGTTTGCATGTTCTCCCCGTGTCCGCGTGGGTTTCCTCCGGGTGCTCCGGTTTCCCCCACAGTCCAAAGACATGCAGGTTAGGTTAACTGGTGACTCTAAATTGAGCGTAGGTGTGAATGTGAGTGTGAATGGTTGTCTGTGTCTATGTGTCAGCCCTGTGATGACCTGGCGACTTGTCCAGGGTGAACCCCGCCTTTCGCCCGTAGTCAGCTGGGATAGGCTCCAGCTCGCCTGCGACCCTGTAGAAGGATAAAGCGGCTAGAGATAATGAGATGAGATGAGATGTTCTGAGCAATCTGAACCCACGGCAAAAAGAACATGGTAAAGCCCATTGCCACTTCCTCCAGAGCTTGATATTCTACAGGGACTCCTGTAGGAGCCCCCACTAAGTTAAGCAACATTTTCTCTCCTTCATGTGCTCTTTTGTATTTACCTGCTCTCTTAATCCCATCTTCCCTGATTTCAAAATTTACATTAAGTAGCACTGTATTCACTGATAGCACAACAGGAGCACAATATCCTGACCAATCTTCTGGTAATACTTGCAGCAACTTCCCTTTACGCCCACTCATCTAAAATACCTCAGCTATTGCAGTCGTACCTTTTTTTGCAAGATTTAAGAAGAAGAAAAAACCTTTATTTGTCACATGCACACTGAGATTCATCCTCTGCATTTAACCCATCTGAAGCAGTGAACACATGCGCGCGCACACACCCAGAGCCAGGGGCACCACCAGAAATTTTGGGCCCCATGAAAGATTAGAATTTTGGGCCCCCCAACTTTGCCCACCCTCGTCACAATTGCACTATTGTCATTATTTGACTTTTGATAGCCCATGGACCTTGAGTTTGTGACTTTGTTATTACATTTTATGTATTAACCTACCAGGGACTAGATGAAAACTGGTCAGTGACTAATTCTGGTGCATTTACAATCAAAAATGAAAATTCAAGATTTTGCCACATGCCTTCTTGTGCTAGGACAATTGGTAGTGAAATGTGTGATGTGACTGGTGTCCGTTATTAGCAACACTTTAATCTAGCAAACTGTATATGGCGCTCGCTCATTAAAAACTTCAACCCTAAAGCATTTATGGGTTGTATTGCTGCTTACCTCCTCCTCCAAAGGGGGGTTCAGTGGTTTGGTAGGGCGGAGGTCCCCCTGAGGCTGAATCTGTGCATATTTAGGGCACCCCATTAGTTATGAAACTGGTTATTAGCACTAGTTATTAGCACCAGCATAACGTAATATTTCATCTTGTTTATCACACAAGTCAGTTCAGTTATTAAAATGGAAAAAATGTCACTGTACAAACTGTAAAAGTGTTCTCTTGATAGGCTAATCCAACCACGTTCATACTGTTCATTTACCATTCGCTAATATTTTGAACACACGTGAGCGATAGCTACCTTTCTTTGGGAAAAACTGAGTGACCAGTTGCCTGCCTCTCCGGTCCCTCTCAGCTTTCAGCTGCCTTTCTTTACGTTTTTGACAGCCACTCTTCATATTTAGTGATCATAGACTGTACGCACTCCACTGCTGGCTGGCTGGCTGCTGCACCGTGACACAGCAGCAAGTAGCGTTGCACTGATCGGCACACAGATTTAACGCATCTCGCTTCTACCAGAACTGGACCGTACCATTTCGCAAAAGGGGGAGGGTTAAATGACAATATGTTGAAGAACTCAAGAAATAGACAACCTTGTTCAATTAGCTCATTTTACCAGATGGAATATTGCATTGTTGTTATTTCAAAAGTCTTATTAAAATCATTAAAAGCATATTATCAGCCCCTTAAAGGGCCCCATGGCAGTGCTGGGCCCCTAGAATTGTTCTAACCTTTCCCCCCTGGCGGCGCCCATGCCCAGAGCAATGGGCAGCCACATTACAGTGCCTGGGGAGCAGTCAGGGGTTAAGTACCTTGCTCAAGGGCACTTCAGCCCAAGGCCACCCCATGTTAACCTAACTGCATGTCTGTGGACTGTAGGGAAACCGGAGCACCCAGAGGAAACCCGGGCTGACACGGGGAGAACATGCAAATGCCACACAGAAAGGCCCCCGCTGGCTGCTGGGCTCGAACCCAGAACCTTCTTGCTGTGAGGCAACAGTGCTAACCACTACACCACCATGCTGCCCTGGTATTTAAACTAGGTGACTGGAATCTTTTCCTCATTCCCATTTAATATCCATTCACACTTTGCTGACATATTTCCTCCCCCTATTCTCCCATATCTGCTAAAACACACTGGATATTTTTTATTACATTACATTACATTACATTACATTACATGGTATTTAGCACATGCTCTTATCTAGAGCAATGTATAACAAGTGCAAAAGTCAGGTACACAAAGTGCTGAACTCCTCGTCAAGAAAGTTCTAGTGCCAACTACACAAGTGACAGCAATACCTAGTGTAATATTCTGTTGAAGTACCAATACTCAAACAGCCAAGGAAACAAACCAACCATATAAAGTATAAATAAGTAGAGAACTCAAAATGACTAACCCCAGGTGAGACAGTACACAGCCTGGGTTGGTCTAGACCAAAATGTAGTTACACAGTGGGCAGGGAAGCAGGGAGAGGTGCAGCCTGAAGAGGTGAGTCTTCAGTTTGCGCTTGAAGGTGGTCAGGGAGTAGGCAGTTCTGACCTCAATGGGAAGGTCATTCCACCAATGGGGAACCAGGACAGACAGTAATCTTGAGTGGGTGGGGCAGGAGCAGAGAGCAGGAGGGGCAGGCAGACTAGTAGCAGCGGAGCGTAGGGATCTGGCTGGCGTGTAAGGGTGGATCAGACTCTGGAGGTATGCTGGCCGTAACCCCTTGACAGCCTGGTAAGCTAGCACCAATGTCTTAAATTTGATACGAGCTGTGACAGGTAGCTAGTGAAGGGCAGTGAGCAGAGGGGTGACATGGGAAGAACACGGGAGGTTATAGATCAGGTGAGCTGCAACGTTCTGGATGAGCTGCATTGGTCTCATCACAGAAGCTGGGAGGTGAGCAAAGAGAGAGTTGCAGTAGTCCAAATGGGAGAGGATCAGCGCTTGGACCAGGAGCTGAGTACAGTAGGTGGTGAGATAAGAGTGGATCAGACTCTGGAGGTATGCTGGCCCTAACCCAGGTGAGATAAAGGTGATTCCTTCAGATGTTGTAGAAGAGGAATCTACACGTCTGGGTCACTACAGCAATGTTCGCTGAGGAGGAGAGCTTCTAATTACATCTCTTACTACTGCTGGCATGGTGTTGACTGCTCCAGAGGATTTTTTTTTTGACATCATGAATTGTGTGCCTTTCGATGCCTGTACTCTCCATCAACATGCTCTAGATAACATAAGAATGGACAATAATGGTTCCCTATAAAACCATTTAGTCTTGACATGGGAGCCACTGTTGGCCGCACTCTTTATCATAACAGCCAATACATGACCGTTGTTCCTTACTGTAGAGATGGGCTGTCTATTCCATTAGTCCATATAACATTTGTCTTTATTCCATCCATCAGCAGCATCTTCATCCTGGTTAGTCCAATTTTCTGTCTGAGATTTTTCACTTTTTTCAGTCTCTATCCTTCTTTGTAGTCCGGTTGAGATCTATCTTATAACTCCTCGTTCTATGTCCCACTTTTCTGTTTCATTAAAGTCTCTTGGTGGTCCTATCATGTCAGTCTGTGGATGTAAGTTATCTGAGAGGTACCATCCTTTTCAGTCTTCATGCCTTTTGCCAGTCTTTCTCTTCTTTGTAGGTGACTTCTCACAGGCTTTTCCAAAACCTTGTTTCATTTGATACAGATCTCGTCAGTTCCCTTCTTGCTGTGTATGTGTATCAGTCTGACCATGGTTCCAGCTGCCCTTCTCCTTTCACCAGCCATTACCAGGCAGACACTGAGCTACAGAAACAGTGCTAGGTACATTTTCCACCCCAGGTTCATCTAGAATCCATGGTCCTGTTCTCTCCCAGTTGCAGGTTGGTTTGCTTCTTCATCATATACTCCTGGTCTGTAGGTGTTCAAGGGTTCGTGCTCACTCACTCTTTGGAGATTGTTTGTTTGCTTCTGTTGTCCTCCATCCACATGTTTCCTTCATGTCTAGGGGTGTCCACTTCCCTGTCTTCACACAGCAGGAGATTGTGGGTCTTTGTTTTGTCATCTGGGGTCATGTTCTTTCTCAGTCCAGAGCTTGCCCCTGCTTTCTGGGCCTCATCTACTGCCTCTTCTGATTCTTCTCCTGGTAGTTCAGTTGCTGGCCTTAGTGACCACTGGATGTCTGCCAGAGTTTTTCCTGGCTCCAGTGCCCTTGAACAGTGGTTGAGATGAGACCATGTTGGCTTTCTTTCCACTTTCACTGCAGTTGGGGTGGAAAGAATGACTTGGAATGGTCCTGCTTTCCTCAGCTCATCCTACTGTTTCTGAAAGACCTTTACGTAGATCCAGTCTCCTGGTTCTGTTGGTCGTACCTCCTCCTGGATTTTGCCATTTCTTCCCTCTGTGGCACCTTTAACCTGGCAAACAGACTTCTGTGGATATTGGTTAGATATTTCACATCCATCTGTCCATCCATTATCCATAACCACTTATCCTGTGCAGGGCTGCAGGCAAGCTAGAGCCTATCCCAGCTGACTATGGGCGAGAGGCGGGGTACACCCTGGACAAGTCGCCAGATCATTGCAGGGCTGACAGAGACATTTCACATCATTATGTAATTCTTTTCCAAGCTGCTCTGGGGTCTATTGTAATTGCCCTAAAGAACGAGACTGGCAAAGGGCGTCCAGTAAGCCTTTCATGTGTGAGATGCATGTTGCGTTTAGTTTGCATTCGCATAGACTTCAAATCAAGCGTCAAAGCTTTCACTCAATTCATTTTTCCTTCTGCACAGATTTTTGCAATTTGACTCTTAAGGACACCTTTTGCTCTTTCTACCATCTGCTGTGATTGTGGATGGAACAGACATCCTAGTTTCTGCTTTATTCTGAGGCACTGTGTCACTTTCACTATGACTCCATTCACAAAGTCTGACCCATTGTTTGAACTCAATTTATCCTGGATTCCAAATTGAGGGAATATTTTTCTCAGTAGGAACTTTGCCAACCTTAGTGCATCATCCATCACTTCAACCCATCTGCTAAATCTGCCTTCTACCACCAAGACATACCTGTATTTGGCCATCCTTTCATTAAGTGTCTGAAAGGACTGTCTGGTGTTGGGATTGCCCCTAGTGGTGCTGGGAATGACCTTTCTCAGATTGTATCTTGCACACACCTCACAATTTATTAGTGTTTTGTATGTTATGGGTGTGAAAAATAGTGACCACCATGTTTTTTTGGAATCAATTTTATAATCTTCCCCCTTACACACATGCACCAGTCCATGTGCGTTGTGTACTATTGTGGTCAAGAGGGAGAGTGGGGCAACAAAATGTCCCTTTGTAGTTTTCCAAACACCCATTATCTTTACCAGCACCTTGTTTTTCCCTAAACGCTTTTTTTTATATACAGATGCTGCTTCCTGTGGCAGAGATTAAGTCTGCTAAACGATCTTGGAATTCTTCCTCTTCTGTTTTGGCCAGCAGTGGTAACTCTAAATTCAGGCCTGCTATCTGTTTAGCAACTGCATCTGCTGCATTATTACTACATGTTATTAGTGAGGTATCGGTCTTACGGCCTGCAAATTTTACAATAGCTAATCTTTTTGGTAATTTCATTGCCAACAGCAATTCTCCTATTGCTTTTACATGTGCAATATTTGTTCCATCTGCTCTAACAAAGCCTCTCTTTGCCCAAATTACTCCATACATCGTGTGACAAACCCCAAATGCACAGGATGAATCTGTAAATATATTACAAATCTTGCCTTCACCTGGTTTGCATGCTGCTGTGAGAGCTCTCAATTCTGCTAATTGGGCAGCGCAAGGCTGGAATTGCAAGATCATATTCTCAAAATAATTAGTTTCTGTGTTATACCTTATTATAGCATATCCTGCTAAATTGTCCATTTCCCCCTGCAGCATGAGCCTTCTACAAGCAGTTGAGCTCAGTGATTGGATACAGTTCTGACTGCATGTCATCTCTTGGTTTCAGAAAGTTTTTTTACACTAATTTCACAATCATGAGGTGAATTATCTTCTGGCATCACCATTCGCTCAGCTGAGTTTACACTCTTTTGCACTTTTATTTGATTTACTTTTTCAAACTTTATTGATGTAACTCTTGAATAATTATGATAAAAATTGTGATTTTCAACAAATATTCAACTCATCCCGTCGGACAGGCAGATGTGGATTTGACTTGTCTGGACCAAACATTTGGTTGTCCCGGACAGTCGGACTACCGTTAATGTTGAGCCCTGCATGTGCATGATGAAACTTATTTTACAGAGAGGAAAGTTATTATTTTTATATCGATGTGGGCATACTTATTCCCTTTTTACCAGATGGCCTGTGGATGGGTCTCAGCAGTCAGATCCATACTCTAGATAATCTTGCCAGAACAGTTCTACGTTTATCTAATGTACTGTACAGTTTTTGCTTTTATTAAATTCCCTGGCCACAAAGTTTTGCCCTTGCTACTTAGGCCAGCTGCCCTGATAGTTTTTCCCAAGATACGTTCCTTCTGTTTATATTTGCCTTCAGTCCCCAGCACTGTGCAGGAGTGTCCTCCTCTGGTCTCACTTCTGGAGCATATGGTTCACCTTGTAAATCAAAGTTGTCTGCCAAGCTTACAGTCGCCTCATCCTGCCATCTGTCAGCATCCTCTTCACTGGACAACAGTTGTTCCAATATTGGTCTGAGATTTACGCTATCCCACCACTCTTTCAATTTGTATTTTATAGTATAAGACCCTCAAAAATGGACATCATAATCTAAGTTTTGCTGAGATTAATTTTTCTGTTTGTCACCGGACTTTACCTTCCCCAGCTTGGTAAAACTTCTTGTCCCAGAAGTGAGTTCTAATTTCAATTCCCAATAGTATCTTATTTATTTGTCTGTTTATTCTATTTTAAACTCTTCCTTCACCCTAGTTAAGTTAGTCTCTATATATTGGGTGTGTAGACTGAATCAAAACGTCTCCTATTTTAAACTCCACACACTTTACACCAAAGTGTGAGAGTGTGTTTCCTGTGCCGAATGGTTTTTCCACAGATACTATGATTTTTCTGATGGTTAAACTTAATTGGTAATGCAGGTTAAAGCTATGCTTCTTTAAGTCCCAACAGGTACACACACGATTAGATCTAGTGAAACACCACTTTAATTCCAAATCTGTCTACAGGGTACTTTTTAATCAAATGTGCTCTTGTCAAAGTTATTAATCTAGGAGGATGTTCTCTACGTTTTCCTTATCCCCCTTGGCTCATTTACTGACTTATCTCTGTCTGGTAGTAGCCTTTTTCTACCTTTACTGCCTTTATGAGCCTTTACTGAGGGCTCATATCCACAATTGGGACAGCCCTGACATCGAGAAGATGGCCAAATGTTAAACAAATTACGGCCTCGTCCAGGTACAAATTAACAAATTTGGCTTTGTAAATAAAAAGTCTATCTTTTACATTATTCTGGACTCTCCATTTTAATAATTATTCTGTGGTTTAAATCAGCAGATATTTGGTTATAAAGCAGTAGGTTCTAATTCCCTCCCTTATGCTGGAACTTCTAAAAATGTCAGTTCTCTGTCTGGTAACATTGTAACTACACTTATATGAAGCTATTCTTACAAAGTCACTTTTACTATGTTCAAACAACTTTCTCAAAACTCTGTGGGTATAAGGATGAAACTCTGTGGGTATAAGGATGAAACTCTGTTGGATGATGATAATGTGCAGTGATTTTAACCTCCTGAAGATCCCTTGGGACGCTCCAGACTGTGTGGTCGGCACAAATGAATTGCTTTTTGTTGATGCACTAAATGATCATTATTTAATGCAACTGAACCACAAACCTACTCATGGCAACAATATCCTTGACTTGATGATCACTAGTGCTCCCGATCATACGGTACCAGCATGACGGATGTATTATCAGTAGAAAAAATGGGACTCTTCACAGATCATCGTATAATTCTCTTTGAATTCAATGCATTTATAAAAGCACCTATGAAAATTCACAGATTTGTGTTTGACTATGATAAGGGTAATTTTGAAGGCCTGTGCCTTAAAACCGATTATCGGTAATCAATCTTTCTTCGATCATAGTCAATGATGACATCAACACTGACTGGCAGTAATGGAAAAATACTTTTCTTGGAGCAGTCTCTGATTACATACCGTCCAAGAAGTTGAAGGGGAAGGATCCTGTCCCAAGGATTAATGATACTATACTGAATTTGATTAAAAAGAAAAAAGAAAGATTAAAAAGATCCTCAAGCAGCAATGTTGTTAAGTATAATGTTTATAAGTCTAAAACCACAATCTACCAGAAATCTTTTGTTGTTAGAACTACAAGAATTTGGAACTTTCTTTCTGATGAACTGAATTTAAACATGGACAGTCTTAGCTCTTTTAAATATACCATGCTGAATTATTTTTCTGCTTTAAATAGTTATGATTGCAACAACCCTCTCACTTTTAAATCTATATGTCTGAAATGTAATTCAGTCTGTAGTCTTGCATGTCCTGCCTTATGTTGTCGGTAGGCTACTTTGTTTATAACAGTTTTTTTTTAAATACTTTGGGCCCACAGTAGTTGGCTAACACTGTTGTGGTTACCCTGCCATACATATATCTAAATTTCATTTATTTATTTATTTATTCCCCCCTTCTTTAACTTGTAATACTTTTTATTACTTATTTTATTTTATTTGAGGACTGATAGCAAAGCTAATTAAAAAAAAAACCAGGATATGAAAGCCATGTAGACCATGCTTCCACTAATCTCATCCTGCTCAGCTGGCAACCTCTCACCATTTAGAAATGAAGAAAATGATATATTATGTTCTCCCCGTGTCCGCGTGGGTTTCCTCCGGGTGCTCCGGTTTCCCCCACAGTCCAAAGACATGCAGGTTAGGTTAACTGGTGACTCTAAATTGAGCATAGGTGTGAATGTGAGTGTGAATGGTTGTCTGTGTCTATGTGTCAGCCCTGTGATGACCTGGCGACTTGTCCAGGGTGTACCCCGCCTTTCGCCCGTAGTCAGCTGGGATAGGCTCCAGCTCGCCTGCGACCCTGTAGAAGGATAAAGCGGCTACAGATAATGAGATGAGAAGTTTAATATTTCCCATCAGTTATTTAAACTTACATTAAGTATTCTGTATTTTATATACCTGAACACTATGCATGGCATTCAGATTCAAATAACCCTGGGACTTGCCCTGCATGCACACTGCCCTGAGAAGTGTTTTTTGTACTGCATAAACTACTAAAAGTGTTCCTGTCACCTTGTGTATTTAATTTCCTACATTTCTACCTTCTTTAGTGTTCTGTCTGATGGCAGGTCTGTGCTGATGGCTTCAGTCATCAAAGTTTCCAGGGAAGAACTACAGTCGTGGTTTCCCATTGCCTTCTACTTGATTATTATAGAGGTTTTCTCCTCTCAACCATTCTCACACACACACACACACACACACACACACACACACACACACACACACACACACACACACACACACACAATTTAGAGTAGCCAGTTAACCTAACCACATGTCTTTGGATTATGGAGGGAAACCAGAGCACCCAGAGGAAACCCACACAGACATGGAGAGAACATGCAAACTCAAACCCAGAACCTTCTCGCTGTAAGGCAACAGTGTTAACCACTACACCACTGTGCCACCTCATGTTTCTATCTGAGCCTAGCTAAATAATATTTTGTTTTATTCTTTCCATATTCACTGGATATGAGCAATCTCGCGCTCTGATTGGCTACTCTACTATGAGGATATCAGCTCATGTACCGTGAGTAGACAAAAACAAAATGGCGGAGCATGTTGCTGAACCAACCAAGGACGAAATACAAACTCTGCTCGAAAACAAAACCCCAAGAAATACAAAAAGCAACAAAATATGGAATAAAAGTATCTGATGGTAGGAATTTTTTTTCAAGAATTATTATTATCTCATTTTTCACAAATTGCTCCTGTCATTTCGCCGGTTTGTTTACATTCTAAGTGGAAATGATTTTGTCTGACGTTTTGTGTAAAGATTTATTGATCGAATTTGTAAAAAAAAAAGTTCTGTTTCTCAAAATCCAGTGAATATAGATAGAAAAAAACAGTTATTCCACTCAATCTTGTCGTACCAACTCGATGCTATGCGCCTCATCGGCTATCAGCTCATGTACGACTTGATTTTGTGGAATCACTGTTAAATAACGTACACCCCTGTAGCTGTATGGTGATGAAAAAGATGATTTGAATTGGACTGAATTGAACTGAATTAAATGTGCTGGTGCACTGTGTGCTAGTAATGGATGGAGTAGAGGTGTACCAATACTTTTGTGCCAAGTGATGAAGTACAGTCAGTAGCTGTATAAAAATACCCTGGCCTGTGTGGAAGGGGAAGCTGATAAATATTTGTCAGTAAATGTGTTTGTGTGTGCAGGGGTGCAGATAGGATTTTTGAACTGGGGGGGGGACTGAGCTGTCAGCAAATGATTCCATTTTGTGTGTAATATATATGTGTGTATATATATATATATATATATATATATATATATATATATATATATATATATATATATATATATTCTAGCTGCAAATGTCTGGTTTTTGGTGCAATATCTCCATAGGTGTATAGAGGCCCATTTCCAGCAACTCTCACTCCAGTGTTCTAATGGTACAATGTGTTTGCTCATTGCCTCAGAAGGCTAATGGATGATTAGAAAACCCTTGTACAATCATGTTAGCACAGCTGAAAACAGTTGAGCTCTTTAGAGAAGCTATAAAACTGACCTTCCTTTGAGCAGATTGAGTTTCTGGAGCATCACATTTGTGGGGTCGATTAAATGCTCAAAATGGCCAGAAAAATGTCTTGACTATATTTTCTATTCATTTTACAACTTATGGTGGGAAATAAAAGTGTGACTTTTCATGGAAAACACAAAATTGTCTGGGTGACCCCAAACTTTTGAACGGTAGTGTGTATACATGTTATTTCACCTCCCTCACTGCCATCACCAGGAACTACCTGCAGGCCAGGACAATGATAACATTTTAACATAGCCTATGGAAATCCAAAGTTTACACATTATCATCACGCACAGAAACTGCAAAACTAGTTTTAACCTCCTAAGGCCCAAGCTGTTTTTTTACATGCATTTTTTATTTCTCTTTGCTATTTGGGCTTATTAGAACCTGATTAGAATAAAAACTAAGCATCATCTTTTGATAAGATGTACTTTTAGAGAAAAAGTATGTCCACATATGTGGATTCTTGTTCCGAATTTCCATAAAGTGCTGTCCACGCATGTGACCGCTAAGCCCTAGGAGGTTAAAACCACTAAGTTCCAACTGTTAACCATAGCGAGAGGCTGGGCTACGTGTGTGTGTGTAAAGTGTAAACCAGTGCATCCTGACTTTCTAACTCTGTCTGTGTGTTGCGTGAGCGGCAGTCAGTCAACAACTCTTCGCAAAGTTTCCTTATGAAACAATATGCTCGCTGAAATTATGGCAGGGAACGCCAGATTAAACATTAAAACTGCCTTCTGAGCACTGTATCTACAGGCTACCACCGAAAGAAGGAGGCTACCAGAAAGGCATCTCTACTCCGTACGATTTTACTTTCACTACGACATTACTTTGAACAGACGATCAAAAAATTGCAAGGTGATATGATAAAGTAAGGCACAGTTTACTTACAGTCATTGTTTTTTGAAAAAACGATGCAATCGTTTTCTGCCTTTTGGCACCCTTCATCATGCCGTGTTGGGGTCCTGAACTAGGAGGCGCTGTCCCCGATATACCTGTCAAATTTGTTGTGGGTAACCATAGCAACCAAGCTCGAGCTCGCAACCTGTGCAGTCTGCATACACAGTTGCAACTATGTATGTATTTCGAGGACCACAATGGAAATAAGTATTTTTACTTTTTGTTTTATCCTCCGCAATATTTATATTTATATGTTCACATGTTATGTATATGTTTCTATTGCGAAATAAATCAATCAAAAAAAATGTACTGCTGTGCACCTCAATAAACCGAATGGTAATTAGTCTTTTGATTTTTCCGTGAGGTTTGCCTTATGCAAAGAAAGACAGCATAGACGTTTTTTCCTCCTTATAAGCGGGGGGACCGAACGAGGTGAATTTAAATCTGGGTGGGACGAATCCCCCCCGTCCCCCCCTCTATCTGTGTGTGTGTAAACTCGGTTTATCTGGAAGTCAAAGCTTTTAAAAAACTGCTGTTCGTGAAGTTTGAAGAGTGCAAAGACCCGCCCCTTACATAAATCCCCGCCCCTTTCCCCTTAAAGCCCCGCCCCTCTTGCCTTCCACCAGCGGCGGCTCAGTGATGAGAAAATTCCAGCAGGAAGAACCGCTGGATGGAGTGTGGAGCTGGAGGCTAGCGGGAAACGCACACCGAGAACCCCGTTCCCAACGCCAGAGTTCCACCCGATATATTCTCAGGTATGTTCCTGTCTGGAAACAGGCTTTGTGTGAACCTTTAGCTGGTTATTTTCGGCTTGTTTTGCAGTGGCGGAGAGTGACATTCAGCAACAGTGCTGTGGAGAAAAGCGTCAGCTTCATTGTGGGAATGCTAGTTCGCTAAACTTCTTCAGTGCTAACGGTGACTTGAACTGAGAAAGAAGAATAAATCCTCATTTTCCTTTATGCTGCACTTTAACCTTCAGTCAGGTACAGGTCGGTTTTTCTGTAGGGAGGATTTGTGGAGGGAAAATAAGGATTTTTGAGTGAAGGATACAAACGGAGCCTGATGCTAGTTAGCTGGCTAGCTCCTAATTTCTGAGGTAAAAATAAAAAAACGGACACTGTAATTCAGGTGTCACTCTACGGTTGTACACATTCATTTATTACTCATAATTTTAAGCTTAGCTGCTCAAAAAAAAGTGTCCTATAGCTAAAAAACCCCGATGGTGAGGGCTTCTTTCTTCTTTTTTTTAAATGTGACCCTTTTTTGACTTTAGTGATAAATGTGAACTCGGTGTTAATGTTACTCATGCATGACCAGGAGTTCATCTGTAACGCGCATGCGCAGGATTTCCCCCCAAATATCATTTTGTTCATGCAGGATTCTGGCATTAGTGGTTATTTCCTTCAGTCCCAGTCTGGTTTTAATTGTGTGTGTGTGTGTGTGTGAGAGAGAGAGAGAGAGAGAGAGAGTGACCTGGTGGTGGATGACAGGAGCTTGGTTTCTCCAAATCTTACCATCTGTTTTCCTCCAGGCGGGGTGTCCTCTTCTATACCCAGCTGTAAAACTGCGAAACAGTGCAGGCCTCTTTGTGTACACACACACACACACACACACACACACACACTGTGTAAATGGAGGGTTATGTTTTATTTTAAGACTCGCATTCCCTCAGAAATGTACATATTGAGTATTTCTAGGTGTGTGTGAGAGAATTTTATTTATCCCTTTACAGTACTATTCAGATGGGATTTATTTTCTGGAAGTGTGTGTGAGGTTCTGATCGATTTGCACTGGATAAATGATATCCATATTAACCACAGGGGTGTGTGTGTGTGTGTGTTTTGTATACGCCCATGCATGTCACACCGTGAACACGTGATCACACTCCATAATGAAATAAAACATTAAAAAAAACCCCATTGGTTAGAAATACAGCAACAGGAAAAAATTAAACCTTTTAATAATTGTGTGTAGAAATTGCAAAAATCACTGGAGCATGGAGACCATGGTGCCTGCAATCGAAAAACGATTTGATGTAATTATATAAGTAAAGATTTTTAAATGGTTTTTTTTTTGTGTCTTTTTTTTTTTTTGTCTAGAGCACAGAGTTTCTGCAGCTACAGCTCTGTGCTTTTATCTCAGTTTATCAGGTTGCAGAAAAATCTTCTGCAAACTAAAACACACAGCGTGCTGGATTCACTTCCTGCAGGGAATCAGTTTAGAGTTGAATCACTTTCTCACTGAAGCGGCTCGAGGACACCGCTCTCGGACGCGAGTGTGATCGCTGTGTTCTCATCTGACTAAAGAACCTCACTGAGGAGGAGAACACACCAGGGTTCTGTTCAAACTCACTAGAGCACACTCCTGGGTGATTCCTGTTCTTCTGTGAACTTTTCTGCCTCTGACTATCTTGTATCTGATTACACTACTATGTGAGTGCACAGGGATTTTAAAATAATATTAATCAGTAACATCTTTTACGCAGGCGGCATGGTGGTGTAGTGGTTAGCGCTGTTGCCTCACAGCAAGAAGGTCCTGGGTTCGAGCCCCGTGGCCGGCGAGGGCCTTTCTGTGTGGAGTTTGCATGTTCTCCCCGTGTCCGCGTGGGTTTCCTCCGGGTGCTCCGGTTTCCCCCACAGTCCAAAGACATGCAGGTTAGGTTAACTGGTGACTCTAAATTGAGCGTAGGTGTGAATGTGAGTGTGAATGGTTGTCTGTGTCTATGTGTCAGCCCTGTGATGACCTGGCGACTTGTCCAGGGTGAACCCCGCCTTTCGCCCGTAGTCAGCTGGGATAGGATCCAGCTCGCCTGCGACCCCGTAGAAGGATAAAGCGGCTACAGATAATGAGATGAGATCTTTTATGCAGAGCTGTTTCACTTCTCATTTTTCCTTCCTGTTCTAATTTAATTCTTACTCTTTTTAAAACAGAGCTTGACATTAACGGTAGTCCGACTGTCCGGGACGACCACATGTTTGGTCCAGACAAGTCAAATTCATGTGTGCCTGTCCGACAGGACGAGTTGAAAATTTGTTGAAAATCACCATTTTTATAGTAATTATTCAAGAGTTACATCAGTAAAATTCCAACAAAACCAGTTCAATCCCCTCAGTGATCTGGGTGTGTTTATTGTTTACGAAATCCCGGGGAAGCCGGGTACAGCAGGTGTGTGTAAAAATAACCACGGTGTAATATCTAATTATAGATTATTAGACTCTGAATTCATCAAAATTAGAGAAATGGTGATCAAATACCTCAATAAAATAAATATCTGTGGTGAATCTTCATTTCATTTGGACTTTTTATTGTATTTTTCTTTTGTATGATTCACATTAACCATCACAAAGGTCGTAAAATATTTTGGGGGAATTTTACGATAGTGCCAAACCCACTCACGGTTTGTTTTCATTCATGGCGTGATTCTGTCCCCTTCATCATGTCCAACTCGTTTTCTTTAAATTAATTTATACTTCAGGTTTTACTGGATTAATCAGGATTAAGTTTTATTTCCTCCAGAAGCTTTGAATTTGGGTGAGCCTAACTCTTAAAACTGCAGATCAGGCAATGGGTTAGAACACATGCACCATAATGCAGCACTGGATAGTTTCTGTTTTTTGTTGCAGTTAAAGTTTGAGTTTTATTGAAAAATAAAAAAAATCATCAGAGCATAATTACCATAACTATACCTGCTTTTTGATAAGCTGTTAATCACTTTCTTTTCATTGAATTAGTAAATAGAGTAATAAATAGGTTATTACAGGGCAAGTGAAAAATCCTGCTGCTTGTCCAACTGGACAAATGGATTAATAAGTTAATGTTGAGCCTTGTAAAAAGCAAAAAATTTTAATCCATTACAGTACCTTTTTAAGTATCTGAGGAGGTTCCTGAGGAGCTTTTTAGTGTCTGGTCAGTTCCACAATTATTGGTTCGCTTTCTAAATAAACATCACAGCTCAAGTGTCTTCAAATAACTATTGAAATAAATATGGTTTGTTTTTACTTCCTTTCTTTTCCCCCTCCCCCCAAAAAGAATGTTCCAATCCACATCTGGATCTCTCAGGTCGCCCACAGATGTAATGGTTTTCTCTTCTTTCTCTTCACTGTATTGTTTCATCTCTTCTATTCCTAGAGGAACAGTGAAGACTCTCAAACCTACGCATCTTTGTCTGTAAAATCAGGATGGATTTGGAGATATTGGTTCCAGAATTTGTGGTGAAAATCGTGTGCCTGAGGGAGTGAATACCAGACAGAGCGGGAGGATGTGGGGTAGCGTGTTTCATGTGAACATCCTGGAAATTTACACTGATACCGGTTTAAATCTGGGAAATGGAGATGTTTGTGATTTACAGCTGGATGAGTCTTTGAGAAACTTTTTTTTGCTTTACGATCGCATTAAATTCTTACATTACTGAAGCAGTGTGATTGTGTGAACAGCTGCTCCTTGCATCCAGCTTGGATTTGGATTGTTTTAAAATCCACCTAGAGTTCACACGTTGTTTCTCTCCTTTTTCTCCTGTATGTTTGTTGGGGTGTGTGTGTGTGTGGTCACATGATACAACATCCATCTGCTCGTTGGTCACAGAATATACACTGCTGTGTTTTTCAAGTTTTCATCATGATGTTGCTTTCACAGACAAAATGCTCACATCGTATAAAATAATTTTTTGATAGCGAGTTGAAATTGGTGTCTTGGAGCACATGACGACAAAGTAACAGTCAGTGTGCGAAATTTCAGGGTGTCTGCATGTGAGTGTTGCTATGATACTCGTTTGAAATCCACCAAATGTGCTGGACAGCTACAAAGGTATGAGTGGTGATGGAGAATTGTAAATGAAATGTGCTAATAGAGAGGGAAAGTCCTCATGGTCTCGAGCTGTGTGTTTATATGAAACTGTTTTCTTCACCAGCTGATTTCTTGATCACAGTGTCGTGTGTAGTGGATTTGTTTAATTGCAGGTCCAATGTTTCCCATGCGTAGACTTTACTCGGTGGGTCGCCCAGGTATATTAACAGCCGGTAAAGTGTGTTTGGTGACCTGTTTTAGCAAATAAGTCTGAAGGAGTGTTCTGTGAGTGAAGGTTATGTACCACATCACTAAAAGGAGCCGTGTTGTGCTGGAATAATTTAATAAACGGCTGACCACATGACCGGAGAACTTTCACACTGTAGACAGTTGTAATGAGTATGCATGTTAGGTGTTAGTCAATGTTACCATGGAAACAAGGAGCACACGAGTCCATCAGCGCACACGGCTTCAGCTAATAATGCTTTTATTCAATCCTATTTAACTGATTATTAAGTGTTAACGTGCATGGGCATTCTTTGTTGTCTGTAACAGAAATTTATAGGACTTTTGTTTTTATCAGAAATCATGGATGTAGCATTTTTAAAAAGCACCGTTTTTCTTTCTTTGTAAGTCAAAAAGCAAAATTGTTAACAAAATAAAGAGCAAGTTTTTCTGAATCCCGTGGTTGTCGCTGAAGGATAACGTGCGTGATTCACTGAGCAGCGCGAGCAGAGTGGATTCCAATGTGATCCCAAATCATCAGCTCTTTCTGTCGGCTGCCACAAGTGTATTTCAGACCTGTGGGGAACGCTGAAGTCTATCATTAGATGATCCTCCTCGTATAATCTGACACAGAGACATGCGCTATTACGGTCTGTTGTGTGCCTCTTTTACACAGTGTGTTCAAGCCGGGAATGTTGTGCCTTTATTCCGTCTTGCCATTCTGTGTAAAGGGTCCGAATATGGAATGGGAGATCATTTTGTTCCACCTCCGAGCTGGAACAGCTGATGGTAACAGAGCCGTGATTGGCATCTGTAAAGGGGACAGCCGGTGTGGCGGGGTAGGGGTGTGATGTTTTTGACATTGGCTTTCTTCTTTCCGAGCACGGTGTGAATTCAAACATCTCATTTTCTCCTCCAACTCATTTCTGATTGCACAAACACGATGCTGAGTAGGGCTGTCACGATTACCGGTGTACACGGTTACCGCGCTAAAATATTTTGACGGTGACCATAACCTTCTGAGTGTCAAAACCGCGATAGCTTCCATTTTCGCGAGACTTTGAACTTTTGTGCGAGTTTTCCCGCCGACGCCACTCAAGTTCACTCACTCACTGTCCGAAGTTCAAGCATGGCGGAAGGAGGAGACTGTGGTGGTCATCAAGATGAAGACATCTATCCACCTTCCAAGCGGATCAAATCGGAAGTGTGGAAATATTTTGGATCTTTCAAAAATTCGGAGGGACAACTTGTTGATGACGGTGCTCCTGCATGTAGAGTGTGCAGAAAAAAGGTGTCAGCGAAAGGCAGCAATACATCAAATCTAATGACTCATCTGCGAGACCATCATCAGCATCTGTACAGCAAGTGCAAGGTGGTTAACGTGTATGTTTTAGCTGAAATGCGCAAAGTGACTTTTGACGAGGGAAGATGAAACAATTATTTCCGACTGTCAATAATGTTAGACCTTGATAATCTTTATTGTCGAAAGACGGCCACTGCTAGCAGTTTTAAAATGCATCTAGCACTAGCTGTGGTTAGCGCTATTCTGAGGTAAACATCACCATTCTAAGCTAAGTTACACAGCTAAACTTTCATTCGCCACAAGACGGTGAAAATGGATCAGTGAAACACACGAAGTAACGTATGACTTCGGGTCGAGGGAAAATACAACAGTTGTATCCGACTGTCAATAATGTTAAACTTTGATAATGATCTTTATTGCAAAGTGCGCCCACTGCTAGCATTTTAAAATGTGTCTAGCTGTGGTGTTTTGCGCTATTCGGAGGTAAACACCATTCTAACCTAAGTTAAACAGCTAAACTGTCATTCACCACAAGACGGTAGAAATGGGTCAGTGAAACACACGAAGTAGCTTCCGACGGCTGGTCGAGGGTAAATGCAACGATTATATCCAACTGTCAATAACGTTACACCTTGATAATGATCTTTACTTTTGAAGCCTATCGACTCTCACTAGAACTAGATTGGTGGGGAAAGGAGGGGGCACCGTCTTAACATGGTTGCTGGTCACGTTTATGGTAGATGCCAGTATTTTATTGCACATTGACTTAATAATTTAAATCAGAAGGTGAGAAGCTTCTGAGTGGTTTGTTGGGTATAACTTAGTAGTAGTGCACCCTGTGCAGATTTTATGATAATGCTTCTTCCATAACCAGTTTTGCTTTACCATGATGTTGAAAACGGCAGTTTTCATTAGAATTTATTTATTTATATATTTTACATTATATAATAAACACTGCACTTTTTAACCCATTGCTGCATGCTCCCTATTTCCACATACTGTACTTGCATCTCCAGGTCAGGATCCACTTGTCCACAGTCCAAACTTGAAAACCTGAACCACGCCCACTCAACCTGAGCCACGCCCACTCAAATAACTGTGATAATACCGTACACCGCGATAATTTTGGTCACAATAACCGTCGTGTTAAATTTTCATACCGTGACACCCCTAATGCTGAGCAACATCGTTGAGTGGTGGAAAAATGTGCACGGCTAGCAAAAGCACCTCAGCACTCAGTTCACCTGTCGGTATTGTTTGGAACACAACGCCTATATGCTCAGGGTTGTCGCTGACACTTCTTGTGCTTACACTTGTCTTGTTGCTTGTCACTCCTCTGGTTCTGGAACACTGGTGCGCTGCATAAAAACACACACCAGCCAGCTTTATTTGGTTCAGTGTAAACAACCAGAGCTGCAATATTGTGTTTATTGTATGGAGTGTGATGAGGAATTGTCTGAATACACCAGTGAAATAATCTCCATTGGAAATTGGGATGGTGACTTCCCCCTTTCTTAATTAACCCTCAGCTCTTCTTACTTTCTCTCTTGCTCTGTCTGTCTGTGTTCTTTCTCTTCAGCTTGTCAAGCAGGAGTTCTGGTAGTTGAGTCTGGAGCACAGAGAGAAACCCAGACACATGAAAGAGCAACTGAATTCAGACAGGCCTGGGTTCTCCCCTCCCCCCCTTCTTTGCCTTGAAAATATCTTGTTTCCATGGTGACCCAGCAATATTAGACGTCTCGGATTCTTCTGACTGCTCACGGCAGGAGGCTTGTGTAAGAGGAAGTATACTCCCCAGCCACTTCAGTAGGAACCTTCTGTTGATTCTAAGATCCCTGTTCTCAGCTGCAGGAGTGGAACCCAATATGTTCTTCTGCTGTTGCATACTGAGATGCTTTTCTGCTCACCACGGTTGTAAAGAGTGATTTATATGAGTTACTATATCCTTCCTGGCAAAAAAGCTTGACCCAATCTGTCCATTTCCCTCTGACCCTCTCTTATCAACAAGGCGTTTGTTTCCACCCATAGAACTGTCGCTCACTCACTCAGTTTTTTTTTTTTTGTTTTGTTTTTTTGTTTCCTGCACCATTCTGTGTAAACTCTAGAGACTGTTGTGTGTGAAAACCCCAGGAGGAGATCATCAGTTTCTGAAATACTCAAACCAGCAGTCCATCTGGCTCAAACCAACACCCATACCACAATGACTACGTTTACATGCACATCCAAATCGAGCTGCTGTCGGTAATCGAGCTGAAGGTCCCAGCAGGGTGCCAGAGAAATCCAATCCTACATGCACACAACTGAAATCGGGCTATTGTGTGAGGTGCATTGTGCACCCGAGCCACAGGTGGCACAACACGCCCCATTGTGTTGGTACACTTCCGGTTGTCGTCATGAAGAAGAGTTATTCAAGAGTGTAAACAAAGTTATCAGTTCCGTGTTCTCCATTGCGCGTTTTTCTCCCATCCATGAATTTTAATATATTCAACTCCTTAAGCTGAATGAGCATGAACTCTGTCTCCTCATTGCTCCAGAAGTGCATGTTTCTGCTTGCCTGTGGCAGTGGGGGCGTGGTCAAGCGCCGGTCTGTGACAGGAGGGTGCAGCCAGGGAAGGTGAGTGGCAGAATCACTTCACCTGACGGTAATTAACCTGTGTTTGTGTGTCTTCCCAGTAACCGCGCCCTATTTAAGGAGGCAGAGGGGAGAGCTCATCCCAGGACTAGAACACAGCGCGCGCGTGTGTGTGTGTTTTTCTCTCTCTCTCTCTCTCTCTCTCTCTCTCTCAAGAATAAAAGTAGGCTGTTAAACTGAAAAGTCTGACAATAAAAAGCCTATTAGTACCAGAAGCTTTGTCCTGCCGTCCTCTGTGCTCCACCCACACGTCAGAGAGCTCTACATCGCCATTTTCTCTTCTTCGTTTGTTCCTCCTGACCTCTTCTGCTGCTTGCTACTACTGTTGTCATGCCGACCGAGGCTGTTGTGTTTCCCGCTTGTGGGCTCGTCACTCGTCACTTCCGGAAGTAGCTCGACAACTAGCTCGATAGGGTATACATGCACAAAGTAGCTCGGCAGAAATCGCATAAACTAGGTCGTGTAGCTCGATTCCGAGAAATCAAGTTCGGTTCAATTTCAGCCGAATTAAGGTGTATACATGGCATTTTGAACTTCGATTTCAGTCGAGCAACGGCAGAAATTCGATTCTCTCTATGTGCATGTAAACGTAGTGAGTGAAAGTCATACTTCACTGTGAGATCACAGTGTTTCCCGTTCTGATGTTTGAACATTGTGAAGATTAACTGAAGCTCTTGATTTGTATCTGTGGGATTTGATGCATCGTGCTGCTGTCGAGGGATCGGCTGATTACAGAACTGCAGAGAACAGCAGGGGGAATGTATGGGTGTTCCTAATAAAGTGGCTGGTGAGTGTATGATTTGAGGGTCAAACCGACTGATTTTGAGGATCTTTAACAGCTGCCCCCCCCCCCCCCCCCCCCCCCCCAAAAAAAATCTGTCCCTCTGAGTTACATGTCGGTCCTGAGATCAAGATGCTGAACCTGTTCTGCTCCTCGGACCTGCCTGATCCATCCTGGTGCCCTGTGTCTGGGTGGAGTCTCATCACATCGCTCCTGTGGAGGACGGCCCCGTGTGGACAGTTGAAAGTCACACCTGGAGGACACTCTGGACTCTTACAGTAATGCTTTTATGGCTGAGGACTGCAGTTGACTTGCTAACTTTAGGACTGCAGTTGTCATGAACAGTTTTGCACTCAAGTTTCCATCAGTGAAGAGTTTATAACATCAACGAAACTGACTTCATGTTAAAACTGTTAATGTTATAGTCATGCTGTCTGTTGTTGCCCAAATGAGGATGGGTTCCCTTTTGAGTCTGGTTCCTCTCGAGGTTTCTTCATGTCGTCTGAGGGAGTTTTTCCTTGCCACCGTCGCCACAGGCTTCATCATTGGGGATAGATTAAGGATAAAATTAGCTCGTGTTTAAAGTCATTAAAATTCTGTAAAGTTGCTTTGTGACAATGTTTACTGTTAAAAGCACTATACAAATAAACTTGACCTTACTTCCTTTTCTTCCCTCTTTCGTTATTGTCACACCATCCTCTTTATTTGCTATAAACAGTGGCTCTAAATCACAGGCTTAACAACAAGATAAAGAAACGGGCCATAAAGCACAACCAGGAAGAATCTTTACATTTAAGTATTTCTACATCAAATCCCAACAGAGTGGGCACTTTTTTTTTTTTTTCTTTTTTTTTTTTTTAGCATTTATCTTTACTATGCTAATCACCAGATTATTTTACGACCTACAAATAATATATATGAACTCTCACACAAACGCCTTCGACAGAAAGAAATGATGGAGAGCTTCATGTTTTTGAAGAAAAGCTGATGTTTTCTGTTTCTTTGCAGTAATGGGGGGGGGAGATTGTTATAACATGAAGCTAATAGTGTGAACATGATTTTAAATATATGATTTATTTACAATATTAAGTACATTATGTGAGTAATGAAGACTGTGTTACAGAAATACTGAGCAGGGCTCGAAATTCATGTTTTTTCACCAGCCAGCCAGACTAGTTACCTTCCAAAGTAACTCGCCAAACAGAAAATCAACTCGCCAAAACTTGTTCATGTATGAATTTTACTTCTGTCAAAAATAACACAAAAGAGAGTAGTTACCATTGTTCATGACTAATGTGCATTTATTTCAAGACACGAGTATTTTGATACTGCTTTTTTTTGCACACTTTACAAATTGGCATTTGCTGTTCCACGTCCTCTTCGCGGTATCCAAAAAAATGCCAGATGACTGACCCCTTACTAGTTCTTTTAGGAACCAATTCGTCCGCTTCCATTTTTAATTTGTCGCTGAAATTGACAGAGCTTACACGGTAGCCTATGCAACACCAGCAATTGCACGAACTGAGTCAGCGCTGTAAACCGAAACTAGGAAATCTTCCCGCAAGTTCCTTTCAGCACCGAGATGTCGCCCGGGATTGGTTGGCGAGTGCGTGATGTGTGGGTTTTTTTTTTTTTTTTTTTTAAAACCCTTAGGTAGCCTCTCATGTTACTGCCTGAGGGACAGGGAGAAAACCACCAGAAAAGGTTTTAAACAAACGCAACAAACACGAAACAAACGCAAGTCGGCAGATGACCATAAAATACTCAATAGTTATGATATAATAATTATATGTATCTCACACAGAATTTTTGGAGATATATCGAGTATATTCGATATATCGTACAGCCCTAGTCTGAATCTTCGCTTCAGATATATATATTTTATTTTCAACTAGCCAGCCGTGCTGGCTAGTGACAGGAATTACCTGCCAAATGACAAATTAAGTCGCCTCGGGCGACCAGACCACCACGAATTTCGAGCCCTGCTGAGTGACAGGGTAGGTGATGAAGCAGAGTTACTGTTACCATGCTGAAGTTTATTTTCTTATAACTAACAATTTAGTTCCTGTATAGTGGCTCATAACCTCACTAGTCAGTGTGTCTCTGTCTCCCTCCCTCCCTCTCTCTGTTAATGTGGGCAGGAGGGACCTTGTTACTCATGTTCCTGAGAAACCAGAAAGTGTAATCTCGTCCTCTGTCCCAAAGATGTTGGAAAAATTGCAGCTTTGTGTTACAAAGTGCTGACACTACAGACTCTTTCCGTAAATGTTAAATTGGTCTCCTTACAGAAAACTTCACCATATCAACAATTGTATAGATTTTTTCTTTTTTAATCTATCAGTGCATCAGCCTAGTGGATGCTACAGTACCACAGTATCTTGTGGTATTTAGAAATCCCAACTGTATGATTTTCAATACCATCAAAAATACAGACTCCCCTCTTCCTATGAAACTGATACGGCGATGCTGTATGGAGGTGGTGTAGTACACAGCACACACCAGCAGAGGTGGCTCTACTGGTGAGAAAGGGGGTGATTACGTTGTGTTCTGCAGCAACGAGGAAGCGGACGGTGTTGAAATAAACCACGGCAGTAATCGAGCGTTCGAAATGTGTAGCCGTCACGGGAGGGTGAGACGACCAGCTAGCTTTAGCCTTACAGTGACCTGTTCATTTTAGCTTTTTAAACATCAAAAAACATCTGGAGCGTTCTGTCCATTTTTGTTATTTTCTAGAGAAACGCGACACTGTGATTGGCTCTGTCGCGTCGCAACACTTTATGGCCATGTTTTTCTCCAACTTTGATAAAAATGGTGTCGCGCAGGAGAGAAGCAACCGTATTGTTTGGATAAGAAACACTCTGGGAATCTGGGGGAAAAAAACCCTATTCAGCCATCAGTGCAGAGACAGTCACATCAGTGACGCTTTATTAGACTGTGTTTTGACTTCACTCAGAAAAAAAGATGTAAGTCAGTGCGCCAAAAGAAATTTTTCCTCCGCTCAACAGGAAGTGGCTCAACAGGATGTGACCCCAATCCGGAATCACTGCTCTTTATTCAAACTCTGTGGAGTGGCTCCATCTCTTCTTTTTACTGTCCATGAAATAAACAAAGGGTGTGTGTGTGTGTGTGTGTGTGTGTTATTATTAAAAACTCAAGACATTGTCTGTCTGTGTTTCCTTCCTATTCAACTTCTCCCTTTTGCTCTCAAACGATTCCAGAGGTGACAGTGCATGATGGATAATGGCCCCCCCACCCCACCCAAATAGAAATGCCATCATATAACATATAACCTGGTGAAATGTCAGGACAGTATGAAGCTGTGGGGGGAAAAGTAGATCCCACCCAAGCCTGGTGTCTGCTGTACATGTCACTGTGAATGAGCTGTTACCAGGGCTCGAAATTAACTTTTTTTTCTTTGTGTCCCCCAGTGGTCCCGAATTCTGTGTTGTATTGTCCCGAATGGAAGCAATAGTGTCCCCATTTTTTTCCTCTCTGAAATAACCAGTGGTTAATATTATCATATGAAGTTACTATTATATTTGTAACTATGCGATTTTGAACCCTTTATATCATTTTTACAATAAGTCACAAGACACAAGCGACACATGTCCTATACATCATCTACTTCAAAATTACAGTTATTGCATTTTCAGTTTATTAAATTTTGGCGATCTCACTGTATGAATAGATACCTGTTTATTTAAAGGGGCCAACTAGCTCATTCAGAAAATGTTTCAACTCCCTACATCTGCAGTACACTTTAGCTGAAAATAAGACCCCTTTTATGTTCATTTCATCTACTTATACCTTGAATATCTGTTGGCACTTATAAGGCCAACTTGTAATTTTCACCATTACCGTTATCCATTTTTATGAACTTTCCGTTATCCATTTTATGAACTTTCGCTGCCGAAACGTGGGTGCAAATGTTAGCAACATCAGCATAGTGCCAGGTCCGAGCCTAGTTGTGCTGCTGACTGACTAAACTTTCTGAACTAGAAAGACACCAAGAAAACTCACTTATTCTGTTGAACGGTATCTTCCGTCAATATCATCCACATCATTCCTGTTGTATTTTATAACGTGTCTAACAGTGTTCATTCAGTTCATTCAGTTGCTAGCGTTGCCTGCAGACCAGGCGATGACACTTTGGATCCTGAAGGTCCCGGAGACGTTATGTCTGGGCTTTCAGTTTCTTCCCCGCGGTCGGTCCGCTTCAACCACTTCAGCATTTTTGTTCTGGCAAGAGTCGGCGCAGCGTGTGCGGTAGCAATTCCATTCCAAGTCCATATAATGCGGACTCCGGCCGAAGATTCTAGAACAGAATGCGCTGCTCTGTAGCCTACGGATGCAGGTGCATCGAAAGTGTAGCTACTATGTATTTTTCGCTGTTAACGTTTTAAAATTGACAAATTAGGTGAATGTCTACGTATGTGTTACGGCTTTGTAAATAATATTAATGTAGAACTTTTTTTCTAGATCTATTTTTTTCCATTGTCCCGGGATTGTCCCAGATATGATAATTTTGTGTCCCGATGACATTTTTTATGGTCCCCGGGACGTCGGGACACCGTTAGTTTCGAGCGGTGGCTGTTACTATAGAAACAGTAACGTATTAGAACAAGCGTGTTAATATAAACCTGTGATTTGCAGTGGCAGTACTATCAGAGCTGCTGTTCTAGAGAATTAAGAAATCCAGAACTTCTCTTCTGACTAATCAGAATCCAGAACTCCAGGAGTTAATTCGTTCTCTAGTAGGACTTAAGTAGATTGTTCAAGTAGTTTGTGTGAAATTCTTTGGCGCACCTCCACTTCTGTTAAGTGCATTCCACACATCCAAACCGTGTGTTTTTGCACTCTGAACTTTGCTTCTCTGAATCAGTTGAGAGGAATGTGCTTTTTCTTTCTCCTCTCTCTCTCTGTGTGTGTGTGTGTGTGTGTGTGTGTGTGTGTGTGTGTGTGTGTGTGACTAATGTATAACTACACATTGTGTTAATTTAGTTGAAGGACTGATGCTCCATGCTTAGAAAGGTCCCATATACGCAGTAAATTAAAGCATATACACAGAGCAATGGCCTCACTTTCATTTATAAATGCCTTGAGACCTCAAGAATGGCACAGGAATAGTTTTAAGTGTTAATAATAAATCTAAGATGGTAATTTTTACGATTAAACTGATTTTATATAGGTAACGATCTGAGTGAATGACCTTGACGTCCGTAACGTCACAGCAGGAAGTCTATCGGTCTTCTTGCCATTTTGTGCTATACTAAAACACCGAGCTGACTGCAACTCCGATCCTCCATTTTGAGCTAATTTATCGCCATGCCGTGTAGATGTGCCAGCAACATGACAGAAGGTGGATTTATGTTGCATTCATGGGGTTTTGCGAGAAGTTCACGGGCACATTGGACGCCTACGAAGTGGTCTCTCCTCTGCTCTGCACATTTTACTGAAGACTCGTATGAGACCTCTGATCTGTTGAGGAGCGTTGGCTATAAGCCCGGATTGAAAGAGGGTGCAGCACCAACAATTAAATAAAACTACAAGAAAAGGAAGGTATTTCTTTTTTTCAAAGGAAAGTAAGTTCAGTTGCACCAGTGCTCCCGGAGTGAACTGAGGGTTGTTGGTAAAACCCGGGACGGGACATATCACTCGGGCAGTGACCTCCCCGCGGTTGTTGCTAAAACCGGTGACATTCTGTTCCGTCCCGGGTTTTAGTAATTGCCTGAGCCGAGCAGTAATGACGGCATACTCAGTCATGGAGAAAATGGAGACTGAGTGGAGCAGCCGTCTGATTTTTTCACTGGATATCGCTGCCATGTAACTTGTATTGTGTGTTTAAGTTAGCAGTATAAGATTTATTTAATTTGCTTCAGAATGTGATCGTCTCAGTTCATCTGATTAATGAGCCTTTTATGTTTTATCAGTGAAAATGCATGCATGTACATGTATGTTGCATAAGTTATAGCACCCATCCTGTTTTAATGAGAGTCAACCCACAATCAGTGAAGTCAAATCAGTCTTAGTTGAGCGAGTCGGTAACGCTATTTCTTACTTTCACCATAAATGTTTATTGATATGACTTTGGTCTATAGCTGTAAAAGGCCTCGGCCTTAAAACCGGTTCCCGCTGTGACATCACGCACTCAGGGCTGGCTGGCTCAGCGGGGCAGCGCCAATCACAACTTTGCAGTCGATTTTTAACTCTCAAAAATATAGATTTTTTTTTTTTAAATTCCCATTTATGCAGAATACAAGAGTCAAGGATGGAGATACTATCCACTCAAACTTATTTAAAAATAAAGGTTCTGCGGATCTGCTTTAAAGTCAAACCCTCGTTATAATTTGTGTTGCTATAATGTTTTCTCGTATCCGTCTGGGCCGCGTGTCCTATATCAGAGTGCTTAGACATTTCTACCATGTACAGTGTACATCATGATGTATAGAATTTCTAACACACTGAGTTGCATGTTGAAAAATTGTATTTGATGTTAATACAATTAAGTTATTGGAGAAAATAAATCTGTAAGATGTTACCATTAAATCATTGCTCACGTTTATAATTGCATGAACAACAAGATTTTTCAAACCACATCTCTATAAATCATACAGTTTTCAATCATTTATCACAATATCAACATGCAGTAATTTGTCATGATACATTTTTCTGAGATACCGTAGGTATTGTGGGGAGTCTTTTAATAAATAGCATCTACAAACTGATTTGATCAATTTTGTATTGTTTTTTTTAATTTTAGTTTTCTATGCAAAAATGTTATTACTGTAGACATCGTGTATTGTATTATCAAACTACTTTAAAGAATTTTTTTTAATGTAATCCAACTGTTTGCTGGTAACTTGTTAGGAAATCTACAGTATAGATTGTGATGCATATTGTGTGTTGTAGAAATGTCTTCAAATATCATGATATTTACTTTATACCAGGGCTTTGAACCGGTTCAAGGAACAAAAACGAAAACCGGGAACTTTTTCTATTTCACATGGAACAGAAACGAAACCAGAAACTTTATTATTTTTTATGTTCCGGAACAGAAACGCTTATTAAAAATAATGGTAACCGGTTAATACCGGTTTTTATTTCGTTCCTCAAAGTTTCCGTAGCCTACAAATAAAAAAGCCATTCTTCTCCTGCGCAAGTTTCTATGACCCGCTGGGGTTCACTTCCTGTGTGACGTTCGCTGACTGAATGGAGAGCGCGGGAAGGTGGACTACTATCACGTCTCCATTACTGAGTGTCTGAGCAAAGAAGAGCCTGAACGTTGCAACCTCCCTATTGGCTGTTTGTAAAAATGTATCAATTGTTGCCCTTCCCACGGGAATCATCGCGGGCTCGAGAGACGAGACCTGACGAGTTAGTTCGTTGGTAGCAGAACAAAATGTCTGGACACAAATCGGGTTTTCAGAAAAGGAAAGAAAATAAACGGAGGGTTGAAAATACAAAAAAGGAGGCAGAAAATGCAAAACGAGTTTTAAGGTAGGACAAATGGTTACTTTTTAAGGCAGCCCGCCGTGGCTGCAGGCTTTCAGTTGTGTCATTGAATGGTTCCTTTTCTGAGGCAGCCCGCCGTGGCTGCCTGCAGGCTTATTTATTATAGCCCATTTAGTTAAAATAGTTGATATAAAATGTTTATAGTTATAGTTATGTGATGGTTGTCCTGATTTAGACTGTTTTTTTTTTTTGGGGTTGCGCGATGTTGCACCCGGGTCCAGATTAGGGCAGAACCGGCCCTGGCTACATTTCAGGTGTAGTTTGTTTTATGTATGTATGTACTTGCATAGATGTGTACTTGGTCTTCCAATATGGCGCCTAACAAAATCTCGCGGCGCGGTGACGTCATGCGGCAGCCCTCTATAGGGCCTGACTAGCCTTTGGTAACACACTAAACGAATTATCTTTCATTTTTGGCACTTTTTCTGTTTGTGTAGATGGGAAGACATACTGAGAATCCAAATCGCCAACATTTGAAATAATAATTGTTTTGAATTATTTCTTGTCTTATTTAATGAAGGTTGTAATAGAATTAGCCTACATTTGGCTTAAGCTGGATGAGACAGAGACATAATTTTATAGCCATTTGTTAAACAGCTGACAGGGAATGTAATTAACCATTCCGGGAACGAAATTTTTTTTGTTCTAACCGGTTCGGGAACGTCTATTTAATGGTGGAACCCAAAACCGGAAACGTTAAAATTCCGTTTCTGTTCGGAACGAACCAATAGGAAAAAAATTCTGGTTCAAAGCCCTGCTTTATACGCATGTTTACGCTGTACAACCCCCCCCCCCCCCCCAAAAAAAAGTTGCGTACTCTAATATTTCATTGCCTTTAGCTTTGATTATGGTGTACATCAGCTGTAGCACTGTCTTGAGAAACCTTTGCAATATCATTTATTTCAGTCCAGAGTTGCATTAATTTTTCCCTGAGATCTTGTCTTGACTACAGGAGAGTGGAACCTCGCTTTCAAATCTTCTCCAGCATCCCACAGACTCTCAGTGGGGGTTAAGGTCAGCACTCTGTGGGGGTTAATTCCTGTGTAAAATGATTCCTCATGCTCCCTGAACCACTCTTTCACTATCTGAGCCCTAATTTTATTCCCATATCATCAGGGAAGAAAAACCCCACTGATGTGAGCCTGGTCATTCAGTACATTCAGGTCGTCAGCTGACTTCATTTTATTGCCCCGTAACACTACTGAGTCTCAAACTGACCAACTGAATCAACCCCAGATCGTCACACTGCCTCCAGAGGCTTGGACAGTGGACGCTATGCATGATGGGGTGGAGCTTCATGAATTTCTCTTCTTACCCTGACACGCCCATCACTCAGGAAGTGTCAATCTGGACTCCTCTGACCACATGGCCTTTCTCCATCGCTCCAGAGTCCAATCTTTATGCTCCCGAGCAAACTGAAGCCTTTTTCTCCTGATTAGTCTCACTAATGAGTGGGTTTCTTACAGACACACAGCTGTTTAGTATCGATCCTGTGAGTTCTCATCACACTGTGAGTGGAGATGATCTGACCTTCACTATTAAACGTAGCTGTGAGTTCTGCTGTTGATTTTTTTTTTTTACGATTTGATTTAAAGTGTGTAAGTGATCTCTGATCATGGTCAGTCAGGATTTTTTTTTTCCCCGATCACATTCCTTCTGTGAAGTTGATGGTTCATCACGATCTTTCCAGGTTTAATAATGTGTTGGTCAGTTCTTAACCTAATTCTTGTCATTTCAGCTCAGCTCTCATTAGTTGTTTTTTTGCTTGATGCAGGCCAATAATTTAACTCTTCTGAAACACAGTAACATCTTTTCCATGATCGGGCTATGTCTTGTGACGTTTGTTTAAGAAACAAGAAGCTACTCACTAGGGCTGTGCTCGTTTGCCATCAGTTGCTCACGATATCGTACCATATATATCGAGTTAAACGATGTCTTTAATGTATTGTAAGCAGAGGGCGTGAATGCGTTTGGCGCCAAAATTATTCAATCAATGAGTCTCGAGACGAGGCCATGGAGACATGGGGGACGTAATTAGCGGCTTGCAGCGTCTGTAGCAGAGCGCATTGAAACAGAGCGCCTAATTTCTAGTGCACATGCCCTGAGTAACTGGAAGCGCCATTTGTAAATAAAGTTTTTGGTTGGAACAGGTTGCAAGCATGAATTTCCATCGATTTCTGGCATGAAACATGCTTTAAATCAAGTGAAAATTGATGACAACCTGCTACAGAACCGGGAGATATGCATGAAATGTGTCATATATGGGATTTTCCTTTTTCAAGTGAGTAAACGATATCGTATCGCACCCCCGAAAATCGTGCATGATCGAGTAAAACGAGCTGTGAGCACAGCCCTACTACTCACTATCAGTTAGGGTTAATCACTGCAGTAATTATCCAATCAAAGGCTCCTATGTATTTACTTGGGCAGCACGGTGGTGTAATGGTTTGTACTGTTGCCTCACAGCAAGAAGGTTCTGGGTTCGAGCCCAGCGGCCGGCGAGGGCCTTTCTGTGTGGAGTTTGCATGTTCTCCCCATGTCTGTGTGGGTTTCCTCCGGGTGCTCCGGTTTCCCCCACAGTCCAAAGACATGCAGATTAGGTTATAGGAAGGCCTTGGGCTGAAGTGCCCTTGAGTGAGGCACCCCCCCCCCCCCCCCCCAAAAAAAAAAGTGCTCACCGGGTGCTGTAGCATAGCTGCCCACTGCTCTGGGTGTGTGTGTGCGTGCGTTCATTGCTCACGTGTGTGTGTGTGTTTGCTGCTTCAGATGGGTTAAATGCAGAGAGGAATTTCACAAGTGTATGTGTGATGAATAAAGTTGTTGTTCTTGCTTAATTAAATCCAAAGTGACCCCCCCCCCTTTTTTTTCATTTAATTAATTCTTTTTATTTATTTTTTTGGGCCAGGCAGTGTATGTAGTTCTCACCCAGCGCTAGATCTACACCTGTGCTCAGGTTTCGCTGATGCACGTCACAATTGAGCAGTAATGTCTCATTTTTTTTGGCCTGTTTTTCAACAGCAGACCCAAATTTATTAAATGAAACGCAAGTAAAACCTGAAACCCTGTCCGACATGTTGTAAATCAGCAGCAAACAAAAATGTGGATGGAGCACAGTTGTAGGGCACTTTCACACCAAAGGTTGCCTTAAAAGTCCCAAAAACAGTTGAAAATGAACTTCAATGTAATGCAAAAATCCATCCTGAATTCCATAGAATACATATTGGGTAACATGTACCTCAAGTATCAAGGCTACAAGTCATTTCAAATTCCAAAATTTATTAGTTTTATCATAGCAGGAAGGTAAAATTCACAAATTTGGATTTTTTTACATTATCATTCAGATTTAAGCCTAATTGGTGAATTGGGTCCCCTACATTCCACCTAATTATTGCAGAGATGTTAATGGAACAAAGAGACACCAAAATATCCATCAATGGTGGACATATTTTGGAAAATCTAGTTTTTGGTGAATTTTTTTCAGTCCATTTTAGGAGTCACTTCACATATCAATAGAGCTAGAAATGAGAAATAGGTCCAGGAAATCAGCTAAAATGCCTTTTTAGAAAGATACACCAATCTGGTAGGTGACTAGAAAATTTCAACTTCATACTGTATCTACTTTCCGGTCACCGCGCAAATCAAATCAGGTCACAAAATCCATATTTCTGTTCAGGAGAGGACAGAATGTTTAACATCACTTTTCAAATGAAAAATTACTCAGGAAAACTATGGCAACAATTTTGAATATGTTTTCTGATTGAAAAAAGAACCTTTTGCACAGTTTCTTGGACCATTTTATATTATTTCTTGGACCTTTACAATAATGAAGGTTTATTTATCCTTATTATCCTAAAAGTACTTAACATATAAGTTAGCAATTTACATCCAAAACACCTGGAGCCACAAATTTCATATGTTAAACTATGCATTTGATGAGAGCAAACATTTAACATCATTTAACATCATTTTCAGCCCATTTATCCCGTTGTTTCTTTTTCTCAGCTTCTGACAAATTCGTAATTGGAATGTAATTTTTCTGCTTTCTGTTGGCATCTTTCTCTTTCAGTTCCTGATGCTTCTGAGGTTTGGAAGCTTTAAGATTATGCATGTATGCTGTTGTCCTGCATTTTGGTTTCTCAGGAACTTGATCTGCTGGTCTTTGTCGCAAATTCCAGCGAAATTTTACTTTGATACCACTAGTGTCATTCATATTGGGATATTCACTGTATGAGTTTCCAGCAATGGTCAGTACAATGATAATTCACTTGTGGTACAACCTTGGAATCCACAGGTTAAGGCCTGAAAATTAAATGTACAGATTCTCACTAGATACCCTCCTGAAGAGGGGATTACAGTCTCTGAAGGTATCTGGAGCTAGCAATATTAGGCCTACTGGGTTAGGGTTGGGGGTTAGGCCTAGAATGAGGGGCTGAAAATAGACGGGGATTTTGTCATTTAGGAAAAACATTGCCCCCATCCCATCCCGCCCAAAGGTTATACTAGAAAACAGAAACGGACCTAAAATACACCATCATAACCATAGACATTTATGTATAACATGAGCACAATTAAGTATGGGACAGAACATCAAATATGGTGAAAAATGCACATTAACTTACCACGTTAAAAAATTATGTCCTCTCCTGAATAGTGGACTGTGTACAACCTTGACAGCTGCACCTGCCCTATGGTAATGACAGGCTAGCTCTAAAGACCTGGAAATGTGAACTGGGCATTCTCTGTATAATTCTAAACCAATCAAATCATTCAAAACAACAAAATGATACAATGTATCAATTTTGGTCTTCTACCTGTTTACTGTTTACACTTAAACTGTACCAATGAACCCATAAAGCACTTTTTTGCAGGGCCAGGTTTGCTGCCTGAGTTGTTTGGTGCATGAAGTGCATTGTGTAACGCAGTACAAAATATGCCTATTATGATATTAAATATCCTATTCTGGAGAGGACATCCCCTTTAACAACATTTTTATGTATGTATCTCAACCATGCATTTGAATGCGATAGTTTCTCATTGGTTTTATATTGTTGGGCCCTAATTAATCCAGTAAGAATATTTCTCCATAAAACTGAGGTAAGTTTTACAGATTATCCTAAGTTCTGGAGAGGACAGATTTTTAACGCAGATTCTACATCAGGATTTCGAATAGCTGAAAAACTCACTACCTGCTTAATAACAGTTCAAATTGAAAATGAGGTGAAAACAGTGATGAAAAACAATTTCTTAAATGTTATTCTAGACTGATAATGCACAACACATTCAGTTACTCATGTTGTTCAGGAAAGGACAATCACTAAATGTTTTAACACGGAATGCCATGATTCAGTTAAATCACCATAGCGGCCAAACGAATTTACCGATTTTCATGAAATTTGGAATGGACATTTCTTGACTCACCCCCTATATAAGGAAGCAGCATGCTCAGCCATGCATGGGACAGAAATTATTTAATACTCAATGCAATATTTTAAAATTTAATTTGGGACTGCAGATTCTGTCAAAAACGTTAAAAATGGCTAATATTTCCACAATAATGATAGGATGGAAGAACCACTGACTGTGTAGCTTCTTTCCGACCCTCAGACAAAAACAGTGAACAAAAGTGGTACATTATGTCACATTTAGTTTACTTCTATGACCCTAGAAGCTAAACTTGAAAAAGGCAACCTTTGGTGTGAAAGTGCCCTGTAGAAGCTTGGGGAGAGAATGGAATTGCGGGAGAAAGTATAATTTGACCTTTTGTTTATCGGTCAGTGTTGTATTGGATGTAGAGATGACAAGTCTTCTTTGCTATTTGCTAATAAGTGCTTGTCTAATTTTTGTGTTTTTTTTGTGAATAATATGAATCAGTAGCCTGGCAAGCCAGACTAAATGTGAATATTTAGCCTGGTATCAGTCGAAGACATTTCTGAAGGGTGTGGGTAGGAACAACCCCTTGTCTTTCAAACTCTGTGCGTATAGGCCAACGCTCTGACCAATCAGTGCAACAGTGACTGTGACGTAGTCAGAGCGACAGAAAGCAGTGGCGGATCCAGCTGGTAGGTCAGACTTTTGCCATAGCCGGTTGGCAAAACAGCGAAAACGTCCTTCTTGAAAAGGAATGAGTGGAGAGCCTCTTTCTGCTCATGTTTCAATGAAAACTCCAAGTCTAATTCTTCTAAAACTGATTCCAAAGCGGAGTCAAACGAGCGCTGTTCACTAGCCGTAGCCATCTTTCCCGTTGTGCTTTCTCCAGCGTCGCGCAGCCTTGTCACTCCTGCAAAAGCCCGCCCAAAGAATCCAAACAAAAACCTTGCGTTGTGATTGGCGGGCACGATTTGATGCCTGGGGTGTGTTGTTGATATGGTCCGAGGCTAGACCCACTCGTAGGCAAAAATATTTTTGGCCGCTAGGCAGGTGGGTCTAGTTTACTAGGCTAATGAATCAGCATTTTTGCTGGAACACTGAGCTAAACCCTGATGAGAAAAGCTATAAATAAAGCTATAAGCGTGTCCTTATTCACAGCTTGGAAATGAGCAACTGTTGGATTAAATCCGTGACTGTTGAACTCATTAGGGCTGTGCGGTATACACGGTATGACGGTAGAAACTATATAAATTTGGCCACAGTAGAGATTTGTGCTCTGCCATCATACCGTCGATGATGTCATTGCACCTGCCTCTGTGTGAAAATGGCCGCAAGCACAGGAGCGGCGGAGAAGGAGGAGCTAGTCAAAAAAAAAAAAAAGGTGCTACATCCGTGATTTGGACGTGGTTTGGGTTTAAAAAGTCGGATGTTGAGCAGAAAAATGTCATCTGCAAAGTGTGTGGAGTAACTGTGACCTCCAACAAGGGTAACATGAGCAATTTATTTCACCATTTGAAATCAAAACCTGTGCTCGAGTATGCAGAGAGCCAGAGGCTGCGCTCGCCTCAAACACCGGCTCAGTCTATGAACACAGGAGGAAAGAAAAAAGTTTCCCCCGCGACCCAACAACAGACCTCCATTGCGCAAGCCTTTTCCAAGAGTTCCTTATGACGGAAAGAGCACACAGTGGAATGATGTAACAAGAGCCATCACAACACACTTGTGCAAAGACCTGGTCCCTTTCCAAATGGTGGAGCGCAGCGAGTTGAAACACACGATTAAAATTGTATTTAATTGTATTTAGAATTGTATTTTTGTGTTCTTTAAGATGTGGAAAATGTTTGGTAACTTTTGCGCTATTTTGGATGAGAGAAGAAAACCTTATTGTTGGCAACCAAAGTTCAGTGTTTGTGTTTGCAGCTTGATTGTAACTTGAAATATGAAACCAAATGTTCAGTGACAGTTTTTGCACAAGAGAACAAAAGCCTGTTCTGTCTGTGTACTTGAAGTAGTGTTATTAGAATATCTATTTATTTTTTGTGTTCTTTAAGATGTGGAAAATTTAATGTTTGGTGTCTTTTGCACTATTTTGGATCACAGAACCTTTTCACTGTTTTTGCTACTTGCCTGATAGAAAACCTCTCTTACTTGAAGTACTGTTTATAATATCCCCTTTATTTTTGTACTTCTGAGGCGCTATCCTTACTTCTGTTGTTGTTCTGCACAATAAATGCTCAAAAAATTACATTATCTTTTTTGTTGTTTAAATCAGTTTAGCTTTGCAAAGGGACTACAAAACCCATTCAGAAACACTTCCATTATAAGTTCTACACTGTGACACTTATACTGCGATATATACCGTTACCGTGACACTTATACCGCGATATATACTTTTACAGTGAAGAGATTCAATTTATACTGTGATATGAATTTTGGGTCATACCACCCATCCCTAGAACTCCTCAGCACTAAATGATTGTGTTTAGGAAGTGAAATGTGAGCGGCAGTAATTGGAGTAAAATGATGTCTGATTGTGCTGATCGACTGTGTGAGACTTCAGCTCGCCCTCACTGGGGTGTTCCAGTTTTAGATAACAAACAACTTGCTGTTTCAAGAGCCCTTAAAATGTTAAAATTAATTAATTATTCGTATCCGGGGCAGTACGGTGTAGTGATGCTGTTTCGGCGTTGTGTGAAACAGCTGCCTCTCCAGTAGCTCTGTAGTTTTTAGCTCTTTAAACCTCTTACTTTTTTGCTCTTCTTACGAAGACATAGTGTGTTTTACTATACAACATGGATATATTTAACTTTAACACGCAACCAGTAGCCAGTTTTCTCACTTATTCGAGAGAGGAGCTGCTGGCCCTGAAAACAATGGGACGAGCCGGGATACGACACCCCATCCCAACGGAGTTGAGGAGGAAACCTAGGGGCTCCAAAGCCAGAGCTAAGCTAAAGGCTAGGCTGGCGGACAACTGGCGGCGCTACAAACCATCCATTCTCTCCGTTATCGTGGGGAATGTGAACTCGCTGCCGAATAAAGTCGACGAGCTTTCCGCTTTGAACAACCAGCAGATTTAACGGGAGAGCAGCTTATTTATCTTTAGAGACATGGCTAACACACCTTGTACCGGATGCGAACGTGGACCTGCGGGGATTCACTGCTGTGAGAGCCGACAGAGACGCTAACGCATGCGGGAAAAGCAAAGGTGGGGGGCTCATTTATGTTAACAACCGCTGGTGTAACCCGGGACATATCTCCGGGGGCAGCCGCAGCCGCTGCATGTGAGAGGATTCACTCTGTCACAGCAAGGCTGCAGACACAGCACCCTGAGGCATTTATTATCATTTCTGGGGACTTTAATCACGCTACTTTGGACTCTACTTTGGCTGCTTTTTATCAGGTTGTGGATTGTCCAACAAGGAACAACAGGACAATTGACTTGCTGTATGCATACAGAGTCACACCCCTCCCCCCCACTAGGGAAGTCTGACCACAATCTGGTTCTTCTACAGCGGAAGTACACCCCCCTGGTTCAAAGGCAGCCTGCAACAACTAGCTCCATCAGGAGGTGGTCCCCTGAAATGGAAGATGCCCTCAGGGACTGTTATGACATCACGGACTGGGATGTGCTGCTTAGCCCACACTGTGAGGACATAGAGGGGCTGACACACTGTCTGATGGATTACCTTAACTTCTGTGCAGACGTGGTCTCCCCGGCTAAGACTGTATGGTGTTACCCTAATAACAAGCCATGGGTAACACAGGAAGTCAAAGCTGTCCTCAACAGGAAGAAAGCTGCCTTCAGGAACAGGGATAGGGATGCGATGAAAGCAGCAAAGCAGAAGGTGAAATGCTGTGTGAGGGAAGCTAAAGACAGCTACTGGAGAAAGGTGGAGCAGAAGCTGAAGGAGAACAGCATGAGGGAGGTCTGGGAAGGTGTGAAAACCATCACAGGCCACAATACAAAGACCAGAGTCGTTGAGGGGACAGTGGAGAGGGCGAACGAGTTGAATGACTTCTTCAATCGGTTCAACCGGCCCACGTCCCCCCAACCCTCTCCCTCACTGCAGCCATCTCTCCTCCTTCCCTCAACACACCTCCCCCCAGTCATCACAGCAGCCACCTCCTCCCCCACCTCAACACAGACTCCTCCATGCATTACTGCAGACCAGGTCAGAGGTCAATTGAGGAAGCTTCACCCTAGGAAAGCAGCAGGCCCAGACAAGGTGTGTCCCTGACTACTGAAGACCTGCGCTGCTGAACTGGGTGAACCACTCCAATGCATCTTCAACCTCAGCCTGCAGCTGGGGAGAGTGCCAACCCTCTGGAAGACATCATGTATCGTTCCAGTTCCCAAAAAGAATCGGCCCAGCGAGCTGAACAACTTCCGACCGGTGGCACTCACTTCACATCTGATGAAGACGTTGGAGCGGCTCTTCCTCAGCCTCCTCAGACCCCAGGTACAACATGCCCAGGACTGTCTGCAGTTTGCGTACCGGGCAGGTGTTGGTGTGGAAGACGCCATTCTCTACCTGCTACACTGAGCCCACTCGCATCTGGGTAAGGGAAATGGCACAGTGAGGATCCTCTTCTTGGACTTCTCGAGTGCCTTCAACACCATCTAACCCCTATTGCTTCAGGACAAACTGAACAGGATGCGAGTGGACCCCTGCCTGGTCACCTGGATCTCCAGCTACTTCACTGACAGGCTGCAGTATGTCTGGCTGAAGGACATCACGTCTGACACTGTGATTAGTAGCACCGGAGCACCCCAGGGCACGGTGCTGGCCCCTCTTCTCTTCACCCTGTACACCGCGGACTTCTGCTACAACTCGGAGCTGTATCACATTCAGAAGTTTGCCGATGACACAGCCATCGTTGGGTGTATCAGTGATGACCGAGAGGAGGAGTATAGGAGCCTGGTGAGGGACTTTGCTGTGTGGTGCAACAGGAACCATCTGCAGCTCAACACCTCAAAGACCAAGGAGCTGGTCATTGACTTTGGGAGGTCCAGACCAAGGTCACGACCAGTTCTGATTGAGGGAGTCGAGGTGGAGGCTGTGGATTCCTACAAGTACATCGGGCTGTGGCTGGACAGCAAGCTGGACTGGACTTGCAACACCAAACACTTATACAGGAAGCGACCGAGCAGGCTATACTTCCTCAGGAGGCTGCGGTCCTTTAACATCTGCAGGAAACTCCTGCGGATGTTCCATCAGTCTGTGGTCGCCAGTGTCCTGTTTTACACCGTGGTGTGCTGGGGGGGCAGCACATCCAAGAAGGACACATCCAGGCTGGACAAACTGATCAGGCGGGCTGGCTCTGTGGTCGGCATGAAGCTGGACTCTCTGGTGACGATGGCAGAGAAGAGGACTATGGACAAACTACTGAACATTATGGACGATGCCAGTCACCCTCTGCACACCGTCATCAGCAACCAGAGGAGCCTGTTCAGTGACAGAATGCTCCTTCCCAAGTGCAGGACGAACAGACTTAAACTCCTTTGTCCCTCATGCCATCAGACTGTACAACTCCTCTCTGGGGGGGAGGAGGGGTAACAGGAGGACGGGAAGGAGCAGTAGCCTAGCCTAACAATAAGCAATACCGGACAATGTGCAATATACAGTGCAATCTCTTTCCTGCTCCCCCCCCCCCCCCCCACACACACACACACTTACCCTAACCCTACTTCTCTTCCCCATATCTTATTCTTTTATATTTGAATACTTTCTCTAGAATTTTTCTCTACTGTATTTCTTTTCTCTGTTTATCTGTAATGATGCTGCTGGAATCTTAATTTCCCTGAGGGAACCCTCCCAAAGGGATCAATAAAGTTCTATCTAATCTAATCTAGTGGTTATCACTGTCGCTTCACAGCAAGAAGGTCCGGGTTCGAGCCCCGGGGCCGGCGAGGGCCTTTCTGTGCGGAGTTTGCATGTTCTCCACGTGGGTTTCCTCTGGGTGCTCCGGTTTCCCCCACAGTCCAAAGACATGCAGGTTAGGTTAACTGGTGACTCTAAATCGACCGTAGGTGTGAATGGTTGTCTGTGTCAGCCCTGTGATTGATCTAGTGACTTGTTCAGGGTGAACCCTGCCTCTTGCCCATAGTCAGCTGGGATAGGATCCAGCTCGCCCATGACCCTGTAGAACAGGATAAGCGGCTACAGATAATGGATGGATGGATGGATATTCATCTCAGGATTATATATGATTGAGACGCGTATTAAGTGCATGTAATCGTGTTTATTAGCCTTTAATGTTGCTCTGAAACTTGATTTGGTCAAATGCTGTTCATTTAAACGTTGATTTTCTTTCTACTTTGGTGTAAAACTGATTTGGGGGAAGAGTCCTGAAATGCTGAAACTCCACTTTTCAAAGTGGAGTTTCAGCATTTCAGAGTTGTGAAGCAGCTTTTCAAGGGAAGTTGGTGTCCAGATTTGTGTGTTTTTGTTTATTTATTATTTGCTGTATGCAGTTAGCAATGTTCTCCAGGGCATGGTTTCAGCATGCAGCACAAAAAAAGACTTTCCTTTCCTTCAAAGCTACTTCTCAACTCTTTCTGAAATACAAACTTTTTTTTAAATTAAAGGAAATGTACCTTATTTATTTTTTAATTTTTTTTTTTTTTAAAGTTGAATGCAAATTAGCGACATGTTCTCAGGCCATGGTTCCACTGCGACGCTCTGAAAGGTTGCCAGATGTGTTCATAGTTCATGCACGTTTTTGAGGATGTGTAACTCCCTGGTCCAAACCTCAGTGGGTCCTGAAGCTTGACCAAGATTTACATTTCAGTAGAATAATGTAGTGTTTTGTTTAATCTTTAAATTATTAGCACACATTCATACTGTACACTTTGTGGATTTAAAGGGTTGAGTAATTTTCCACTATGATTTTAAACTCTAAAGCCTACATAGACAAAGTAACGCCTGGAAGTAATTTTATATTTTTGCCAATTCTGGGCCTATTCTTTCAGTTGGTATCAAGTGTGTCACACATTCAGGGGAATCTACCGTTTCTTAGTCACCATCATACGTTACCTTTGTGTGAGCATTCAGTACTTGTCAAAGTCAACCAGGGACTTTGTGTTTTCAATGTGAAAAGTTATTTCAGTGTTTTTGAGCTCCGTGTGAAGTTTGATGCAAATACACTTCTTGCTAAGGGAGTTCTAGCTCAGTGACTTCTCAATTTTGACACGAGGAGGTTTGGAGTTTGGCGAAATCGCTGTGCGCTACTCCCAACATGGGAGTTCATGTGTGGAAACTTGTGTTCCTGTACCATGTGATTTGCATGAGCTGTAAATCAGCCCTGGTTGCAGGGGAGAGCAGGGACTCTCCCAGATCAGACACAGTTTAAAGCTCGTCTCTCATAAATGGCTCAAAAGTTATTGAAGGGTTAACAAAACACAAAAAATAAACTTCTTTATACTGAAGGATAATATCCATACAAGACATGTTCGTGTTCACCTGTTCATGTTTGTACCTGTATACTGTGCACAGATTTTATTTTAAAAGGAAACACTATGTCCCTGAGTGCTGACATCTCGCTGTGAAGTTCAGATATCGCACTCTGAGGACAAATTACGTGAGCGAATCCGAGATTGTGACGTCACTTTTCTCTAGGGCATTGTGACGGCACTTTTTTCTACACGCCATACCGAGGCTGGGATCTGGTGGATATATCGCTTCTAAATTGTTGTATACAGCCCTGAAGATGCCAAAGGTCAAGCGTTTGGATGTAAAAATAAGTCCGATCACTGAAGCAGTGAAGAAAATAAATAAATATATGAGAGAGAGAGGATATTACACAGTCCCTAACCTTTATTTGACGGCTTGGTCTTATGAAGGGAAACGGTGTTGTAGTAATCCGGTTACGTCCCAGGCGGAGACCCAGTTTCATTGCAAATGGCTGCTTTCAGGGAAACCCATTTTTAGCAATATCATAACTTTTTTTTTTTTTTTTTTTTTAATTGATGAATTGCTCAAGTTTTATTTTTAATGTGAACATGCAGAGGCGCATCAGAGCACTTGCTGTGATCAGCAAACAGCGTTTAGTTTTGGGTTTTGTTTGACTTTGACGTTTGGTAGAGCATGTGTCTGCGTTGCATCGATGCAGCACTCTGTAAAAGTTCCACCGATGTGAGTACTCTGTACTGTAGAGTTCATGTGGTGGAGATTTGCATACTGAGGCCATCCTTAAAAAAAAAATCCGTTTCCTGTCCACCGGGTGAGCAAAAAAATTGTCGGGAGGGAGGGATTTAATTTTTTTTTTTTTAATATGGATGGATAAGAAATCGCAATGCTGTTTGCTTTTTCTTTCAGTACTTTTTTTATTACAAAAGCAGACACATTTAATAAAATGACAGTTTAATCAACTGAAACTTGTACAAAAACTTTGTTAGCATTTTAAATGCTGACTGCAACCTTTGCAAAACTTTTACAAAGGTACTTAAAATGTCCGACACACGGACTTTTTGTAGTTCTAAATTGACCGTTAGGCCTGGTTCGGATGAAATTACACTATTAAAATGATTTGTTTTTCTGAATCTTTACTGTTTTGTTGTTCGCTAGAATACCATTTTGCGATTTTACACTTAAGCAAAATTTAAAACTCCGGATCTGCTTCCTTCATGGTGGCTGCCATTTTTTTTTTTTTTTTGTGCCGCACGGCGCATGCGCAGAGCTGATTCAGTTCCGAGTGTGCGCGCACTCGGCGGAGGCAGTAGTGTGTCGGAGGGAACAGAAGCAGAGATGACGCTTATTTTGTCTCCGGTAAACTAGTATTCTCTCGTTCAATTACGTGCTGGCATCAAAAGACACCGTTGGTTGTAAATGAAGCCAAACTGAGTCGTTGGAGTGTATTTTCATACACAAATGGAGAAATGTTCGCTGAGTGTTTGTGTATCCGCCACTGCAGACCGTTGTTAATTCATAGCATGCTCAGGTGGATAAGGCGCCACACCATAAATCTGGGGACCTGGGTTCGATTCCAACCTGAGGTCATTTCCCGGTCCCTCCCCGTCTCTCTCTCTCCCACTCATTTCCTGTCTCTACATTGTCCTATCCAATAAAGGTGAAAAAAAAACCACCCAAAAAATATCTTTTAAAAAAAATGTCGAAAAACCGGTGTTAAAAAAAAAATTTCAACCGCACAAACTGCACTCACCCGGCCGGTGGACCGGAAACAGAACATTTTTTAATAATGGCCTGAAAACATTGCTGTTGAAGTTAATATGCAAAACTTTGATTAGTCTATGTAGTGAACATCACTGTTTAAAAACTGTGCTCCAGTCAGGCTGATTTTCCCCCCGCCCCCCAAACACCCCTGTAGAATGTCCCTTAGGTGTGGGTGGAGCACAGAGGACGGCAGGACAGAGATTAAGGTGACTAGAAGGCTTTATTGCCACACTTTTCAGTTTAACAATAAACACTGGAGAGAAAAACACACACACACACACACACACGCTGTGTTCTCGTCCGGGGAAGAGCGTCTCCTCTGCTCTCCCTCTGCCTCCTTAAATAGGGCGCGGTTACTGGGAAGACTCACAAACACAGGTTAATTACCGTCAGGTGTAGTGATTCTGCCACTCACCTTCCCTGGCTCCGCCCTCCTGTCGCAGACCGGCGCTTGACCATGCCCCCGCTGCCACAACCCCATTGACTACTTTCACATACCCATGATGCTTTGCACTTGGGGGGGGACCAAGCGCTATATTTGTTCACAAAGTCAGATTGCCTCAGTCATTTCTTTGAATTCACATGGGGGGGGGGAATGACTTTTTTTTTTTTTTTTCCTGGGTTTTTTTTTTTTTTTTTTTTTTAAGTCCTTCTATAAAACTTTAATAAGCTAAGTGTTGAAAAGCATGGTTAGACAGAATTCACTGTCAATTTTACACTGACCGGCAACACGCGACTGTGTTCTGCACACTTCAGTGGTGGAGTAAAGTCTGATGATCCAAGTCACAAAGCCTACAACCTCTCGGTCTTTGTGTTTATTTGCGTCCCTTGAATTTTCAGAATTGTCTGTCCACATTAAAATGCAAAAATCAACCCATGCAAAATATCAAAGAATAATGGCAAGAGTACCAGAGGGATGCCATTACTTTTGCCCCAATGACAGGGCTTGTCTTATTTGTCTGAGTCCACGCATTTCTTGTCAAAGCAGTTGTCTAAATCCGAGTCCTCATGTACGCTGTGGATTTACATCACGACACACATAATGTTCTAGTTCTATGAAGTGCGATTTATGAATTTTAAAGGATTGAATAATAAATGTGAGTGTTTAAGAATAGGACGGCTTGTCTCGGTAATTGTTCTGTGTTTTTTATAATGCGAGACATTCAGCCTGTGGCCTTTGTATTAAAAATGAATGAGGTACATTTGGAGGACATTTTGGTGAGATGGATGTAATTTAGAACTGGTCAGTAAACAGTGCTGCTCACAAGCCATGTGAAATGGAGATTTTAAAAAATATTGCTTGGTTTATTGCGTATTTATTTATATATTTCTATCAAAGCCGCTCATTCAGAATCTGCAGTTGGACTGAATTCATAGAAAAGTCTTTGTGTGTAATCACAGATGGGGATTTGTGGTGTTTGTGGAGAGGGAACCACAGGAAGGAAGTCGGATGGAATGAGGATTAAAGCTCTGTGGAAAGTGCTCTCAGGGGTCACTGCCGGGACCCACCTTTCTCCCGTCGAGTTCTCGCTCTGGAACAGGTTTACGTCACCTTTATGTTCTCGGCGGAGAAGCGGCTCCAGCCGGGATCGGAGTCACTACATCATCAGGAAATCCTCTGCTTTCTCTGGGCCAGTTTCTCCAAGCCCTGGGCTCGTAAGCAGTTTGCCAGATGTGCCAGAGCAGCGGTCTGTGGTTTTGGGAGGGAGGAACCGGACCATGCAGTGTATGAGTGGTTATTAGAGGCCTCTCTATGAGGGTGCCCAGAGGAGAACCAGGACTTTTGAGGAACAATGCATTAAAAGATTTGGAGGTCTAAACTTTTTTTTTTTTTTTTTTCTGAGTCAAATCATACACAAGTAATGTAGTTTGAAGTAAAACCCTGAAGTCAGAGTTAGTGTTTCAGAGCTTTTTGTACTGCTCATTGGCTTGATATTGTCCAATTAAAATCTTCTAAGAATGTATAAGCCCTGTCCCTGGGAGCATGTCTTACTCTCACAGCTTGCTGGTAATAAAGAGGGTGGGTTTGTATTTTTGGCTGCACATCTTCACACACGCCTCTTTCCCAACTGAGGATAAATGTTTGGTGTTCATTTCTGTGGAAGTGGGCGGAGTTTGTGAGTTGGGGTTTTTTCAGACTGACTTGGACCTGTTTTAATGTCAGGATGATGGAGAACGTGATCATGTTTATACCCAGTCTCCAACAGTAAGTCAGGTGATCATTTTCTCTCCCACTCGGGCGTGTCTGATGTCTCCTGGCGATGACCCTGTGGCTCTGTCGCCATTGGCAACGCTGACGCTTGACTCCACCTTGAAGACGTACACCAAAAATACACTAGGATTAAAGGTGAAACTGAAACATTCTTCATAAACTCTTCACTGTTCTCCATACTTGCCTAGATCGCTCTCAGGTGCGTTTACACAGGGTGGAGGTGTGGCATGGTGCATCTCTCACTATTGAGTGTTGTCAATCATTTAAGTGCTTCAATACTCCGTCCTTTCAGAATCCAATCACAGCTCACAAGACTCACAAGAGTGGGGACTTTAAAGAGGTTCTGTTCAAACCGGATCTGGCAGAAGAACCCTGCTTTTACTCTCATCAGTCTGTAACTACTGTTCAGTGGAGGATGAGTGGATTTGACCTTGACTAATATTTGGCTCAGAATGGCGGTCATGTGGGATCATAAACCCTGGAATGCAATTTTATTGTTTGTCCCGTTCATTTAACCGCCGTGTGGAGATGAGAAAAGCAGGACTTGGTTCTGTCTTTAATAATCATGATGAGATCTGTGCTTCAAAATCCTCTGATCCCCCCAGAAGCAGGCGAAATGTGTCTTTGGTCACTTCGCAGCATAACAGAATTATATTAAATCTCAGTAACGCTTCGAGAATTAACTGGCGTTTTTGTTACTCGTTGAACGCGCGTGGTTTTGCTTTTCAGCTCGCCATCAGCCGTGATTTTTAATAGATTGCAATCTTTTGTCCTGTGGTTTCTTGCTGTCATGTTGTTATCCCTCAGTATTAGCAGCTCTCATTAGCCTACGGTTTATTCAAATGGGTCCAAAACCTCTAATGCAAATCATATGGTCAGCAAACGGACCTACGGTATGCAGGGAACTCCAGTATGAGTTCTAGGCTCTCTCGCTTCGGGTTTTCTTACAGCAAACAGAACCGCTTCCTGTGCACTTCTCAAATCTGATTGGTCAGAAGGAGTCGATTCATTTTCTATCACATCAGCAGATCACAGGTTTATGCACTCATTTTAATGTTTCTATAGTAACAGCTCATTCACAGGGACTTATACGGGAGACGCTCTACTCATAGTAAATGCGTTAGAAAGAAAAACCATATCGGAAGTCAGGAATGCTTTGGGACATGGAGCTATGTGAAGTAATTTGTGTTCATAGTGAAGTTTAAACAGTTTGAGTTCAACACAAAACCAGTAATTACATAAGATCTACTGTTTAAGCAACCTGAGCAGGTTTACTGTAGGAAGGTGTGTTTGTGTGATTTTTTTTTTTTAAAGATGAATTGCGTTCATTAATTAGAAAAAATGCGGAGCTGGGCAGTGCCCACTGGAGGGGTTTGTTGTCCTTCAGTGTCACTCAGTGCGTTTACATGCACATAGAGAAAATCGAATTTCTGCCGTAGCTCGACTGAAATCGAAGTTCTAAATGCCATGGAAGCACCTTAGCTCGGCTGAAATCGAAATGAACTGGATTTCTCGTAATCGAGCTACGTGACCTAGATTATGCGATTGTAGCCGAGCTACTTGGTGCATGTAACCCTATCGAGCTACGTAATCGAGCTACTTACTTCAGCGCTGCCCCTTCCGGAAGTGACGAGACCACAAGCGGGAAACACAACAGCCTCGGTCGGCATGACAACAGTAGTAGTAGCGAGCAGCAGAAGAGGTCAGGAGGAACAAGGAGACAAACAAAAACAATTGAACTTTTTGTGTGTTTAAGACATAAGATAAATTGTAAGCAAAAAATGGACTTTAGAAAAATATACAATTGTGCAAAATAAGTTGTCTTACAAAACAGGGGTCTGCGCAGGACAGTTTGTAGCCAACAGGTGGCAATGACATGTGGTGTGAATGTAAAGTGGAAATCACTCCTCTTCATGACGACAACCGGAAGTGTACCAACACGATGAGGCGTGTAGCGCCACTTGTGGCTCGGGTGCACAATGTACCTCACACAATAGCTCGATTTCCTTGTGTGCATGTAGGATTGGATTTCTCTGGCACCCCTGCTGGGACCCTCAGCTCGATTACCGACAGCAGCTCGATTTGGATGTGCATGTAAACGCACTGACTGTGTTACCTGTTGGAGGAAAAGCATGAACCCAAGCTGCCAGTTTAGATCTGAGCCCAACTGATCACACAGCGAGCTGCTCGTGAGTGTTCGAGTAAATTCAAACAAGTTTTAAACCAAGAATTCTCAGATTCAGACTGAACATGAAATAAGAGACTCTGTTCTGGAAGCTTCCCAAGCAGTTGAAATTTCTAAATCCTCTCTCAAAAGGTCGCTCACTTGAACACGAGAAGCAAGAGTTAAAAAAAAAAAAGAGACGGATGTAAGAAGTTTAGGAAAGGAAGGAGGGAGGAAGACAAGTGGAAAAACCCCAGTGTCACAAAGTCAAACCAGACATTTTCTAGTTCTGACCAAACTCTCATGAGTCTCTCTCTCTCTCTCTCTCTCTCTCTCTCTCTCTCTCTCATGCAGAAGACATGGATTAAATTTGACTTCTGGCTTTGAACTACAGCCAGCGAGTAAGCCGAAAGAAATTTTGTAAACAGAAACTTGCATGCTAACCACAAACACAGAGACTCAGACCTCCAACTGTAGTAAGCATCAGACAGACAGACTGCGTACAGCTATCAAGGAGATGTGGATCTGAAAATTCTGTACGAGTCAAAGCTTAGAATGTGAAAGCTGCACAAAAGATGAATGCTTGGCAATGCTGCTGTATCGCACAAGTCCTGCCCCTCTGGTAAAATGAGTCAGTCACTTTGTTGGACAAGACGTTAGCAGAAAACTGCTGTCGGGTTCTTGCGCTAGCAAACGAAGGGCAGTTATTTATTTTCTGTGTACAGTACGTGTGAGGTGGAGCTGATATTTCAGCGATGTTTCAACTGACCATTTCTCAGTTCTTTGAAAAAGAAATTTGATTCTGTACAAGAGGTAACGAAGCCAAAGAATGGTCTTGAATGATTCCTTGTACCGATCCTGTGGCTCGTGTGGTTCTGTTTTCTTCAGTTCCCCACTCACGACTTTAGTTCCTATCTGCAGTTAGTTAAAAATTTGTAAGCATGATTTCTCCATCTTCTCATCATTAAACGTGTACAGATGTTATGAATTAAAATTAGGCTTGGAAGGAAGTGGTGGAAATTGTTGGTGTGTCTGGTGATTGAACGTAGCTCACTTTGCTAATCTAATCTGAGAGTGAAGCTTGTACACGGCTGTGTGTGTAACGCATAAATCAAGCCAACTTTCACGCTGATTAGTGTATTAATTTGTGTTTAACTCGTTAGCTTTAGGTCTTAAGCTACTTTTAGATACACCGTTACTTCAAATAAACTACTGCACAGGCCACGCCCACAAGACACAACAGTGTGGTCACTCCATGTGCGCAAAAGATGAGCTACAAATGACAGACTTGTCACTTCCATGAGCAGATATCACTGCGATTTGTTCAGTACCTGAAGCGTCCCGATTCAAAAATGTGGTTTCTTAATGTTATTTCAGCTAAACAAATTACTTCCACCATTTTTGTCTGAATGTAGCAGCAATATTGAAGCGGTGTTTAACACCTCTATCTGTCCTGACCTTGAGTTTCTCTTCTGTCTCCAGTTTAGACAGGAATCTGGTTTTCTTGGACTGAAAATAAATACCTGGAGGTGTGGCCAAGATGAGATGTCTGTCGCTGTTTCTGAAGATAATTGCTAATGGACATTTTAAGTTACTTCGCATATTACATCACACCTTACACTTTCTCTAAAATCTTTTATTTCCCTTCTCCTCATCCTCTCGTTGTTCTTCTCATCATCTTTGTCTGAGTTCCTCATTAGTGTGTCCTGTCTGTTTCTGCACACTTCATTCCTTTCTCTCCTCCGTGTCTCCTGAAGCTCAGTGTTTATGTGAATTCGATATTCCCCTGCTCACACTCCTCTCTGTTAGTGAGTCCAAGTACAATCCATTATCTTGTCCATCTTTCTTTTTGTCTTTTCAGTCTGGAATGAATTATAGCAGCAAAGTTTTAACTTTCACATTTTTCTTGATCGTTATCTCACGTCATGGAGCCGCTTCAGCACTCGTTCCTTTAACACTGAATGTGTTTTACTGAGATGATGAAGCGCTAAGTGCGTCTGTAGTGTCAGGAAGCTGTGTGGACATGGCGTCTTTGATGTGATTCTTTATAAACTTAAACTTTATGAATTGATTTTTTTAAGCATATTCTGATTTCATTCCTTTACAAATGTGAAACTGTTCTCTTAAAACAGACGTTCAAGTGTTGTTGGACTCACGGGGAGCACTATTAATAGAACCAGGAGGGAATGGTGCTGGCTGCTGTTACTGTGGTGACCAGGTGTATTTGGGGTGTGTGTGTGTGATGTATTGAACTAACATGGCTGCTGCACCTGAGATGTTTACACACTTCTGATTTGTATTTCTGTAACAGTTATCGGTCAGTATCTCCAGTTGAAACTCCTGATTTTCATCCCTCTGTTTCGCTCATGCTAAATTTTTTTTTTTTTTTTTGTCACTAAACTCTTTCTTTCTCCAGTGACTGAAAAACCTCCCCTCAGTTTCCTGTCAAGTTAGATTTGTTCAGCAAATGTTGTTAGTTAACACCTTGAAATGCACACACTGTCTGGGCAATAAATAAATAGTGCACTATTTTATCGAACTACCTTTAGCTTTGATTGCGGTGCCCATTTGCCATGACCGTTTCAACAACCTTATGCAACATCAACATTTATTTCCATCCAGAGTTGCGTTAAGTTTTTGCTGAGCTCTTGTCGTGACAATGGGAGAATCGAACCGCTCTGTAAAGTCTTCTCCAGCATCCCAGAGACTTTCAGGGGTCTTAAATGTTCTTTACTTAAAAGAATCCTTGTTTGCACTATTTGCTGTAGTTCATATTTATCCAAAGTACACGGAGGATATTACGCTGTGGCGTGAAGGTATGAAGTTTATCTTCAAGTGGTGAATGTGTAGATCACGAGTGAGTAAAGTGAACAAGTGAAAATATTTTCAACACGAGAAGATAAACTTCATATCTTTGCCCTACCGTGTAATGTCGTTTATATTACATGGACACGGCCACAAAAAATATGCAAGTTCATCAAAAAAATTAGTTTTGAACTGGTTTGCCATTTTGCCAACGCGCATCTAGTCAGCAGGAAAACACTAGGAGTGACGCCATCAGAGTGAAATATCGGGAATTATTATATACAGGACCCTTTTTTCCATGGAATAAAATGTTTTATTCCCCTCTAGCGGGTTTATTGATGCTGTATCATATCGCTTATCCTCTGTGCATTATGCCACTCTACCAATGGAGAATGAGCGTGCAATATTTTACAGTATTGCACATTGTCAAGACAACATCACACGTCAGAGATGTAAAACTTCCATGCTGGCGAGGAACTGTGACCATTTGTAAACTAACATGGCCGCCAGGTTTGCTTCATTAAAGATGGAAGATTTTCAGCTTTTTGCAGCAGAATTTTGGCTGCCAGGTCGCTCCGTTGTGTGTAGCAGTCAATGCTGATTTTAAACGTAACTAAGTAAATTACACAGGAATAATAATAATTTATTATTATTATTATCAGCTTGACTACACTAACGTTGGCCTTCACTAATATTGCACCGGCTGGAAGGTAACTGGACTGCCGCTCTAACAGCACAGAGTCGCAGGTCAGCTAGCGTTGGCCTTGGAGAATGCTGATATGAAGAGTGTGTGTATATAGTAATATTGTTTTTGGCTTTTTTTTGTGGTCTATCAGATATATTCCATTCAGCTACTTGCCTTCAACTTGTTCAGTATCGTGTTAACTGAACAGAATATATCTGACAGACCACAGAAAAAAGCCAGGCAACGTTATTTAAATGTCACTCAGATCCACAATGGATTTCATATGAAAAATGTGTTTTTCAACATGAGAAGATTAACTTCATATCTTCAAGCCAGCATGTGATTTTTTTTTTTCTTTTTATTATATCGACACATTCACAAACAAAGTCCCCAAATTTATCAAAACAGTTCATTTGATTTCCTCATGAATTATATCTATGTCACGGTTTTGGTTCTCCATGTCCCGCATGGAGCTCGGATGGAAAATCCCAGTGGCATATTTCCTATTAAAACACTTGTCTGTATAATAATACATTTTAGTAAATTAAAAAGTCTTTGTAAATTGCATGATCAAGTGCATTTATGTAAGAACAAAAAATCAAAGTTGATGCACTGAAATTTATTTATTTATTTATTTCCAAATATTATTCAAGATCCTCTCATTAACAGATACAGACAGGTTTCAGTGATCTGCATTTCAACATGCACATGTGGATCGTTGGTTAAAACAAACATAAATAGGCATCATCTCCAAATAAGAAACTTCAGCATCAGTGCATATCTTATTAATACATCATTAATAGCTCCTTTAAAAGTTTATGTACGGTAGAACGTAACATTTGAATCTGAAGTTCGACCCCCAAAATTTATCACCACCAGCTGCGGCTGCCTTTTAATTTCTGAAGATTGCGACCTCACCCTGCACCATTGAGAGTTCGCACATTTTCGATGCAAAGAGAAGCTCATGCTTTAAGAAGGAAAAACCCTCAGGCTGTCTCTGGAGGAAAAGGAACACAAGTGAGCTTTTCTCAAAAAGGCAAAAATAAAAAGCAGTAGTTACTTTCGACATGTGTGGTTAGAAACCTCAGTGATCAGACACTGATGGACTTCCTCTATCCTCTCGGGCACAGCTCATTTATAGCTATACTGCAGAGAGGATGTGATGATGCAACCCATGAGCGCACCATCACGGCGTCTGCTATGGCAGTCGCCATTGAAAGTATGTACTGTTATTTCCCCCATTCAAACTTTCCTCGTATTGTTATGATGGTTCATGGACTTTATAAACTGCAGTACGTGAGTTTTAACCCTTTTATTGTGCATTGTGGTTTTGTTAGTTAACATGGGTCGACACATGTTTAGCGTAACAACCATTCACGCACATAGTATTAAAATGCATTACATTCCACACATCAATGCAAACACAAACAACTCAGAAACAACGCTTTGTCAACATGTTTTGTTTCTTTATTTATTGTGCCTAGTCATAACATCTACCCTTAATGAGTGCAAACGAGTGGTTTTTAAGTGTTTTAAGAACACCAACCAATGTTCATTTGGCATTTAAAAAGCTCCATGTCTTACCGGTGGCAGCGCTTCCTTGTTGTGACAAAGCGTTGCGTGATGGTGCTGAGGATGTTTTTATTATGGGGCACGTTCATGTGTGCGCGTCCTCGTGCCCTTGCGGTGACGGTTAAACGTGTAAAATATCTGAATAGTTGGTATTGGTGTACCTATATGTATTTGTGTATTATTTTTTGTAAGGCCTGAGAATATGTATTTTTTTTATAGCGCTATTTTAAAATGTTTAAATTAGTTATTATTGAGTGCCTAACTAAAAACTCCCTGCTTTTTGGTTTAGGCAAGTGTATTGGCCAACTATAGGGAGGAGACAGGTATCATTTATAATGATGTGTTCAGTTGTTGAGAGAGCCAGGTAGAGACAAGACCTGTGTTTTTATATTGCTCTGTCCTACACTCAGCTGTGTGAGTACATTGATTTGAATTGTGCTTTCTTGAGCCTTAGGCTAGCTTGTCTTTTGTTTGTTTATTTTGGCTCCACGTAGCCGGTTTATTTTCTGTATGTTTGTAAATATTGTATAGTTATACTTTTCTATATTTTTGTTTTGGTTTATTTTAGTTAGTTATTGGCCTCTGGCTCATTATCTTATCTGTGGTGTGCAAAAATAAAAGGCAAAAACGTCATCTTTTGCCTCCTGCCGTATCTGTGTGTTAACTTCTAAGGCCCCCGACACCCTGCTCCATAACAGAGGACACAAGTTACGCACAGTCACTAGGACACGATGTGTGTAAAATCGCAGCATATGCATCTGGAGTGTTCAGGATCAGTGATGAGCAGTGGCACATGGGGAACCGCTGAATATCAGCACAGCTGTGATTTGGGCATCGGTATGAGGCTGGAGCTAATTACAGCTGCGCTGATGTTCAGTTCAACCCCATGACCTCAAGTGCAAGATCGCTTTTACACAACAGTTCTTCAGTAGAAACAATTAATTTAATATTGACCAAGTCAGAGTTCAGACACAATGTGGCCACATGTTCTGTTTATTTCACTCTGAGAGGAAATGGATTCTGAAGAAGCCACACCCACTCGATTGTATGTCGGCTTACTGGTTATCTCACGTTTGGTTTGTACGTTACTGTTAAAGGAGCTTCCTGTGAAATTGGTATCACTTCTTCCTTTGATCTTCATCTGAAGACCTTTTTATATTTTAAGCCAGAAATTATAATCCTGAAGAGTGTCCTCTGAGGTCACGGACTCTACCATAGTAACCGTTTCGAGCTAGCGCTCTTGCAACGCCACTTGACTAATCACAGAAAATATCAAACAAAGCGTTATTGTTGTTTTCCTTCTTGGTGCTGGATTTCCTTTACATCACACTGCTGTGGAGTTCTGGATTGTGATTGGTCAGGTGTTGATTAATTCTCTGTAACAGCAACTCTGACAGTAGTGCAGGTTTATATTAATGCACTCGTTCTAATGTCGTTTCTATAGTAACGGCTCGTTCACAGGGACTCCTACAGCGGACGCTTCACTGATGACAAACAGACTTTAAAAATCATTGCTGTGGTGAAGCTTTCTGTTAAATGTAACGTTTGTGGAAGGAGTCTCCAGTGTCAGCGCTTTAACAGTCAGAGGTAAAGCTGTGATTTAAAGTTTTCAGACAGGAGTTTACACTTCTTTTGGTTTCTTGTTAACATGTGTTGGTTTTTATTTTCTAGTGTGTTTGCTCTCTGTTACAGCAGCGTGATTGATTTGATTTTATTTATTTTTAAAATATTGTCGACATGCTTGATTGTGTTTTGGTGTTCTTTTATCTGGTGGTGGTGTCTTGTTGAATTGTTTCTTCAGTCTTTGTCTCTTTCTGTTGTGTTTTTCTTGTCGTGTTACTTTGTATGTTGTAGGTCATGGTGCCTCATTCATTTTATCTGGTCTGTTTGGGTTGTTTGCCTGTTTAATATCTTAGTGGTGGTGCCCCCCCCCATATATTTTTGTTTTGCAATATATTGAGTATAAACACACAGGTGCTTGAGAAGAAATCGAGTGTGCTGATTGGTCGAGAGATTCGGACTATTTCTTGATCACCTCTAGCGACTTGGCAAAATGGCGGCCAATCGCTTCGTCACCGTAAGTGAAAAAGAATTACAAATGGTGAAAGAAAATGTTGTTCCTAAAAGCACTGAAGATGCTCCAAAGTTTGGTCTAAAACTATTAAAAGGGAAGGTGGGGTTGGGATTTATTTTATCGATTTCAGAACAGAGTATTTTCTGTGACTCAGTGTAGATCAGTGACACAAGTCTGCACCACAAAGTTATTACATTTACATGCTGCTTTTGAAGTTTTAAATTATTTTTTAAAATAATCACCTACATATTTATACTAAAACAATTATCTGCCTCAGACTCAGTGAATAATAACCTCAACTTAGTCTCAGCTATCAGGGCTCGACATTAAAGCATACACGCAGAACCATGGCCTCACTTTATTTATAAACGCCTTGAGACCTCAAGAATGGCACAGGAAGAGTTTTAAGTGTGAACAATAAATCTAATATAGTAAATTTTATGATTAAAGTGATTTATATAGGTAGCGGTCTGAGTGAATGACCTTGACATCCGTAACGTCACCGCAGGAAGTCTATCGGTCTCATCGCCATTTCCGCTATACTAAAACACAGAGCTGACTGCAACTCCGATCCCCCATTTTGAGCTAATTTATCGCCATGCCACGTAGATGTGTTGCTGGCCGGTGCAGCAACACGACAGAAGGTGGATTTACGTTGCATTCATGGCCCAAGAATGTTCAAACTGCAAAGATTTAGACGCGTTTTGCAAGAAGTTCACGGGCACATTGGGCGCCTACGAAGTGGTCTCTCCTCTGCTCTGCACATTTTACTGAAGACTCGTACGAGACCTCTGATCTGTTGAGGAGCGTTGGCTATAAGCCCGGATTGAAAGAGGATGCAGCACGGGCGATTGCTCTAAGACAACGAGGGAGGCTCAGCCTCCTCTAAAAATGACTAACATCGTGTAGGATGAATTGCGCTAGGCTTATGTTATAGCCGACCTTATAACATTGCTATTTCAGATCCAGAATCATAGAAATATGTGCTCAACCCACTACAGTGCGGAATCATTCCGTTATAACTTTCCCCAGTTCACCTAATGTGCGCGTGAGTTTTTCCCCCTCGTGACAGCGCGATGCAGCCCAGCCTCAGTGGACTTCAATGGCATTTGGGAGCTCTGCGCTTTTCAATCTCAAAATGCAAGACGGTTATTGGACAAATACTGCGAAAACGCCCGCCCACCGGACTCCCAGCCTCACAGTGGGAGGGACATGGCAAAGCTTTCCGCGAGGAGACTGCTGATTGGTGAAAGCGGCCGGATATTTTCTTTGACAGCTCATTTCAAATATTCACAGGCAGTGGTGAATTTCAGTTCAGTCCCATGCCGATTCGCAAGTGCTGTGGTGTATTGTAAGAGATCAGCTTACATTTTGATTTCATTCATTACATACGGTTTCTACCGGCTTTTTTAGTTTGTATATATTTTCATTGTAAATAAAGTGTAAATATAGTGTTGTCAAGTTTGCTATCTTAGTTCCAGAAACTTTGTTTATTTGAGTGACTGAACTTGAACTTGAGGGGGCTAGTCAGCTAGCAAGAAAGCTGCGCACGGAGGCCAAGCATTGCTGATTTAATTTTGGCGAAGCCATTTGCCAGTCTTCCTTTCGAGGAAAAAATTTAAATTAAAGAGCAGGGTAGACCAACGCCTCAAATTGACTTGGTGAAAAAGGTCGGGAATAATACTCGTTCCTTTCAGCTCTCCTGGTACGAGAAAGTGAATTGGCTAACAGCAAGTGACCCACATCAACAGTAAATAGGCTACTTTAGTAATATGTCATGGATGGACCAAAAATATAGAATCTATTTAAAATGTTTATGCTGAGTATATTATATTGGAATATATATTTATCTGGATATGAATTAAACACAGCTACAATTTGGAAAACATTTTTAAACAAAAACACAGCCGAGAACATTTCACACTACAGACCTGGATTAAAAGTGAAGGGTTATCAAAATTGTCAATAAAACATTTCTCAGTCAAAATAAGTAAAATATAGGGAAAGTGTCATTGAATGAAATGTGTGGCCCCCAGCTCTATGTTTGGCTCCCCAAGGTCAGTGCTTGTGCCTATTCCAGAACACTCTGCTGTTACTGCTGAGGTTCCTCACAAAGAGCTGCTTTCAATAATCAATTTTTAAACAACATGCCACAATTTTAAAATATAAAATGTTAAAATATACCCCTCCCCCCAACACCACCATCATGTATATTGGACAGTAGGCTAATGGGCCAAAAGAACCTGTTATTTCACAGTTTGTGACGCTGCCAACAATCAGCCAGATCAGAGGCAAGAGTATGGGCAAAATTGATGTTTTTTCTTTTTTCTTTTAAAATCTGGAAATATCGTGACCGACCAGCCTCCCCTGTTTGAAAGACTACCAGCTGCCACTGGGGTGCAGTATCAATTAAAGGAAAAGAAAACAAGAAAAGGAAAGTGTTTTGTTTTATTATTTATTTAAAAAGGAAAGTTCAGTTGCACCAGTCCTCCCGGAGTGAGCCGAGGGTTGTTGGTAAAACCCGGGATGGAACTGGATGTGACCTATCGCTCTGGCAGTGACCTCCCTGCGGTTGTTGCTAAAACCGGTGATGTTCCGTTTTAGTATTTAGTAATTGCCTGAGCCGAGCAGTAATGGCGGAGTACTCAGTATGGAGAAAACAGAGAATGAGTGAAGCAGCCGTCTGATTTCTAAACTGGATATCGCTGCCATCTTGCCCTGATGTGGAAGAAGTGAATGAACGGAGAACTGAACGAACAACTGAAAGTCAGATTGTTTCAAAACAATCAGCCACAAGCTCGGCCTTCAAGAAGCGAGAACACAGACGGGTAAGTTCCGACTCTCGTTTGGACGTAAAACAACAAAAACGCGTTGTTTACCTGCGTTTAGATTAATCCATGTAACTTGTATTGTGTGTTTAAGTTAGCAGTATAAGATTATTTAATTTGCTTCAGAATGTGATTGTCTCAGTTCATCTGATTATTTAATGAGCCTTTTACGTTTTATCAGTGAAAATGCATGCATGTACATGTATGTTGCATAAGTTATAGCACCCATCCTGTTTTAATGAGGGTCAACCCACAATCAGTGAAGTCAAATCAGTCTTAGTTGAGCGAGTCGGTAACGCTATTTCTTACTTTCACCATAAATGTTTATTGATATGACTTTTGGTCTATAGCTGTAAAAGGCCTCGGCCTTAAAACCGGTTCCCGCTGTGACGTCACGCACTCAGGGCTGGCTGGCTCAGCGGGGCAGCGCCAATCACAACTTTGCAGTCGATTTTAACTCTCAAAAATATATATATTTTTAAAATTCCCATTTATGAAGCATACAAGAATCAGGGATGGAGATACTATCCACTCAAATTTATTTAAAAATAAAGGTTCTGCGGATCTGCTTTAAGGACTGCCCGATTGCCCGGGGCAAGTGAAACATGCATTTGCGTAAGTGGGGTATGTCCCCAACATGCCTGACCGGGCAAGTTGGAATGAGCATGTATTATGAAAATTGGGCTTTTTGATCTTTTATTTCAGTTCTTAAAAGCGTCCCTTGTCGCTACGTATCCGCCGTTATGTCTTGGCTGTTTTCTTCGTCTTGGTTTCATTTACTGCTTTGCAAATAATTTTATATACCCCTGCTGCTGTAGTATGGTACGTGTACTGTTTGTTTATAGACCCCTTGTGCATGATGTCATGCATCACGTAATAATTACAGCTGGGGTCAGACAGACACCATCTTTCATGCAAGCAGCTTAATCTGTCTTCAGTATGGTTAATTTTTGTGCTGTTTTTGCTTCTTCAAACAGAGAAATAGATAAAGGCATTACCGTCTCCCTGCTATCAAGAAAAAATGTTAACAAATAGAAGCAAATACTTCAAGAACAACGAGGAAATGAGTGGTTAAAGAATACGAGGAGAGGAGCTCAGCCTGAAAAGTCCAAAGAAATTCATGATTGTATTTAAAATGTATTTTACAAAAACAAAGTCGGAAGTGAGGATGGAAGAGTTTGCTTAAGAATCTCCATTTTATTTTTTTCTGCTTGGATTCGAGTTAGCGCCTTCATGAAAGTGTTTTGATTTTCTTCCAGGTGAAGCCGCTTCCTTATTCGACACAGAAAACCCAGATTGGTTTCAAACAACTCGGGCATAAAAAAAACTCAAGGAGTGACATGCGCGATAAATCCTGAAAGAACAGAACAGATTAAGAGCAGAGAGAGCTGGAGCTTTATTTCTGTTATCAGAGGAACACAGTCCTGCACAAAATATTTATATTGTGGGTGGTTTTTTTTTTTTTTTTTTTTAAATCTAGAGGTGGATGATATAACAAAAAAATTATATAAATATTCTTAAACACAGTGCTGTTCAAAAGTCTTGGCACCCTATTGTTTTCTTCATGCAAACTTTGTTATAGATTTCTATTTTATGATTTCTACATTGTGGGTGTCACGGTGGTGTAGTGGTTATCACTGTCGCCTCACAGCAAGAAGGTTCTGGATTCGAGCCCCGTGGCCGGCGAGGGCCTTTCTGTGTGGAGTTTGCATGTTCTCCCCGTGTCCGCATGGGTTTCCTCCGGGTGCTCCGGTTTCCCCCACAGTCCAAAGACATGCAGGTTAGGTTAACTGGTGACTCTAAATTGAGCGTAGGTGTGAATGTGAGTGTGAATGGTTGTCTGTGTCTATGTGTCAGCCCTGTGATGACCTGGCGACTTGTCCAGGGTGAACCCCGCCTTTCGCCCGTAGTCAGCTGGGATAGGATCCAGCTCGCCTGCGACCCTGTAGAACAGGATAAAGCGGCTACAGATAATGAGACGAGCTGGAGTAATGAACCTACAGTCTCAGAGTTCTACACAAACGCACTGAACTTTACAACAGCTGTATGCAGGTGAAATGGAAATAATTTTTCTTGCCTTAGTTGATTTATTTCCATTTCACCTGCATACAGCTGTTGTAAAGTTCAGTGCGTTTGTGTAGAACTCTGAGACTGTAAGTTCATTACTCCAGCTCGTCTCATTATCTGTAGCCGCTTTATCCTGTTCTACAGGGTCGCAGGCGAGCTGGATCCTATCCCAGCTGACTACGGGTGAAAGGCGGGGTTCACCCTGGACAAGTCGCCAGGTCATCACAGGGCTGACACATAGACACAGACAACCATTCACACTCACATTCACACCTATGGTCAATTTAGAGTCACCAGTTAACCTAACCTGCATGTCTTTGGACTGTGGGGGGAAACCGGCGCACCCGGAGGAAACCCACGCGGACACGGGGAGAACACGCAAACTCCACACAGAAAGGCCCTCGCCGGCCACGGGGCTCGAACCCGGACCTTCTTGCTGTGAGGCGACAGCGCTAACCACTACACCACCGTGCCGCCCAGATGCATCTTTCCCTCTTTTTTTTTTTTTTTAATTGTTTATTCAGTCTTGTTTTGTTTCTGTTGTAAAAGGAGTCAACAGGAAAATGTCCAGGTTTAATGTTTATTTGGGGGAAAATGCATCATGGGGGTTTCTTGCTGCTGATTGCTAGCACATGTCCGAGACATTAGTCTCTACACGGACAATTAACTCTACATTTATACTCTGAACGCGTTCCTTCAACCTTTACACCAAATCCATCTGTCTTGTATCCTGTGTGTCCCTGAATCACAACCGTAACCATCTAATTGCTGTGAGTTGAGCCGAGCGCAATCAAATGTCATGTACGCAAAAGCAAACTTTACATTTATGAACATTATCAGATCGGTGTTTTGACTTGGACGTGTAAACTAAAAGATCCAGCTCCATAAAATGTCTGAATAAGCGACTGAACAGATTAAAGATTAGTTTAAGGCTGTAAACAAGACAGTGCTGTGTGGTTGTTTTGTTTCAATGATGTTTCATGTTTAACATTTTTAACTCGTAGACTCTGAGCAGATGAGATGACCTTGAAACAAGGGTAGTTTCTCTAAACTTCTTTTTTCAAGTCATGTTGTTAATTTGCTAATCAGAGCAGAAAGGGTAAACAAAATAAAAATCTGTTTGAATCTGTTGGTCTGCGTTCTGAGATCTGACTGCCTTTAGCTAAATAACTGAGATAAATGTGACTGGATAAACCGCTACAGAAGCCGTGCCGGGTCACATTTAGAAAACTTCAGTCACTGACCTGTGAACAGTTTGTTTGTAGGATTTTCTTCAGTTTCGTTGTCTATAAAAATACTTCACTGCGTCCACATCAGGACCTGCACTCCATTTTGGTTTTAAAACGAATTTAAAAAAACTTCCAATATCCAGTCAGGAAGAGAATTTCCTGTGCTTATATATGATGCTGATTTTTGTGTATTTATATTGAATTTTTTGTGTACTTTAGAAACAGGTTTCATACGTATTTTAAGTTAAATTTTGTCTTGTTGTTCTCTAAACATTCCATATACTGTCACGTGCACAGTGAAATTCATCCTCTGCATCATCTGAAGCAGTGAAACACACACACACACACACACACACACACACACACACACACACACACACACACACACACACACCCAGAGCAGTGGGCAGCCACACTACAGCGCCCGGGGAGCAGTCAGGGGTTCGGTACCTCGCTCAAGGGCACCTCAGCCCAAGGCCGCCCCACGTCAACCTAACTGCATGTCTTTGGACTGTGGGGGAAACCGGAGCACCCGGAGGAAACCCACGCAGACACGGGGAGAACATGCAAACTCCACACAGAAAGGTCCTCGCTGGCTTTTTTTTTTTTTAATTTGCTCCTGTTAGTACAGAGAACCTTTTCATTTCACGCAGAATTCTAAACCACCTTTTATTTTACTTTTTTCTACAGGAAATCATGGCAACTCTACTCATGTCCTGAGTTGGAAGCGACTCCGTTAGCCTGCTAGCTTTCCCATCCCTGTGCCAATCATCGGTTCGGTCATGAACCACACGCCCAGCCCTCACATGGCCGAGGCGGCTAAATCGGGTCTGCTGTGCGGCCTGGGCGTGGGTCCGGACAGAGTGCGCTCTCCAGACAGCATGACCCACACGCCGAGCCCTACGGTGGGCACACCCAGTGCCAGCCCTCCCCTGCTGCTGTCCCCTGGTCTGGGCTGTGATGGTATGGGTACGGGAGCGGACTGGGAGAGCCGCGAGGAGCTGCGTCTGCGCGAGCTGGAGGAAGCGCGAGCTCGCGCTGCACAGATGGAGAAGACGATGCGCTGGTGGTCAGACTGCACGGCCAACTGGAGGGAGAAATGGAGTAAAGTGCGTGCAGAGAGGAACCGGGCACGTGACGAAGTCCGGCAGCTCCGTCAGCGCCTCGACACGCTCACTAAAGAGCTAACAGGGGCGCGGAGAGAGAGACAGGAGCTGGCCTCCGAAAATGAGCAACTCCAACTTGAGGTTCAGAGACTCAGAGCTGATCAGAGCTGTCCATCAAATGCCAACATCTCCTCTCCCATATCCAACTTGTCCACTGCTGATTCTGACAAACAGCACAGCCACGAGGAGGAGGAGAGCGTCGGAGATGGACCGGGTTCTCCAGAGCCAGAACCCGTCAGAGACGTGGGAACTGAGAAACCAGAAAGGCAAAAGGTAAGTCCTTAAAATGAGTAAAGAACACAAGAACGATCACTGAAAATATAACCCAGTCCTCACTGCAGAACCAAAAGTCCAGGGGGTGGAGCCTGATGTCATCAACCTCTTCTATAAGAGGCGGATCACAGCGTGCCAAACACACAGGGCTGACTCCACCTCCTGGACTTTTGGCTTGACTCTGCCCCCAGTAGTAGGGGCTGGATCAGGTCTGACTCCACCCCCTGGACTGATTCTCTAGCACGGGGTACTTTTTCACTGATTGCATATAAAACCTGGAACAGTTCCACTGCAAAATTCCTGTTTTTTTTTTTTGTAACTAAAACACGGTGGTCTTAAATAGAGAACCAGTGATGTCAGAGTATTGGGGTGGAGCCATAACTGCCATTATTAACAAAAAGACACATGGAGTATACTGGTGATGAGAGAATTGGAGAGTGTGAAAGTGAAACAGGAGAAATGAATATTTTGCTGTAGAACAAAAAAGAGCAGTGTTATTTATTGCTAGTAAATCTTTACGTATAAAGGCTGAAGGATTTGAAAGTGTTCTTCAAGCAAGAAAAAAAAAACTGTTATTAATTCTACCTGATGATAGAACACTTCAACTCTTAAACAGGGATGAGAATTTTCCGCCGATTGGCGGATTTCCGACTTTTTCAGACCAAAATGATCGTTTTTGAGACCGATGTAAATCCGTTGAGAAATTTTTTTTTGGGGGGGGTATGATTAATGATCTGTGGTCACCTTATAACGCAGACATCCCAAGTCTCCCGGAAGTTCCGGGAGTCTCCTGCATATTGATAGAAGTGAGCAAGAGCGTGCGCGCGCAACATTTAAGGTCTGCATCACGCATCTTAGAATGTGCGCGCGCGAGGGAGACTGTGTGCAGTGTTGCCAGATACTGCTGACGCTTTCCAGCCCAAAATATGTTCAAAACCCGCCAAAATGCACTTAAAACCACCCAATCTGGCAACACTGCCTGTGTGCCTGTTCATGTAGCGCATGCCAGACAAAGAGCATCTTGATTGGGTTACTCAGCAAAATAAGCCAATCAGCTTTCAGTGTGGGTGGGCTTTTATCTCTTTTCTCGAGGACCGGAGTTTTCAGTTGTATTGAGTCAGTGCGGCCTACAGGATCGGCATGGCAGAGAGAGCGCGCGCCCCAAAAAATATATATCAATTACACGTCATATATAAAAGTGTGTATCTTTTTATAAATGAGGTTAGCTTATCTAATGTAGCATGTTGGGGAGAATCATAGTATCATATCTGTATTTCTGATGAAATTTTAAGTATGATAGCATGTATATAACTCCTACTTATTGCTCATTTCATGGGGGGGGGGGGGATTGCTGGCATGTGCCGCGCGGGAGCGTCTGCCCAAATTTTTTAGGCCCAGATGAACTTAGTTTTTGATTTAAAAAAAATTTCCAATATGTAATGCCCATTGTACATGCCTGTTCTTTAACTCAAAATCACCATCTTGATCTTCAGATTGACCGTATGGTATCTATTACATTACACAACATCCTGTCCAGATAAAACCTAGTTAGTCCACACAACAGTTGAAAGGGAAGTGATGAGTGATGTTGAATGTTGCCTGCTTAATATGCAAGACCTCCTGCTACCATGATAACATCAGAAGAAAGCTTAAGAGAATTATATGATAGAACTTTTTTCTGGTTTGCACTTCATTGTAAAGGATTAGAGTATTCAAAGACATGAATAGCTAAAATGCAGAAATATAATACTGTAGAGCTCGTTTATATTAAAAGGTGCATTGATTTTTTGAAATCATCAAATGTGAATTGATTAAAAACAAGTCTCTTGTACCATATTAATCATTTTCACCTGGGAGTCACCAAGAAGGGGAATTTATTTCCAAATACATTGCAAATTTTTGCTGATAAAATTAATGGTTTTGGGGTAAAAAAAAAAAAAAGCCAAAAATCATTAGCCCCATGGGCCCCGCCCTGGTTTTTTTTAGACTTTTAAAATATTTTTCATTCTCATCCCTGATTTATGGGTCTATTGTTCCAAAACCTAAAAGGTTGCACTGAACATGCTGAAAAAGTCAAACAAGGTAGGATATGATATTTAAGAAATGACACTTGTCATGATACAAAAGTTTCAGTTGATGGCATGTTGAATTGGGATATCAACTTCGAGAAAAATACATATATTTCATTGCTAAAATTAATGGGTTTTGGGTGTTTAAATCGCCAAAATCCATCAGCTTCGCCCCCTGGTCCCTCACCGAGACGTTGCCCCTGGACCCCACTGGGGACCTGCGGGCCGGCCCCCCCGCTACTTTTCAGATTTTTTTCTCAACATGCACTCTCATCCCTGCTTAAACCAGTAGTACAAAGGTTCGGATCAGTTTCTCTCAACCATGTCTTTGGTTAATCTGAGTTTCTATATGTCCCAGTTTGTGGCCTTATTTTTTCCCTCTGTCCTATTATTGGAACCTGGTCTCTCTTCCTCATGTTGGCCCCGGGGGAACCACAGCAGAATGCCGATTCCTCACTCTCCTCGTTTTCAAACACACTCGCCCCAGCATGCTCTGATATTTCCTAATGTACTTTTAATTAGCACAGAATAATTGGGAGGGGTGTGTGTGGGGGGGACAGGGAAAGATTCACCAAGTGGGTTCTCTGCTAGAACCATGTGCTGGAGAATTCAAGTTAGTCAGTGTCAAGCTTGACCTTCAGAAGCCCTTACAGAAATTTAAAGTTCAAGTGTGACATATGCGCGTGCGCACACACCCACCCACCCAAGAAGGAGAAGGAGAGCTCATGAGTGTGTTTCCTGATTGTGCCGTTTCCTGTTCTAAATATCACCCCAGTGTGTGCATATGTGAAACTCCTCTACTGCCCCCTTCTGGATAAGTGTATAAAAATTATATCTTTCGGTTCCATCATTACATTGCTCTTGATCTCCTCTTCTGGAGAAAATAACGTTCTGTCCTACAGAATAAACAGGGCTCATGTGTTCACACGGAGTAGCATGGATCATTTCAGTTGTACTGCTAATAGACAACAACATGACCGATTCCTTGATTTTACTTTCAGACAAAAAACACAACCCCTGTAGCTCCACTGAGGTCTGAAGGTTAGAACTTTTATTTAGTTTAACCTGCTTATTTTCATATTTACATATTATAGTATGGTTTATAAATACATAGTGTCTAATAAATGAGAAATCAATTGAAGTGTAATCTTTGGGCAGCATCAGAATTATTTGTTGGAAATATTCTTTCAGTATGTTGGCAGATTTACCAGAATAATTCTGATATTTGAAAATGAATATCAGTAATTTTATCCTTAAATAATTTTATTCTTTAGAGTGCTTCAAAAATTTTTCCTTTTATAATTTTATTTTAAATGATCCAATTTTCCATTAAATAATTGTTGCCAACTCTTAATAAATAAATAAATAAATAAATAAATATATAGTCCATCCATTATCTGTAGCCGCTTTATCCTGTTCTACAGGGTCGCAGGTGAGCTGGAGCCTATCCCAGCTGACTACGGGCGAAAGGCGGGGTTCACCCTGGACAAGTCGCCAGGTCATCACAGGGCTGACACATAGACACAGACAACCATTCACACTCACATTCACACCTACGGTCAATTTAGAGTCACCAGTTAACCTAACCTGCATGTCTTTGGACTGTGGGGGAAACCGGAGCACCCGGAGGAAACCCACGGGGAGAACATGCAAACTCCGCACAGAAAGGCCCTCGCCGGCCACGGGGCTCGAACCCGGACCTTCTTGCTGTGAGGCAACAGTGCTAACCACTACACCACCGTGCCGCCCCAGTCTTTTACATTAAAATTATTAAATAATTTATTAAATAATTGTGTGAAACATAATTTTTTTAGAGGTTAAGTTGCATTTAAATTCTGATTTAAAAATGTAATTTTTTCAATTGAATAATTATACTGCTAAAATACAAGCGGCATTTTTATGATCTATCAATTTAAAAGGAGTGTAAATAATTCTAATTTATAATCTTTAGTGTTTTTGTTCGGTAATAAGATTTATTGGGGTTCAAATATTTGAGTGGAAAAGGAGTTTATAGTATAGATGGAGGCTATAACTGGAAGAAAAATCTGTGTTACAGCTGTAATGGAACATTATTTAAGTGTGTGTGTGTGTGTGTGTAAACGGGAAGTTGTTCTGAAGTTTTTCCTCCTTCCTGTGGAAACATTTGATGATGAAATAATTCCTATACTCAGAGTACTGTGTTTTCTTCCTGCTGTAATGAAAGTTGTGGGTTTTGTTCCTTCTAAAGTTATTTTTGTCCCGGTTGTGTCTCAGGAGCTGCAGCTGTTGGAGACTCTGCTGAGGGTGAAGGCTGAGTCCCCGGACTCGTGGGATGCTCGCAGTATGAGCAGCCTGCGCACGGCTCTGAGCCGCCAGGACCGGAACAGACTGCTGTGGGAGGATCTGGCAACCCCGGATGAGGACAGCAAACTCAATGTCCTTCAGCTGCGTCTCGACGAGTCTCAGAAAGTCCTGCTGAAGGAGCGCGAGTGAGAAAACTACTTCTGTGATTTCACTGGTTCAACATTTTTACATCATAACACGGAGAAACTTCCTCTTGTGTAAATCTGCATATAAGAGACTCACTAATGTCAACATTAGATAATCTTCAAATCGTATAACTGCAGTAACATTTCATCATTCGTTAAGTCGTCCTCAGACGAGCTTGACAGCGGAGTCTCCAGTCATCTCGATCCTCCATACATCCGGCCAGTTCCCCAGAACTCTCCACTCCTACGTCTCTCCTCAGCACATCCACGTATGTCGGGGTGGGATGTCCTCATGCCCGCCACCCATGTGTTGGCTCCCATACCACCAGTCCACTGGCTGGGAGCTCTCGATGTCTATGGCAGTGGCCAGCGAGCTTCATCCTCCTTGACGCCACTTTCTCGCTGAGCTTTGGTAGCCCTCCATACAGCTGCTTGTTGGTGATATGCTGGTTCTGGTCGATGTTTAGCATTGCACGCAGCATTCTGGTGTAGCACCCATCCAGGGACTAATGCATGGAGGGCTTCAGAGTCCAGCTCTCACAGCCGTACAGGAGGACCGACTCAACAGTCGCCTGGAAGAAGCTCAGCTTGATCTGTCGGGGGAGTTTGGAGCTCCACACACTGTTCATGCCATTCAGGGCCCTCCACGCCAGTGCCTTTCTCACCTTAAGGTCCTGTTCAGAGGAATTAACCCAGGAGCCCAGGTACTTGAAGTCACTGACTTCTGCCAGTGCACTGCCCCCTGCTGTCTTGAGAGGCAGGTGGTCCAGGGGGATGTTGTAGGTGATAACCTCCATCTTTTTGGCATTCAGCCTGAGGCCCACCCTGGCACACTCTACTCAGGAGCTCCTGTGCCTGCTCCACGCGGTCAGACAGATGTCGTCTGTGTAATTCAGGTCTGTCAGGACAACAGCAGGTTTTTTTCTAGACTTCTTAGGTGTAATTGTGAAGCCAAGCTCCTGTTCCTGCCCACTGATGGCTTTACTTAGCGTGTAGTCCAGAGCTATGATGAAGAGGAAGGGGGCAAGGGTGTCTCCCTGCAGCACCCCTGCCAGGATGTAAAACTTCTTGCTTTCGCCATCCGGGGTGACTACTTTGGCTCTTGTACCCGTGTACATGGCCTCTATGGCGCGGAGTAGATTGGGGGGGACTCTGTAGGCCTTAAGTATTTTCATCATCACGCCTCTGTGAATTGAGTCAAATGCTTTTTTGAAATCAATGAAGCACAGGACCGCTGTGAGGTTTGTTCTTTTTCACCTCCTCGATGATTCTCCTTAGGGCCAGGATCTGAGATGGTAGACCTTCCCTTTCTAAACCCATTCTGGTTGTCCCTCAGGTGGGGGTCAATGGCCTCCTGGATCCGGTTTAGTATCATGCGGTTGTACATTTTCGCTATGACACAGTTCAGGCTAATGCCACAATAGTTGTCTGGCTTAGACAGATCTCCTGACTTGAGCACTGGGATGATGTTGGAGAGGGACCATATATCGGGCTTGATGTTCTCTATCAGAGCCTGGTTGCAGGTCTCCAATATGATGTCAGTCACAGTTTTTGAGGACCTCTGGGGGGATGCTGTCCGGCCCAGCGCTTTTCCCCTGCTTCAGAGTGGACTTCACTGTGGCAAACTCCATAGTTGTAAAGGGGCCATCGTCAATTTCGAGATTTGCGAGGACTGCAGGCATCTCTTCCTCATCTCCCGCCATTGTCGGGGGTGTGCCGAGGAGATCCCAGAAGTGGGTAAACCAGCAGGTCACTCTCTCCTCTGGGCTGCAGCGTGTGAGTTGTCCCTCCTTCGACCTCTTGCGTCCTCGTGTCCACTTGTCTTGTTGACCTTCCATGACTCCTTGTATTGCCGCTGGCCATGCACAGCCTCCACTTTCCGCACTTTCTCCATCAGTTCCTCCCCTTTGATCCTGTCGTAGGTGCTGAACAGTTGTTTGGCCTCGTTCAAACACCTCCCGGCTCTCTGTGGTCCCCTCTCTCTCGAAATTCCTATGTGCCTCCTCCACCCTTGCCCGTGCCCTCGTGACCTCCGGGTGCTTGGATCTGGGGGAAGCTCTGTTTCTCTCCTTTGTCGGCAACCACCTCCTTGTTGCCTCCTCGATTGCGGTGAGAAACCGCCCGTAAGTTGTAAGAGGCTCATCCTCCTCGGCCAGCAGGTGTAAGCAGTCTCTCACCTCCGCTGTGTTACTGGCCTGGAGGTCGGGGCTTCTTGCGAAGGCCTCCCAATCAGGCCGGGCCCTCGGAGTGTGTTTGGGGACCCTCAGACTCAGGCGCACCCTCATAGAGACCACACGGTGATCAGAGCCCGCAGAGTCGAACGTGCTGTACACCTCTGTGTTCAGGACGGACATCCTCCACTTCCTCCTTACCAGTATGTATTCCAGCTGACGTAGCAAACCAGTAGCTTGGTCTTGGAACGTCCATCTCTTGCCCATTTTCTTACGGAACATGGTGTTGGCAGCCAGAAGCTCGTGTTCCGTGAGCATGACAGCTAGGTGTTCTCTGTTGCGGTTGGTATTGTTGTGGTATGTGAAGGGTGCATCTTCTGGTCCGAGTCTCGCGTTGAAGTCCCCCAGGATTGTCAGGGAGTTGTGAGCCGGCACATGGTGGATAGCTGTTCTCAGGTCATCCTAGAACGTCTCCACTTCCTTGATTGGTGCTGCGTTGGTGGGAGAGTACACACTCATGACAGTTGTTGCTGGGTTCCCCTCGAAATTTGTGACAAAGATCCTGTTGGTGTGCTGGTGTACTGAACGGAGAGCCTTTCGTGCTCGAGGGCTCACCATTATCCCCACGCCGCCTGTCGCAGTCTGGGCATCATTGCACCATGCAGATGAGGTGATGAACGAGCAAACCCCCCCCCCCCCCCCCCACACACACACACACGCACTCTGTGGTAGACAATTGGCTGGTTGTCATGCACTCTCCTGTGCTCCTGGACCCCCAGGAACTGCACTCCTCTTTCCTCAGCACAGTGCGCCAGTTCGTCCAGCCTTGCCTCCTCCCTCACTGTATTTGCGTTGAAGGCTCCCATAATAAACGGTCTCCTACAGCGCAAGAGTGCATTGGACAGTGGGCTGTGGTCAGACTGAACCCTTCCTCTCAGATGGAGAGGGTTTGGGGTCCAGTCGTCATAGTGCCCTCCCAGGGGAGGACCAGCACCACCGTCCGCTGCATGGCTCCTGCGGACTCCTGACTCTGGAAGTATAGGATTTTCATTTACTGGTGTCTCCATTTTCAAGCTTTACAATGCTACCTAAGGACTGTGAGGCGCAACTTCTCACAGCCCTATTCTGGCTGATTTGGGCTTAAAGCCCTCATCCGCCCTTGCTCCGCCATCTTCAGATGGTATACAGTGCGGAGCCAGGCGCGAGCAGCACCTGTGGTTTTTGTTCGGAGTGACCTTCTCCTAGATAGGTTGCCTACCATGGCCAGGCCCCATCTACCCCCTATTTACCCATAGCTGGGGCAGTGGTTGACAGGTGCCAGGGCGTGTCCGTACGCCGGCGGGCCTGCACGCCTTGTCTCTGGGGTCCACTGCTGTTCCGAGATCACTTACAGTTTGGCCTGGGACCGTGAGGTACCCAGTTGCCATGTGTGGCTGCATGGAGGCACTGCAGGAGTCTTGGTGGTGGATAGGCTATGTAGTGGCAGAGGAGGCTTACGAGCTTGGCTCCTCTTTTCACACTCTGCGTAGAGGGCTAGCCGGCGGCAGTAACTGAAAGTAGCAAGCAGAAGCAACATGCGACATACAGCATGCACTAACTACAGGCACTACTACCCCAGTACTAACTGCCCTAACGCATCACACACACCCTGTATGCAAGCATACACACTTAATGATGAACATTTAGCTCTGCCAGTGAGGGCGATATTCCCACATACCTTTAAAAAAAAAAAAAAATTATCTTTTTAAAAACACACTGTCCACTTTAATAGGAACACCTATACACCTGCACCTTCATGCAGTTCTCTAATCAGTCATGTGACAGCAGCAGAATGCAAAAAATCCTGCAGATGCAGGTGAAGAGCTTCAATTCATGTTCATGTCAAACATCAGAATGAAGAGACCAAGACATTTCCACCCACAGAACTGTCCCGCACTCAGTTTTTTTTTTTTTTCTGCACCATTCTGTGTAAACTCTAGAGACTGTTGTGTGTGAAAACCCCAGGAGATCAGCAGCTTCTGAAATACTCAAACCAGTCTGTATATTATATTATATTATATTATATTATATTATATTATATTATATTATATTATATTATTTATAACCCATACCACAGTGAAAGAAAATCACACTTTAAGATCACAGTGTTTCCCATTCTGATGTTTGAACATTGTGAACATTAACTGAAGCTTTTTTTTCTTCACTGCTGCCACACGATTGACTGACGGGGTAACTACATTACCGTACAGGTGTTCCTAATAAAGAGGAAGGTGAGAGCAATAAAGAACAGTGTACACATTTAGTTTCATCTCATTATCTGTAGCCGCTTTATCCTGTTCTACAGGGTCGCAGGCGAGCTGGAGCCTATCCCAGCTGACTACGGGTGAAAGGCGGGGTTCACCCTGGACAAGTCGCCAGGTCATCACAGGGCTGACACATAGACACAGACAACCATTCACACTCACATTCACACCTACGCTCAATTTAGAGTCACCAGTTAACCTAACCTGCATGTCTTTGGACTGTGGGGGAAACCGGAGCACCCGGAGGAAACCCACGCGGACACGGGGAGAACATGCAAACTCCACACAGAAAGGCCCTCGCCGGCCACGGGGCTCGAACCTGGACCTTCTTGCTGTGAGGCGACAGCGCTAACCACTACACCACTGTGCCGCCCATTTAGTTTCATAATCATTTTAATAAATAATTGCAATATTAAGTTGTTTCAGGATGATTCTACACCAGAGGTGTGTAAATGTATGCTTGTGTGAGAGAAAAATTTTATTTATTTATTTATCTTTTTTTCTAACATTGGGCCATATTTATAATTTTACTAGAGCTGTGTGTAAATGTTTGTGTCCCAACACCAAGTGTGCTCACAGCATATTTACATTTAGCCCCACCCACAAAATCCCATAAAAGGCAAAGAAAGCTGAAAATGATGATGACACAGAGTGCCTATAAAGCACTGCGTGCACTAAATCTTCCAGTAATGCAGTTCATCCAGGAAGTAAGTGTGTGTGTGTGTGTGTGTGTGTGGTTTTCAGGGACAAACTAGCACTCAGTAAGAACATTGAGAAGCTGGAGGCCGAGCTGAGCCAGTGGAAGCTCAAACATGAGGAACTGAATAAGAGCAAACAGGAAGCTTTCAAACAGGTAAGAGAGGGAGAATACAAAAAAAATGTTTCAGCCGACCCTGTCTAGACAGAACAAGAAAGTGATCCATCATAAACACAGAAATTGAAATGATGATGATGATAAGTTTAGAATAGTCAAGTTATTTACTTTAATACCCAGTATGGTCCAGGACCATCTCCACACCTTTACTCATTAAGAATGTCAGTCTATGAATATACATAAATGGATGTGCAAATTTGGAAACGCCCCCATATCTTCCTCCCATCCCTACAGCTTAAGGAAGAAATGTACATAATCAGGCTCAGCTTGCAGGAGGAGTTTAAACACAGCGTTTAACATGTAGGTGGTACTTTAATCAGCAGGTGGCGCTCTGGATCGGTTTAAAACATCAATCCTATTGTGTGCATGAACTGGTGGCTGAGTCTTTCTGATTTGGGTGAAGAATAAAATGCATGAAAGGTAGATGTATGTCAGGCTGTTCATTTATACGCGCGCTCTCTGACTTGCGAGCTCTGTTTTTCTGTCCCTTTCTGTCTCCTTTTTCTCCCCATATTTCTTTCTCACTTTCACTCTTGCTGTCCTATCTTTTTATCTGTCCCTCTGTGTCGTCCCCCCCCACCCCCCACCCCCACACACACACAGTTGAACCTGCTGAGGGAGGTGCATCAGGATGAACTTGGCCGCATGTCTGAAGATCTAGAGGATGAGCTTGGAGCTCGGACCAGCATGGACAAGAAACTAGCCGAGCTTCGGGCAGAGGTGAAAAGCACACACTCGCATGGAACTTAATACACCTACTCATCAAAAAACAAATGGGGGCAAAATTGGCCAGGTGTGTGTTTTGCTTGCTTGTGTGGGTTTTTTTTTTTAAATTGCCCTAACAGTGGATTTGGACATAGTCAGATATGGAGTGATATTTATAGCCTTGTCTTATGAACTTCAACACATTTTCTCATTTTATTTGTATTTGCTAATCTTCTCCAAACTGGTGGATGTATGTAAGTGAATTTGACCTTTGTCACCTCTTATTTATACCCCAGTGAAACAGGAAGTCATGGATTATAGTGCAATTTCACCCCCAGCTCTGAGCTTAACTCCACCCACTGCTTAATTTTGGGGGGGGGTGACCAACTTACAATAATGGGTAAGATCCTAAGAGGGAGGGTGGGGAGCGGCTGAGCAGGAGGATGGGATGGGGTGGTGGGGGGGGACGGCGTGGATGTGTGGGGCAGGAGTTGTTCAGGGAGTCTTGATCAGCATATATTTAACAGACTCTGACTCGAGGGTGGGACTGGGGGCTGCACACCTCTGATCAGAGGGTGTTAACTTTTTTTTTTTCTTAAAATTAATGATTTGGATAAATCCCAAATGGTCAATTCTACTTCAGCACTGACCTCACAAGGTTCAGGATAGGTTTAACCAGTAAATAGTGTTTTGAGCCATTTTTAACCCTTAAAATGCCTTTTTAAAATTTTTATTATTTTTTTATATGAAATGGTAATTATCAGTATTACCACCAGCATTGATGCTTCATCCCAGTACAGTTGTATAATTTAATTTACAGCTCAGAAAACCCATTTAAGTGTGTAGTACCTAGTTTAGGTGAACTTGGTCAGATGAAAATTTTTTTCAGTCACATTTTATTCATGAGAATTACTGTGGGTGCTCATAATTGACACGTTTTTATTTTTATATTATATTATAAAGTGTGTGGCGTTTTTTTTTTTTAATTGTGACATTGTGGAATGTTGTAATATCCGATACTTTTGCATATCAAATGTGATTTGCAACTGTGTGTGAGACGTCCTAAACTGAATTTAAACACAAAAGGCCCTTTTTTTTTTAAAATACAGAAGTACTGTACTCAGAATTTAGCAGAAATGTTAAGATCAAATCTAACATCAGAATGGATGTGTAAGGAGTTTGAGGATGTAAACACTGTGGTTGGAGTTCAGAGCGATGTTTTTGTGTGTAGACATTATGGATTAACAGATAATATCTTGAGGTCCCATAACTGGTCAGGATCACATCGTGCCTCCCAGTGTTTGTGTTTGAAATGGTGTGTTTACCTCATTGTCTCTGAGGGTGTGGGTGGGTGTTTGTTCTATTGTTCTCTCCGTTTTTGTCTCGTTTTGTTCACCAAATGATAAATAGATAGAAAGAAATTGCAGTGTTGCAGCAGCAAGTTCACATAAATCACAAAAGACCATGAGGTAGGTTAAAGTAGTTACACATACAAACTACTTGGACTAAAATAGTTGAAATAAAATAATAGAATAAGATGATGGAATAAAAACTGCACAGTTTAAAAAGTAGAATGTGCAAATCAAATTGTTATACAATGTACATCTGCTCCATAATGATAGAGAGAACTAAAACCCTTAAGGATTCAATATTTTCTAGAAATGTAGAGAATTATTATTCAGCTACAATAATTCAGAAGTTGATGGAAATGGTGTGTGTGTGTGTGTGTGTGTGCGCGCGCGTGCTGGTTTTTATCTCCTTTTATGTTCACCAAAAATGCCCCATAATAGAAATATGACACAGACCTGTGTAGGGTTCTGTAAGAGTTTTTAGTTTCCAAACAAGGGCTCTACTTGGATTTTTTTTTCCGTGAAGAAACACTCCATCGCGTTGAAGCTTTGAAGGTTTCTTTCAAAGAGTTAACCAGAGAAGAGTGGAAATTTTTGTGAGTGTGAAAAACATGCATCAGTATTTAGCTGCAATAATACAGAGAGAGGTTGATGGAAATATCTCACAACAGTAGGTGTGCTTAGAAGATGCTTAGAACCCCTTCTGATAAGGAAATGATTTGTTGTATGGCTCTTTATAGAACCTTTAGGGATAACTGAAGATCCTTTTTATATGTGTAAATTTTGTAGGTCCAGTAATACAAGTCTGGAAGGTAGTAATGTGTGTGCGTGCGTGTGTGTGTGCAGATGGAGCGTCTGCAGGTGGAGAACGCGGCAGAGTGGGGCAGGCGGGAGCGACTGGAAACGGAGAAGCTGGCACTGGAGCGTGACAATAAGAAGCTGCGTGCGCAGATGGAGGACCTAGAGGAGCAGCTGGCACGCAAACGCAGACAGGCAGCTAGCGCACTGGACACCGACCTCAAGACCATCCAGAGTGAGCTGTTCGAGAGGAACAAGGTGAGGGCAGGAGAACGCTGACCGCACACTGACCACAGTGGAAAAAATGAAATGCACCCAGTCCATACTGTCCTCTAACCTCCACGTTTAACATGATCATCTCAAATGACTCGTAATCCTGCAAATTAGAAATGATCTCTCAAAATACTAGTACTAGTGACATCTTTTAGTAAAGAAATCCCTGTTTGAAATGAACTTTCCCCAATTTCTTGTAGCCCACTCTCTCATTTTATTTATTTTTATTTGACATCTGCAGGACGATGTGCAAATTAACATCATCGCTGTACGAGGAAACGTCTTTAATTCGTCCCTGAGGGTAACTCCCCAAAGGTTCTACATTGAACCGTACAACAAAGGTCTCCTTTTTAAAGAAAGTTTCTAAAGTAATCCATTATGATGCTGAGGACTGTGAGGGGCTAACATCACTTTTCACAAACCCACTGCTCACATGAGCAGTTTTTCTCCCCAGATCATTCTGTGCTGTTCTCTCATGGGCGTGTCCTATCTTTAGTTTACTGCTGGTTGCCGGTATCTTTAGTTTACTGTCAGTGTGCGTATGTGTGTAAATATATAGTGTTTATTATGCAACACATTTTGAGTATCACATTTAAAAGCATGTTGATGGGTTTTAATAAAATCACAGGGATGTTTGTTTATGCACTGTAGTGTTCTCACAGCGTAGCTGCAAGGTTGCTGTGTGATTGACCGCATCTTCACCTGACCCCCGAGCCCCGTCCCTCCTCCTGCCACATCCGAGTCATTTCAGTGCCCTGGCGCTCGTTCACTCTGCCCTCTGTAAGAGCTCTGCTTCACTAAACGGATGGAGACAGATGGAGGGCTTTGGCCAGAACATGGATTCTCACGTTTAAATGCATTTCCAGCATGTCGGCTGTTTGTCGAGCCCCGGTTCTTCATCTTGGCACTGGTCACTGTAAGCTTATCTCCTAATTAGGGTTGTAAATTGGAGATGCGGTCATTTTGATGCCATGACAACACTTCCATTTGCTGAAAGTTTTTTCAAGAAGTAAAGGATATCAAGATTACTGCTGGGGAAGACAGTTTTTTATTATTATTCTTTCATTTGATTAAGGAGAAAAGTGATTCATTTAAATATCACTGCTAGCAGCAGTTAAGGGGCCAGATGCTTTTTTTGGCCACACCCCGCAGTGAAGGACACCAAGGAACTGTTGGGACAATCGGCATTGTTCCCAAAGAGAGCTGAAGAAAAAAGTGGTCAAGCCTTTGGTGAGATCTGGCTCCAGTGGACCTTGAAGCTTGTTTATTAACATCAAGTCATGTTCCTAAACGTTTGTGCCAAGTCTGGTATCGGTGTGTTGCTGAGAAATGAATTCACTTCCTGTCTGGCAACATTGCCATTTGCTCCATGATTGGTTATCACTGTAATTAACCCTCATGGTACATATTGAAGGAATGAGTCACAGAATCTGAGGACAGTGGAATTTCATTTCTACGAGGTGGTGCTGTGGAGTTATTATTGAAAACAGATGTCTATATTTGTCCTCTTGGGGGCACTTAGAGTAGATTAGATAAAACTTTATTCATCCCTTTGGGCAGGTTCCCTCAGGGAAATTAAGATTCCAGCAGCATCGTTACAGATAAACCGAGAAAAGAAATAGAGAAAACTTCTAGATAAATTAAAATTAAGTATTTACATAAACAAATATAAAAAGAATAAGATATGGGGAAGAGAGGAAGGGGGGAGAGAGGGGGGAAGAAGAGGTGGGGAGAAGGGGGCGGCAGCAGGAGAGATATTGCACTTTATATTGCACATTGTCCGGTATTGCTTATTGTTAGGCTAGGCTACTGCTCCTTCCCGTCCTCTGTCCTCCTGTTATCCCTCCCCCCCAGAGAGGAGTTGTACAGTATGATGGCTTGAGGGACAAAGGAGGTTAAGTCTGTTTGTCCTGCACTTGGAAAGGAGCATTCTGTCACTGAACAGGCTCCTCTGTTTGCTGATGACGGTGTGCAGAGGGTGACTGGCATCGTCCATGTTGTACAGTAGTTTGTCCATAGACCTCTTCTCTGCCACTGTCACCAGAGAGTCCAGCTTCACGCCGACCACAGAGCTGGCCTGCCTGATCAGTTTGTCCAGGCTGGATGTGTCCTCCTTGTATGTGCTGCCCCCCAGCACACCACGGTGTAAAACAGGACACTGGCGACCACAGACTGATAGAACATCCACAGGAGTTTCCTGCAGATGTTAAAGGACCGCAGCCTCCTAAGGAAGTATAGCCTGCTCTGTCCCTTCCTGTATAAGTGTTTGGTGTTGCAAGTCCAGTCCAGCTTGCTGTCCAGCCACAGCCCGAGGTACTAATCCACAGCCTCCACCTCAACTCCCTCGATCAGAACTGGTCGTGACCTTGGTCTGGACCTCCCAAAGTCAATGACCAACTCCTTGGTCTTCGAGGTGTTGAGCTGCAGATGGTTTCTGGTGCACCACACAACAAAGTCCCTCACCAGGCTCCTATACTCCTCCTCTCTCATCACTGATGCACCCAACGATGGCTGTGTCATCGGCAAACTTCTGAATGTGCTCCGAGTTGTAGCAGAAGTCCACGGTGTACAGGGTGAAGAGAAGAGGGGCCAGCACCATGCCCTGGGGTGCTCCGGTGCTGCTGATCAGTGTCGGACGTGATGTCCTTCAGCCTGATGTACTGCGGCCTGTCAGTGAGGTAGCTGGAGATCCAGGTGACCAGGCAGGGGTCCACTCGCATCCTGTTCAGTTTGTCCTGAAGCAATAGGGGCTGGATGGTGTTGAAGGTGCTCGAGAAGTCCAAGAAGAGGATCCTCACTGTGCCATTTCCCTTATCCAGATGCGAGTGGGCTCGATGTAGCAGGTATAGGATGGTGTCTTCCACATCGACACCTGCCCGGTACGCAAACTGCAGACAGTCCTGGGCATGTTGTACCTGGGGTCTGAGGAAGCTGAGGAAGAGCTGCTCCAATGTCTTCATCAGATGTGAAGTGAGTACCACCGGTCGGAAGTCGTTCAGCTTGCTGGGCCGATTCTTTTTGGGAGCTGGAACGATACATGATGTCTTCCAGAGGGTGGATACTCTCCCCAGCTGCAGGCTGAGGTTGAAGATGCATTGGAGTGGTTCACCCAGTTCAGCAGCGCAGGTCTTCAGTAGTCGGGGACACACCTTGTCCGGGCCTGCTGCTTTCCTGGGGTGAAGCTTCCTCAGTTGACCTCTGACCTGGTCTGCAGTAATGTATGGAGGAGTCTGTGTTGAGGTGGGGGAAGAGGTGGCTGCTGTGATGACTGGGGGGAGGTGTGTTGAGGGAAGAAGGAGAGATGGCTGCAGTGAGGGAGACTTCCTGTGTTACCCATGGCTTGTTATTAGGGTAACACCATACAGTCTTAGCAGGGGAGACCACGTCTGCACAGAAGTTAAGGTAATCCGTCAGACAGTGTGTCAGCCCCTCTGTCCTCACAGTGTGGGCTAAGCAGCACATCCCAGTCCGTGATGTCATAACAGTCCCTGAGGGCATCTTCCGTTTCAGGGGACCACCTCCTGATGGAGCTAGTTGTTGCAGGCTGCCTTTGAACCAGGGGTGTACTTCAGCTGTAGAAGAACCAGGTTGTGGTCAGACTTCCTTAGTGGGGGGAGGGGTGTGACTCTGTATGCATCCCTCACATTAGCATACAGCAAGTCAATTGTCCTGTTGTTCCTTGTTGGATAGTCCACAACCTGGTAAAAAGTAGCCCAAGTAGAGTCCAAAGTAGCATGATTAAAGTCCCCAGAAATTATGATAAATGCCTCAGGGTGCTGTGTCTGCAGCCTTGCTGTGACCGAGTGAATCCTCTCACATGCAGCTGCTGCGTCTGCCCTCGGAGGGATGTAAACATAGATGGTAATCACCTGACTGAACTCCCTCGGCAGATAATATGGCCGCAGGCTAACGGCTAGCAGCTCCAAGTCCAGGCAACATAAAACTGTCTTTATGGAGATATGTCCTGGGTTACACCAGTCGTTGTTAACATAAATGATGAGTCCCCCACCTTTTGTTTTTCCCGCATGTGTTAGCATCTCTGTCGGCTCTCACAGCAGTGAATCCCCGCAGGTCCACTTTAGCATCCGGTACAAGGTGTGTTAGCCGTGTCTCCATAAAGATAAACAAGCTGCTCTCCCGGTAAATCCGCTGGTTGTTCACAGCGGCTAGCTCGTCGACTTTATTCAGCAGCGAGTTCACATTCCCCATGATAACAGGGAATGGATGGTTTGTAGTGCCGCCGGTTGTCCGCTAGCCTAGCCTTTAGCTTAGCTCTGGCTTTGCAGCCCCTGGGTTTCCTCCTCAGCTCGGCCGGGACACTTGAGTGGTGTCCACCAGAAACCGTGTGTAGAACGTGGAGATTGTCCTCCATTACTGTGCCAAAGTACAGATGTGCACAAAGTGTTGTTTGGGCTGCTACAAACTCAACTGTTGGTTTATTCTAATAAGAAGGTAAAGAAGACAACCTGCAATTCCAAGAACACATCCTCAAGCAAGTTCTCCCTCAGACTGTCAAAATATGTAAGGAATATCACGAACGTGCAGTTTTACAGAAATGGTGTGTCGGCATGTGGCACGATGCAAAGTGCGTCGTTGTCCTATAACGGCATGGTGTGAAGTGTTTTTATTCTGCTTAAACCACAGCATTGTGCCAACAATTATAATGTTTAATTCATTAATGAACAACTCATCACACATTTTAACGGTTAGTTCCTGTTCTCACTTGCATTATAGCTACAGTAAACACAGTTCCTCAGCAGCCCCCCGAAGCCTTTCCTGTCTTGGGAAACTTTACAGAGCTCCATAACTGTTATAAAGCTTACAACTGAGAGTTGTACTTTGTTAGCACCATGTTTTTAAATGTTTGTTAGGCCTGGTGGAGGTCTGGTGAAGTTAGGATCTAAAAACAGAACAGACAGTAATCCAATAAATAAGATGATTTAATACAGGGATGAAAGGGTGTGGCAAAAGAGAAACAAACAGGACGAAAAACAAATAGCAAAAATAGTCCGGACAAAATGAGAACAAACAACTTGACAAAAACATGACAGGAAAAGACGAAAAACACTAGCGCAAAAAACAAACAAGAAAAACCCTTAGTGCAAAAACCATGAACCAGAAATTACCCTTGGTGCAAGAAAACAAGAACCAGAAAAACGCTAGTGCAAAAACTATGGACAAGAGAAAATGGCTAGAGAGGAAAACCATGAGGAGCAAGAGAGGCACAGAAATGGTTAGAGAAGCAAATGAAATGTTCTGGCAAAAACAGTCTGAGAATGGCCTTTAAATAAGCAACAGTGAAAAGCAGGAAGTGAGTACAGGGGAGAAGGAATTCCTGTCCCAGATCTGGATTGGCACTGGCATGAGATCTGTAATCTCCGGAGTGGGTGTCCGGGGCGGAGCATGACAGTACCCCCCGTCGGGGTGTTGCCGGTGGAAGTCAGAGATGAGGGTTGGGTCCAAGATGAACCTGGCAGGGACCCAACTTCTCTCCTCGGGACCATAACCTTCCCAGTCCACCAGATACTGGAGTCCTCTGCCTCGCTGCCGCACCTTCAGCAGTTTCTTGACCATGTAGGCCTCGCTGTCATCGATGAGCCTGGGAGGAGGAGGTTTGGAGAGTGGGAGCAAAGAACTAGAGACCAGAGGTTTAAGCTGTGACACGTGGAACGTGGGGTGGATGCGTCGCATGGTGAGTGGTAGTGCCAGTCTGACGGAACATGAGTTGATTACGTTTTGATGAAGGGTCCTCGGTACCAAGGAGCCAGCTTGCGGGAGATGGTTCTGAGTGGCAGATGGCATGTGGAGAGCATGACTCCTTGCCCCACCCAGTAAGTGGGCGCCTTAGAGTGGCGTTTGTCGGCCTGCCTCTTGGATACTAGGGTGGAGCGAATGAGTTTTCTCCGGGCCAATGCCCATGTCCTCCTGCAGTGGCGTATGAAGGTCTGGGCTGAGGGTACGGCGACCTCCTCCTCTTGGTTGGGGGAAGAGTGGTGGTTGGTAACCTAGGGAGCACTAGAAAGGTGAGAGACCTGTGGCAGATGAAGGAAGAGTGTTGGGAGCGTACTTGATCCAAGGTAGGTACTTGCTCCAAGAACTGGCATCCTTGGACGCCATGCACCTGAGTGCAACCTCCAAAGCCTGGTTTGTCCGTTCTGCCTGGCCATTTGGTCTGTGGGTGGAAGCCTGAGGTGAGACTACAGGTGGCCCCTATGAGTTTGCAGAAGGCCCTCCAGAACTGTGCAGTGAACTGAGGGCCCCGGTCAGAAACTATGTCGGTGGGTAGTCCATGTAGGCGGAAGACGTGGTTGACGAGTAATTCTGCGGTTTCTTTGGCTGAGGGGAGCTTGGACAGAGGAATGAAATGGACAGTCTTGGAGAAAGTCAATGACAGTGAGGATGCATGTGTTGCCACCTGAGTTGCCACCTGAGTTGGGGAGTCCTGTGATGAGGTCCAGGGCAATGTGAGACCAAGGTTGATGTGGAGTTGGGAGGGGTCTTAGCAAGCCGGCAGGGGGTCAGTTGGTTGTCTTGTTCCGGGAGCATGTGTCGCAGGCTGCCACGAACTCCTGGATGTCCTCCTTGATGGATGGCCACCAAAAGCGCTACTGGATGAGTGCCAGGGTTCAGGCGGCCCCTGGATGACAGGCTAGCTTGGAGCCATGACCCCACTGCAGTACCTGGGTTCGCACAGGACAGAGAACAAACAGATGGTTAGGAGGAACGTTGTTGGGGTTACCTTCACCAGGGTCCTGCTCCAGGGCCTTCTGCACGAGTGTCTCAACCTCTAGAATGGTGGCTCCCACCAGGCAGGATGGAAGGATGGTCTCGGGCAGCTTAGACTCCTCTTGGTTGGAAGAAAACATCCTGGATAGGGTGTCGGGTTTTCCGTTCTTGGAGCCTGGGCAGTAGGAGAGTGTGAAGTTGAACTGGGAGAAAAAGAGAGACCAACAGGCTTGACGGGAGTTAAAGTGTTTGGCAGACTTGAGATACTCCAGATTCTTATGGTCAGTCCAGACTAGGAAGGGGAGCTCCGACCCCTCGAGCCAGTGCCTCCACTCCTCCAAGGCTAGTTTAACAGTCAGTAGTTTTCAGTCGCCGATGTTGTAATTCCGTTCAGCTGGGGGATAGCCGGCAGGAGAAGGAGCATAGGTGGACCTTGTCACTGGCCCTCTGGGATAGTATAGCTCCGACCCCTGACTCTGAAGCGTCGACCTCGACAATAAACTGCTTGGTAGGATCGGGTATGGTGAGAATGGGTGCTGTGGTAAACCTGTGCTTGAGCATGGAAAAGGCTTTCTCTGCTTCCTCCCCCCACTTGAATTGGGTCTTGGTTGAGGTGAGGGCTGAGAGACGTCCGGCCACTGTGCTGAAGTTGTGAATGAAGCGCCTGTAGAAGTTGGCGAATCCTAGGAAGCGCTGGAGCCCTCGTCTTGAAGATGGGGTGGGCCAATCGGCAAAAGATAAACAAATAGGACAAAATACAAAGCAAAAATAGTCCGTACAAAATGAGAACAAACAACCTGACAAAAACATGACAGGCAAAGACAAAAACTCTAGCGCAAAAAAACATAAACAAGAAAAGACCCTTAGTGCAAAAACCATGAACCAGAAATTACCCTTGGTGCAAAAAAAAAAAAAAGAACCATAAATGACTCTTGGTGCAAAAAAACAAGAACCAGAAAAATGCTTGTGCAAAAGTCATGGACAAGAGAAAATAGCTAGAGAGGAAAACCATGAAGAGCAAGAGGGCACAGAATAGTCTGAGAATGGCCTTTAAATAAGCAGCAGTGAAAACCAGAACATGAGTACAGGGGAGAAAGAATTCCTGTCCCGGATCCGGCTCGGCGCTGGCGTGAGAGATCTGTAATCTCTGGAGTGGATTTCCAGGGCGGAGCGTGACAGTTCTATTTCGTTTCTCCTGACCGCCAGAGGCGGTGCTTTCAGCACATGGATATCCATCACACGAACGTGCAGGTCGAGTAATAGTAACAACAAAGTCACGTGTGACCTGGGTGACGTCACCCCGTGACCCCGACACAAAAGACCGGTGAACCCAGGAAGTGACCTCTTGCATCTTCTTGCGTTTTGCAGGTTGCGAGTTGGATTGGAATTTGGATTTTGGACAAAGCGCCGTGTTAGTTTCGTTACCCGTGGGGTTGGGGCTGTGCTTACGCATCCTCCAAGAAACTGCGTTAAGTCCATCAGTTCCTTTTTTCTCTTGTCGTTGTACTCGTATTGTTTTGTTACTCCGTTAGCTGAGTGCTCTTGCTCGGTGGAGTTAGCTGACTAGCCCTCCGAGGCGGTGTCCTCGCCGCTGGAGGCCGGCTTGTTTTCGTTCAGGTAAGTGGTTTTCATCTCATTTGAATTAAAGCAGTGTTTCTCGCCGCTGTTTTGTTATCAGTTCTGTGGCGCACGGCGCCTATTTTTGTTAGTATTATCGACCGCCTTGTTTTGTGTAGCCTTGCCTCCGGCCTGTTCACGGGCTGGCTGTCTTGTGTGTTTTAGCGGTGTATGATCTCTTCTCACGCTAGTGAGTGACTGTTTAGTTGCGGCTGTCTTTTAAACCCGCGGCAGTAGGCTTGCGGTTCGCGAGGTCCGGGTGCTCCCGCTTCGGCCCTCGCACCATTTTATTCCGACTACGGGTGTGTTCGCCCGGTCGTTTTTCGTTGCCGCCTGATTGTTTTTGTTTATTTTGTGTTACTTACTAATTATTGGGGTGTTCTCGCCCTATTTTTTAAGTTCCCTTCTGCCAGCCGATGGATTCTCCGTCTGACATCCCCCGGGCCTCGGGGGGACAGGACATGGTGCCGGCTGCAGCAGCGGGGCCCAGCAAGCGCCGTGGGGCTCCCCCACGCGTCTCCGCTTCCAAGGCGAAAAAGAAGCGCTCGGGCGATTTGGCTCGGAAGGTGGAGGTGATGTCCGCCGAGCTGGAGGAGATGAAGGCCCTGCTGGCGAATCTCCAGCCTCCGCCACAGGGCAGCAGTGTTCCCACAGCCACCCCATCTGCCTGGCAGCCCGACCGTTCGCCATCACCACCGCTTCTGTCACCGGCCGTTGATGCACGCGGCCTGGATGAGCTGTCGATCCAGGCGTCGGAGAGCTTTGACTGCGGTGGGTCTGACGGTCACGACTCTACCTCTCCGGCCGGTTCCCAGGCCACCAGCCATGGCACCGTGGCAGTGTTGGAAGGCGGACGCTCATCCATCCAGCCAACGCTGAGGGCTGCATTGGCCCGTCTGGGTTTGGACACGCCCCCGGTGGCCCAGCATCAGAGCGCTTTTTTCAGAGGCTCCACACAGCCTTCCTCGTTGTCTGTTCCGCCCTCGGCCCCATACATCGAGGAGTTACAGAGATGTTGGGCGGACCCCAGACGCCTTTCCCACCTCCCTAGTGACTGCAGGGCCCTGGCAGCAATGCAGGACGCTCCCACCTACGGCCTCCAGCAAATGCCCAACATTGAGCCCTCCGTGGCTGCCCTCGTCCTTTCGCCCAACGAGGCTCTGCGGCCTGACGCCCGATGCCCCCGCACTCACCTGGTGACCGACGGGGGCAGTCTGGGCGGCGCTGACATCAGCGCGCCGGCGGTCGGCTGCTTTTCCAGCGAACAGCTCCAACGCTGGAGAGCATTGACCCCAGACCCCTGGGTGCTGGTGACCCTCACCGAGGGTTACCGCATCTAGTTCTGCTGCCGACCGCCGCGTTTTCATGGGGTCAAACACACCACCGTGAGCCATCCGGGGAAGTCCCTCGTCCTCCAGCAGGAAATCGCCACCCTCCTGGAGAAAGGAGCAATCTCTCCCGTCGACAGGCAGAGACAGCAAGGTGGGTTCTACTCCAGGTATTTTCTGGTTCCAAAGAAGGACGGCGGTATCCGCCCGATCCTCGACCTGAGGTCCCTCAACTCCCACTTGAAGACCATGAGATTCCGCATGCTGCGTACAGTAGATGTCTTACACCACATCCAGGCGGGCGACTGGTTTGCCACCGTCGACCTGAAAGACGCCTACTTCCATGTTCCCATTGCGCCACACCACAGGCAGTTCCTGTGGTTTGCTTTCGAGGGCCAGGCTTTCGAGTTCAATGTTCTGCCCTTTGGGATATCGCTGGCACCCCGTGTGTTCACCAGGTGTGTGGCAGCGGCATTGGCACCACTTCAGGCACGGGGTTTGCGTGTCCTGCCTTACCTGGACGACTGGCTCGTCTGTTCAGGTTCAGCAGCTCAGGCCCACACCGACATCGCGACTGTGCTCTCACATGTCGCAGAGCTGGGGCTCAGGGTGAATTACAAGAAGAGCTCGCTGGTGCCCAGCCAGGAGACGATTTTCTTGGGCATGCACCTGGATTCGAGGTCGTTGATGGCAACCCCCTCCCAGACCAGGATCCACAACATCCGCCTGCTGCTTGGCCGCTTCGGACGGGGCAGGTCACTCGCCCTGAAGACCTTTCAGCCTCCTCTCTGGTCCTGCTGGGGCTCCTGGACTTACATCCGCTTCAGAGGTGGCTCAACGGTCTCCACCTCCACCCGGCGCTGCACGGGTACAGGCTTGTGAAGGTGACGGATACTTTTTGCAGGCTCCTCCGTCCATGGAGGAGGAGGGCTTACCTTCTGCAGGGTGTTCCGCTGGCGGCTATCCCCTCCCGGAGGGAGGTCATCACCACGGATGCCTCCCTGGGAGGTTGGGGTGCAGTCTGGCAATGCCGGACCGTCAGAGTCTGCTGGAGTCCAGGGCAGCGACAGCAGCACATCAGCGTGCTGGAGCTATGGGCTGTGTTCCTCGGCCTACAGCACTTCCTCCCAGGCCTGGCCGGCAGACATGTTCTGGTGCGGACGGACAACGCTACGGTAGTATACTACATCAACCACCAGGGAGGCACCAAGTCCCTCCAGTGCTTGGAAGTGGCCGGCCAACTTCTGCGGTGGGCCCATCGACATCTCTTGAGCCTGCGTGCCATGTACTTGCCAGGCACTGCCAACAGGGCAGCGGATCTGCTGTCCCGCCAGGACCCCGATCCCGGGGAATGGAGACTCAACCCAGCGGTGGTTCTCGCCATCTGGGAACGTTTTGGCAGGGCAGAGGTGGACCTCTTTGCCTGCCAGGAGTTGACACACTGCCCTCTGTGGTTCAGCCTCCACGGCCCCAGCTCCCTGGGCCAGGACGCGCTGGCGCATGCTTGGCCGAGGCAACTGCTGTATGCCTTCCTCCCTCTGCCGCTGATCGTGCCAACCCTACACAGGGTTGCGATGGACCACCACGGGCTGCTGCTTGTCACCCCTCGGTGGCCGGGCCGAGTGTGGTTTCCGAAGTTGCTGCAACTTCTGAACGGCGACCCCTGGTGCCTGCCAGTGAGGACGGACCTGCTATCACAGCTGGGAGGGCAGATCTGGCACCCGGATCCAGCCCGTCTGCAGCTCTGGGTGTGGCTGCTGAAGGGCCGGACCCCCTGCTAGGTCTTTGTGAGCCGGCAGTGGTCAACACCATTGCAAGCTCTCGGGCACCCTCCACCAATGCCCTCTACGCCAACAGATGGAGGCTTTTCTCCAACTGGTGCTTGACTCGGGGGGAGGAGCCTACATGCTGCCCCCTGCCGACCATTCTACTGTTCCTCCAGTCTCTGTTTGACAAGGGTCTTACTCCTTCCACCATCAAGGTCTATGCAGCTGCCATCTCTGCTCAGCATGCCAGAGTTGGGGGAAGGACCGTGGGGTCCGACCCCTTGGTGGCACGTTTCTTGAAGGGTGCTCTCCGGTTGAGACCCCCCCGACGGAGCCGGGTACCCACATGGGATCTTCACTTGGTGCTGCAGGCTCTCTGCGACGCACCGTTTGAGCCCCTGCTCACGGCAGACATTTCATGGCTCTCCCTGAAGACTGTTTTTCTTCTGGCCATTACATCGACGAGGCGCGTCGGGGAATTACATGCACTGTCAGTCAGTGGGGAGTGCCTGCAGTGGCACTCCGGCGACAGTGGGGTCACTCTGTGGCCTAACCCCTCTTTCCTCCCGAAGACCCTCTCTGCTACCTTCGTCAACCAGCCCCTTAGCCTTGCGGCGTTCGAGGCGGGCCATGGTGAGAGGTCGGAACTTTTGTGCCCAGTTCGCGCCCTCAGGGTGTACGTGTCCCGTACGGAGGGCTTCCGTAGGAGTGACGCCCTGTTTCTGTGCCACACAGGGCCGAGGAGGGGTCTGGCGCTCTCTAAACAGAGGCTATCCAAGTGGATAGTCGAGGCCATATTACATGCTTACAGGCACAGTGGCTCCCCGATTCCTCCGGCTGTCAGTGCGCACTCTGCACGGGGCGTGGCGGCCTCATGGGCATCACTGAAAGGCGTACCCCTTTCAGACTTATGCAGCGCAGCCTCCTGGGCGTCCAGCTGCACCTTCACCAGGTTTTACCGTCTTAATGTTGTCCCACATAATCCTGTGGCGACGGCCGTAATTCCAGGCCCGTCGCAGCAGCACTGAGTACGGGTAGGCACTCCTCATGACCTGGTTGGTATTAGTCATCCATGTGCTGAAAGCACCGCCTCTGGTGGTCAGGAGAAACGAAATAGAACGAGGGTTATGTATATAACCGCGGTTCTGTGAGTTTCGGATGACCGCCAGAGCTTGGCAGTCACTCGGAGTGTACACGAGAAGATTTGCCAAGAGGTCACTTCCTGGGTTCACCGGTCTTTTGTGCCGGGGTCACGGGGTGACGTCACCCAGGTCACACGTGATTTTGTTGTTACTATTACTCGACCTGCACGTTCGTGTGATGGATATCCATGTGCTGAAAGCACCGCCTCTGGCGGTCATCCAAAACTCATAGAACCGCGGTTATATACATAACCCTCGTTTATTAGTATTCGATTCTGTGGCGCGTCTCCTGTACACGTCCCTCTGAATGAGCTGTTGCTATAGAAACGATAACATATTGGAATGAATGCGTTAATGTAAACCTGTCATTTATTACATTATATTTATGGCATTTAGCAGATGCTTTTATCCAGAGTGACGTACAACAGGATCCTAGCCGGGTAGTAGTTGGGGATTAGGTGCCTTGCTTCAGGGCATTTCAGCCATTCCTGCTGGTTCAGGAACTATGTTACAGCTGGAACTACTTTCCGAGCTGTGCTGTTCTACAGAAATAATGCACATCTGACAAATCGGATTCGAGCATTCCAACATGCTGTTATAAATGTTGACACAAAATTAACTGATTTATTATTATTATTATTATTATTATTATTATTATTTTATTTTATTTTTTTACAAATTCTTGAAGTAACTGTGGTATGAGGAGTGTACACAATCTTAAATTATTAGTATTTATAAACATATTTAATAAAAATAAAATAATAATGTACACCATTTGATTTGTCATTCCACATCTGACGCTCCGCCTTCAGGCTTTATTACAGAATTTCAGTTTCATCCGGGACCCTGACAGTCAGGCTCTGCTGAAGGTGGGAATGAACCTGATCAGGTGCTGGGTTGGAGTTGGAGGAGATCTTCATGAAGTGTGTGTATGTGTGATTGATATAGCACTGATTGAGGTGTTTGAGAGAGAGGGGAAGCGTGAGCACTTGTATATCTGTGAGCTCTTGTTAGCGCTGGTAGAGATTTATAGTATGAGATCATTGTGCTCTGATCATCCCGAGTCACCTCCTCCTTTCTCTCCGCTCGTACTCCAGATGAGGTGAAGAGTCACGTTTTCCATGCAGTGATTTGTCGATAATTTATTTCAATGCCAGATCCCGGATTAACGAAAGGTTGGTTCAGTGTGTTAGTGGAGTGTTTATTGTTTCTATGGTGTTTTTAAATCTTCAGTGGTGTCCAGCTCTGCAAAACATCTCTCATTTTAACATGATTGGACAAAGTTTAAAGAAGTGCTTGTGTGTCGTCTTGTTCCGCTTCTAATTTCTCTCCCTTTTCTAATCTCCTTTTCAGATCAGAATTGTATCATTGTTTATATCTCAGCTTTTATGTATTTATTTTTTTAAACTTGCAGTCATGTTTTCTTGTCGTTAATGTTCATTCACGCTCTACTTTCTGGCAGATTGTATGAAGTATGCATGACACCCTTTATGTAGTTCGCTGGGTTATGGCTCAGTTACCCACCCTTGCAGATGTGCATGTAGGTGGCTGCAGATACCACGGACGTGTCGCTGTTCTTATTATACTACTGTCTCGTCCACTTGGACACGTAGATCTACATTTCCCACCACACATTGCCGCACATTTGATCATCTTGATATTGTTCTAAAGCCGAATTGTACAGAAGGGATTGTGACGGCCCTCCAGCGCCTGCGCACAGGTGCCCTCGGGTATGTGGGTATCCGTACAGAATCTCTTGTACACCTTTTGATGAAATTTGTCATATGGACCCAAGCAGACCCTTGCGTGCTCACAGCTGTGGAAAGTACAAAGATCTTACACACACACACACACACACAATGTCGCAGTTTATGAATAATAATTTATTTATTTATCCAACAACTATCCTGACTGTCCCATCAAAGGTGAATGTTCATGAAAGCAAGGTTTTGTTTTTTAAACAGGTTTGAGTTTTCCTAATATTTGTCTGTGAAAGGAACACATTCAACCAATCAGGGTGCAGGTTGTGGAAACGTTCTGGCTTGAGGTGTCAGGCTTGGAGTCTCTTATTCAGTTCAAATGCATCTGAATACGCGTACTTCCATACCATTAGTGCGCAAAAACTAGTATGTAGGGTGTCCAGATACTCAGTAGGCATTTAATAGTCTTGGATGATTGGTACCTTTTGTGTCAAAACCCAGCACTGTTTTACAAGGGAACAAAAATTATAAAGATAATGACTTTCTTTAAAGAGAGTGTCGGGGGGTAAGGAAAGGATCTGGGTCCTGAAAACAGTAGTGTGTCCCCAATCCATGGTCTGTAGCTGCCTTTGTGAGGTGGTGAAACTTGCTATCAGTCTCTGTATCTCCTGAACCAAGCAGTGAAATGCCCTGCCTTCTCATCTACTGCTCAGGAGAGGATGTACCATGTAATTGTTTTTGTGGAATACTCACATAATCGTGTTTTATGTTAATGTTGCGCTAAAGTCGTCGATGTGTGGGTTATCTATCTATTTATTTATTTTGTCTCCTCCCACCCCCAACTTTCACATCATTTATTCATGTCACGCTGTATGTGTAAAGACCGTATCACTGGCCTGATGTGAATTGTGAAGCAGAGCCACAGCCATTTTAATGTAAATAAGCTGCTTGTTTACTGTTTTGTCATGAGTTTTAAGAATGTAAGCCCTGGTTTGTGTGAAAGAACACGCGCAAGCATATTTCATGGAATACCTGTTCTCAAAGATGAGAAGAACAATTTGATCATTGTTTTGTTTTTCTGTTCTTTTTGACCTTAGAGAAGGATGTTGGAAAACACCAGGAACGTTTGTACAGAGCGTTCATAATAAATCTGTCTCTCTACCATGGGCTTGCGTTTTTATACCAGTTGATTAATATAGTGTTTTTGTGAGACGGTCGTGTGACCCCCCCCAAAAAAAAAACCCAACAACAAGCAGGATCATTACTGTTTTGCAAACCTGCATTGCACAGACGTCACCTATGGAATTGTCCAATTGGTCTGTGGTCCAGAAGGAATTCTTGTACATGAAAGCAAATTTGTGATTGTAAACCCCGCCCCTCATCCAAGCCCAGAGTCAGTCCAGATTATTCAGTTCTTGTCACTGACCTCAAGAACAAACAGTACCGTGTGTGTTATTTTCTCCCTTGACTTCGTGTTAATTGGGGTCGTTGTTTACTGATAGTCATTCACTAGTCTCTGCGCCATACTCTTCAAGTCAAGTTTATTTGTATAGCACTTCTAACAGTAGACGTTGTCACAAAGCAGCTTTACAGAATATGAGTGACTTTTAAACATGAGCTAATTTTATCCCTAATCTCTCTTCAGAGAGACTCCGCCCACTGTACCAAGCTGCTGCTGTTATGCATCAGACAGGAACTCTACATCAGCAGTGTAACAGTTCAAAGATTAGGATGGATGTGACGATATTTTATTTATTTATTTTTAAGGCAGCGACTGAAATGAATCGTGGTGACCATTTAATTAAAAAAATGGAGAAATGACCATGTTTCATATTTTTAACCTGACGTAAATAAACAGGCTAGAAGTAAGAAACTTGAGAAGAAAAGGTGATTTTGCTGAAACGCGGAGCAGATGTTTTTGGCCTTGGAAGCAGAAGAAACTTAGTCAAAATATATCGACTATTGAACAAAGCTGGTCACACGGCTGTATCGTGTTGTAGCGTATTCAGTGATCTTATTGCCTTAGGAGTCAAAATCAAATTGGGTAGAAATCTGATATTTACAGTGGGGCAAAAAATATTTAGTCAGTCACCAATTGTGCAAGTTCTCCCACTTAAAAAGATGAGAGAGGCCTGTAATTTTCATCATAGGTACACTTCAACTATGAGAGACAAAATGAGAAAAAAAAATCCAGAAAATCACATTGTCTGATTTTTAAAGAATTTATTTGCAAATTATGGTGGAAAATAAGTATTTGGTCAATAACAAAAGTTCATCTCAATACTTTGTTATATACCCTTTGTTGGCAATGACAGAGGTCAAACGTTTTCTGTAAGTCTTCACAAGGTTTTCACACACTGTTGCTGGTATTTTGGCCCATTCCTCCATGCAGATCTCCTCTAGAGCAGTGATGTTTTGGGGCTGTCGCTGGACAACACGGACTTTCAACTCCCTCCAAAGATTTTCTATGGGGTTGAGATCTGGAGACTGGCTAGGCCACTCCAGGACCTTGAAATGCTTCTTACGAAGCCACTCCTTCGTTGCCCGGGCGGTGTGTTTGGGATCATTGTCATGCTGAAAGACCCAGCCACGTTTCATCTTCAATGCCCTTGCTGATGGAAGGAGGTTTTCACTCAAAATCTCATGATACATGGCCCCATTCATTCTTTCCTTTACACGGATCAGTCGTCCTGGTCCCTTTGCAGAAAAACAGCCCCAAAGCATGATGTTTCCACCCCCATGCTTCACAGTAGGTATGGTGTTCTTTGGATGCAACTCAGGATTCTTTCTCCTCCAAACACGACAAGTTGAGTTTTTACCAAAAAGTTCTATTTTGGTTTCATCTGACCATATGACATTCTCCCAATCCTCTTCTGGATCATCCAAATGCTCTCTAGCAAACTTCAGACGGGCCTGGACATGTACTGGCTTAAGCAGGGGGACACGTCTGGCACTGCAGGATTTGAGTCCCTGGCGGCGTAGTGTGTTACTGATGGTAGCCTTTGTTACTTTGGTCCCAGCTCTCTGCAGGTCATTCACTAGGTCCCCCCGTGTGGTTCTGGGATTTTTGCTCACCGTTCTTGTGATCATTTTGACCCCACGGGGTGAGATCTTGCGTGGAGCCCCAGATCGAGGGAGATTATCAGTGGTCTTGTATGTCTTCCATTTTCTAATAATTGCTCCCACAGTTGATTTCTTCACGCCAAGCTGCTTACCTATTGCAGATTCAGTCTTCCCAGCCTGGTGCAGGTCTACAATTTTGTTTCTGGTGTCCTTTGACAGCTCTTTGGTCTTGGCCATAGTGGAGTTTGGAGTGTGACTGTTTGAGGTTGTGGACAGGTGTCTTATACTGATAACGAGTTCAAACAGGTGCCATTAATACAGGTAACGAGTGGAGGACAGAGGAGCCTCTTAAAGAAGTTGTTACAGGTCTGTGAGAGCCAGAAATCTTGCTTGTTTGTAGGTGACCAAATACTTATTTTACTGAGGAATTTACCAATTAATTCATTAAAAATCCTACAATGTGATTTCCTGGATTCTTTCCCCCCATTCTGTCTCTCATAGTTGAAGTGTACCTATGATGAAAATTACAGGCCTCTCTCAACTTTTTAAGTGGGAGAACTTGCACAATTGGTGGCTGACTAAATACTTTTTTGCCCCACTGTATAAGCCAGCTGTGTACAATGTCTAAGTACCGGGTGCGTGTGTGTGTGTGTGTGTGTGTGTGTGTGTGTGGGATGGTAAGATTTACCGATTCACAACAGCATATTGATTCAAAAGGTCAGGATGCAATTGCCCTGACCAAAAAAAAAAAGTGCATCGGATACAATTTGGAATGAACTTGTAACATCTTTGCATTGGTAAAATCCGATAAGTTTTTATTATAATAGGCCCGATGCCTTTATTATTTAGAAATGTGACCAATAATTTAATACTTGGATTGATTCCTCCACTCAAGTGTTTAAGCATGCTCACAATCACACTGCTGTCACTCACCAAGTCTCACATGAGTTGGAGGCGTGGCTTAACGTTATTTCAAAATAAAAATCCCTATTTAGTTTACCCCCCCCCCATACAAAAGCTGGTATAAAAGACATGTTTGTGAAGGGTTTTTATTTTTACTGTTCCTGTAGATGCAGCAGCTCTGCTTTCTGCCCAGTGCGGAGTTATCTTACCTGCTGAGACATCCTTCAGTTGCTTAACCATTAAGTGTTAAGAAGACCAAAGAAAATCAAACACTATACCATATTGTATACTGTACCGTATAGCATCATATTCTTTTGCATCACGTTGAATAGGGCTGAAATTGTATCGTATTAGCAGTTACTTTATATGTATATATCTTTTAATGCATCATTGGCAATGAATTGGGATCCGTATTACATTGGTCTCAGGGACGAAGATGCACATCGTGTGTGTGTGTGTGTGTGTGTGTGTGTGTGTGGTGTACCAGTGTGCTTGCAGCCATCCTGAGGTATCAGACAGGAACTGGGAGATTGATGCAGTTCTTTTATAACTGCTGGGACAAATGGGTCGATGCGGGCGGGGCTGGAGGACCAGGAGCAAGAACAAAGTGTGATTGATACTGAAATTGTTGCGCTTTCCTGACCCTGACTCACTGTTTTCTCTTCTGTGTGTCTCTATCTCTCTCCTTCCCCATTTCACTTTTTTACTTTCTTCCTCAGATTGATCTTTGTCGCTGTGCTATTCAACCAGTATGTCCAGGAGCGTGTGTGAGGCCAGAAATAGAGCCCTGACTGGATGAAATGGCTCGGCTTTCCTTCACGATTAGTTAGTTCAGTTTGCAGCAGCGGCGCTGACGTTAGCACAGTGTGTATTAATCCACTCCTTTGAAATTTCCTCTGCACACAAAGTCTGAATTTTTTTAAATTTATTTTTTGAGTGAAATATTCGCATGAAATCACATGGGTCATTAAAGACATGTGGTATTCTTAGTCTCTACAGACCAAGAAAGAAATTTAATATGATGAAAAATAAATCCGGGTCAGTCGAGTTTGTTGCGAAAATGATCGCCTGAACAATCAAATGAGGGTTCCTGACGTCTAAAGGAGGGACATCTTGTCTGGAAATGAGTGAACTCCTCGTCCAGTAAAGTGCCCTATTGTTGAGAAATAACAGGACAGTTGGAATGAATGCAGATCAGAAAGGTTTGATGGTTATAACATAAGGCAGTTATACAATCAAGCTAAATAACTTTCCAGAGGTAGGAGAGTTTATACTGGCTGACTGACGAGCCTGCTACAAGGAAAGGTGTTCACGTACTGAGGTTCAGGATCAGTGTGCTCTCTGTAGTCTCCTCAGGTGAGGAGCCAGGATACGCAAAACAGCCTTGAACTCCACCACAATTGTTGTAAAATATTGTCTGAATCTGTCGTGGTACATCTGCAACTTTTGAGCGAGATTATGAAGCTCTTCCTGTTCGAATAACTGGTGAACCCAAAACATTCTCTTTCTTGAGCGCAGTGATGGTCACCGTGTGAAACGAGTATGAAATAAAATGTGAAATATTAAATACACATCAGACTTTGTGCACAAAAATTTTGCACATTAATTTTTCATATCGCAACTTAATGTCATACCCAGTGTGTAAAGGCCTTGTTTTCGTTTCTACAGCAACAGCTCATTCGCAGGGTCTCGTACAGCAGACACTCCACTGATCAATACTTTTTTTTTTTTTTTAAATCTGTTCAAGTTTTGCTGTCTTGGCCATGACGCTCTTGGAAAAGAGATTTTTAGTTTCAGTGAGTTTCTTACTCCTGGTTAAATAAAGGTGAAGTTTTCTCTCAGGAGAAATGTGTTTATGTAACATTTTTGGAAGGAATCTCCACTGTCCGTGCTAAAGCTGTAAACTTAGGTTTTCCACAGGACAGAGGAGTTTACGGTTCTTTTCATGTCTCAATAACCTGCATAACAAACTACTTTTATTTTTTTGTTTTTCTTTATTACCTTAAAGGAAAAAGAGAGATTGGTGAGGGAATGACTGTTTGTTTATAGCTGCTATAACGCAAGTAAGAACTTGTTTCTTAGACATTCCACAACATTAAATATAGCTATAAATGGATAAAAACTGAGCTGTTCATCTTTTAATACATTTTTAAATATTGTAATTGTTGGGAAGTTGCTGTGATGTAAGAGGAATAAAACACTCCAGGGTGTGCTGTGATTGGAAAATAATCAACATGTGGTAACAGTAACTGCTTCATCACACCACCCTGTATTTTACTGTTCTCTCACACACACTTTTTATTCCTTACATCCATCCTAGCTCTGTGTTCACTGCATCGTCTGTTTCTCTCTCTCTCTCTCTCACTGCTGCTCTCCCCCCACCACCACCACCATCAGGACTGTTACTATAGCGCACACACGGGGATCTGAGTGTTAACGGCTTCACAGATGAGCAACCCGAATGCGAATGAGCGGCCTCGAGTGATGACTCCGAGAACAGAGCGTTATTTTTATTTCAGGAATCGAGATTCGGATCTGAGCTGCTTTGAACTGTAAAGTCCATAACTATTTGATCAAATGATTAGTAAGTCATGTGACATTTAACATCTGTATTGTATACCTGTGCTAGGAACTCGATAACTTCCCTCAAAGCCCCAGAAGCATCTCCTCTCTGACACACCCATTTACACTGTATTAAACTTATTTATTCAGCATTTGAGTTATTTATTTATGTTTAAAATGTACATTTTTCACTGATTCCATAAGGGTGCACTATCTTTTGCAGTTGTACTTTTCATAGTGCATCAGCATCCTTCCAACATCTGTCCAGATGCCAGCTCATCCACACAGATGTCGCCACACCCCCTTTCCTCCAGGAGGGGTGGAGCCAATCAGAGTGATTAATGAGGTTGTATCTGTGCTCATCTGTTCAGAGTTGTGTACAGGGTGTCTGGTTCTGATGAAAGCAAGCTTAGTGGTATTAACAGGCGCGCACACACAGAGTTAAGTCTCAGATCTCAGAGGTGTGTGTGTGTGTGTGTAAATGAGCTCCGGTAGCTTGCACTCGCTCCATCTGGGTTAAAGCTGGTGTGAAATTGATTGTTTTGCTTCTGAGATTCTCGGCTGCTCCTCCAGCGAGGTTCAAATATTTTGGCCTGATTCTTTTGTTTCTGACGTCTGTCTGTCTGTCTGTCTGTCTGTTGCTTGCTCACTGATGCACTTTCAAGCAGAATGGAAAGTAAATGATGAGTAAAATGTAAAACGGTGCTGTATTTTTTTTTTTCTCAGTAAGCACTACTGATTAATAGTATCTTTATGATCAAAATCTCTAATTTTCTGGTGACGTTCAGCATCGTATTAATGAGAAATCCAGTGTCGACATAGTGTAGACATTGGCGTAAACACTGCACTCTGTACGATATCTGAGCCTCTGCTGGTTAGTGATGTAGGACATGAAGAGTGTTGGTGTGGAAGCTGATGTTTGAGCTGAGTGTACAGATGAACAGGTGAGAGCTGTGCAGACTAAAGCACTGCTGCATCACTGTTTGCGGTTCGAGCTGTAGCGAGGGTGGAAATCCTGCTGCACTGCTGTCAGCACAGCATTGTGGGTAATGTAGGAAACCGTTAAGCAAAGTGAAAACACAGCAACATGTCCATGAAAGCTCATGTGTTAATTATAAAGATGATATAAACAGTTCAGGGCTGCATGGGTGAGGTTATTTTTATTTACTTATTTATTTTTTGCCACTTTTGATTGAACTTGGGTTCAGCTGGTGCACATGGCTGCTGGAGTTTAAGCCACATCAGTCACCGTGGCTGTATAGAATAAATATAAACGATTGTCCCTTTGCCATCGCCTGAACCCTGACCTGTTTAAAGAGCTCCCATTAGCACAGGTTCCATCGTGGCGTCTGCTCTAAACGAGTCCATTATCACCTGCGGCTGCACTTTATTTATGAGCCGCCAGAGCAAACGGCTGAGTTTCTCCTGCACTCATGGCATGCCGTTACTGCTGATCTACAGCCGTGTGTGCGCGCGTGCACGTCAGAGGAAGCATATGGTGGTCATTCTTTTTATAGTGCAATGATTTGACTGACTGACTTCCTGGATAAAATACAATAAATGCACATTTAAGACTTTTTATCCAAATAGAGTTGGATTTAAAAAGGTATTGTTTTTTTCCTCCCCATAAATCCTATAACCATGATTTACTGGGTGACTCGACTTCTCTTGGGTCTTATTTTGTTTGAGTTCTTTATGCCAGATTTAAAAAAAAAAAAAATTGGTAAAGCTGTAGGTCAGCAAAAAAAAATGCGACGTGCATCCTCAGTGGACTGGGCATACGGAGGCAGAAGGACACTGAGGCAAAGTGAAGGTGAATGTACAAAATATGAACAATGAGGATCTGAGCGAAATGTGCTGAGGAGCTGAAAATAAAGAGAGATGAACAGCGGTCCACTCAGGGGAAATTGATTTTGAGGTCATAATGGGGGGGGAGTGTGAGCAGGATGAAGAGGGAAAGAAAAGGTAGTTGGAACATCATGTTACAGTGAGAGTGGGGTTTCTGAGATGAGGGTTAAAGGTTGAAAAACTCAGCTGCTCAGGTTAAAGATCAGACTGTACACCTGCTATTACAGGTACAACTACTCTGTGTGTGTGTGTGAGGGAGAGGGAGAGAACCATCTCATCTCATTATCTGTAGCCGCTTTATCCTGTTCTACAGGGTCGCAGGCGAGCTGGATCCTATCCCAGCTGACTACGGGCGAAAGGCGGGGTTCACCCTGGACAAGTCGCCAGGTCATCACAGGGCTGACACATAGACACAGACAACCATTCACACTCACATTCACACCTACGGTCAATTTAGAGTCACCAGTTAACCTAACCTGCATGTCTTTGGACTGTGGGGGAAACCGGAGCACCCGGAGGAAACCCACGCGGACACGGGGAGAACATGCAAACTCCACACAGAAAGGCCCTCGCCGGCCACGGGGCTCGAACCCGGACCTTCTTGCTGTGAGGCGACAGCGCTAACCACCACACCACCGTGCCGCCGCATTTTTAATGTACATATATTTTATTTGAAATGGGCTTTACCTTTGTTAAAAAATACCAGGATCTATAAATATGCAAATCTGGACATGCCCTTTATGTCCTGATATCATTAATAAAAACAACCAGGTGTTTGTTCCAGACAAAACTGAAATTGTGATGGCTACAGTGTGAGTCAAAAACTTGTTTCACTCATGAGTCTGCGTGCAGACGGGAGGTTGAACGGCTGGTCTGTTGGTGCAGTCAGAACAATCTAGAGCTGAACACGCTCAAAACTGTGGAGATGACTGTGGACTTTAGGAGGAGCCCCCCACCCACCCCCACACTGCCGCCCATCACCAGCAACACTGACTGCTGTTGAAACCTTCAGGTTTCTGGACTTCACAATCTCCCAGGACCTGAAGTGGGAGACCAACAGTCACCATTATCAAAAAGGCCCAGCAGAGGTTGTACTTTCTGCGCCAGCTCAGGAAGCTCAACCTGCCTAAGGAGCTGCTGACACAATTCTACTCTGCCATCATTCAGTCTGTTCTTTGCTCTTCCAGCACTGTTTGGTTTGGATCGGTCACCAAGCAGGAGAAGAACAGACTGCAACGGACAATAAGGTCTGCAGAGAAAATTATTGGTGTCAGCCTGCCCGCCATTCAAGACCTGTACCTGTCCAGAGTCAGGAAACGGGCAGGTAACATCTCCGTGGACCCATCACACCCTGGTCACAAACTGTTTAAACTTCTCCCCTCTGGGAGACGCTACAGATCACTGTACGCAAAAACAACCAGACACAAGAACAGTTTTTTCCCCTCAGGCTGTCTCTGTGATGAACAGCTGAAACCAGACTCAAATATCAGCAACATCAACTGTGAAATATCTGCACACTCGTACCGTCATTCTGTGCTCACTGTGTATTTATATTTACTAAGTCATCCTTGCACTATGCACCATTTTGCACCAAAAGATTCTACATGTACATAGCTTTTTTTTATCTGTTTGTACGAAGAGAGCTAAGTGAAACCGGAGTCAAATTCCTCGTGTGTGTGTGTGTGTGTTCACATACCTGGCAATAAAAGTGATTCTGATTCAGAGGAGGAAGGTGGGGGGAACAGCAAAAAAAGCTGGATTTCATGTCCTGATGTAAATTCTAATCCCGTCTGAATAGGGCTAAAGACAGCATCGTAGTTCTAGCAAGGATTATTTTAGCTCTGATCTGCTCCCGTGTGGAGCAAGCTGCACTTGCCTTCACTCACAAGCAGGAAGTCTGAGCTCAGAATGATGTCATTTATCAACCTCTGCATGTTCAAGGGGTGGGGGAAACATGGACATCTCTCTGTTGATCATTTGTGAGCAACAAGCTAACTAGCTAACAGTGAGTGATACTACAGTTCACTATTTAGAGGAAACTACACATTAGTGTGAGTCATCTCATCTCATCTCATTATCTGTAGCCGCTTTATCCTTCTACAGGGTCGCAGGCGAGCTGGAGCCTATCCCAGCTGACTACAGGCGAAAGGCGGGGTTCACCCTGGACAAGTCGCCAGGTCATTAGTGTGAGACATTCACGTGTTAAATCTATATGTTGATGTAAAGCTGAAGTTCTGTTGCCTTTCCTGTTGGTGCTGTGAGCTGCCATTTTGATTTAACGTCACTCCCTGAACTCGGGGTCGAGGAAACCATCCTGAGTTCCTGAATAGAAAGTGAGTTAATTGGGTGTGTTCTTTCGAGTTTTTGGAGCTGGAAGATTGAGTTATGAGCTTTAATGAGACGCAGTAATACGAGATGCTGTTTGTGTAGCCAGGTGTTGAGTATCACCTCAGTCTAACGGGAATAACCGAGATACAGAACAGTCTGATTTTAACAAAACTAAAGTCTCGGTGTGTTCCAACGGATACAAATAGGAGGCGCACTGTAACAGGAGGCATAGAACATTTCATCAGAAAGGTTCACAGGGCACCTGGTGGAGATGACGATGGGTTCCACAGGACACAAGTTTATTTGTTTTGTTTTGTATGCATGTTTTTGTTTGTTTGTTGTAAAAAAGCATTTTTAGTTTAATGAGCATATGAAGCTTACAGGAAAAAGGAAAGCTGCATTTACAGCATCTTTACTGATCACCTGGTCAGGGTTCAAGTGGTGCAAATTCGGCTCCTAGTTTTCTTCGAACTGTGCGTGTCTTCCTGCTGGCGCCTGTAGGCTCTTGTAAACGCTGCACATTTTTATTTCTGTATATTTACACCATGTGTATAAGACGTTCACACGCACTGATGGCGTTTCCGTTCCAGCTTCATGACTAATCCCTCATTCCTCCTTCATCATGGATCATTCATCAGACTGGAGCTTGTTTTATTCATTGTCACTCCATCTGTACTTGACTAAACACTCGCATAACCCCGAAGTTTAATCCCAGTATTTCATAAGCTGCTGATCTCCTCCTGGGGTTTTCACATGCAGCAGTCTGTAGAATTTACACAGAATGGTGCAGAAAACAAAAAACACTGAGTGAGTGAGCGACAGTTCTGTGGGTGGAAACAAACGCCTTGTTGATAAGAGAGGGTCAGAGGGAAATGGACAGCTTTTGGTTTGAGCTGCCAGGAAGGATATAGTAACTCGTATATAATCATGCTTTACAACCGTGGTGAGCAGAAAAGCATGTCCACATGCAACAGCAGAAGAACACGTTGGGTTCCACTCCTGCAGCCAAGAACAGGGATCTTAGAACCAACAGCGAGTTCCTATTAAAATGGGCAGTGCGTGCATGTGTGTGTAGTTTCATATGTACACAAACATCTGGAGGTCATCATCAAAACAGCAGTGTGAAGAACGTAACAAAACACTTCCGTGGGTGTCGTGTCGTTTGTAAACAAGTCACGAGCCTTATCTTTTGCTACACATCTGCACTGAAGTTTCATTAAAGTATCATCTGGATTTTTAAAATGATCTTAATTTTAACCTTGATGAATACAATCCAATTTTCAGCAACAGGCACCAAAATATTAATGAATACATATTTGTAAATGTGCGCACAACACACTGCTGTTTTAAATATAATATAAAAACAATTTTGTTAATTTGAATTGAGTTTCATTCAACAGTATATGCGATGTGTAGGCAAGTACAAACAATCGTCAGTCATAACAAACATGTCCGGTTTCGGAAAGAAAAGTGTCGTTTTGGAGCCGAAAGAGTCGACTCTTATTGGTGAACTGAGTCAAATGATCTGACTCCCTGAAAAGAGCCAAAATTCCCATCCGTATTCCGAGGAGGTGGATAATATGGATGGAGTTCTCATTTAAAGATGCAGCCAATCAGAGTGAAGCTATTTACATAGCTAATATTGAAAGGCACTGTCTCAAAATCAGTTTGTCTGTAGAGTTTTTACACCATGAGGAAAAAGTTTCATAAAAACAAACTCAGACTTTACAAGAGCATATCTGGGAATAAAATAATCTGATAAATGTACGTAAGGTTTGGCCGTCTGGATGTTCCCTGATGTTTTTGATCGTATTGATTTTTGTGTGCAATGCACATATGGGGTGTTCCCCCCCCCCCCCCAAAAAAAAAATCACTTTACATTTATTTTGCTTGCGTCAATCCTAGTTTTTATTTCACTAAATAATTAACCACATGTTCCATTAAACTACCTGGCTCTTTTAAAATGAACTCTGTGAGAAAGACAGAGAGATGCAGTGCTACATTTAAAACACACACACACACACACACACACACACAGTGTGCCAGACTGTTAATTAATGGATTTAAAGTAAAGAACCTGTTTTGTACCAGACGAGCTCCGATCAGACCGTTTTAACTTCTCCCTGTGGGATTACAGTTAATCACTCAGTCTGATTTTGCAAACCACATTTGTGTGTATACACACACACACACACACACACACACAGTGACTGTGTTATGTGCTCCATGTTCTGTGCTTTTTTTTTTTTTCCTCCTTCTCTCTTCTTCCCCTCCATATATATTTTATATATCCCTAGTTGGCTGTTATGCTGATGCAGGACATCATTATAGAAATTACTGCTTTAATTATTTTCTTAAATTATTGATGTTCCTGAGCTTCATTTTGCTTTTTTCCACTTCCAGACAGAGGGAGTCTGTCTGTGCGTCAGATCCTTTCATCTATTCATTATCCTGTGCAGGGTTGCAGGCGAGCTGGATCCTATCCCAGCTGACTACGGGTGAAAGGCGGGGTTCACCCTGGACAAGTCGCCAGGTCATCACAGGGCTGACACATAGACACAGACAACCATTCACACTCACATTCACACCTACACTCAATTTAGAGTCACCAGTTAACCTAACCTGCATGTCTTTGGACTGTGGGGGAAACCGGAGCACCCGGAGGAAACCCATGCGGACACGGGGAGAACATGCAAACTCCACACAGAAAGGCCCTCGCCGGCCACGGGGCTCGAACCCAGACCTTCTTGCTGTGAGGTGACAGTGATAACCACTACACCACCGTGCCGATGGAAAAACTACCAAAAAATAAATCTGTAACTGTCCGTATCTCTACCAACCTTTTACGACCTTTTTCAACATGCAGCAAACAGCAGCCGTCTTTTCCCCCCCAAATAAAAATGGCACACGAGTCGGTCAACATGTGAATCTGGAGCAATTGACAGGAACTCTATTAACTGCCCCCCACCCTCACTGCAAAAAATGGCCTTTCCAAAATAAGAAATAAAAGATTAAAACAAAGCATATTTGCTTGAATTAGGTGAAAAAAATCTGCCAATGGAACTAGTCAAATTTGACTTGGTAAGATTTCTTAAAGTAAGATGAAAAATCTAACCTGTTTTTAGATGAAATAATTCCAAAATAAGATTGGGGAACTTATTATGCGAGATCTGATTAACTCAAAATAATCAAAATAGTTCTTATAACAAGATCGTACTTCTTACATTTAGCCATTCAAGTCATTTTTATTTATTTCATTTTAAGGGTATTTCACTTAAATTCATGACAAAGTCTTAGCAATAAAAACTGAATTTAAGATAAATATACTAATATTAGGATTGTTAAATTCTACAACTAAGCATTGCTAGCTTAAAAGATTCTCCTTTTGTGACCTGTAATTAGTAAAATACTCGAGATATGAGACCAGAGACTATCTTGAATCAAGTTGACGACACGTGTAGCATTGCAACAAGTTTTTTTTTTTTTTCCCATTTCAACATTCAAACATTAAAACATCTCTTAAGATTCCACTTCCCCAGGACCTCAGGCACCAAAAAAATAATAATCAAAAAAAGTCTACGCATTTTGACTTGGTGCTTAAGGCCTCTGCATGCTCTTGCGACAAGGCTTTCGCAGATAGCTTTTCACAGACAGTTGTAATTTATCGTTGAGCGGGGAGTAATAGGCGTGCGCGATGTTATTCACCGCCACAACGGAAGGGGGCGCGAAGTCGCGAAATCGCTAGGAGTAGTTGGTGGGTGTGGTTAGTGGAGTGTTTATCCTCCGGTTACTTATAATGACTAGAACTGGAGTCGTATAGATGTACGCATAGACATCCTATGTCTATGGATGTACGTACTTCCTCGATCAACCGCTCTTTGTGCTGCTCCATCTTCGCTCGTGTTTTTAAAAATGGCGGTCGTGAAAACAAACCAAACCGGGAAAGTAAGGAAGCGGAAGTGCATGTACAGCGGATGTAGAGTGGACCAATCAGAGCCCTCTTGTCTGCGACGCTGTCTGCGAGGCTTCTGCGGTGGTCACAATTTTTGGGAGGTGCGCGCAGAGCGTCTGCGAAGGTGGGTGGGCTACACAGACGCTATCTGCGACGCCGTCTGCGAGGACTGGGTTGTCAGCATAAATTGGCCTTTACACAATGCCAAAGCAACAGTGCATTTTGGGGGCACTGACTATTCATGTGTACGAGGGGTTTACAAGATCAGGCACAAAAAAACCCACTGAACTTAACTCACAGCATTCCAAAAAGACCTCACTAAAACGCCTCCACTCACTCACAGCCTTTTTGAAGGCACTTGTCTGGTCTAGAGTCTGTACAGCATCTAGAAGGAGCTCACTCTGAATGACTGACTGAGAAAACAGTCACAGTAAACTTAGGATATGAAAGGTGGAGATGAATTGTAATGAAAGATTCAAAGATTTCAGTAAAGTTCATTTATTCCCAAAACAAGCATACTTTTTTTTTTTCTTGAAACAAGATGAACTGCATTTGACAAATGTCCAAAATGTACTTGTTTTAAAAAAAACTTGTTTTATTTTCAAAGGTGCTCCAAATAAGACTTTTTCAAGACATTTTGTCTATACAAGATTTTCAAGATGGACTGTCTAAAAACCAGCCTTTCTAGCTAAATGAGGTTTTGCTTGTTGGGCAATTATGTCTTTATAATAAGGGTGGCGAGATGTTTTGACTTGAAAATGGACAAATAAATTCCTAAGATTTTTATTTTTTGCAGTGCACACCCCAAATTCTTTCAGCTCTTCCACTTTAAGATGCACTCCTGCGACGTCTTCTCTTTCTGTCATGGTAAATAGAGAAAGTTCGGAGTTCATAAATGTGAAATAAAATCTGTGTGTTCCACTCAGCTCACATTACACGCTTATAGTTGTAATCTAATAGCTGTATTTATTAATGAAGCCAAGAAATGTTTTCATTAAAAGGATGGATGATGGATGGATGGATGATGGATGTACTCAGTTTCAGGTGAAAAATGAGCACAAGTTCTCAAACTGTTTCAGTGTTTTTTAAATATTTTTTTTTTAGTATTTTAAAAATATTTTTTTTTTTAAATTAAGTCTTTCACTTCACTTTTTAATGTAGAATTTTATTTTATTTTTATTTTTTTTTAGTAATTTTGTGTTTTTGTTTTAAAATGTAAATATTTCAGTATTTTTCCGGTTCTTGAATTTTGCTGAAGTGTAAAAAGATTTGATTTGACTTCCAGGAGACTTGCAGCCTTTTTTTTTTTTTTTAAACTTAAATGTAATGCTTGCTGACGTAGTGGAACCTGCACACACACACACACACACACACACAGAGAGAGTGTGTGTGTGTGTGGTGAGTCATCGAGTGTGAGTCAGACTGTTTGTTTTGTTTGGTGCAGAGCGGATGAAGGCGAACCCACACCGGCTCACACCATCATTTATTCATAACTGATGTTCACTGATGATGCAGGAGTTTTGTTTTTTTTTTGCCCCCCACCCCCCAGCGACTCGCTGCTCTCCTGCTGCTTCACTTCCTCTGAAATCTAAAGCTGCTGTGCCAGTATCTGCTGTCTCCCAGCGCACACACACCTGCATGTTCTCACAGTTTTAGATGCTTTGGTGTGAAGAATCATTTAAAGATATTTTAAGTTATCTCTCAGTGTTTGCATCCTATCTGATTTCAGTCAGTGATTTTGATTTTGGAAGCTGGTAAGAAAGATCAGTGTGTAGAGGAAGCAGGAAGAGCAGAGCAGGAAGTCTGTGTCTCAGAGATTTTTTTTTTTTATTAAAACAAAGTGTTGAAGTCGTGAGTTTCTGGAAGCTTCTCAGTGAGGAGCGGTGTCTTCTTTGTGCTGCTGTCAGGTTTTTTTTTTTCTTCTGTGATTTTTAGATGTAATTTGTTTTGTTTTTCCTCCTAAAAGTGATCCATCTGTTTGTGTGTAACATCAGCAGGGTGTGTTTTATTCTAATTAATCACACATCTATCAGCTTAGTGGGACGTCTTTAAACAGCAGAATCCTTTCAGGACATTTACTATTTGCAGTTTGTGGAAGGATGTGTTTCATTTTGTCGTGGTGTTTTTTTTTTTTTTTTTTTTAATAACTTTTAATCTAATTTAATAATTCTGACTTTAAAGTTGTCAGCCCTGTGATGACCTGGCGACTTGTCCAGGGTGAACCCCGCCTTTCGCCCGTAGTCAGCTGGGATAGGCTCCAGCTCGCCTGTGACCCTGTAGAAGGATAAAGCGGCTAGAGATAATGAGATGAGATGGATGGACTTTAAAGTTGTCACTTAACTCTGCTGATTGATGTGTGAGCAGTGTATAGAAATGAGTTTGCACTTTATAAAGAACATTTAGAACTTTTAAGGCTTAAGAACTTTTTCCCCCTTCTGTCTCTCTAAAAACACCAAGCAAAAAAACCCAACAACTTTATTTGGAATAAAAAGTGAAAATGGGGCGTGTCTCCACAGAATGAGTCCAGTCTCACTAAAGTTCTCTGAGAGCGCATCAAAAATGACCCACATGGTTACATTCCTTAATCTGTAATGTATCTGTCACCGAGTGATCCCTTATTTTAAAGATAATTAACTATAGGTTTGTAGATTTGGATTATCCAGTAAAACAACTATTTTTGTTGTGACACGCCCCAAATATAAAACTCAGAACTATAACACTTCGTTTTTCAGGGTTCTTGAATTCTCTCTACAAGAATCCTTAAAACATTGTCGTTCTCTACTAAAGAGCAATTTCCTGTCTGAAAGAGTCTCTGAAAAGGTTCTACATGGAACCCATTTTAATAGAGAACCTGAATGTGTTGTAGGGTTCTGCATCTGTCAGGGTTCTTCAGAGGGACAAACAATGGAGCTTTAAAGATTCAAGAATTTCAGAGGGGAATGATATTGAGAAGTAAAATTCCCAATATTTTTGTTTGTTTAGGTTTGTTATTGCTAAATAAATAAATGAATCACTGAACTTTTTGTGCGTAAAATACTTAGTGTTGTGAAAAAGTATTTGCCCCCTTCCTGATTTCTTCTATTTTTGCATATTTGTCACTCTGGCAGGATCCTACAACAAAGTGCTTCCCTTTTTCAGAAAGGATTCCAAGTAAAACCCCCTTTTTTGGAAGCTGAGAATGTTTACGTTTCACTAATATTAAAACCTTATTCTGAGCTGAAGGTGACGATGTCCTGTTTACACACAGGTTCTGTTTGATTTGTTATTTTCTGAAGCTTCTGTAGAGTTATAGTTTGTGATTTTATTCTAAGGACATTATTTGTGTGTATGTGTGTGGGGTTCCCCCCCAGGAACTAGCAGACTTGCGTCACGTCCACACAAAGGTGAAGAAGCAGTATCAAGAGAAGATGGCGGAGCTAGCTCACGCTAACCGGCGAGTGGATCAGCACGAAGCCGAGGTGAAGAAGTTGAGGTTGAGGGTGGAGGAGCTGAAGAAGGAGCTGGGTCAAGCTGAGGATGAGGTTAGTGTTCTGTTAGCATTTAAAGGAAAACTCCTGCTGTGTGTGTTAATCTCAGTCATTAACATGTGATCTTCAGCAGAATCATCTCGTCTCATTATCTGTAGCCGCTTTATCCTGTTCTACAGGGTCGCAGGCGAGCTGGAACCTATCCCAGCTGACTACGGGCGAAAGGCGGGGTTCACCCTGGACAAGTCGCCAGGTCATCACAGGGCTGACACATAGACACAGACAACCATTCACACTCACATTCACACCTACACTCAATTTAGAGTCACCAGTTAACCTAACCTGCATGTCTTTGGACTGTGGGGGAAACCGGAGCACCCGGAGGAAACCCACGCGGACACGGGGAGAACATGCAAACTCCGCACAGAAAGGCCCTCGCCGGCCACGGGGCTCGAACCCGGACCTTCTTGCTGTGAGGCGGCAGCGCTAACCACTACACCACCGTGCCACCCTCAGCAGAATCAGATTTATTTTATTATAAAAATTTGTTTAAATGTCATTCATGGACACGTTGGTCTACTTTTAGTTGAACAGTTTCCAACATTACCCACAATGCTGTGCTGATGGTGGTGCAGTGGGATTTATCTCTTGCTTCATCTCTACCTAAAGTAGTTTTGTTCCAGTGTATCCAGCTCTACACTGGATTTGTCATTAATGTGATCCTGACCGTCTTCGGAGTGAACAGTAGAGTCCCAGCGGTTATGTTTGAGATCGCTGAAATGTTTTGTCGCTGTGTTAACAATAACAAACAGCAGAGATTGGCACCAGAATCACTAAACACTCTCAAATACTTTAATATCAACAGATTTAATGTGTTTCAGGGTGGAGTTTAACTTTCTGAACCCTGATTCAACACACTGAAAATAAAATACAAGACAGCCTGACAGTCACACAAGCCACGCCCACTACTTCATGGTGACATCACAGCACATGACTTGGGGTGTGTTTTTATAAAGTCAGTGATACTCTGGGGAACATTGCTTTGTCTACACTTTTTGGTGTGTGTGTGTTTCAGCTGGATGATGCTCGTAACCAGAGCAGGAAGTTGCAGAGGGCTCTGGATGAGCAAGTGGAGCAATCGGAGAACCTTCAAGTTCAGCTGGAGCACCTACAGTCCAGGTAAAATGGCGTGTGTACACACACACACACACACACACACACACACACACTGCTCTCCCTGCATTCTGGCTCTTGCCTCCCTGCAGCCAATCCCGAGCTGCCTAGCTGTGGGTTACCGTAGTAACAGGGAGACTTGGAGAAGCCTGAATCCCTCCTGTCAGGCAGATGATTCAAGACACACACACACACACACACACACACACACACACACACACTCACCTTTCATATATGTAGGCTTGAACATACACGGTTTATTCACTTAATAGAAATCCTTAAAACATTAGTATTTTGTTGACTCCTATCACTCTTAAAGGAATTATTAATAAAGTAAAATATTATCTATAATGTAGTGGCACCCCTACAGGACTGAAAATTATTATTATTATTATTATTATTATTATTATTATTATTATTATTATTATCAACTGTATATTTTGTTCTCACCAAAGAGTGAGACACAAAGACAGACTGAGAGAGAGAAGCACAAAGAGACGGTTACAGAGTGAGAGACCGACAGATTCAGTAACAGACACAGAGACAGCATGAGAGAGAAGCACACAGACAGAAGAAAAGGACAGATGGAGAGACAGACAGGCAGACAGACAGAGGGATGCTGTGTAAATGAGTATGAGAGAGAACATTAGAAGAGCTGGTAGGTTAGGGTTTGATGTAGTCATGGCAATGGAGAAGAGGGCGGAACCTGTCTCATGACAGATGGAGCATGTGTTCAGTTGTCATGGAAACTGAGGTTGGCCTGGCACAGGAGGATTCTGGTTGGGGTCGTCACAGTGACTGAAGAGAAGTGGGCTTTATAGAGTAATAAATGTAAAATGGAAATATTAGTGTTTGGCCATTTGGGAGCTGAAATAAAGAGTCGACTCTTTGCTGAGATGAGTCAAATTATCTGACTCTCTGAAAAGGGACGGAATTTAAAACAAATAATTGACTCTTATTGGCGAGTCGAGTCAGTTGGTCTGACTTGTGAAAAAAAGAAATGAAACTGAAGAGTTGACTCTCTTACTGCTGAGCCAGGATACGTGATCTGACTCCGTGAAGAGAGATTGGATCTGAAAGAAAAGGCACTTTATTGATGAACTGAATCAAATGATCCAATTCCTTGAAAAGACAGAATTAACAAGAGTCAACTTTTCCTAGAGATCCTAAAGACCAAACTGAGATTTATTTTAACTTGTGACTAAAAATGAGCATGAATCTATCAAATATAATGCATGAAATCTTGGGCATGGAACATTAGTTTTTTCCTCCTGGCTGTTCAAGATTTTTAAAATCCTAAAATATGAAGGGAATCAGAGATATCACTGCCTGAAGACGTGCGTCATGGTGGGATTAATGTCTGTCTTTCCCTTAGACACACACACGTACACTCTCTCTCTGTGTATTCCTCTTATATTGCTGTCTCTTGGGTAAGCAGAACCTCAGTAAGTGACCTCAATTGAAAAGCTTTTAGTGTTTTAGCAAGTAAATGTGCTCAAAACTGCATATTGTGTAATTTAGCACCATTTAAAGGCAGATGATTCCTGTCACTGCTCCACACTGCTCTTCTCCCGCAGAGCCTCAGATCTGTACACAAGCAAGGGTATTATTAATTATATAGTGTGTGTGTTTTACAGTAAAATACTGAGTGATGGGATGGTGTGATGTAGCAGAGTTACTGTTACCATCCTGGAGTGTTTTTAATTCCTCTTACACCACAGCAACTTACCAAGAATTACAGTTATGTATTAAAGAACTTCATACTTTTTTTTTTTATTTTATACTTGCATTTAATGTCCATGAAACAAGTTAGTTCCTGTTGTCACTGATGTTATAGCAGCTATAAACAGTCTTTCCCTCAGCAGACTCTCTTTATTCTCTCTTGAAGGTCATAAGACAAAAAAGCGCAGCGTGTTGCACGTTACTGAGAAACCAGAAAGAAGTGTAAACTCCTCCGTCCTGAAGATGTCAGAAGACTTGGTTCCAACTTTTAACTCTGACTGTTACAAAGCACTGACACTGGAGACTCCTTCCAGAAATCTTACATAAGCATTTCCGTCTATCCATCCATCCATCCATCCATCCATCCATTATCTGTAGCCACTTATCCCGTACAGGGTTGCGGGCGGGCTGGATCCTATCCCAGCTGACTACGGGGGAAAGGCGGGGTTCACCCTGGACAAGTCGCCAGGTCATCACAGGGCTGACACATAGACACAGACAACCATTCACACTCACATTCACACCTACGCTCAATTTAGAGTCACCAGTTAACCTAACCTGCATGTCTTTGGACTGTGGGGGAAACCGGAGCACCCGGAGGAAACCCACACGGACACGGGGAGAACATGCAAACTCCACACAGAAAGGCCCTCGCCGGCCACGGGGCTCGAACCCGGACCTTCTTGCTGTGAGGCGACAGCGCTAACCACTACACCACCGTGCCACCCCTACATGAGCATTTCCTTACAGAAAACTTGAATGAGCTGTTACTATAGTAATGAGAATGTATTGGAGCGAGTGCATTAATATAAACCCGTGATTTGCCCCGCACTGTCAGAGCTGCTGGAAAGAATAGATTCTCTATTTTTATCCGGTGTGTGGGCATGTTTTATATGGTGTGTGTCTGTGTGCATAGGCAGTGTGTGGGCGTGTTTATATGGTGTGTGGGTGTGTTTATATGGTGTGTTTGTGTGCACAGGTGGTGTGTGGGTGTGTTTATCTGGTGTGTGGGCGTGTTTAGCTGCCAGGCAGGTTTTGTCTGCTGAAACAACATCTCTGGAAGATTAGGATGTCGTATCGGTGCAAAGTAGAACAGACACAGTTCCCATGTTCTCCTCTGGGCACAGAGGTGTGTGTGTGTGTGTGTGTGTGTGTGTTTGTTTGTTTGTGTGTGTTTGTTTTAGTGAATTCAGCATGCTGTATTTTAGCTCCTGTGTTTTTTGTCTAATGCACAGATTTTGGACCAACTGCACAAAGGCAGATTGCTTTGTAAATGTGAATTAAAGTCGAATCATCACAAAGCACACCTCTGTTCTCCTGACTCACACACTAATAAATCATCCCCGAGATATTTTTATCTGCTTTTAGTGATTCACAGCGGCTCAGAGAACTCTGTGGTGGGGATGGAACCTGCGGATGGAGTTGAGATTAAAATGTCTCTTTATGGTTTCTGCTTTGTTTTGGGAAAATGATGTTGACATCAGCGTTACTGCAAACCAGTGTTTTGTGGAAATGTTTGGATTGTAATAAGCTGCAGGTTTAAAATGCGATGTAGAAATATTTAAGAGCCTGATGAGGGTTGGGAATGCTGAGGAGCCCTGAAATCAGTACAACAGTCTCCTTAAAAAAAAAAAAAGGGGTACACTGTACACCTTTCCATGTCTGATTTTAATTCCCGGGCTGGGTTTTAAGCCTTGTCATCAAGCACGCTAGCAGTGTTGAGGCATTCAAGCCTTAGTGTTTAAACTTTTTAGAAATGTATTGATGCTCCTTTTCTTTAAACTCCATCACGTGGCAGGTGCTGAGCTTTAGTGTGTGTGTGTGTGTGTGTGTGTGTGTGTGTGTGTGGTAAAGTGCTGCCAAATAAACAACTTGAATTTTAGTTAGAAATCCAGATAAGGGTTCAGAATAAACTGAAACCCAAAGATTCATCAGATGTACTTCCTGGGTCTCCCCTTCCCCCCAGTAGAACCACAGGAACTCTCCCAGGAAATCAGGAGCTAATACCAGCAGATCCTCTTAAAAGATTCCAGATGACGTTTTTTTTTTTCCCTCTTGACTATTTCCTTGTTGTTCTCTCGTAGGCTGAGGCGTCAGCAGAACCCAGGCTTGTTTGGGAAGATGAGAACGTCGTCGTCCTCGTCACGGTTCTGCCCTGATGACCCCGAGCGCACGGTCAGCGACCCTGACGAGGAGGAAGAGCTGCAGATTCAGATCCCGTGAACAGCATCCCATAATATCCAAACTGGGACCTTTAAACTGTCCAGCTCATACAGGACACAGGACGGGTTCTGATGTGAAACTGTGTCTGAAACATGGGGATGGTTCCTCTGTGGTTCCTGTACAGAGAGCAGCAGAGGAACTGGAGGAGGAAGTGACTTCAGCATCCACACATCTCACTTGCGTCGTCTTCTGTGATCGCTTCCGCTGAGCCGTGCTCTCGGACCCGAATACAGCGCTTTTACTTTGTTACAGTACACTACAGGTACAGGTGGAGCTTGTGGGGTGGTGACATCATTTCCTGTTGCTAACACTGAACACAAACATTAACAGAGAAACTGATTTTATTTTTGTTTATTATACAGAGAGCTAAAATCTCAGACAGTTGGATTGTTTAGATGATCAGACGCCACTGAAGATGACCAATCATCATTCTGCACCATTTCTAGCTCCGCCCACACATCCCTTTTCATTAAATGTAGGAAATTTTACCGTACCTTACCATTGTGTACTGTCCCAGTGTAAAAGTGCCGTCATTACACTCTTCCTCAGCTTTCTATGACTTTTCTGTTCCACTACGGCGTTTATTCCTTCGTACAGAATGCAGTGTCGTGTCGTCACGTCTGTGTGCTGTGTAAACGTTCTCTCCAGGTTCACACTCATTTTTGTGTTTGCTTTGCTGTGTGTGTGTTTTGATGTTGGAGTTCTGACACAACCAGCTCACCGTGAGCCGTCTGCACCGGTCGGCCCTCAGTAGTGCTGGTTGGCAGTGGAAGAGAAAGCGAACTCTCTGATTGGCTGATCAGATCATGAATGTACATTATAGTCCTGATTTTGTGTTAATTATAAATCGGAACCCCCGTTGTGTGTGCGCGCGCATTGTGGTGTTCTCCATCAGCACTTCAGTCTTTATAAGTGTAATCCACTATGGACTCTGTTAGCTCCGCCCCTTTTGCTACAAAGAGCAGGCTGCGAATTCCAAGTGGGAGTCCATAATGTGACACTTTTTTTCTTCTTTTTTTTTTTCCAGTTATATATCCGGTCTGTCGTCCCCCGTTAGTGACGTTCCCCTCACACGTGCAGGACTTCCATACAGCGTATTTTACAGGTGATGATGGGGAGGATGAGGTGATGAGTACTCAGCCCTGGTTGGTGTTTAGTTCTTTAATGTCGGCTCGGTGTGTCACAGCTCTAACGTTGAGCTCCAGTTTGTCCTGACTTTACTGTTTAAGCAATAAAAACAATTCACCTTCTGGACCAACATCAGCAACCAACAATGAGGACCAACAGACTTAGACTCCTTCAGCAAGACGTTTTTACTCGTCGTTCTGACAAATATTTATAAAACTTTTGTTACGTAAATTGTTCTGTATTACAGGTTTTTTTGTATTTAGCATTATAAATATTAAGTGTGTATAAACACAGCCTGTGTGTGTTATTGAGAATGGTGTGGGGGGTGGAGAGACGGTCACTTTTTGTAATCTGGAGATTGGTTCAGTCCTTGCGTGAACTTTCACACAGTGCACTAACTCACGGCTGTGTTTTGTTAGTGTTTGGTTACGTGGAAACTTCTGAAGGATTTAAAATAAACTTGGGCTTCAGCCTTAACCTGGTGGATTTAACTTGGTAACACACTTATAATAACATCAAAATAAATAGCAATTCAATAACTAGACTGCATTTCCGCAGAGAAAATGCAAAGTGTGCTTGCTGAGGTGTAGCAGAACAGCTAGCATGCCAACATGCTAACAACTAGCATGTTAACAGTTAGCATACTAACATGTAAACAGCATGTTAACGTTAGCATGCTAATAGATAACCTGCTAACAGCTAGCATTCTAACATGCTAATGATTAACATGCTCTTTGTTAAAATTCTAACACTTTAAGGCTAATATGCTGACAGCTATCTTGTTAAAAGGCTAGCATGCTAATGGCTAGTATGTTAACTTTTAGCATGCTAACACGCTGAGGGTGACATGCTCAGGCGAACTCGCTAACAGCAAACATGCAAACTCTGCATGCTACCATGCTAATCCTAACATGTTAACAGCTCTTATGATAACATGCTAATGGTGAACATGCTAACAACTCAGGAGCTAACAGCAGGCATGATATCATAATGGGTAACATGCTAACAGCTAGCATGGTAACACGTGAATGCTTATATGCTAATTGCTATCGTGTGTGCGTGTAAGTATTCCTAATAAAGTGGCCATTGAGTTGGAGTTGATTTGCTGTCAAAGTCTCAGATGAGCAGATCCTTGCCAAATGCATCACCACCTATGGGGGAAGGGAGGAACGACTCAGTCAAGCTTCCACTGATTAGCGGCAAAATGGAGAAAAAAACGGACGGATGAAAGGCGAGAGAAAGGCGAGTGCGGGTCAGAACCGATATCGTGTGTGTGATGGTGATTTGGCCTGAGGTGCCGTATGAAGTTTGGTGGATGTGTGGTGAAGTATTACTAAGCAAAACTCCATTCATTAGAATGGGGCCAAAAATCAATGCAAGCCTATGGAGGAAAAAGGGATGAGCAAAAAGAAAGGAAAAATATGAGTGCGGGTCAGAACCGATTGCATGTATGTGTCGGGGGAGTTGGCCTGAAGGATCACATGAGGTTTGGTGCATTTGCGATGGAGGACGATTTGATTCATGAGCCCTATTCATTCTCTATGGGAAAAAAACAAAAGAAAAACGACAAGAACAAGAGAATGGGCGCGTTGATCCAAAAGCTGTATACAAGCACACTACACCACTTCGGGCCAGACGTCTCAGAGTTGGAACGGTGTCTCGATCTCGAACGCCCTAGGAGGAGTAGTGGATCCAAAAAAAACGTGTCGGAATAAGGCAGAATAAGTAAACTTGCACTACTGTTCAAAAGTTTGGGGTCACCCAGACAATTTTGTGTTTTCCATGAAAAGTCACACTTTTATTTACCACCATAAGTTGTAAAATGAACAGAAAATATAGTCGAGACATTTCTCTGGCCATTTTGAGCATTTAATCGACCCCACAAATGTGATGCTCCAGAAACTCAATCTGCTCAAAGGAAGGTCAGTTTTATAGCTTCTCTAAAGAGCTCAACTGTTTTCAGCTGTGCTAACATGATTGTACAAGGGTTTTCTAATCATCCATTAGCCTTCTGAGGCAATGAGCAAACACATTGTACCATTAGAACACTGGAGTGAGAGTTGCTGGAAATGGGCCTCTATACACCTATGGAGATATTGCACCAAAAACCAGACATTTGCAGCTAGAATAGTCATTTACCACATTAGCAATGTATAGAGTGGATTTCTGATTAGTTTAAAGTGATCTTCATTGAAAAGAACAGTGCTTTTCTTTCAAAAATAAGGACATTTCAAAGTGACCCCAAACTTTTGAATGGTAGTGTAAGAAGAACAATAGTGTGCTCCACACAGCAGTGCTTGAGCAAACACACCTAATTATAGGCCTTTATAAAATTATTTTAAAATATTTTACTACAACCCCAATTCCAAAAAAGTTGGGACACTGTGCAAAACATAAATAAAAACAGAATTTGAGGATTTATAAATCATGGAAACCCTATATTCCATTGAAAATATTGCAAAAACAACATAACTGTTGAAAATGAGATTTTTTTATTTTTTCAAATATTTGCTCATTTTAAATTTGATGTCAGCAAGACGTTTCAGAAAAGTTGGGATGGGGCAACAAAAGACTGAAAAATTTGTATAATGCAAAAAAAAAACCCCACTAATATTAGGTTAATTGTCAACAGGTCAGTAAGATTGGGTATAAAAAGAGCATCCTAGAGAGGCGGAGTCTCTCAGAAGAAAAGATGGGGAGGGGTTCACTACTCTATGAAAGACTGTGTGGGCAAACAGTGCAACAATTTAATAATAACGTTCTTCAATGTAAAACTGCAAAGAATTTGTGGATCACATCATCTATGGTCCATAATATCATTAAAGGATTCAGAGAATCTGGAGAAATCTCTGTATGCGAGAGACAAGGCTGAAAACTGACACTGGATGCCTGTGATCTTCAGGCCCTCAGGAGACACTGCATTAAAAGCAGACACGTGTCTGTAGTGGAAATCACTGTATGGGCTCAGGAACACTTCAGAAAATCATCGTCTGTGAAAACACTTCATTACTGCATCCACAAATGCAGGTTAAAACCAGATATAAACAATATCCAGAAACCCCGCCTCCTTCTCTGGGCCCGAGCTCTTTTACGATGGACTGAGGCGAAGTGGAAAACTGTCCCGAGGTCTGACAAACTAAAAGTAGAAATTCTTTTTAGAAATCATGGACACTACTAAAGAGGAGAGGGACCATCCGGCTTGTTATCAGTGCGCAGCACAAAAGCAGCATCTGTGATGGTATGAGGGGGCGTTAGTGCACATGACATGGGGAGCTTGTACATCTGGGAAGGCATCATTAATGCTGAATGATATAAACACATTTCAGAGCAATATGCTGCCATCCAGACTAAATCTTTTTCAGGGAAGGTGTCCTGATCTCTTCACACGCCTTTGCATGAATTACCAGGTAGATAAACGCCATCTCCAGGTACTACGCAGACAAGGTGTTCCAGGTTAACCTTTCTTTAATGTAGCAGCTGGCAGTAGGGTAAAACTGACAAAGAGGAAAATATATACATTCACAAAATGACCATGTTCCATGTTAACGCAAGTACAGTATGCGTTAATCACACCACAGATGGTACAAATTATTGCTGAAATAACACTACTGTTACAGTAAGCATTGTATTGCTAACCCAAAATCATGAATATTTTCTGTCAATACAACCTAACCAAAACATGTGACCAAAACAAACTCCATCCAAATTTCTATCTGTTCATAAACTGCAACCCTGTAGATATGTCTCATCTCATTATCTCTAGCCACTTTATCCTGTTCTACAGGGTTGCAGGCAAGCTGGATCCTATCCCAGCTGACTACGGGTGAAAGGCGCAAAATATATGTAAATATCAATAAATGATAAACGTAAATGTTATTCTTACATACCAACGATGCTTTCAAAGACCTGAACAGCCAGATGATAACAGATGGAAACATGACAGCTGTCACTATCCTCAGACATGGAGAACTGCCATGAGGCCTGCTGATGATGTCACAGGGCACAGGTCACATGAGCTTAACACTATGCAATGCACTATACATCCCCAACAACAGGAGGTGCTACTTTATGAAACAATACAATTCTTTGGAAACTGATGAAGATCATATGGCAGAAGAAGAACGTACCCAAAGTGTGGTGTAGAGCAGTAGGTGTCCTTATCCCGAAAGAGAAAGAGGCAGAAAACATCAGTCAGTTTCGTCCAATCTCCCTACTGAATGTAGAGGGCAAGATTTTCTTTTCGGTGATGGCTCAGAGGATCTCTGCATACCTGCTTAATAACCAGTACATAGATACATCTGTACAGAAGGCAGGTATATCAGGCTTCCCTGGATGCTTGGAACATTCTAGCATGATTTGGCACCAGATCCAGACAGCAAAGGCGAAGAAAGATGACCTTTATGTGATCTTTCTGGACCTGGCCAGCACGTTTGGATCAGTGCCACATGAGCTCCTTTGGACTGCCTTTGAATTCTTCAGTGTCCCAGGAAATATTACAGTCTTGGTCAAGTCATACTTTCAAGACCTGCAGTTTTGTTTCACCACCATGGAGTTTACCACCTCCTGGCAATGCCTGGAGGTTGGCATCATGGCAGGCTGCACGATCTCTCCCTTGGCCTTTACAATGGCAATGGAGGTAATCATCCGAGCCTCTAAATGGGTTGTTGGTGGACAAAGACTCAACCCCGACTCCCGTCTTCCTCCAATCAGAGCGTATATGGATGATATTACTACCCTAACAACCACAGTGCCATGTACCAGACGTCTGCTCAGGAAACTACAGGAGAACATCAGCTGGGCCCGTATGAAGATAAAACCATCTAAGTCATGCAGCATTTCCATTGTCAAGGGAGTGCTGTCGGACCTTAAATTCTTCATCGGGGACGAGCCAATCAAGAGCTTGGGGAGATGGTTTGATGCAAGCCTGAAAGATAAGGACCAAATAGCACAACTGCAGAGGGATATCAGTAGTGGAGTGCAAGCCATTGAGAACACTGAACTCCCTGGGAAACTAAAGATTTGGTGCCTACAGTTTGGCCTCTTGCCTCGGGTGCTGTGGCCTCTCACCCTCTACGAGGTGCCCATTTCAGTTGTGGAGAGGATGGAGAAGGGAATCACTAACCACATAAAGAAGTGGTTGGGAGTCCCTCGGTGCCTGACATCCACTGCCCTCTATGGAGACTGCCTCCTCAGACTGCCATTCACCAGTCTTACGGAGGAATTCAAGTGTGCCAAGATAAGACTCCAGGTGACACTGACGGAATCCAAAGACCTAATGGTGAGCAAGAATGCCCCAGCCATCATGGCAGGCCGCAAATGGAGACTGGTGCAAGCAGTTGAGGAGGCAGTGGCAGCCCTCAAGCATGCAGACATCGTGGGATATGTTCAGCATGGAAGAGGAGGTCTGGGTTTAACTGCTCAGCATCCAGCCTGGAGCAAGACCTCAGCTGCTGAAAGGAGGAGGATGATCGTGGATGAGGTGAAAAACCAGGAGGAAGGCATCAGGAGGGCCAAGATGGTGGCACTTGGTAAGCAGGGAAAGTGAACTAAGTGGGACAGTGTGGAGGGAAGGAAGTTGAGCTGGAAAGACCTATGGAGTATGGAGTTAAAGCGAATCAGCTTCATCATCAGGGCAACCTACGATGTTCTCCCCACACCCATAAATCTCCAGCAGTGGCGAGGAGAAGATCCAGCCTGTGTACTCTGCTCCAAGCCGGCATCCCTTAGGCATATTCTCACTGGTTGTAAAGTGAGTCTTGCCCAGGGGCGTTATACCTGGCCATCACAACCAGGTGTTGAAGAACCTTGCTGCCACTTTGGAGTATAGACGAACAACAGCCAACTCAGCAACATCTGTAGGATCCAACTCCCTGCCAGCCGTTGCATTTGTGCGGGAGGGGGCAAAGGAAAATTACAGCGCAACTGCAGAGCATTGCCAGTTACGCATAGCCTGTGACTGGAAAATGCTGGTAGATGTTGGTCAACGCCTTGCCTTTCCTCCTGAGATCGCTGCCACTACTCTTAGGCCTGACTTGGTATTTTGGTCACCATCTGCTAAGAAGGTCTATATCATTGAACTCACTGTGCCCTGGGAGGAGTCCGTAGAAGAGGCATATGAAAGGAAACACCTACGATATGCTGACCTTGCTGCAGAGGCACAGCAGCATGGCTGGAGGACGGAGGTGTGCCCTGTGGAGGTGGGATGCAGAGGCTTTGTGGCGTCATCCACCACCAGGCTGCTCAAGGACATGGGAGTAAGAGGCCATGCCCTACGTCATGCCATCAAAGCGCTGTCAGGAGCAGCTGAAGTTAGTAGCCACTGGCTTTGGCCGAAGCGCAAGGACACCTGTTGGGCATCAAGTGGCAGCCAGGGATGACACAGAGGGGGGTACTTCAGGGACGCCTGGGGTTACCGTTGAGCCTTCCGGAGGCGTCGTGGGCTTAAATCAACGAAACGCTGATGAAGGGGGTGCCCACTTGATGATAACTCCTCTGTGTCATTTCCGTTGGCAAGTCTTAGTACACGCTGGCACATAAAGGATAATTCCAACTCGTCCTGTGTTTCTTCAATCAATTGACTGACAAGGCAGCACAGAAAGCCTTCCTTCTTTCAGTAAGACAACACCAAACTGCTTTCTACACGTATTAAAACTGCATGGCTCCAGAGTAAAAGAGTCTGGGTGCTAAACTGGCCTGCTGCAGTCCAGACCTGTCTCCTATTTAAAACATTTGGTGCATTATGAAGTGCAAAATACTACAAAGGAGACCCTGAACTATTGAGCAACTGAAATTGTATTTAAGCTCATGTGACCTGTGCCCTGTGACATCAGCAGCAGAATAGAACAACATTTCTCTTTCAAAACTACAGCAATTGGTCTCCTCAGTTCCCAAACTTTTACAGAATGTTGTTAAAAGTAGAGGTGATACAACACAGTGGTAAACACGTCCCGTCCCAACTTTTTTGAAATGTGTTGCTGACATCAAATTCAAAATGAGCAAATATTTTTCAAAAAACAATAACATTTCTCACTTTCAACATTGTGATATGTTGTCTTTGTACTATTTTCAATGAAATATAGAGTTTACATGATTTGCAAATCCTCACATTCTGTTTTTATTGACAGTTTACACAGCGTTCCAACATTTTTGGAATCGGGGTTGTAGATAGATGGATAGATCATATATAATAAAGTCTATAATCTGATGTTTCTGAGTCACCCAAAAGAAAAATATTTAGATCCAGTTTCACACATCAGATCACAGTGAACCAGCTGCTAATGATAGCTGAAATCTGGCATGTCCAATCACAAAATATGTGGAAAATGTAGATTAGACAGTTTAAAAAATATATATACAGTGGGGCAAAAAAGTATTTAGTCGCCACCAATTGTGCAAGTTCTCCCACTTAAAAAGATGAGAGAGGCCTGTAATTTTCATCATAGGTACACTTCAACTATGAGAGACAGAATGGGGGGAAAGAATCCAGGAAATCACATTGTAGGATTTTTAATGAATTAATTGGTAAATTCCTCGGTAAAATAAGTATTTGGTCACCTACAAACAAGCAAGATTTCTGGCTCTCACAGACCTGTAACAACTTCTTTAAGAGGCTCCTCTGTCCTCCACTCGTTACCTGTATTAATGGCACCTGTTTGAACTCGTTATCAGTATAAAAGACACCTGTCCACAACCTCAAACAGTCACACTCCAAACTCCACTATGGCCAAGACCAAAGAGCTGTCAAAGGACACCAGAAACAAAATTATAGACCTGCACCAGGCTGGGAAGACTGAATCTGCAATAGGTAAGCAGCTTGATGTGAAGAAATCAACTGTGGGAGCAATTATTAGAAAATGGAAGACATACAAGACCACTGATAATCTCCCTCGATCTGGGGCTCCACGCAAGATCTCACCCCGTGGGGTCAAAATGATCACAAGAACGGTGAGCAAAAATCCCAGAACCACACGGGGGGACCTAGTGAATGACCTGCAGAGAGCTGGGACCAAAGTAACAAAGGCTACCATCAGTAACACACTATGCCGCCAGGGACTCAAATCCTGCAGTGCCAGACGTGTCCCCCTGCTTAAGCCAGTACATGTCCAGGCCCATCTGAAGTTTGCTAGAGAGCGTTTGGATGATCCAGAAGAGGATTGGGAGAATGTCACATGGTCAGATGAAACCAAAATAGAACTTTTTGGTAAAAACTCAACTTGTCGTGTTTGGAGGAGAAAGAATGCTGAGTTGCATCCAAAGAACACCATACCTACTGTGAAGCATGGGGGTGGAAACATCATGCTTTGGGGCTGTTTTTCTGCAAAGGGACCAGGACGACTGATCCGTGTAAAGGAAAGAATGAATGGGGCCATGTATCGTGAGATTTTGAGTGAAAACCTCCTTCCATCAGCAAGGGCATTGAAGATGAAACGTGGCTGGGTCTTTCAGCATGACAATGATCCCAAACACACCGCCCGGGCAACGAAGGAGTGGCTTCGTAAGGAGCATTTCAAGGTCCTGGAGTGGCCTAGCCAGTCTCCAGATCTCAACCCTATAGAAAATCTTTGGAGGGAGTTGAAAGTCCGTGTTGCCCAGCGACAGCCCCAAAACATCACTGCTCTAGAGGAGATCTGCATGGAGGAATGGGCCAAAATACCAGCAACAGTGTGTGAAAACCTTGTGAAGACTTACAGAAAATGTTTGACCTCTGTCATTGCCAACAAAGGGTATATAACAAAGTATTGAGATGAACTTTTGTTATTGACCAAATACTTATTTTCCACCATAATTTGCAAATAAATTCTTTAAAAATCAGACAATGTGATTTTCTGGATTTTTTTTTCTCATTCTGTCTCTCATAGTTGAAGTGTACCTATGATGAAAATTACAGGCCTCTCTCATCTTTTTAAGTGGGAGAACTTGCACAATTGGTGACTGACTAAATATTTTTTTGCCTCACTGTACACGCACCATAAACGAACAGGTGTGAATTCTGTTCCTCATGCTATAAGTAATCAAGCAAAATGTGTGTAACACACCTGAAAATTAGGCTAAGCCGAATTTGTGTTTATATACTGTCTGTAATATTATGTATTTTTAATAAGAGATTGAATAAGTATTTAGCTATAATCTTATAAGAATTGATATTTAACATTGTAATTGTACGATATGTATTGTATTTTGCTTGGCGTACTGTTGTTTTGTATGCCCGCCTGATTGTTATGGTAATGGGGGTGGGAGGAGAAACAAGAGTTGGGGGAAGTGACGTGTTTTTTCCCCCGAGTGTGATAATGTTGGAGACCTATTTAAAGACGACTGCGGATGCACAAGGGAGGATGGACTTTTAGACACCAGCGGTAGGCACACGGCATTTATGTGCCACACTTTTAGTTAGTGATGCAGTCCCTAGGCACGCATAACTATTGTTGTTCTGTGTGTTTCTTCTTATTATTAGAGGAGTACCTAGGCTCTCTAGAAATTTCGATTCTTAATAACCCAATAACCGTACATCGCACACAGACAAGCAATACATCAAAACGTGCGGCTCGATCGGACTCGGTGTGCTATTGCTTTGTTCAGCATTCTGTGAATCACCCAAAATTTCCCATTCATTTCTATGGAATTAATTGAAAAACAACGCACTTTTTCAATGTTTTTCAAACCTCCGCTGCTCTGGCATGCTTTCACCTAGAGACATGATTCAAACTTTAAAATGTAGACAAACTTCTCCTCTGTGGATCTGCCATTCAACTTTTTTGCTAGGTTCTATACTTTTGGATCAGTCCCAGCTCAAACACCATGTGGGTGCCAGGACAAAAATCAGGCTTTATAATGGGTGCCTATTGCGTTACACACCAGTGGAGCTCAGGAATTTAGAGTGTAGGCAGCCTGAAAAAAAAGCTCAAACTTTCTCTTTTAAACTGTGATTTCAGCCACATTTCTCACTCTACACACACATAATTTTCTCAAAAGTAGTAGCCACACTTGTCCTGATTCACAGAATGTGTCTAACTACACGATAGGATTTACAGTTTTTGAATGAGAAGCCTGAAAGTAAGGAGAGGACAGGCGCGCTGCCCCATAGACTCCCATTATAAACGTGGCAGAAAAGTCACTCGTTTTTAACTCGCTCTAGTGACCTCATTTTTTACACTACAGACAAAAAAATTACATCAATGTGTTCAGGAGACCCTTGTGGCACTCAGAAAGAATTTTGTGAATATCTCCTTCCGTTTCCGTGTAAATCCCCGTTGTTTGGAGGGAGCACTCTGAGCAAATCCTTCACTTTCTGTGTGCCTCTCTGTATCTCTGCTCGCAGCGCGCGGGTGGGGGAGGGGCTGCTCGATCTCACACACACACGGGAGGGAGGGGCTGCTCGCTCTCACACACGGGAGGGAGGGGCTGCTCGCTCTCACACACGGGAGGGAGGGGCTGCTTGCTCTCACACACGGGAGGGAGGGGCTGCTCGCTCTCAGAGAGACACAGGCTTGAAGCATCAAGGCAAGTCACACATTCACACAGTACAGCTCAGCTCCAGCAACTGTAACTGCTATGCGCACTCCATCACTCTCACAATTTCCCACAAGGAAATTGTCTCTAGTTTGAGTTTGTGTTCTGTGAAAGTGCATCTTCGCCCACTTTTTCCAGCTGGAGCTGAAAATGCTAGCTTGCTAGCAAAACATTAGCATCACCACAACAGAACGAGGATTACTCCGAGGTGCCAGGGAGGTTCGCTGGGGTCCAACCTCGTCTGCTATGTGGATGGTAACGGTGACGGACAGCGTTGGACGTTTTGAGACCGGGGTGATGTACAGTCAGGTGGTGGCTTCAGTTTAGCCTACAAGGCGAGCAATTCATGTTCCTGGATACGTGAGTCAACTGTTATTCTGTTCTACATCGGCAAGAGTTCCAACGCGCGCCAACTTGGTACCAATAATTAACTGTTTTAATACCCGTGTATTTATTTTCTTTTTTTATTGCTGTTTATTGTTGATCGCCTAATGCTGTTTATGAGTCATATAGTGTTAATGTGTGGGTTTAGGTAAATATCAGATTCACACGAATGGTTTCAAATAAATATTACTTATTGATTTTTTTTTCTAACACGTGTTTAACCTTCCTTTTTTATACGTATTGATATATATATATATATATATATATATATATATATATATATATATATATATATATATATATATTGATGAATATAGTGTAAATATATAGTTTAAATATTTTAGTGATATGTCTTTGAGGTGTAGCTCAAAGTGGGGGCTCAGAGCAAAATAACACAACATTCGTCTATAGTCATGCTATTCCCGGCCTCCGTTGAAGTGAGCGATCATCCCTAGAAGTTAATAATAGTAATAACACAAGGCTGATGAGCAGGGTTGTTACATGTGGGGGCTCGTCCGGGAGTGGCTGTGAGGGAGGTCGCCCGTTCCCTGGCTCGCCTGCTTGCTTTCCTCATCCTATAGCTCATTCTGGAACTCTTTCATCATCTCCAGGACGTTGGTGGGGAAGATATCCGCAGACGTGTCTCCCATGATCCAGGGGTGATCCAGCAGCTCACTGGCTGTGATGCGATACACTGGGTCAACTTTCAGCAGACAGATCAGCGCCGCTTTGGCTGTGTCACTGATGGTCTCCCACACAGCAGCAGAGAATTCAGTTCCCCCTTCTTAATTTTTTGAAACAAATGTTCATGAGAGTTGGGCGTGAACGGATGTTCTCCACTTATCAGAATGTACATGATTATACCGATGCTCCATACGTCACACTGCTGGCTGTAGTCATGGCCAGCGAGCACTTCAGGTGCCATGTACTGAGGTGTCCCACATGTGCTTTGCATCATGCGCGCACTGCCCACTCCACGTTTCTGCACGGACAGTCCAAAGTCTGTGATCTTGATGTTTACGATGGTCTGATCATTTCTCTGTTCATAACTGTCCACAAGAATGTTTTCCAGTTTGAGATCCCTGTGAACGATGCCCCGCTTGTGAAGGTAGACAGTGGCCTCGGCTAAGCCGCCGATGATGTATTTATTGTCCTCTTCACTGAAATGGCCTTTTTTCTGTAAGAACTGGTTCAGCTGTATTCAGCGAAAGACCTTGCCAACCAGAGCTGCTGAACTTTCCCACCTCAGCAGTAATGGGCCAATGGATCTTGTCTGCATTGACTTTCTGTCCCTTGAACCAGACTCTAAGAATATCTGCAATGTTCTTGTGGTCACCGATCACTACACCCGGTATGCACAAGCATTTCCCACAAAAGACCAGACATCATCTACAGTGGCTAAAGTGTTATGGGAGAAGTTCTTTGTTCACTATGGCCTACCTAACAGAGTGCACTCAGACCAAGGCAGAGATTTCGAGAGTCATTTCATCCATGAACTGCTGGGTATGCTGGGAGTGAAGAAGTCAAGAACCATATCACCCGCAGAGAGATCCACAGCCTGAGCGTTTCAGTAGGACACTGCTCAACATGCTGGGTACACTGAAGCCAGAAGAAAAGGGGAAATGGAGCCAGCACATTAGCTACCTTGTCCATGCATACAACTGCACCAAGCATGACAGCACTGGCTACAGCCCTTACTACTTGATGTTTGGACATGAAGCTCACCTGCCAGTTGATGTGTGCTTTGGCGTGTCCAGTGACAGCTCATCCCCAAAGTCCTATGCAAGATATGTCGCAAATATGAGACGAGATCTTCAAGCGGCTTATCAGGCGGCTGAGAGCATGGCTGGAAAGAGAAATAAGGCAAACAAGCACTGCTATGACCAGAGGGTCCGATACTGTCCTCTTGCTCCTGGGGACAGAGTGTTGATGAAGAACCTTGGCCTACAAGGGAAGCACAAGATTGCAGACCGTTGGTGTTCAGACCCCTACATTGTACAAAGTCAACTGCCAGGCTTACCCATGTACAAATTAAGACCAGAGAATGGAGTGGGTCCTGATAAAGTTCTACACCGCAACCTACTGCTACCCCTCGGACAAGACGTTCAGCTGAGGCCAGGAGACACTTCAGAGACGGGCAAACTCAAGCGAAGGTCAAGCAGACAGCTGAGAAAGAGACAAGTGCCTTTGCCTGAGGAGGTGGAGAGCATTTTGGCTAGTGAACCATCTACTTCTGAGTCAGAAGGAGAGGAGCTGAGTGCATACACTCTACATTATCCATCCATGGTTCAGGACACTGGTGAAGATGACTCAGATGTGCCCATTTGGCTGGTCTTTGAAAGGGATTGGCCTGCCGTGACGAATGACTCTGATTCTCTGTTAGGGCAGTCTGGTGTACATCCACCTGTCTTTACCCCTGAAGCTGCCTCCCCTGGCCACACTTGTCCAAACACGCCTCTGCCTTACCCTGACTCCCCACTCAGCCACTCTTGTTCCAGTCTGCCCTCTGTTCAGGATATGTCCACTGCTGACTTCAGTCAACCCTTACCGGCAACCTTTGCTGAAGATGAAAGGCGAGTGGCAGATGGTCTGCAAGAGATGGAGACTAATGCCCCAGAGACCCAAAGACAGCATGAGAGGTCCCCCCATGACATAAGGACACAGAGCTTTTCTGCACCTGAAACCCCAAGACCCCAGAGGGTGAGAAGGGCACCAGCAAGATTGACATATGACTCCCTGGGGCAGCCCACCTCAGTAACCTTACCATCCCTCTTTCTAGTAGTCAGTAGGTCAGATACCACCCCTGCTACTAGATATGTCAGTACTGTGTTTAAATGGGTAGGCCCTGGGCTCAGGTAAAAAACTCTTTCTTTCAAATAGTTCCTTACATAGGACTAATTTCTGGTATGTGTGGTAATTTTGGGATGGTGTAGTCTAATCTATTTTCCTTTGTCATGAGGACATGACCTTTTTCTGTAGGGGGAGAGTGTAACACACCTGAAAATTAGGCTAAGCCGAATTTGTGTTTATATACTGTCTGTAATATTATGTATTTTTAATAAGAGATTGAATAAGTATTTAGCTATAATCTTTTAAGAATTGATATTTAACGTTGTAATTGTACGATATGTATTGTATTTTGCTTGGCGTACTGTTGTTTTGTATGCCCGCCTGATTGTTATGGTAATGGGGGTGGGAGGAGAAACAAGAGTTGGGGGAAGTGACGTGTTTTTTTTCCCCCCGAGTGTGATAACAATGTTGGAGACCTATTTAAAGACGACTGCAGATGCACAAGGGAAGATGGACTTTTAGACACCGGCGGTAGGCACACGTCATTTATGTGTCACAGTTTTGTGAAAGTGCATCTTTGCCCACTTTTTCCAGCTGGAGCTGAAAATGCTAGCTGTGACCAACAGAATCTTTGCTAGCTTACTAGCAAAACATTAGCATCACCACAACAGAACGAGGATTACTCTGAGGTGCCAGGGAGGTTCGCTGGGGTCCAACCTTGTCTGCTGTGTGGATGGTAACGGTGACGGACAGCGTTGGACGTTTTGAGACCGGGGTGATGTACAGTCGGGTGGTGGCTTCAGTTTAGCCTACAAGGCGAGCAATTCATGTTCCTGGATACGCGAGTCAACTGTTATTCTGTTCTACATCGGCAAGAGTTCCAACGCGCGCCAACTTGGTACCAATAATTAACTGTTTTAATACCCGTGTATTTATTTTCTTTTTTTATTGCTGTTTATTGTTGATCGCCTAATGCTGTTTGAGTCATATAGTGTTAATGTGTGGGTTTAGGTAAATATCAGATTCACACGAATGGTTTCAAATAAATATTACTTATTGATTTTTTTTTCTAACACGTGTTTAACCTTCCTTTTTTTATATGTATTGATATATATATTGATGAATATAGTGTAAATATATAGTTTAAATATTTTAGTGATATGTCTTTGAGGTGTAGCTCAAAGTGGGGGCTCAGAGCAAAATAACACAACATTCATCTATAGTCATGCTATTCCCGGCCCCCGTTGAAGTGAGCGATCATCCCTAGAAGTTAATAATAGTAATAACATAAGGCTGATGAGCAGTTGTTACATGTACGTTAAAATTTTTTTTTAGCAAGCTACAAAGAAATGGGTGTCCGATGCAACGTTGTGCCTTTTGTCTAAAAGAAACATTGGCAAAAAGCATCATCATCATAAGAAAACACAAGTGTAGAAAGAAATCTGGAAAGCTCTTGCAAAGAAAGTACAACAGTCCTACTATGATGACAGAGATGCATCGAAAAGCAGATCCAAGAACTGGAACAAGCTAACAGGAAAGGAGCGTCAAGGAAGACTTGGAAAATTTGAATTAAATCAGCGGTACATCATTGTCGTGCCCTGCTAGTAAAGCCAGGAAGCCAAACGGAGACGTCATCAAATCTCAATCAGAACTTCTTCAGGAACGGAGAAAATACTTTTCCAACGTGTGAAATGCTCCTGGAGTAACTTCAACACGTGAAATTCCTCCAGTAGAGTGTGATTTAGACATCAAAATAGGAGATTTCGATAGAAAGGGACTAGAAAAAGCTATCAAAGGCTTAAACAACTACAAAACTCCTGGTTTCACCGCTGAAGTGCTCAAATAAAGTGGCAATTCTCTATCAGAGAGGCTACTTAAACTGGTCAGTGTAATCAAGAACAGTCTAAAAGCACTGAGTGATTGGATGAAGAACATGATTGTCCCACTGCCAAAAAAAGGAGATCGAACTCAGATTTAAAACAAAAAAATTAGAGGTATAACACTGCTGAGCATTGCTGCAAAACTTTACAACAAATTACTGCTGAACCGTATAAGAGACTAACTTGATACGAAACTGAGAGTCAACCAAGCAGGTTCTCGCCTGGGTAGAGGATGCATTGAGCATGTCCACACTCTCAGGAGACTCCTGGAAGGATGTGATGGACAGAATCTTCCTCTAGTAGCAGTCTTTGTCGACTTTAAGAAGGCCTTTGATTCGATCGATCATACTGTCCTGTTTAAAATCCTCCGACATTCCGGAATCCCAGAACCTATCACTGAAGCAACTCAAATCTTATACAAGAACACATCAGCAATATTTATCAGATGGCCCAATGTAAGATTAGTGGTGCTAAATTGGCTCCATCTTTAAATCATCTTCTTCCTTTGGCTGCTCCCGATTAGGGGTCGCCACAGCGGATCTTTCGTCTCCATTGCTCCCTGTCTTCTGCATCCTTCTCTACCACACCTGCCACTTTCATGTCCTCTCTCACCACATCCATGTATCTCCTCTTTGGCCTTCCTCATTTTCGTTTTCCTGGCAGCTCCATCCTCAACATTCTCCTTCCCACATGCTCTGCATCTCTTCTCAGGATGTGCCCATACCATCTCAGTCTCATCTCTCTTAGCTTAATTCCCAAGCTCTCCACATGTGCTGTCCCTCTGATGTGCTCGTTCCTTATCCTGTCCAACCTTCTCACTCCCATCACAAACCTTAACATCCTCAACTCTGCCACCTCCAACTTTGCCTCCTGTCTCTTCGTTAAGGGTACGGTCTCCAATCCGTACATCACAGCTGGTCTCACTGCTGTCTTATACATCTTACCTTTCACTTTTGCTTGGACTTTCCTATCACAAATGACTCCCGAAATCCTTCTCCACCTGCTCCACTCTGCCTGCACTCTCTCTCTCACCTCACTATCGCAGCCCCCATTTTCCTGCACAGTTGACCCCAGGGACTTGAATTCACCAACTTTCTTTACATCTACTCCTTGCATCTTCACTACACTCTCATCCCCATTCTCATTGATGCACATGTATTCCGTTTTGCTCCTGCTCACCTTCATTCCTCTTCGTTCCAATGCATCCCTCCATCTCTCCAAACCCAGCTCAACCTCCTTTCTACTTTCACCACATATCACAATATCATCCGCAGACATCATGTTCCATGGTGACTCTTGCCTCACTTCGTCCGTCAAGCTATCATCACTATGGCAAACAAGAAAGGACTCAAAGCAGATCCTTGATGGAGTCCCACCTTCACCTTCAACCATTCAGTCGTTCCAACTGCACACCTCACTGCTGTTTCACTGTTCTCATACATGTCTTGCACCACTCTGATATACTTCTCATTCACTCCACTCTTTCTCATACAATACCATAACTCGTCTCTCGGCACTCTATCGTATGCCTTCTCCAGGTCTACAAACACACAATGTAGCTTTCTCTGGCCTTCCCTGTACTTCTCCATTAACATTCTTAAAGCAAAAATCGCATCCGACGTGCTCTTCCTTGGCATAAACCCGTACTGCTGTTCACAGATTGCTACCTCTCTTCTCAATCTCGCCTCCAATACCCTTTCCCATAGCTTCATGGTGTGGCTCATCAGTTTTATTCCTCTGTAATTACTGCAGCTCTGTACATCTCCCTTATTCATGTATATTGGGACGAGCACACTCTCCATTCATTTGGCATTTTCTCATTCTCTAGGATCTTATTAAACAATCTCGTTAGGAACTCCACAGCCGTCTCACCCAAACATCTCCAAGCCTCAATCTGGATACAATCTGGTCCGACTGCTTTCCCAGTCTTCATTCTTTTCATGGCTGCCCTCACCTCATCCTTACTAACCAACTCTGCTTCCTGATTTGCTGTCTCCAATGAATCTGACCTTTTCTCTCTTGGATTCTCCTCATTTAATAAATCCTCAAAGTACTCTTTCCACCTTCTTAATACACTCTCTTTGTTTGTCAGCACATTTCCATTTCCATCTTTCATCACTCTTACCTGCTGTACATCCCTCACTTCCCTGTTTCTCTGCCTAGCTAGTCTGTACAGGTCTTTCTCTCCTTCTTTGGTCTCCAGTCTTTCGTACAACTCCTGGTATGCATCTGCTTTCGCCTTCGCTACCGCTCTTTTTGCCTTCTGTCTCGTCTCTCTGTATAACCATGGGGACAATAATAAAGTATATTCTATTCTATTCCATTCTAACCGCCTGCTTTCCTCGTCTCTCTGCTCGTCCCAATTCTTCTTTCCTAGCCTCTTCTCTTTTATAATTTCCTGCACTTCTTTGTTCCACCACCATGTCTCCTTGTCTTCCTTCCTCCTTCCCGATGACCACCCTAGCACCTTCCTTGCTGCTTCTCTTACTAGTACAGCAGTAGTATCCCAATCTTCTGGCAGACTTCCATTACCACTCAATGCTTGTCTCATTTCTTCCCTAAACTCCTTCTGATGTTCAACCTCTTTTAGTTTCCACCACTTAATCTTCAGCTCCACTATTTCACGCTTCCTCTTTTTCACTTTCAGGCTCATCCTGCACACGACCACTCGATGTTGTCTAGCTACACTCTCCCCTGCCATCACTTTACAGTCTCCAATCTCCTTCAGGTTACCCCTTCTGCAGAGTATGTAGGCCACCTGTGTAGCTCTTCCTCCACTCTTAAATGTCACCCTGTGCTGCTCTTTCTTCTCAAAGTATGTATTGACTATTGCCAAATTCAATCTCTTTGAAAAATCAACCACCATTTGCCCTTCCACATTTCTCTCTCTTACACCATATCTGCCCATCACGTCCTCATCTCCTCTGTTTCCCTCGCCAACATGTCCGTTGAAATCTGCTCCTATCAGCACGCGCTCCTCCCTCTGTATACTTTCTACCACTTCATCCATCTTTTCCCAGAAAGACTCTTTCTCTCCATTCTCACATCCAACCTGTGGGGCGTACGCACACACAACATTGATTACCACTCCTTGAATCTCCAGCTTCATGCCTATCACTCTATCTGACACCCTCTTCACATCAATCACACTGTTGACCAACTCTCCCCTCAAAACAACACCAACACCATTTCTCTTTCCATCCACTCCATAATAAAACAACTTGCATCCATCTCCAATGTTCTTGGCCTTGCTTCCTTTCCACCTCATCTCCTGCACACACAAAATGTCCAACTTCCTTCTTTCCATCAGACCTGCTAACTCTCTCGCTCTGCCAGTCAGTGTTCCCACATTCAGTGTTCCTACCCTCAATTCTAAGCTCCTTCCCTTCCATCTTTCACGCTCTCTCCTAACACGGCTCCCCCCTCTCTTTCTCCTTCTCAGTTTTGGGGCAACAGTAGCACACTTTCCACCAGCACCCTGTTGACCAACAGTACTGGAGGTGGCCGTTGTTAACCCGGGCCCCAACCGATCCGGTATGGTATTTCTCTTTTCATTCTGCATGTTAGACTTGGCACAGTTTAATGCTGGATGCCCTTCCTGACGCAACCCTCTCCAATTTATCCGGGCTTGGGACCAGCACCAAGAGTACGCTTATGCACCCCCAGTAGCTAGATTGGCTCCATCTTTAAATGAAGTTTATTATTATTATCCCCTGTGATGACCTGGCAACTTGTTCAGGGTGAACCCCGCCTTTCGCCCGTAGTCAGCTGGGATAGGCTTCAGCTCGCCTGCGACCCTGTAGAACAGGATAAAGCGGCTACAGATAATGAGATGAGATGAGATTATTATCAGCAGTTATCATCGATGGTGCATTAACAGAAGAGTTTGAGGTATAAACTGGCATAGTCCAAGGCGATGTGCTTGTGCCCTCTCTCTTTATCATTAGTGATCGACCAGGTAATACGAAATGCCGAAATCACAGATTTGGGTTTTATTACCCACAAAGACATCTCATAGACACCTGGAAAAGAAGATCAGAGATATGGAGTATGCTGATGATATTGTCTTACTTGAGAACGTGGTTGAGAATGCTCAAAAACAACTTGATACGTTGTCCTCTGCAGCCAAAGAAGTTGGACTTGTCATCAACATGGAGAAAACAAAAGTCTTGGCAAAATCCATTGGCCAACTGACCATCGAGCTAGATGGAAACATTCTAGAAGTAGTGGATGATTTCCAATACCTTGGTGCTTTTGTGAACGATACTCTCCGTGATTTCAAGCACCATAGGGTAGGGATGTCCCGATCCGATCACGTGATCGGAAATCGGGCCCGATCACATGGTTTCAGACTCGATCGGAATCGGGCATTGCCTCCCGATCAGGGATCGGATATATATCTATATAATATATTCTCATTTTTAACACATCAATAGCTATGCGTTGGCACAGAGTGAGACCAGACCTCTTGTCTCAACACAGCAACATCAACGCGTGCGGCATGACATCACTTTGTAGCGGAGATGCTATTGGTTATTGGCTGCCTGTTGCCGGCAAAGTTGAACACGGAAGCAGTTCGAAGCGGAAAGCAAAGCATGAGATCATTTTTTTTTTCGTTGGATGACAAAAGAAACGGGCTCAAACCTGAAAGGGTAGAAATGCTTGTTTTCATCAAGAAAAACGTTCATTTCCTTAATTGAAATTACTGTACACCACTGTGAGATGCGTTCTTAAAAGCAAATTACCGGCACTGTGGCACTTTTTTTTTTTTTATTTGTTTACATTCCTGCCAGGTATTTTAAGGTTATTTTTTTAATTTGTTATTTATTGTTCAAACTGCCTCACGTAAGTGCTCTGTTTGCTAACGGAGTTGTTGGATATTAAAATAAGGTGTTAAATAAAAAATGAGGAACATCCTGGATCCGTTTCTTTCCTCGTCTTTATTTTTTATGGATTATAAGAAGTATCGGATCGGGACTCGGTATCGGCAGATACTCAAAATCAAATGATCGGTATCGGATCGGAGGGCAAAAAAACCTGATCGGGACATCCCTACCATAGGGCTAAAGCATAGTCAGCCTTTAGGAAGCTCAAAAACATCTGGCAATCCAAAGGTCACATCAGCCTCAAAGTAAAGCTCTTTAACGCTTCTGTTCTCAGTGTCGTCTTGTACAGAATTGTATATAATCAATGAGTCCCTTGAGATCAACGTCTTCAATGTCTTTGAATAATTCTGAACATCAGCAAAAGAGAGCACATCACCAACAACTGTATATATGAGCAGATAGGAACGGGTCCCCTGATAGAGACAGTAATTCATCAGCAGCTGTCTTTTATTGGTCACTCAATCAAGAGGAATGAAAGCGATCTCCAACAGTACTGTCTGTATGGTCCATCTCATGGTCATCGAAGCAGAGACAGAAATCAAACTACTCGCAACATGTTGTCAAACTTCGAAGCAGTGATGTCATGCTGGATGAGAGGGAAGTGCGGACTGCTGCCAAGGATCGAGTCTTGTCGAGATCGAAATGAAAGCCGCCTCACGTTTCTTGACCACAAGATGAGACGGAGCCGACCAAGAAGAAGAATATCAGGAGTATAAAGTTTATAAAAACCTTGTGGGAAATTTAAATCACTACAGTTGTGAGTATTTTGAGTCGAATGCTGTGTGTGTGTGTGTGTGTGTGTGTGTGTGTGTGTGTGTTGCTGACTCGGCTGTGACCTGATCATCACGCTGACTCAGGTGCGTTAAACACCGCACGCTATTCAGCGCTGGACTCCTGCAGCACACTGCCTTAACACACCTGCAGTAAACGCTTCATCAGTACCTGTCCTGGACACTCACTCACTTCCGTGTGCGTGTTTGTTTGTTAATGAGCTGTTGTGGTGGAGTGGACGTGAGCGAGCAGCGTTGGCATTTTAGACCCAGCAGGAGACGTGAACATGCTGAGAGCTGTAGAGTTTTACAGAAAATCAGACGCATCTCTCCTCACAATCTGCTGCCTTTTAGATCCCAGTTTTAAACTTTTTTCCTCACAAATACATCATCATCATCATCATCATCACTTGAGTAATATGAAGTGTTTGGAGAAGAATTTAGACTCGTCTCCCTTTGCTGCCAAAAGAACAAAAACTCCAATCTACTTGTCCTTAAATTACAACTCTGAGGACTTATTAATCAATTTTGGCAAAAAGTGTATAAAATATAAATTGAGACAAAACACAAACTTGCAGCTGTTCCACAGGAACGACGAGAGAAACAGACGCAAGAGAGAATCTTCCTCAAGCTGTTCTTATGGACTTTTATCCAACTTTCCAACATTAAAAAGTAGTTTCACTTTTTTTTTCACTTTCCTGAAGGTTCCTGTGGTGTCCAAACACCATCAGAGACACAACACACACATTCCTTCCTCTGAGAAAGGAGTTCCATCTCAGAAAGGAGCGAATCGGCACAGTTACAGCTGCATTTATTAAAAAAAACACATTTAACTGAAGAATTTAATGAAAGTTTGAAGACAAAAATACAAAATGATTTTTACATTTTCAATTCTTTGTTCATGTCTGTGGAGAAAACACACACACACACACACGCGCACCAGTTACACTGATGAGAGATTTGGGTTGTTAAATGCTGGAATGTAAAAGTGTAACAATGTCAGTGCATCTCTATAACACACACACATTTTACTGAGGCACCGTGTCTCTGGACCTCTCTCTGTCTGTGGCTCTCTCTGTCTGTCTGTCTGTCTGTCTCTCTCTCTCTCTCTCTCTCTGTCTGTCTGTCTGTGGTGCTTTCTCTCTGTCTGTCTGTGTGTGTCTCTCTGTCTGTGTGTCTCTCTCTGTCTGTATATCTGTCTCTGATTCTGTCTCTCTTGCTCTGTGTGTGTGTTTGTCTCTCTCTCTCTGTACAATCTGATCATGTGCAGTAGTCAGGACACTCTTCTGTTACTCTTTAACTGGGTTATAACATATAGAAATGGTTTGTTTAAAACATGCATCACTTACATCCATCCATCCATCCATCCATCCATTCTCTCTAGCTGCTTTATCCTGTTCTACAGGGTCGCAGGCGAGCTGGATCCTATCCCAGCTGACTACGGGTGAAAGGCGGGGTACACCCTGGACAAGTCGCCAGGTCATCACAGGGCTGACACATAGACACAGACAACCATTCACACTCACATTCACACCTACGCTCAATTTAGAGTCACCAGTTAACCTAACCTGCATGTCTTTGGACTGTGGGGGAAACCGGAGCACCCGGAGGAAACCCACGCGGACACGGGGAGAACATGCAAACTCCGCACAGAAAGGCCCTCGCCAGCCACGGGGCTCGAACCCGGACCTTCTTGCTGTGAGGTGACAGCACTAACCACTACACCACCGTGCCACCCCGTCACTTACATCTGTTCAGAAATCGCTCCAGCTTCCTGCTGCACAGAAGGATCATAAAGAGGTTGTTGGTGATTAATTCTATTTTGTTTCACCAGCATGTTTGGGTTTAATGTCCTGTCCATGTTGGATATAGTGAACACACACACACAGTGTGTTTCAGCGTGATGGTATTTAATGAGTTGTAGCGATGGTTATTCACACTGACTTTTATCTCTAGCACAACAAAACAGAAGTCCCGAGAGCTCCTGTAATTACACAACTGTGCTGCTGGAAACCTCTCTCTCTCTCTCTCTCTCTCTCTCTCTCTCTACTAAATGATGGTTGATGTTGATATTAATTACACATCTGGAGGAGGTTAATCTGGAGCCACAGATGAGGAACTGATATTTCACTCCCTCATAATTTCATCTTTACACTAAACTAAAGGTCCAGACAGGAAAAAAAAAAACCAACTGAAACGATGTTTCTGATAAAAAGAATCCAGCACACATCAGAACATGAGCCGAGTCTGTGCCGAAGTTAAATTAATTTAAATATTCACCAGTTTTCATTTGAATATTTTGTTTATTTATTTATTTAAAAAATGGGGGAAAATCTACATTAGTATTTTTATATACATTTAATTATTTTATATTGGTGTACTTTTTATGTCCTTACTCTAATTTGTATTTTTCCAATTAAAATTTTTATAATTTCATTTTTACTGATTATTATTATTATTATTATTATTATTATTATTATTATTAATAATGTACTTTTTCTTCTCCTTTGCTTGACCACACCCTCTCCTCGCGTGTGTGTGTGTGTGTGTGTGTGTGAGATCCAATTTACTCTTATAGAATAGAATTATTAACCATCACAATAATGTTCCCTTGTGTGACATCCCACACTGATGATGTTATTGCAGCTAGAGTTGGGTGAAATCCAGATGTTGTGCTTGTAGTCACACAGACACACACACCATTTCAAAATACGTTTAGAAGCTTAAAGCAGATCTGCAGAACCTTTATTTTTTATGCATTTCTGAGTGGATAGTATCTCCATCCCTGATTCTTGTATGCTGCATAAATGGAATAAAATCTATATTTTTGAGAGTTAAATCGACTGCAAAGTTGTGATTGGCGCTGCCCCGCTGAGCCAGCCAGCCCTGAGTGCGTGACGTCACAGCGGGAACCGGTTTTAAGGCCGAGGCCTTTTACAGCTATAGACCAAAGTCATATAAATAAACATTTATGGTGAAAGTAAGAAATAGCGTTACCGACTCGCTCAACTAAGACTGATTTGACTTCACTGATTGTGGGTTGACTTTCATTAAAACAGGATGGGTGCTATAACTTATGCAACATACATGTACATGCATGCATTTTCACTGATAAAACGTAAAAGGCTCATTAAATAATCAGATGAACTGAGACGATCACATTCTGAAGCAAATTAAATAATCTTATACCGCTAACTTAAACACACAATACAAGTTACATGGATTAATCTAAACGCAGGTAAACAACGCATTTTTGTTGTTTTACGTCCAAATGAGAGTCGGAGCTTACCTGTCTGTGTTCTCGCTTCTTGAAGGCCGAGCTTGTGGCTGATTGTTTTGAAACAATCTGACTTTCAGTTGTTCGTTCAGTTCTCCATTCATTCACTTCTTCCACGTAAGGGCGAGATGGCAGCGATATCCAGTTTAGAAATCAGACGGCTGCTTCACTCATTCTCTGTTTTCTCCATACTGAGTACTCCGCCATTACTGCTCAGCTCAGGCAATTACTAAAACCCGGGACGGAACATCATTGGTTTTAGCAACAACCACGGGGAGGTCACTGCCAGAGCGATAGGTCACGTCCAGTTCCATCCCGGGTTTTAGCAACAACCCTCGGCTCACTCCGGGAGGACTGGTGCAACTGAACTTTCCTTTTTAAATAAATAATAAAACAAAACACTTTCCTTTTCTTGTTTTCCTTTGATACTGCACCCTCTTTCAATCTGGGCTTATAGCCAACGCTCCTCAACAGATCAGAGGTCTCGTACGAGTCTTCAGTAAAATGTGCAGAGCAGAGGAGAGACCACTTCGTAGGCGCCCAATGTGCCCATGAACTTCTCGCAAAACGCGTCCAAATCTTTGCAGTTTGAACATTCTTGGGCCGTGAATGCAACGTAAATCCACCTTCTGTCATGTTGCTGCACCGGCCAGCAACACATCTACGTGGCATGGCGATAAATTAGCTCTAAATGGAGGATCGGAGTTGCAGTCAGCTCTGTGTTTTAGTATAGCGGAAATGGCGATGAGACCGATAGACTTCCTGCGGTGACGTTACGGATGTCAAGGTCATTCACTCAGACCGCTACCTATATAAATCACTTTAATCATAAAAATTACTATATTAGATTTATTGTTCATGCTTAAAACTCTTCCTGTGCCATTCTTGAGGTTTCAAGGCATTTATAAATAAAAGTGAGGCCATGGCTCTGCGTGTATGCTTTAATGTGGCTGTAACAAATCAGATGCTCGCGGATTATGAATGAACTCAAGGTTTTAATGAACACAATGGAAAAAGACATGGAAAGTACAACAGCCAGGCCAGGTCAATACCAAGAGATCCAAAACAGTAACAAGGGCTAGACAAATCATGGTCAGAAAACAGGCAAGGATCGAGAAACTGGGAAACAAGAGACACGAGCAAACAAACACAAGGGCTAGGCAAAACGGGAGAAAACCGGAAGGCAAAAAGGGTCATACACAGGAATACAATCAGGATAGTAACGCTCAGTAGGCTCACGAAATGTGGAGGCAATACTGTGCAAGGAACAAAACAAACAAAGGGGTATAAATACAAATGGAAACAAGAAGGTACAGGTGATGGTAATTAGAACTTGGGGGAGCCACTCCTAGGAAGTTGGCTGATGGCGTGCACGTGGTAGTGACTGGTGTGTGAGGGGGATTGTGGGAAGTGGAGTCCTGAGTGTTAGGTGAGCCCGGGAGCGTGACAATATGCTTTAAAGTGCAGACACCAGAGCAACTAATAAAACCCTCTGTGCTGTTAAATTGGTGGAATAAAAAGTATTACTGGGTTTCACATGACGTCACATCCGCCTCATTAGTTATTCAAAGCTTTAGCTGGTGGTCTACCAAAGCTCAGCTGACAAAGCATTTGTACAGAGAAGGTGCATTGCTCGCATGAAAAATGCTTTACGCTTGCGTTGTTTTATGTCGTTCGAATCAATCGAACTGTGAAAGTGATAAGTTTCTTCAGGGTTCCCCGTGCACTAATAAAAATGGGTGAACGAACACAGGATTTCACAAAAAGACGTGGAGAAAGGTGGCTTTTGAACCTCTCAGTGAAATCGAAGGGAGTCGAGTCGAAGCATGCTCGAGTTTGCAGTGATCGCTTCGTGAAAGGTTTGTATTTCCCTCTCAGCTATCCTGTCCTTAGTGTTTTCCAAGTACTTTTCTTGCTACGTGTTGTTATTTTACAGTACTTTTTTTAGTCCCGAAGCGCTAAAGTCCCCAGCTGTTTCTTTGTTTACTCCTCACAAAGTGCATATGCATGAAGGTCACGACAAAATTCTTACCCAGCCGTACAGTTACAATGCGCTGTGATCACTTCTCCATCTCGTTTAACTCAGATCCAGGTCTTTAAAGGGGTTTCTGATGATCTTTGTGAATGATTTAGCTGAGAGATAAGAGCCAACACAAGTGAGAATCAAGCCAACCGTTGTTTGTTTACACTTCAACTTGCAGCGCTTCGTTGTAAAGACGTGAACAAAAAGCTTAAATAAAAACACCAGACTTCCACGGGCAAAAACAATACAGGATTCATTGGGCAGCGACTTGATAGCGAGGTCCTTTACCCAGCCACATGCAAAAAAGCTGTAAGCCTCCATACTCTTCCACGCTTTCATCTGTTTTGCGGTGTAGAAGGACGTCTGCAACACCAGATAGTTGGAGATGTCGGGGAACTCGACTGAAGGGTAGTTTTCGAGATCGTATGACAAATCCTTCTTTCCCAGACTGTAGGGGTCGATTCCATTGCACACAGCAATCTTCTGAATATATCTAAAGCCAGCAGTGGCTTCTAGATTACGATCATACTCTGATAAGTTATCGCTAGTTGTTTGCACTACGGCAGCCGTTTAGACCACCAGCTATTTCACTTCCAGTAAAACCGCTAAGAAAAGTTACGTGACTGAAACCCAGCAATTGGCACCCTTTCTGAACAAGAGTAACACGGTCCATTCGAACGTTCACTACAGTGCTAATATTATCCTGCTAAATAATTAGTTTATTAAATGTTACCTTTACTTGCAGTTTGCTAACTAAGTTCACTCACAAGACAGCTCGCGTTAAACTGTCTCTCTCCAGTCTGCTATTCAAGTGAACACTCACAAGTTGGTTATCATTAAAACCCGTAGCAGCGTGGACTCGCTTTTATGAGGAGTTTTATCCTCATAGATATGTGAAGGAGGGAGACTGAGATCTGAGGCGATAACTAAACGTTCCGTTTTCACTTCACAGCTCAGCCTGCCTTAATGCTAGCAGATATCTTAGTGATGTAATGCACGAGAAGGAAAGAGAAGTGGGCAGGTTTTTAGTGTCTCCAAGAGAGCAATAATTAGAGTGCCGGTCATTATGGTGAAGGAAAAGTGAAAATTTTTACAGCGTTTCTGAGTTCATTAGGAAATTACTGCTAACCTGCGCTCTGCAAATGGACACTAATGGGATGTGATTGGCGTGGAAAGACTGGAGACGGAGGCTAAAAGGCAGTCGTGAGATTAGAGACATTACTCATGCGCTGATTCTACGATGGCAGAGACGTTCCTCTTCTACTGAGCTTACATTAGTAAATCTGTGTAGAATATAAAAGTAAAATAAATTTTCCATGGTTCAATTTCCCTTCATAAAACAAAATGGCGTTGTCACATCATTCAGATTTCCTGAAGATCACAGGAAGAAGAAAAGTAAGTTCTCTCCTTTTTCTTTTATTTATAATGAGTTTGTGATTTTGAATGACGTCGTCACTATGAAGGTGCAAAACTGTTCCACAAAATTATAAATAGAAAGAAAACTATTAATGTAAAGAATATGTATGCAAATTTTATGTAAATCATGAGAAAGTCTTTAAAGATGCATGAGGTAAGATTTCTCCAACCGTGTCCCCGTGTTGAAGTAGGTGGAGCTGAATAAAATTTGAATGCTTTTTTTAAAAAAAACTCTTTAAGCCCGCCTCCTTTTCCAGTCCTGAACACAAAGCAGCTAATTGTCATTAGTGAGTATGATCACGACATCACTTTCATGAGCAACATCTAAAACAATAAACACACAGAATCTGGCTGATGATGATTTATGAGGATTTCCACACTGTCCTTTTCCACACTGTCCTTTTCCACACTGTCCTTTTATCCTTCACAGTAAGCTCTTCTGAGCGCAGAGCTGCGATGTTAGAATGTTAGCAGGGTGTGGTGTGAGGGGGTGCGAGGGAGTGTCTGTAAAATGACTGACAGGATGGAAATGTAAACACAAACGTGTGTTAGACTGGTACCAAAATCCAGAATTGTGACACCCAAAGGCATTTTTGAGACAAAGTCGGCAAACAGTCTTATTTTGTCAATTTGGGTGTGCCGAATTCAAATCTGCAATATGCCGAGCTCTATCTGACCTCTGTTGACCTCTAGAGGTCATTGAACTTTGGGCCTGTAAACATCTCAGCTGAACCCAGTTTCTCAGCTTTCTAAGGAATGAAATGTACTAAAATGATTAATGAAGTTAGCAAATGGCCTTGTTTGTTAAATGTTTGGGTGCTGAATTCATTTTTCATTTGTAAAACGACATACGACCTCTGATAACCTCAAGGTCATTAAACTTGGCCTATAGGCCTATGCATTTAACGGCATTTTTAAACTGGCTTTACTCCCCCAAAAAGAATATGAACAGACAAAAAACAAATAGAAAGGAACAAATACAACATTAAATGCCAGTCCATGTACATGTGACTTACTTTTCACAATGAGAATGCCTCGGCGATCACCTTACATAACATTGCATTACATTTAGCGGTTATTGTTTATACAAAGCTACTGAAAAAAGGACAGATTCAGCAGCATACAAAATGTGGGGGCATACAGGGTATACAGGTTAATCAGGGTTAGTATAGATGAGAGTTTTTTTCTTTGTTGTTTGTTTTTTGTTTTGTTTTAAACGGGGTAAAGCCTTTACAAAAAACAAACAACAAAGAAAAAAACTCTCATATATACTAACCCTGATGAACCTGTATACCCTGTATGCCCCCACATTTTGTATGCTGCTGAATCTGTCCTTTTTTCAGTAGCTTTGTATAAACAATAACCGCTAAATGTAATGCAATGTTATGTAAGGTGATCGCCGAGGCATTCTCATTGTGAAAAGTAAGTCACATGTACATGGGCTGGCATTTAATGTTGTATTTGTTCCTTTCTATTTGTTTTTTGTCTGTTCATATTCTTTTTGGGGGAGTAAAGTCAGTTTAAAAATGCCGTTAAATGCATAGGCCTATAGGCCAAGTTTAATGACCTTGAGGTTATCAGAGGTCGTATGTTGTTTTACAAATGAAAAATGAATTCAGCACCCAAACATTTAACAAACAAGGCCGTTTGCTAACTTCATTAATCATTTTAGTACATTTCATTCCTTAGAAAGCTGAGAAACTGGGTTCAGCTGAGACGTTTACAGGCCCAAAGTTCAATGACCTCTAGAGGTCAACAGAGCTCAGATAGAGCTCGGCATATTGCAGATTTGAATTCGGCACACCCAAATTGACAAAATAAGACTGTTTGCCGACTTTGTCTCAAAAATGCCTTTAACTCCTTAAATAAGCACTTTTTTGAATTTTGGTACCAGTCTATGTATACTGGACTGGAAGACAGTTTTCCCAGAAAGTGTTTCTCAGCCACATGATCCTCTTCTCATGAGGTCACGGTGAGGTCACCATCGTTTTATATCACGTTCTACACAGGCCCTGTTCACACCTGCACCAGACCAATTCACAGCTTTAAGATATTCCTAAAGTATCCTCAAAGTTAATTAAATGCTAAATTTCAGTGTCTTTATTTGTAGTATAACTTTCCATGACTTCTTAAAGAGAATGAAATGCTATTAAAAAGAACATTTAAGATGTTGATTAAAGTTGCTGGTATATTGAATGAATTTAAAAAGTTCAATAAAGGAAACTTAAATACACGTCTGAATTTAAGGTTTAGATTAAATTCACATTTTGACCTCGTGATGATTTTAATGTGCCTCCTGGACGATCAAGCTGCTCTGAGGACAGATATGAACAGGGTCAAATGCACATTGGGATGTGATCACTCACTTACACACACTTACCCTAACCCCACCTCTCCACCCCTTTCCCCCCTCCCCCCTTCCTCTCTTCCCCATATCTTATTCTTTTTATATTTGTATATGTAAATACTTAATTTATTTTAATTTATCTAGAAGTTTTTCTCTATTTCTTTTCTCTGTTTATCTGTAATGATGCTGCTGGAATCTTAATTTCCCTGAGGGAACCCTCCCAAAGGGATCAATAAAGTTTTATCTAATCTAATCTAATCTAACTCAGCCCACATTCGGAGGAGGTTCTATTGGATGCAGATGTGTTCTGGGCCACGTGAAGGACTGCAGACTCACTGACATTCGAGTGCCAATGACATCGTATTAAAGTGCAATGACAACAAACACTACCAACTACTGCTACTACTAACAGACGTCTGTTTTAAATATCGTATAATATCCTTCATTTAAACAGCAATAAAACACAAATATGGGGGCAGCTGTGGCCTGTAGGAGAGAGAAGCAGCCTTGGGCCCCAAGGGTCGCTGGTTCAATTCCTGGGGCCAACAGGAAAACTCCCCTCACAGCTGAGTGAATGAACAGCACTTTCCCCTCCCTCTGTCCCTCTGCATCAGGGCTGAATTGCCCTTGAGCAAAGCACCGAACCCCCAACTGCTCCCTGGGTTCTGTAGCATCGCTGCCCACTGCTCTGGGTGTGTGTATGTGCTCACTTGTGTGTTCACTGCTTCAGATGGGTTAAATGCAGATGAGGAATTTCGCTGTTTGAGTGTACATGTGACTAATAAAGGCTTCTTGTTGTTGTTTTTTTCTTCTTCAAATGCGATGATCCAGTAAACATATTAAAAGTTGTCGCACAAATGAACCCTTGGCAACTCTGTGAATGAACCTGGCTGAGGGGCATCTGCTTTGACGTTTCAGAGTCGAGCCAAAGTACAGAACCGATGTGATGTCGTGCGTGCGGTCTGCTGTAGGCTTTCGATCTCACAGAACGCTTTTAATCACATGACCAAATACTCACTGAATCATTCACCGCCGTAATGGCAATTTGAGTAAAACCAAAATTTTGCATTAGTTAGTTTAAATTTAAGTTGTCAGCAGCATATTTTATAAGTCACACAGTATGAATTTGTTTGTTTGCTTGTTTGACCTGTTTCCCATCAGAAATTTTGGCTGTTTTGATATTTTCCTCTGCTGGACATCGATACACGATCCTGAATAAAACCCTGAGCGGAACAGGACGTGCTCTGCCTCCTCCCTCTGCTTAAAAACGAGATGCTCTGTCTTTACAAACAGAAATGATGGATGTGTTTATTTGTGTATCGAGGGGAAGTGAGATCTGATCACATGTTCACTCCAGACACAGTAAATGCAGGTGTGAGCAGACGCCCTGACAGCTGTCCTGATCACCCAGTACAGATGTTAACACCAGATGTGAACAGGGCCATAATTTCCAGCTTATTCATATTATTAGTATGAAAATAATGATTATTGCACCTTTAATGTCCTCATGCTAATATGAGCGTGGTGCTAGTGTTATCTTTTGTATTTGCTGAATATTTACCAAAACTCAACTCTGTTACCATTTATTGAGTGAAATGCAGCAAATCAGCTGAGAAACCTTTGGGGGGGTTAATGCATTTTTATTAAAGATTTTTTTAAAATAAACGTTTATTATAATTCTCAGTAAATCTTAAAGTCCCTGATGACCTCATGCCCTGAGCACGAATGCTGTTTCATTACATTTTGTCAGGTTGTGATTCTTCGCTTGAAAAATGCAATGTTACTTATTTAAGAGCAAAATACAGCAAATCAGCTGTAGAGAGACCCTGATGTGGGTGGAGCACAGAAGCACGGCAGACGGTTGTTTGCGTCTTAATTCTTATCTTTATTGTTGCTTTTCAGCACACAACTCAAACTCTCTCTCTCACACACGCACAGGCTACTATCAAGCCCTCAGCGCTGACCTCCCTTTTTCACTCTCCTTTTATAGGGCGCGGTCACTGGAGGAGACACACAAACACACGTTAATTGACAACAGGTGTAGCGATACGACCACTCATCTTCCCTGACTCCTCCCTCCATTCACAGACTGACGCTGGGCCACGCCCCCACTGCCACATAACCCCACCACCCGACTCAGGCCGGGGAGCTGTCTGGTCTGCAGCGGACTCCCCCCCAATGGGACAGGAAGTCCGCCACCACCATCTGGGCCCCCGGCCTGTGGACCACCTCGAATTTAAATGGCTGGAGGGCAAGATACCAACGGGTGATCCACGCGTTGGCATCCTTCATGTGGTGGAGCCACTGGAGGGGTGCGTGGTCCGAACAGAGGGTGAAAGGGCGTCCCAGTAGGTAGTACCGGAGGGCGAGGACTGCCCACTTGATGGCTAAGCACTCTTTCTCTATCATGCTGTACCTGCCTTTCCACATTGACAGCTTCCGGCAGAGGTACAGCACAGGACGCTCCTCCCCCTCCACCTTCTGGGACAGAACGGCCCCCAGCCCTCTGTCCAATGCATCTGTCTGTAAAGTAAAGGGGAGAGAAAAGTCAGGGGAGTGTAACAGTGGCCCCCACACACAGTGCAGCCTTTACCCTAGAGAAAGTCTGTTGGCATTGCTCCATCCACTGGACCGGATCTGGTGCTCCCTTTTTAGTGAGATCAGTCAGCAGGCTGGTGACATTCAAATAATTAGGTATGAACCTCCGATAGTAGCCAGCCAGCCCCAGGAACTGTCTCACCTCCTTTTTGGTCTTGGGCCTCAGGCAGGCCGCAATCGCTGCCGTCTTATTAATTTGGGGACGCACCTGCCCATGGCCTAAGTAGAAACCCAGATACCGTACTTCTACCCAACCAATTGCACACTTCTTTGGGTTAGCTGTGAGACCCGGCCGCTTCAGCGACTTTAGGACGGCCCTAAGGTGTTCGAGGTGCCGCAGCCAGTCATTGCTGTAGATGATAATATCATTGAGGTACACGGCTGCATAGGTGGTGTGGGGGCGGAGGACCCTGTCCATAAGCTGCTGGAACGTAGCGGGCACCCCAAACAACCCAAAAGGAAGTGTGATGAATTGGTGTAAGCTAAACGGTGTGGAAAAGGCCGTTTTCTCTCGGGATAGAGGAGTCAAGGGGATCTGCCAATATCCCTTCGTTAAATCCAGTGTCGAATAAAAACGAGCAGTGCCTAATCGATTGAGCAGCTCATCAGTGCGAGGCATTGGATACGCGTCAAATTTAGACACCACGTTGACTTTCCTATAGTCCACACAGAACCGGACCAACCCATCAGTCTTGGGGACAAGGACCACTGGGCTCCTCCAGTCACTGTGGGACTCCTCGATTATCCCCATTTCAAGCATGGCCTCGAGTTCATCCCAGACCACTTTTTTTTGTGTTTGGGCAGGCAGTAAAGGCGACTGCGCACTACCACCCTCGGGGGCATCTCAATGTGGTGTTCTATGAAGTGGGTGTGGCCGGGCAGGGGCGAAAACACATCAGAAAATTCTTTCTGCAACTGGGCTACCTCCGTGAGTGGGGCCGGGGAAAGGTGGTCTCCACAGGGGACTGGAGTGGTGGGTGATGTCAATTTTCTTTTCTGAACCTCCAGCCCCAGCTCCACCTTCTCCGGGATTACTGACACCAATGCCACAGGGACCTCCTCATTCCAACATTTTAATAGATTGAGGTGGTAAATTTGCAATGCCCCACCCCTGTCCGTTCGCCTCACCTCGTAGTCGACGTCCCTGACTCGCCGTGTGACCTCGAAGGGCCCTTGCCACTTGGCGATCAATTTGGAGCTTGACGTGGGCAGTAATACGAGTACTTTGTCTCCCGGTGTGAACTCTCTAAGGCGTGCACCCCTGTTGTACAGTCGGACTTGACGTTCTTGCGCCTGCCGCAAATTCTCCTGGGTTAAGTGTGTGAGTGTGTCGAGTTTGGCACACAGGTCGAGAACATATTGAATATTGTTCTTACTAGGTGAAGGTCCCTCCTCCCAATTTTCACGTAGTACATCCAAAATGCCACGCGGCTTACGCCCATATAATAATTCAAACGGTGAAAAACCTGTGGAGGCTTGCAGAACCTCTCGTACTGCAAATAACAGGGGCTCGAGCCACTTATCCCAATTACGTGCATCTTTGCTTATGAACTTCTGAATTATATTTTTGAGAGTTCGATTAAAACGTTCCACTAAGCCATCAGTTTGTGGGTGATAGACGCTGGTGCAGATAGGCTTAATCCCCAGTAACCCATACAGCTCGCGCGGTGTGCGTGACATGAATGTAGTGCCTTGGTCTGTCAGGATTTCTTTCGGAATCCCGAGCCAGGAGATAAAGTGGAAGAGCGCTTCCGCAATACTGCGTGCTGAGATATTGCGGAGAGGCACTGCTTCTGGGTATCGCGTTGCATAGTCCACCAGAACTAAAATAAAGCGATATCCCCGTGCTGACCAATCTAATGGCCCAATGAGATCCATCCCAATTCTTTCAAAAGGGGTCTCAATTAAGGGGAGAGGGCACAAAGGCGCTTTTGGAGTGGCCGCAGGATTTACTAATTGGCATTTGCGGCATACCGCACACCACCGACGGACATTCCCGCGAATCCCTGGCCAATAGAACCGGGCCATTAGTCGGGCTAGTGTTTTATCCTGCCCTAAGTGTCCGGCCATGGGATTAAAGTGAGCCGCCTGGAATATGAGTTCCCGGCGGCTCTTTGGAATTAATAGTTGTGTTATCTTTTCACCAGTTTGAGTGTCCTACATCACTCGGTATAACCTATTCTTAATAATAGCAAAGTAGGGGAAGGCCGGCGTCACATTTGGCTGGAGAATTTGACCATCGATTACTCTCACTTGGTCAAATGGATGCCGCGGAGTCCTGTCTCGCGACTGCTTTAATGGGAAATCCCTAAGGGAATCCCCGAGAGAGGGAGGAGGGGCGGGGCGCTCCTCACTCCGCATATTGCCCTGATGTGGTGCTGACGTAGACAGTTCTGTGACAGCTTCTCCCGCCAATGCTACTCCAGGGCTATCCCCAGACGGATTACTGCAGGACCCACTCCTTACTATGTGTGTCATTAACTCCTTAAAACCCAGCCAATCAGTCCCCAAAATCAGCGAGTGGGTGAGATGAGGGTTAACCACCGCCTTTACACTATGCTTTTCCCCTCTAAATAGAATGTGGACAGACACTAAAGGGTAGCTGTGAACATCCCCGTGCACTCACAACACCTTCACCACTCATGCTCTCTCCAATGCCTCACCTTGCACCAGGCTTTGGTGGATTGAGGTCTGGTTACAGCCGGAATCCACCAAAGCCTGGTACATATCCCCTTGGACACTTACCGGTATACGATACGCTCCGGCCTGATCATGGGCGGTTTCTGGTGTGTCAGGGACCCAGACCACTGTGCCCACCTCCATCGCGGAGTACTGATGTTGGAGATGTCCCGGCTCCCCACAATGCCAGCACATCGGCCCAGGCTCTCCCTCTGCACCGGTGTTACGGACATCACTCACTTGGGGAGGGGGGAGGAGACACATACAAGGAAGGGGAAACGGGAGGACACCACGGGCGCATTGGGCCGGCTGGGGGGGAGCCGGCCCCTGCCTTCGCGGTGCGGGAATGGGGCGAGGACGGGAAGCAGTGGGAGAGGGAGAGAGAGGAGAAGAGGAGACACGCCTTCTTGCTGTCAGAACTGCCGTTATGTGGTCCTCTGCCAACTTGATAGCTTGGTCCACCGACGCTGGGCGATGACACTGGACCCATTCTGCCATTCCTTCTGGAAGTCGTGCGACGAATTGCTCCAATGTTACCAGGTCAATCACTCCCTTGGCATTGCGGTCATCTGTCCTCAGCCACCGCCGGCAGGCGTCCCGGAGTTGTTGCCCGAACACAAACGGTCGGCCGACCTCCTCCAAGCGCAGCAAGCGGAAGCACTGCCATTGTTGCTCTGGCTAGCGGCCAACACGCTGGAGGATGGCTCGGTGGAGGTCTGCATACACGAGCCTGCTGTCGGCAGGGAGCTGCAGTGCAGCCAGCTGCGCCTCGCCCGTCAGCAGGGGGAGGAGGTGTGCTGCGCGCTGGTCGACCGGCCAACCCCATGCCTCCGCTGCTTGCTCAAAGAGCGTGAGGAAGGCTTCTGGATCATCGTGCGGACCCATCTTTGTTAGGGTGAGGTGGGGAGGGTCCATTCCGATGGCGGTCATGGACCCCGCCGACACGAGCAGGTGCCGGAACGCCTGGCGGTCTTCCTGTTGGGCCAGCACCAAGGCTTCGAACCATTGTTCTTGCTCCTTTTGGAGGGCGACCAGCGCTTGGTGCTGGTTCTGCTGGGCTGTGGCGAGGGCATGGATCAGGTCCTTGAATGGAGAGGACTCCATGGGGCTGTTCCCTTCTGCACTCTCCCAGGTTTTGGCACCACTGTAGAGAGACCCTGATGTGGGTGGAGCACAGAAGCACGGCAGGCGGTTGTTTGCGTCTTAATTATTATCTTTATTGTTGCTTTTCAGCACACAACTCAAACTCTCTCTCACTCACTCAGTCACTCACACACACACACACACACAGGCTACTGTCAAGCCCTCAGCGCTGACCTCCCCTTTTCACTCTCCTTTTACAGGGCGTGGTCACTGGAGGAGACACACAAACACACGTTAATTGACAACAGGTGTAGTGATACGACCACTCACCTTGACTCCGCCCTCCATTCACAGACTGATGCTCGGCCACGCCCCCGCTGCCACATCAGCAAAGAAACTTTCTTTAGAAAGTTAATAAAATTAATGCTTTTTTAAAAAAAATATTTAGTGCTGAAGCAGGATAAAACCATGTCATATCCGTCACCTGTCCATTGGCCCTCGTGTTCGGAGTCTTTTTGAGAATCTCTGCCACCTCGAGTCTCTGTCGGGTTTCACTTCACCTCTGTAGAAATAAAATCATTTGAAAACCAGTGAAAAATTCTGAGTAATAGCTGTGGGTCTCTGATTACAGATAAAACGCCTGTGTTGGAAATAACGACTGAAATTGAAGCTCAAATTTTCAGATCATTTAATCAGTGAGTTTCATCGGTTTGTTGGAGATTAAACTAATAAAATCCACTCTTAAATTTCCTCCTCGTTTGTAAATCATTCCTGTAACTGAATCCGACAGCCAGCCGTCCAACATTAGTGTCCCTGTGCTGTAAACGAGCAGTTAAAGGATGAGCCGTAAGCTCCATAAACGTGGTGATGGAGTCACGTTGGACACTTGTGTCTCTCTGAATGTCTGCTTGTGTCCCTTCTCTGAAACCCAGGACACGTTCTCATTTAATGAGCTTCTCGTTATCGCTGAGCTCTGGGTGTGAGGGAGAGGGGGCGTGTCTGTGTTTACTGCTAATTTGCACATTAAACGAGCAGGAGAATGAGACGCCATACTAATGAAGCTGTGAGACAGAGAGCTGGGAGTTTGTCTTCATATCACTGCTAATTTACTTTATTGCCTGATTATTGCCTGATATTATCACGGCTCTTTGAGGAACGAATGGAAAAAAGAAAAACAGAAGTGACACAGTTTTCTGAGTTTCAGTGTGAGATGATGTTCGGCGTTTGGTTTATTGGTGCTGAAGGACTGTAAAGGTTGTGAGATGTAAAAGAGAATTCATGAATCCATCATTTTATGCTGATAAACATCTTAAACAAAAAGGAGATGCTCTGATCTCAGAACAGTCAGATTTATACCGTCAGCACTTTGGGGAATAACTGAGTGACGAACTCGTTCTGAGTGTGATGCTTTAATAAATATAAACAAAAATAAACATACAAGATATCAAGAAAGAAACTGTGTGTGTCTGTTTTTACTGTAACTGTTACTGAGGGTGGTGTGATGAAGCAGAATCACTGTTACCACATTGAAGTTGATTATTTTCCTCTAACAGCAAGTGCCCGAGTGTTTTATTCCTCTTACACCACAGCAACTTACCAACGAGACCATGAATGAGGGTGTAGCTCACTCCGGCCCCGTCTAGTCCAGAAGGAACGATCTAAAGTGGGCCACCTTGTGCAATAAATGTTGCGAGTTATATATAGAAGCGATATCCACCCTAGGAATACCAACCTATTCACCAGAAAGAATCCAAAACGGCGAGGAATTGACCGAGAAGAACCGATTTTTGTTGAACTGCTCATTAGGGCTTAATTAGTCCATAACTTCATTAATAATTGCAATGAAGCAAATCTGGGTAGATATTATATGCACCCTAGGTTCCCCTACCTTCATGCCAGAAAGAATCAAAATCAGTGAAGAACTGAGAGAGAAGAAGCAATTTGTGTGGAAACTGCTCGTTAGGGCTTAATTACTCCACATCTTCATTATTAATTGCAGTTATGCAAATTAGGGGAGAAGCTATATGCACCCCAGGCAGACCGACCTTCCTGCCACAAAGAATAAAAATCAGTGAAGAATTGAGAGAGAAGAAGCGATTTTTGTCAAATGTGGACGACGCCAGACAACACATGATGGCATGAACTCATCACCTGTCGGCCAGATGAGCTAATAATTACAATAATAATAATTTTTTATTTATTACAGAATGACATCATGCATTTCATCTGTTTAGTTACAATTAGCGTTAGTTCCTGTCCTCTCTGACGTTATAGCAGTTATAAACAGTTGTTCCCTCACCAGCCTCTCTTTATTCTTTCTCTTGAAGTTAATAAGACCCACAGTGTTCCATCATGTTCCTGAGAAAATGTAAAGAAGAAGAAGTGTAAACTCCTCTGTCATGAAGACGTCAGAAAACTTAAAGTTCCAGCTTCACCTCTGACTATTACACAGCGCTCACACTGGAGACTCCTTTCTTTTATATATGTTGAATATTAATGGAGTGTCCACCGTCCAGTTCCCTGTGAATGAGCTGTTACTCTGACGCTCTGTAAAGAAGCTCAGGATGATCATGGACACCTTTTGTTTTTGTTCTCCATCAGAGCGTAGCAGAGCATTATTTAGGAACTTTAAAAAAAAAAGTTGAGGAGAACATCAGCTTTAGAGCGTCTCAGATATGATTGGATTATAGCAATACACTTTGGTGATTACTGGACGTCCAGGTCCAGGTTGCCACAGAGACGGTGCGTTTAGTAAGGATGATGGCCCATGGCATTAAAACAAAATGAGCTCGGAATATCCTGAATATGAAGCCAATTATTTCCAGGCCTCAGGGCTCAGCTGGGTAGCAGACCACGAGAGGATCGTACACGCTCAAAAGGAGCTCGAAATTTCACCGTGTCTTCAGGATGAACACGGTCAGGGGGGCTGGGTCCATTTCGCAAAAAGAATAAATACTGTATAAGACAGTATATAGTTTTTCTTGTTTATAGATTCCAGTGTAGAGAGAGAAAGCGAGTGTGTGTGTGTGGTACTGCAGAAAGTTACACACATTTCTCTGGTGTACACAGGGCGTGGCAATCAGGTGTCAGTCATTTTAGACATGAATGCATACTTTAATGTACACATTAATGACACGTATACAGAGGAGACAAGAAGCTAAAAGGCAGAATGTGACAGTGTAATTTAATAAAATACAAAAGCTGAATATAACATGATGATTGGACTCTGGAGCGATGGAGAAAGGCCATGTGGTCAGAGGAGTCCAGATTGACACTTCCTGAGTGATGGGCGTGTCAGGGTAAGAAGAGAAACTCATGAAGCTCCACCCCATCATGCATAGTGTCCACTGTCCAAGCCTCTGGAGGCAGTGTGACGATCTGGGGTTGATTCAGTTGGTCAGTTTGAGACTCAGTAGTGTTACGGGGCAATAAAATGAAGTCAGCTGACGACCTGAATGTACTGAATGACCAGGCTCACATCAGTGGGGTTTTTCTTCCCTGATGATATGGGAATAAAATTAGTGAAAGAGTGGTTCAGGGAGCATGAGGAATCATTTTACACAGGAATTAACCCCCACAGAGTGCTGACCTTAACCCCCACTGAGAGTCTGTGGGATGCTGGAGAAGATTTGAGAGCGTGGTTCCACTCTCCTGTAGTCAAGATGAGATCTCGGAGAAACATTAATGCAGGTCTGGATGGAAATAAATGTTATGATGTATAAGGTTGTCAAAACAGTGCCACAGTGAATGCAGACCATAATCAAACCTAGAGGCAGCACAACGAATTATTAGTATTAGGAGGGTTTTAGGGTTTTTTTGACTGAACAGTGTATGAGAGATCGTGTAACATATGTTACGATATAATGGACTGGAATATAATATAATATAATATAATATAATATAATATAATATAATATAATATAATATAATATAATATACTGAAATGATGTAACAAAACATTTATATCATGTAATGAAACAGTGTAATGGATTTTAATGTAATCTGATGTAACGGTGCACACTGGTGGAACATAATGGAGGATACTGTAACATAGTTTAACAGAACATAGTTTATTTTATATTAATTCATTCTTATCCATTGTGGGTTGTGGGGGAAGCTGGAGCCAATCACAGTTGACTCCAGGTGAGAGGCGGGGTTAAACCTGGGCAGGTCACCAATCATACACAGGGTTATGCAGAGACAAACAACCATCACACTCACACGCACACCTCTGGGGGATTTAGAGGAGCCAGTAGACTGAATCCATGTGTGTTTGGACTGTGGAGGAAACCGGAGCCCTGGAGGAAACCCATACACACACAGGGAGAGAACATGAGAACTCCACACAGAAAGACCCCAGTCAGGTGTGAGGTTCGAACCCATAACTTTCCTGCTGTGAGGCGACAGTGAGAACCCCTGCACCACCGTGTTACAGTGATGTGATATGATGGTAACAGTGTAAAGTGATGGAAGAGTGCAATAAATTACAGTGTTGTAATAAAACAATATAAGAGAAAGTAATATAATGTACCATTGTAGATATAAACAGAACATAATGTAATTTATTTTTTTCGCAGTCCAAATCCTGAGCTCTGATTGGTTGGTAAGCGGGTCCGTATCCTACGGTACGGACCCCAGTTATGGACCCCGGTTATGGACCTCTGGCGACTCGCTCGTTCACAACAACAAACAACATAGTCACATTTTTTGTCAACATTTATCTTTTTTTATAAGATTTATTTATAAGATTATCAAAAACCTTATAAATTTTTGCCAGCATTTCTCAGGAGAATAGCATTAATTTTACAGCATGGATAGCGATAACGACAGTGTTCACAGCGAAAGCGAGTTTTACTCCCCTGAGGAAGAAGAAATAAAAGAAAACATTTCAGGAGGAAGCTAAAAACATGTAACTGTTGCTAACACCGAGCAAAAACATGGCTGAATCCTGAATGACTCCTATTTGTATAAATAGGGGACGACATAGGCGGCAAAATGTAGTTTTTTTCCTGCCATGGAAGTGCACTTGTATACTGAGGAGGAAGCCATTTGCATTACAGCCTTGAATGAGAATTCAAAATGGCGGCTTGGCTCGGTTTTCCCTTTCGGGCGCTCTCGTTTTCTGTTAGAATTTGGTAAAGAAAAAAATAAATATATTATTTACCAGCTTAAGGTCGGTCCGTATGGTGAAATACCGTGACCTCAGCCTTGAATACTGACCTCAGCCCAGAGGGCCTCGCTCAGTACTTTCAAGACCTCGGTCACGGTATTTCACCGTACGGACCTCCCAGCTGGTAAATAACATATATGTATTGGAACTTAATGTACTACTATAATGTGTGTGTGTGTGTGTGTGTGTGTGTGTGTGTGTGTGTGTATGTATATGTATATAAAATGTGTGTGTTGTGCCACAGGATTTTTGTACCAGATGCTCTGTTTATAGAATGCATAGAAATGGCATTGAAAAGCGTGCAATATTTTGCACCGTTTTTGCTGCCTGATCCAGTAACTATCAACAGATAATCAGCTCAGTAGCGCCCCTATGGGATACATTTACCACTTTTAACATCATCCATGACAGGAACAAGTATAGATCTTCCTCCTGCCATAAAAATCAGTGAATGACCTTTTTTTTAAAAGATATTTTTTGGGGCTTTTTCACCTTTATTGGATAGGACAGTGTAGAGACAGGACAGGAAATGATCGGGAGAGAGAGATGGGGAAGGATTGGGAAATGACCTTGGGTCGGAATCGAACCCGGGTCCCCGGATTTATGGTATGCCACGTGAGCCACGACGCTCAAATCACATCACTTAATGACTACCGTCCCGTCGCACTCACTCCCATTATGATGAAGTGCTTTGAGAGGCTGGTAAAGGAGCACATCACCTCCAGGCTCCCTCCCACATTCGACCCCTTCCAGTTTGCCTACCGGCCAAACTGCTCCACTGAAGACGCCATCTCCTCCGCTCTTCACCTGAGCCTTGCACACCTGGAGGAGAAGAACCCTCATGTGCGGATGCTGTTCCTGGACTTCAGTTCAGCATTCAGTACCATCATTCCACAGCATCTGGTGAACAAACTGGGTCCCCTGGGCTTCAGCACCCCCATATACAACTGGCTGCTGGACTTCCTCACTGAAAGATCACAGTCAGTGCGGGTCAGACAGAACACCTCCAGTGTCCTCACCCTCAGCACAGGCTCCCCTCAGGGCTGTGTCCTGAGCCCTCTGCTGCTCACTCTGATGACACACGACTGTGTCCCCAGGGCTACCAGCAACCACACTGTGAAGTTTGCAGATGACACAACAGTGGTGGGCCTCATCAGCGACGATAATGACCTGGCCTACAGAGAGGAGGTGGAGCAGCTGGTGGGCTGGTGCAGGGAAAACAACTTGATCCTGAATGTGGACAAAACTAAAGAGATCATTGTTGACTTCAGGAAAAACCAACCCAGCCACGCTCCACTTCACATCAACAACACGGCCGTGGAGGTGGTCAATAGCACCAAGTTCCTGGGGGTGCAATCACAGACAACTTCACCTGGTCTGTGAACACTGGTCAAGAAGGCACAGCAATGTCTTCACTTCCTGCGTAGGATGAGGAGAGCCCACCTGCCCCCGCCCATCCTCACTACATTCTACAGAAACACCATAGAGAGCGTTCTGACCAGCTGCATCTCTGTGTGGTGTGGAGGCTGCAGTGCCTCTGACTGGAAGACTGTGAGGAGAGCGGTGAGGTCAGCAGAGAAAATCATTGGGACTTCTCTTCCCTCCATTCAGGACATTTCACCAAGGCGCTGCATGTCTCGAGCCAGAAACATCATCAGTGACCCGTCACACCCTCACTATGGACTGTTCTCCCTCTGGCCTCTGGAAAGAGGTTCCGCAGCATTCGGTGCAGGACCACCAGGTTCTGTAACAGCTTTTTCCCCCAGGCCACCAGACTGCTGAACTCTAAACCCAAACTCTGAACTTCTATTTATAACTTGTACATTTTTAATTCCACAGGTCACTTTATACTATTGCACTTTATAATATTTTTGCTGCTGCATAATTTAATTTAATACACTTCATATTTATTTCTGTGCTGAGCCAAATTGCAACGAAATTTTGTTCAGTGTACACTTGTTGCAGACTAAATGACAATAAAGGTTGTCTAATGGCGTATTCACACCTACGCTGTTTGGTCCGGACCAAACGACCAAACGAACCAAATTTCCCTTGGTCCGGACCTTTTGGGTTGGTCTGAATACAAACCACCGAACTCTGGTCCGGACCAAACAAGCGGACCGAGACCGAGCTGCAAGGTCGGACTCGGTCCGGACCAAAGGAACCCTGGTGCAGATCTTTTGGAGGTGTGAAAGCAGACCGGACCTAATCCGACAGTTTTGCTTTTTTGTACCTCGGGAGCTTCCATCGTTTGTCGAGCATTATGGGAAACAGAGTCTTGACACTCCACCGCAAAGTGCAAACACTGTTTCGGTTGTCAAGGGAACCTTACAACAGTCGTTCAGTCATTCAGACCAGTGGTAGGCTAGACTACAGAGTACAAAAAATAAGTAGGGGGCAAACGTGGGCCGAGGAAGAAACGCGTACCCTTGTGGATATATGGGCAGATGTCCACATATCTGAGCTTTTGGAGAGAACACACAAAAATGCCGACGTGTTTGCTGTATTCAGTGAGAAAATGAAGGAGAAGGGGTTCACGTGCTCCCCAGAACAATGTTGGCTAAAAGTGAAGAAACTCCGTCAGACCTACATTAAAATCAGGGACATTCTTTCAAAAAGTGGCGGTACTAGCGACGCAAAAAAGAAATTCATCTATTGCGTGAAGAGCCAGAACTGTCACAACATGATGTGCGCTCATCAGCGCTATCCTCCGTAGCCGCCTTGCCCTTTGTCGTCGTCGTTGATAAATTACTTGTACAACAGCATAGTAATCGCACAATTGTGAAAACAGTAAAAACTGGAAAAAACATATAGCTTTGATGACATTAAAAAGAATAACAGCACGGAAAGCCTCCATGACTACTTTTGAACTTAACACTTTGTGCGCGTCGTCTCTGACCAATAGCTGAACGACCTCAGGGCGCGTGGCTTTGTTGACAGATTTTGGTCCGCTTACTAAAATGTACAGTGTGAAAGCGAACCGCACCAAAATGAAAAAATAAAAAAAAACATTTGGTTCGGACCAAAGCAAGTGAACTATCGAACTATCCTGGTCTGAATACACCCTTAGTCTATAATATAATATAATGTGACTTCACAAAATGGAGCTCATTGAACTGTCGTGAAACAGAACGTGATGTAATGTAACCTAAGATAATCTGATATTCAGGAACATAATGTACCAGTGAAGCAGAACATAAGATAATGTGATGTAATGGTACAATGGAGCAGGGTGGACCGTGATGCAAAAGAACATGTAACAGAACACAACGTGACCATGAGACAGTACAGTGTAAAATATTGTAACATGACTTCACATAATGGAATGGAACAGAACATGAAATACCGTAAGGTCTCATCTCATCTCATTATCTCTAGCCACTTTATCCTGTTCTACAGGGTCGCAGGCAAGCTGGATCCTATCCCAGCTGACTACGGGCGAAAGGCGGGGTTCACCCTGGACAAGTCGCCAGGTCATCACAGGGCTGACACATAGACACAGACAACCATTCACACTCACATTCACACCTACGCTCAATTTAGAGTCACCAGTTAACCTAACCTGCATGTCTTTGGACTGTGGGGGAAACCGGAGCACCCGGAGGAAACCCACGCGGACACGGGGAGAACATGCAAACTCCGCACAGAAAGGCCCTCGCCGGCCACGGGGCTCGAACCCGGACCTTCTTGCTGTGAGGTGACAGCGCTAACCACTACACCACTGTGCCGCCCTACTGTAAGGTCATTTAGCTGTAATTTAGTTGTATTGTAACACTGTCACAGAATATAACGTACCACAGAGCTTCTTCAACTGAGATATTAATCCAAACATCCGTAGCCATTTCTCTTTTTATCCATTTTACCATCACTCTTCTTCCAACTTGAGACGTCCTCCACCCCCATTTCCTATTTATTCTTCTTCTTTGTTTCAGCCCTGAAGGCGTGAGTGGACTGTGTGTTGATCCTTGTGGCTTTAACCTTGATATGAAGCACATCAACACGTCGTCAGCTCCATCCACATCCACCATCTGCATTTTCAGCCAACTCGAGGTCTTTTTCCTGAGCTTTAAATCTCGTGCTTCAGTAGTAGATGATGTTGGTGTGGTCCACACTGAGACGTGGGTCTCCATTCACATTGTATTACATCAGGACAGAGTATTAATGTGGGAGAGGTCCGAGAGCTGCGCTGGGTCGACTTTTAGATTTGCAGCTCTCGTGTGGACGGCCTCGGGGGGAGCGTAAATACTTACGAGCTCCACATTACTGGAATTGCAGTGTACAACCACAGAACTGTAGGACTGTGCATTAACTCTCAGATGGATGTTATGAATTCAGCTGCTCTTTATTTCCTTCCAGTGATGGAATTTTAAATGTTTTTTTAAAGAGGTTCTTAGACATTTAACATGAATAATTAAAATGAAAGAAAGGAAACAAAATGCCCACAGCGACAGCGGCTTATATTCTTCAGTTTCTTTTTTGTTCAGTAGGAATTCAGGAGAGAAGGTTACGACTCGTAGGTCATGAATTTCAGCCCTCAGTGTTCCCAGGGTCTATTAGCACCAACAGGCTTCATACAGAGGAAATAAAAAATAATTTAAAAAATGTGTGATTTAATGCTGAAGATCTTTTGTAAGGTTCTCTGTACAAATTATACTTCTTGTTTTTTGATACTTTGATATTTTTGCCTTTTTTGTATGGCTTAGGTCAAGAAAAGTGCATTATTACTACTACTACTGATAATAATAATAATAATAATAATAATAATGGAATAAATAATAAAGTAGCCATAAACACAAATAGATGATGTTTAAAATCTTTAACTTCTCTTGGATGCTGATTCGATAGCTTTTTGTGTTTGGGTCAGATTTTTAATACTTTTTTGCCAAAATGAACAGTTTTATTTCATAATGGAGCCTTTCTCAGTATTTCTTTAAAAAACTGATTTGTAGGCGGAGCTAAATATGAGCATAGTTTGTGACATCATAAAAATCTACAGAGTTGGTGTTGGTAGTGAATGTCGATGTGTCTGAGATTAATGTGCTTGCATTACATGATGTGTTTAAAATCAGATAATGCGGTTTAAAAATCCCAAAACACGTCCCCTTTCTCGGTACATCTATACAAACCCGATTTTAGGGCGGGACTATGAAAGAGCCGTTTGTGATGTCACAAAATAAAATCCACAGATTTGAACCATTCACATCAGATATGCAAATTATTATGTGATACCTGGAAACTTTTAGCTGAGCAACTTCCGTTCTACTTGACCTCGCTCACTAACCTTTAACTTAACGATGAAGAGATGGTGGTTGTCAAGGTAACGTTGAAATGTATTCTGACAGGCTGCTGTTAAATAAATAACTCAGTGAGAATGTGAGGGTGGAACACTGAAATCCTACTGGTGTGAAACGTGAGCTAGTTTGCGAACAGTTAGTGAATAATCGTGTTCTTGTTTGTGCTATGAGGTGATTAGGGGTGGCAGGAGAACATGGGAGTGATTCTGAATTAGCATATTCATGTATATTCATAAGCTCTGATATTTTTAATGAGGGTGAAGGTGTGGAGACATTTATAGATGATGTTTAGGCGTCTTAGGAATTAAAGCATGTTAAACAATTTGTTATTTTGCAGAATCAGTGTCTGGAGAAAAAAAAAAAAGTGCAGCTCGTAATTTGGTGTTAAAAAGTTTTAAACTGTTTATTCCTCCAGCTCTGCTCTGTTCCATGGAGGGGAACCTTCAAGTGAATGTTGAGATGAAAAATAAAGAGAATTTCATGACAGTAGAACAAAAATAGATTCACACAGAAATTTGGTTTAGAACTCAGTTTTGTCCGGTTTAATCTGAATGAGCTGATTTTCCTCCTCGCTAAAGAAGCACGAGAGGAACACGAGAGGCTGCAGCAGTCTGTGGTCAGTGTCACAGCTGTGGCTTTATTGGTATTGATTTTGTTATGGGGCAGCACGGTGGTGTAGTGGTTAGCGCTGTCGCCTCACAGCAAGAAGGTCCTGGGTTCGAGCCCCGTGGCCGGCGAGGGCCTTTCTGTGTGGAGTTTGCATGTTCTCCCCGTGTCTGCGTGGGTTTCCTCCGGGTGCTCCGGTTTCCCCCACAGTCCAAAGACATGCAGGTTAGGTTAACTGGTGACTCTAAATTGAGCGTAGGTGTGAATGTGAGTGTGAATGGTTGTCTGTGTCTATGTGTCAGCCCTGTGATGACCTGGCGACTTGTCCAGGGTGAACCCCGCCTTTCACCCGTAGTCAGCTGGGATAGGATCCAGCTTGCCTGCAACCCTGTAGAACAGGATAAAGCGGCTAGAGATAATGAGATGAGATTTTGTTATGTTACAGGAGAGATAGAGAGACAGACAGAGAGATACACAGAGACAGAGAAAGAGAAACAGACAGACAGAGAGGGAGAGAGAGAGCTTCTCAAAGCTTCCTTTCAGCCTTTATTCCGTGGTTCCTGTCTGAGCTAAAGAAGAAAGAAGAGAGAGAAACACACATGACACACTCCTCACTGACACTCTTATCTTCTGACACTTTGTCTTTACATGAGAGCAATCTGTCCATTAAAGCTGTGCACACACACACACACACACACTATATCAAGGTGTTGGTTGTTAATGTATTTAGACTGTGTTTTTTTTCTCTACACTTTCCTAGGACTTTAAAACATCTCCAAAAAATCTAACCATCTTCACTGTATGTTTTTATTCGACATTAACAAATTTTTAAACAAACTTTTCCTTTTGTTCAGTCGACGTATTTCACAATTAAACCACAAAACTGAACTACAGAAGGCGAAGTATTACATTTTCATACTTTATCCTGAAGATAACTGACTTCAAGATGATTGAACACAGATTTTCCACAAGGCTGTGTGTTTTATTTCCCCCAGTTTTCTCCCTAATTTAGTCCTAACAAAGCCCCTAGTCACTCAGCCCACCCCATCACATCTTCTTCTTCTTCCTTTGGCTGCTCCCGATTAGGGGTCGCCACAGTGGATCTTTCGTCTCCATTGCTCCCTGTCTTCTGCATCCTTCTCTACCACACCTGCCACTTTCATGTCCTCTCTCACCACATCCATGTATCTCCTCTTTGGACTTCCTCATTTTCGTTTTCCTGGCAGCTCCATCCTCAACATTCTCCTTCCAACATGCTCTGCATCTCTTCTCAGGATGTGCCCATACCATCTCAGTCTCATCTCTCTTAGCTTCATTCCCAAGCTCTCCACATGTGCTGTCCCTCTGATGTGCTCGTTCCTTATCCTGTCCAACCTTCTCACTCCCATCGCAAACCTTAACATCCTCAACTCCGCCACCTCCAACTTTGCCTCCTGTCTCTTCGTTAAGGGTACGGTCTCCAATCCGTACATCACAGCTGGTCTCACTACTGTCTTATACATCTTACCTTTCACTTCTGCTGGGACTTTCCGATCACAAATGACTCCCGAAATCCTTCTCCAACTGCTCCACCCTGCCTGCACTCTCTTTCTCACCTCACTATCGCAGCCCCCATTTTCCTGCACAGTTGACCCCAGGGACTTGAATTCACCAACTTTCTTTACGTCTACTCCTTGCATCTTCACTACACTCTCATCCCCATTCTCACTGATGCACATGTATTCCGTTTTGCTCCTGCTCACCTTCATTCCTCTTCATTCCAATGCATCCCTCCATCTCTCCAAACCCAACTCAACCTCCTTTCTACTTTCACCACATATCACAATATCAACCTCAAACATCATGTTCCATGGTGACTCTTGCCTCACTTCGTCCGTCAAGCTATCCATCACTATGGCAAACAAAAAAAGGACTCAAAGCAGATCCTTGATGGAGTCCCACCTTCACCTTCAACCATTCAGTCGTTCCAACTGCACACCTCACTGCTGTTTCACTGTTCTCATACATGTCTTGCACCACTCTGATGTACTTCTCATTCACTCCACTCTTTCTCATACAATACCATAACTCGTCTCTCGGCACTCTATCGTATGCCTTCTCCAGGTCTACAAACACACAATGTAGCTTTCTCTGGCCTTCCCTGTACTTCTCCATTAACGTTCTTAAAGCAAAAATTGCATCCGACGTGCTCTTCCTTGGCATAAACCCGTACTGCTGTTCACAGATTGCTACCTCTCTTCTCGATCTCGCCTCCAATACCCTTTCCCATAGCTTCATGGTGTGGCTCATCAGTTTTATTCCTCTGTAATTACTGCAGCTCTGTACATCTCCCTTATTCTTGTATATTGGGACGAGCACACTCTTTCTCCATTCATTTGGCATTTTCTCATTCTCTAGGATCTTATTAAACAATCTCGTTAGGAACTCCACAGCCGTCTCACCCAAACATCTCCAAGCCTCAATCGGGATACCATCTGGTCCGACTGCTTTCCCAGTCTTCATTCTTTTCATGGCTGCCCTCACCTCATCCTTACTAACCAACTCTGCTTCCTGATTTGCTGTCTCCAATGAATCTGACCTTTTCTCTCTTGGATTCTCCTCATTTAATAAATCCTGAAAGTACTCCTTCCACCTTCTTAATACACTCTCTTTGTTTGTCAGCACATTTCCATTTCCATCTTTCATCACTCTTACCTGCTGTACATCCCTCGCTTCCCTGTTTCTCTGCCTAGCTAGTCTGTACAGGTCTTTCTCTCCTTCTTTGGTCTCCAGTCTTTCGTACAACTCCTGGTATGCATCTGCTTTTGCCTTCGCTACCGCTCTTTTTGCCTTCTGTCTCGTCTCTCTGTATAACCGCCTGCTTTCCTCGTCTCTCTGATCGTCCCAATTCTTCTTTCCTAGCCTCTTCTCTTTTATAATTTCCTGCACTTCTTTGTTCCACCACTATGTCTCCTTGTCTTCCTTCCTCCTTCCCGATGACCACCCTAGCACCTTCCTTGCTGCCTCTCTTACTAGTACAGCAGTAGTATTCCAATCTTCTGGCAGACTTCCATGACCACTCAATGCTTGTCTCATTTCTTCCCTAAACTCCTTCTGATGTTCAACCTCTTTTAGTTTCCACCACTTAATCTTCAGCTCCACTATTTCACGCTTCCTCTTTTTCACTTTCAGGCTCATCCTGCACACGACCACTCGATGTTGTCTAGCTACACTCTCCCCTGCCATCACTTTACAGTCTCCAATCTCCTTCAGGTTACCCCTTCTGCAGAGTATGTAGTCCACCTGTGTAGATCTTCCTCCACTCTTAAACGTCACCCTGTGCTGCTCTTTCTTCTTGAAGTATGTATTGACTATTGCCAAATTCATCCTCTTTGAAAAATCAACCACCATTTGCCCTTCCACATTTCTCTCTCTTACACCATATCTGCCCATCATGTCCTCATCTCCTCTGTTTCCCTCGCCAACATGTCCGTTGAAATCTGCTCCTATCAGCACGCGCTCCTCCCTCTGTATACTTTCTACCACTTCATCCATCTTTTCCCAGAAAGACTCTTTCTCTCCATTCTCACATCCAACCTGTGGGGCGTACGCACACACAACATTGATTACCACTCCTTGAATCTCCAACTTCATGCCTATCACTCTATCTGACACCCTCTTCACATCAATCACACTGTTGACCAACTCTCCCCTCAAAACAACACCAACACCATTTCTCTTTCCATCCACTCCATAATAAAACAGCTTGCATCCACCTCCAATGTTCTTGGCCTTGCTTCCTTTCCACCTCGTCTCCTGCACACACAAAATGTCCAACTTCCTTCTTTCCATCAGACCTGCTAACTCTCTCGCTCTGCCAGTCAATGTTCCCACATTCAGTGTTCCTACCCTCAATTCTAAGCTCCTTCCCTTCCATCTTTCACGCTCTCTCCTAACACGGCTCCCCTCTCTCTTTCTCCATCTCCGTTTTGGCGCAACAGTAGCACACTTTCCACCAGCACCCTGTTGACCAACAGTACCGGAGGCGGTTGTTGTTAACCCGGGCCCCGACCGATCCGGTATGGTATTTCTCTTTTCATTCTGCATGTTAGACTTAGCACAGTTTAATGCTGGATGCCCTTCCTGATGCAACCCTCTCCAATTTATCCGGTCTTGGGACCGGCACCAAGAGTATGCTCATGCACCCCCAGTGGCTGGATTAGCCCACCCCATCACATAGCGGCTACAAACTCAGGACAGTGAACACATGCTTAAAACCAGCCCCGTCTTTTTGAGCTGTTGCTCATAATGTGTCACAGTGCAATGTATCACATGCAAAGAAAAGCGCTCTCTACCCTCTTCCACATACATGAGCTCACAGACGCCCACGATCTTCCAGTGTCACCTGATTATAGAACGACCTGTCGTACGTTTTTATTTGGAACTAAAACTTGTTTCAAGGTAGCACATGGATTTTATTTGCTTCAGATGATTCAGAAATCAGAAAAATCAGAAACACTTTTATTGCCAGGTATGTGGACACACACCAGGAATTTGACTCCAGTTTCACTTAGCTCTCATAGTACAAAACAGATAAAAAAGCGTATACACAAAACAAACAAACAAACAAACAAATAAACAAACAAACAAAGAATGGTGCAATAGGACAGCGATTTGGTTCAGTCTTGAGAACTGCGACACTGATGATGAACAGTGCCTCATTCTCATCTCATTATCTGTAGCCGCTTTATCCTGTTCTACAGGGTCGCAGGCGAGCTGGATCCTATCCCAGCTGACTACGGGTGAAAGGCGGGGTTCACCCTGGACAAGTCGCCAGGTCATCACAGGGCTGACACATAGACACAGACAACCATTCACACTCACATTCACACCTACGCTCAATTTAGAGTCACCAGTTAACCTAACCTGCATGTCTTTGGACTGTGGGGGAAACCGGAGCACCCGGAGGAAACCCACGCGGACACGGGGAGAACATGCAAACTCCGCACAGAAAGGCCCTCGCCGGCCACGGGGCTCGAACCCGGACCTTCTTGCTGTGAGGCGACAGCGCTAACCACTACACCACCGTGCCACCCACTTGTATTAATATTAGCAATAAATTCTATTAGCAATATAAACAAATCCATGTTCTATTACAGGGATTGTGTGTGTGTGCGCATCAGTGGGGAACCCCATTAAATGTCCTGGTATATGTTATTATTGAATTGTTGAAAATTAGCCCTGTATGTTTCTCTCCAGCAAAAAAAAAAGTATATTTAGAAAGTGGTTAAATAAATGAACCTCCTAAACGTGTGCTCGGTTCGCAAGTAAACACAGAGCTGCTCCCGGTCTGTTTGGCTTCAATGACGTCATGACGACGGGCCCCTGGCGGTGAAAGTGCGCAGAAGTGAGATGTAAACAAACCTTCGGAAATTGGGCAAAACAGTATATTTTAACCGTTTTATTCAATTTTATGGTGCAAATTAGACACCAGGAAGATTGAATTCGCTTTTTGGGTCGTTCTTCTAGACAATAAAGTTGATATTCTACATTTCACCTCCGACCCTTGCCGATGGCCTTTAAGCGTCTGACTGCAGCAGTTGGTTAATGAGATTGAAATATGAAAGAAGTTGATGATGAAACCTGATTGAAATGCTCTCGAATGTTTACGGAGTCGTGTGAGAGTCAACGGGAAAGAAGTTTCTCCGGAGAAACCAATGTAAACCTGTAAAATGTTTGTGTTTACAGTCACGTCTACATGGTGAGACTCCAGTGTTTTATCATAAAACATTTCACAAAGGAAGCGTCTCGTGTTTCAGCAGAATAAATTACAATAATTAAAGTCATGATTTATTCACATGCACATCAACACTCGTTCTGTACAACACCTTTGTTAGGACTAGGACTGTTTTGGCCTCTAGAGGCCGCTGTTATTTCCTTTTCATGTCGTGTTTATTTTGGCCTCTAGAGGCCGCCACTGTTCCTGTGTTTTGTGTTTGTGTTAATTGCCTAATTATCTTCACCTGTGTCCTTAATTAGTTTGTCTATTTATACCCCTGAGTTCAGTCCTCTTGTCACGGAGTCTTTGTGCTGTTATGTTTATCTCTAGTTTCCTTTGTACTGTGTTTTTTGATCTTCTTAGCTTTTGTATTTTTGCACTTTGCTTTTCTTTTGGATTATACTCTTTGGTTTTTTTTTTGTCTTTTGTTTTGCCCTGTATATAGTGTATATAGTTTAAATAAACCTTTTGATTCTTTTTCTACTTCCGCCTCACGCCTCTGCATTTGAGTCATCCCCCTGGTGGCCTAGTGGGGGTTTGCTGGATTATCACACCAACGAACCAGGTTCGAATCCCAGCAAAACCCTAACAGAAAGACTCTGTCATGACCGACTCAGCAGAGGCTGCTTCAACTGTCTACCCGGCCAACCTTCAGGGAATTATGGCAGCTTTGACACGCTTCGGAGCGACCATGGACGCTCATGGACGTACGCTCACCAGCCAACGTGAGGCCCTCGCTCGCCACGAGGAACTGCTTCAGCAAATTGGGAAAACCCTGGCACAGCTGACATCTCTGCCTGCATCTCCTGCTCCTGATCCAGCTCCCACTCCTGCTCCAGTGCCTCCTGCAATGCTGCCTTCTTCACCTCGCGAACCCAGCCTTCCTGCACCACAGAGGTATGACGGCAAGCACAGTGAGTGCCGAGAGTTCCTTACCCAGTGTCAACTCACCTTTGAGCTTCAGCCTACCACCTACACTATGGATCGCCGCAAGATTGCCTTTGTGATCACCTTATTAGCTGGTAAGGCGCGAGCCTGGGCTACTGCTATCTGGCAAAGACAGGGACCTGAGTGCTTTGATTTCCAGCTGTTTTCTGAAGAGATGCTTCGGGTCTTCGATCAGGCAGACATCAGTACCGACGCAGCCCGAAAGCTCATGTCCATCCGGCAAGGAGGAAGCGTCGCAGATTATGCCATCTCGTTCCGAACACTCGCAGCAGTAAGTGGATGGAACGAGACTGCCCTGGTGTCAGCCTTCCACCATGGTCTGTCTGACCCCATCAAGGACGGTCTGGCCTCTATTGGATGCCCAAGTGACCTCGAAACCCTCATCTCACATGCTATTCGTCTGGACAACAGGATGAGAGAACGCCACCAAGCCTTGAGCCCCCCCAGCCTCCCTACCTCTACCTGGAGACCGTCTACCTCCTTCAGTGACTGTCCAGAACCCATGCAAGTGGGTCGTACTCGCCTCTCCGCATCTGAGAGGGAGCGCAGAAGGAGGGACAAGTGCTGCATCTACTGTGGCAAGCCTGGTCACTTCCGAGCATCATGTCCCGAACTCTTGGGAAAAGGACCGCCCCGTCCAGCCGAGGGAGGGTTGTGACGGGGCCTACCCTCTCTCCCGGACTCCCTGGCCAAGGAATCTACATCCCGGTCTCCATCTCCTGGGGTGAGTCTGTCCACTCTTGTCAAGCTTTGATAGACTCAGGGGCGGCTGGGAACTTTATGGATATTCACTTCGCCCAAAGCATCAATATACCTACTGCACCTCTTGAAGTCCCACTGTCTGTGTCTGCCCTCGATGGCCAAGCGTTAGGTGATGGAAGAGTCACCCAAGTTACTTCTCCAGTCTTCCTCCAGTCTCAAGGTCACAAGGAAGAAATATCCCTGCACCTGATTCCTTCACCTGAGTTCCCAGTTATTCTAGGCCTTCCTTGGCTTACTCGCCACAATCCTCGCTACACTGGCCCCTTCAAGGTGGTGCGCAGGGTGAACCCTGTCTCCTACCGGCTCCAGTTGCCCCGGACTCTGAGGATCAACCCCACTTTCCATGTTTCCCTGTTACGGCCCGTACTGACGTCTACGTATGCCCCTGCCCCTAGGAACCCCCCACCCCCCCGCATCTTCCAGGGGCAGACTGTGTTCACTGTGAATCGCCTGCTTGACTCCCGCCGGGTCCGCGGCGGGTTGCAATATCTGGTGGACTGGGAGGGCTATGGTCCTGAGGAGCGCTGCTGGGTTCCTGCTCGGGATGTCCTTGATAAAGAACTATGTCGGGACTTCCATTCGGCCCATCCGGATCGCCCTGGGAACGTCAGGAGACGCTCCTAGAGGGGGGGGTCCTGTTAGGACTAGGACTGTTTTGGCCTCTAGAGGCCGCTGTTATTTCCTTTTCATGTCGTGTTTATTTTGGCCTCTAGAGGCCGCCACTGTTCCTGTGTTTTGTGTTTGTGTTAATTGCCTAATTATCTTCACCTGTGTCCTTAATTAGTTTGTCTATTTATACCCCTGAGTTCAGTCCTCTTGTCACGGAGTCTTTGTGCTGTTATGTTTATCTCCAGTTTCCTTTGTACTGTGTTTTTTGATCTTCTTAGCTTTTGTATTTTTGCACTTTGCTTTTCTTTTGGATTATACTCTTTGGTTTTTTTTTTGTCTTTTGTTTTGCCCTGTATATAGTGTATATAGTTTAAATAAACCTTTTGATTCTTTTTCTACTTCCGCCTCACGCCTCTGCATTTGAGTCATCCCCCCTGGTGGCCTAGTGGGGGTTTGCTGGATTATCACACCAACGAACCAGGTTCGAATCCCAGCAAAACCCTAACAACCTTAAAGCTCTGTCTTTATTAAAAAAGACATTATTTAGAGTTCTGCACTCTGATTGGTCAAAAGGGAAGGTGTTGATTAATTCTCCACAACAGCAGCTCCGACAATAGTGCAGCTGCACATCACAGGTTTATTTATAATTAATGCACTCGTTCTGGTATGTTATTGTTTCCATAGTAACAGCTCATTCACAGGGGTGTGTACAGCAGATGCTCCACTGATAATAAACAGATTAAAAAGAAATACGTGCAACTGAGACGTGACATGGTGAAGTTTATTTAAGGAGATGTTTCTTTGACATTTATGGAAGGAGTCTCCAGTGCCAGATATTATTTATGTAATGAAATGGAAGCGTGAATTTATTGAAATGTCTTGAGGAATTTTGTCTTCCAATATTTCGAGAGCTGGGGTGGTTTAAACACTGGTGTAACTGGAAGTGGAGATCTTTATCTTCATAAACACGGCAAACACTTCATAGAAACAGGCTGGTTTTTAGCTTTTTTGCTTCATCATCACCTCCCAGTCCCCCAGGTTACATCTATGGATGTGCACAAGTGTGTGTGTGTTGCATGGTGGTGTTAATCTAGCCTATATTTCCCTGTCTATCCCATCTTCCTCCCTCTCCCTCAGGGCGAGCTAATGAACTCATCCTGTCTCACACACACACTGTCGTTCATCTTCATCTCTCTTTTGGGTTGTGTGTGTGAGAGAGAGGGAGAGAGAGAGAGCCTTAACCCTCAGGCAGGTGAGTGTTTAGAAGGCGTTTATTCATATTAATTACCTCTCCATGGGGTGTGTAGAGTGAAGTCCAGCTCTCCTCCCCACAGGTCCAATGCAGCCACACAGGCCTCAATCAGACAGCGAGCGACAGGGCCGGAGTATTCCCTCAGCTCGTGTTACACTGATATGAGCGATGGATGTGTAATTAATAACCAGAGAGGCTGAGAGACAGCTGAACTCCACCATCACAGGAGCATTTCATTTTACAGACGAGTCTCGGGTGGGAGTGAGGGAGCCACGAGCATTTCATTTTTTTCCTATTAATAAAAACTAATAGTTTCAGATCTAAAACCTGACAGTGCTGGTGCTCTGAGCCACAAAAGTCCAAAATAATCAAATTTAGAGCATTCATTTACCCAGCAAACACTTTTTAGTTCCCAGAACATTCTGGTAATGTTATTTTTTTGGTTACGGGAACGTTCCTTGAAGATTTGTTTGGTTGTCCAATGGTTTGACAAGAAAGTTTGTTTTACATAAATATAACTTGCATGGAACGTTCTTGTAATGTTCCCCTAATGTTTGTAATGTGGGAACGTTTGGAAAACATTTGGAGAACGTGTACAGTATTAACGTTCTTATAACCATTACAGTACAAGAAACCTTGTGAAAACATTATGACAACGTTCCAGGTAGATTCTCTAAAAGGTTTCAGAATGTTTCTCTAACTATCACAGAAATTAGATCAATTGTGTTTGTTTATTTTTTTATTTATTAGGTAAATTAATTAATGAGAGTTATTTCTTTATTTGTTTATTTATTGATGTAAGTATGTATAAAGCTAATAATCTGTTGTGGATGCTAAAATGAAGCGTTATATTGCTACAGTATCTCTGAAACGTAGTAAATGCTTTATCAGGTTGATGTGGTTTAAAATAAATTTAAATTTGACGACATTTTGGGAAACAGAAGCAACTAAGAAGCAAATGTTTACCGCTATAAACTTCACAGGATGAGTGGGAGTGTGAAAAAACTAGTCTCACACACACACACACACTTGTAGTTGCTGAGTCTAGAAACCCTTGAGGAGTGAATAAAACCTGGAGAGACTGGAACAGTGAATTATGAGAGCTGGTAACTGTTTTATTCCCCCACACGAGCAAAGACAAAATTATATATAAAAATATTTTTCCTTCCATCTCTGAACTCTTTCCAGCCTCCCGGCTGTCTTATTTATGAAAGAAAATGGACTTTAAAAAAAAAGGCCAAGGCTTTATTTTGCATCTTGAAAACTGAACTGTATGTAAATGAGTGTGTGAGTGTTAATCTGCGCCCGAGTTACCGCTGAGAACAACAGCGTAATGTTTTTCAGCCCATTAGTGAGAAAGTGGAAGATCTATTGCACGGCAGCCTGGAGAAGTTTAATACATAAAACTGCAGGAGTTGCTTTCTGTGTCTCGCTTCTCTCATCCATCAGCCAAACAGATAATAGATGCTCATATCATGGCTGAGAAACACGCGAGCTCACGGATACATGGAGAGATTAGCACAACAACAACCTCACACAGCCGACATGTTATAAAATCCTCAATCGTGTGTGTGTGTGTGTGTGTGTGTGTGTGTGTGTGTGTAGTTTGGGACTCCAAGGTGCACTTTGACTCGTCATTTCTGATCAGCGTGACAACTGAAATAAAAACATTAACCATCTGGAAATAAACGAGTGCAGTTTTCCCAGATAATTTAGCAAACAGCAGGAGGTTTTTCTTCTCTATTGATCCCATTCCATTCTTCCTTCATTTGCATCAGAGCTCTTGGCAATGTTTTCTTCCTTGATGCAGATTGGTAATTTCAGCAAATTACTCCATGACATTAGACACACACACACACACACACACATATGTCTATTTCCATATGTGCGTTTACACACATTACAGAGTAGAAGATATGTGCAGCTGATTACCGTACGGAGGGAAAGCTAGCGGATAATGGCTCCTGTAGATCAGTGTGTTTGTCTTGTTTTCTTGCATGAGTGAATATATTTATTTATCACAACCTTTCTGTCTCTCTGGGTTTCTGATTCCAGGAGCAGACCGCACTTAAAATCGTGATGAAATATCTCTGTGATTTCATTCTGAAACAGGAAGTCAGAGTTACATACAACAGTCAATAGCATTCAAGATACATCCAATCTAAACATTACAGGCATTTAGCAGACGCTCTTATCCAGAGTGACATACAACATATCCAGAGCAGTTGGGGATTAGGGCATGTCAAGGGCACATCAGGTGCCCCCCCCCCCCCCCCCCCCCCCCCCATTTGTCCCTCTGAGTTACATGTTAGTCCTGGGATCGAGATGCTGAACCTCTTCTGCTCCTCAGACCTGCCTGATCCATCCAGTGCCCTGTGTCTGGTTAGAGTCTCATCACATCACTCCTGTGGAGGACGGCCCATTGAGGACAGTTGAAAGTCACACCTGGAGGACGCTCTGGACTCTTACAGTAATGCTTTTATGGCTGAGGACTACAGTTGACTTGCTAACTTTAGGACTGCAGTTGTCATGAACAGTTTTGCACTCAAGTTTCCATCAATGAAGAGTTTATAACATCAACGAAACTGACTTCATGTTAAAACTGTTAATGTTATAGTCATGCTGTCTGTTGTTGCCCAAATGAGGATGGGTTCCCTTTTGAGTCTGGTTCCTCTCGAGGTTGTCTGAGGGAGTTTTTCCTTGCCACCGTCACCACAGGCTTCACCATTGGGGATAGATTAGGGATAAAATTAGCTTATGTTAAAGCCATTCAAATTATGTAAAGCTGCTTTGCGACAATGTTTATTGTTAAAAGCACTTTACAAATAATCTTGACATCAGCTATTCTTGCTGGTCCAGAGAATCAAACAAGCAACCTTTTGGTTCCAAAGCTACATCACTAACCAGTGGGCCATGGCTTCCTAAACATAGCTGAGATTGAGCTCATTAAACATGGAGATCATCCATTCATTATCTCTACAGTGTTGAGTTTTTTTTACTGTGAAAGTTTTGGCATACGTGCTCAATGCTGAGGTCGAGCATCAGCATTGCCGATGGTGACGGAAAGGGCGGAGTAATAACAGGGAGACATCTGACACATCTGAGTGGGAGATAAAATAATATTACTGATGGAAACGGGGTATAAAGGTGGACTTGCATTCTCCATCATTCAGCTACAAGTCAGTAAAACTCACTCACTCATCCACTATCCAGTTTAACGTCACTTAAACACCACCGGTGTGTTGGACACTGCACAGCAAGTCCATAATTCCTTCTTCCAGAAGTCCCTGTCTAAAGCATCTTTGGGTGTAAGGCACCACTTCTTGAGGTCCTGGTTGACCAGTTCACACCAGGTCTTTCAGGGGTGGCCCTTTTTCTTTGATCCGTCCACCTGCTGGGACATGATCCTTCCAATACAAGAGGTGCTCCAACAGATGTGGCGAAACCACTGTAGGTGCTTATATCGAAGGTTGGCATCAAGCTCCACTAGGCCAAGTCTCTGGCAAAGACAGCTAGAGCTGACCACATCATTGAGCTTCACGCTTCACATCCATCTCAGCATTGATCTCTCATTCCTCTCAGGCACTTCACGTCCACACTTCTCAGAGGCCAACTCTCACTAGCGTACAGCATAGCACTCCTTACACAGCAGCTGTAGATACAGCCACGCGTACAGAAAGTAAGACTCCGGCATGAGAAGAGGAGGAGCAATTCCCTGAACTTTCCCCAGGCTGCTTTGGTTCTTGTAATCATGGCTAGCTCACATCCTCCACCATGGCAAAAGGTGTCACCAAGGTAACAGAAAAAGTCAACTGCATCTAGGACATGTTCACCAACAGGAACTTGGTTACAAGGCCAGGCATCGATTGGACGGGTAAGACCAAGACATCTGTTGCACCTGAAGGATGGAGCTGCAGAGAGTCTGCCACAGATGCTGGTACACTTCTTAAAACACAGTAAAAAAAAACCCAACCCTGCCACAATCACAAACTCCGCCCACTTCAATCAATCAATCAATCAATCAATCAATCAATCAATATCCTTTATTTAACCAGATGTGTACATGTCATAAATAAAGTTGTAGTTCTTCTAAAAGACTCATTGAGATTAAAATCTCTTCTCCAACAGTGACAGGGCAGAGTAAACAATATTACAATAAAATTATAACCGTATAAACAAACAAAAATACACCTGGTTTAACATTACAGATGATTACAGATAAAACAGTGTACAGGTAAAATGCCATAAAAACTCGAGGTTAAGAATAAAATTAAAAACATAAATAAAAATTTAAAAGCAAGTGCATTGTACAAGAGAGGTATTTTCTGTATCTTTTAGAACGGATTTAAATTCGCCCAGGGTCATCAGCTCTGACAGTTTCAAGTCCCTTTGTAAATTGTTCCAGGACGATGGAGCAGCAGAATTAAAAGCCTTTTTTTTTCCAAAGTCTGTTCTCACTCCAGGGACCAACATCTGTAACGTGTTTACAGCGCAGTCGATTTTGTTTCAGATGCAAGTATAAAGAAGGATAAGGAGGAGCTTCCAAACATTTAATCGAGCTGCAACTACAGAACATTCCAGACACACTCCAGGGACGGGGCAAATACATTCTACAGAGCATTTCATTGGACAAACACAAGACTAGTACAGGACGAGTCATCAAAAAAAATGTTCCCTGGTTTCCCTGGAAGTGACAAACGGCAGTATAAAATCCAAATCTCAAATCATTTTTATTTAGATATGTGTCCTGCCATATTTGTGTCTATAACACAAAGGGAAAGTAACAAAAAGCTCTGAAATGAAAGACTGATCTATTTCAGAGTCACTTGAATTTTTTTCCCCTCCATTTAATATAAAGAAGAATATAAAGGCCGTTACACAGTGATGGAAGCCTAACTGGGCGTTTAGCGTCCGTGATAAAACTGAATCTCTGTATCATATCAGATCAAATTCTCCAGAGTCATCCAATAAAACCCACGCACGCCTAAAAACCCATCTCTCCATCACATTACTCCTCGTCTGGCTCGATTTCAGGAACGCAGTGGAGAACGAAACCCCTCTGTGCTGCAGTTTAATGAAATTACTGTGCTGTTTCTGCAGTGCTGTGAGCTGAAGAGCGACTTTTGTTCCTTTGCTGAAGATTAAATAAAGAATTTTTATATGAAAATTGCTTCCTTAGTGAGACGCTGCCTTTAAATGAGGTCACAAATTGCAAGCTTTTGGATTTTATGCTGATTATTATTTCACTTTTGGATATATTTTTTTAAAGTCACAGAAACAAAAGCTGAGAAAAGTAAAACAAGTAATAAGTTAGTTTTCTGTCTGTACACTCATTGGCCACTTTAATAGGAACTTGTTCTTGATGGCTGCAGAGTTAAGTTAAAAAGTTAAAGTCCTTCCCACACCTTACAGTACCTGGTATTCCTAGGCAGTCTCCCACTCAAGTACTAACCAGGCCCAACCTGTATGGTGGCGCATCGGGCAGCACCGATCTCCGTTTCCATAGCCCTCAGCCTCTCGCCTATTACATAGCTAGGGTTACAGTGGGGGGCTAGTCCTCTGGTAACCACGAGAGTTTAACTCCCCATGCACATCTGTATTGCAGCGTGCCTTGCCAGATGGTAATAGGTACCATTTTTATGATGGTCTTTGGTATGACCCGACCGTGAACAGAACTCCCGATCTCCCGATCGAGAGGCAGACACGCTACCACTAGGCCACTAGTCGGTTATGTGATAGCTGCAGAAGTGGAACCCAATGTGTTCTTCTGCTGTTGCATGCTGAGATGCTTTTCTGCTCACCACAGTTGTAAAGAGTGATTATATGAGTTACTATATCCTTCCTGGCAAAAAAAACTCGACCCAATCTGTCCATTTCCCTCTGACCCTCTCTTAGCAACAAGGCGTTTGTTTCCACCCACAGAACTGTCGCTCACTCACTCAGTGTTGTTTGTTTTCTGCACCATTCTGTGTAAACTCTAGAGACTGTTGTGTGTGAAAACCCCAGGAGGAGATCAGCAGCTTCTGAAATACTCAAACCAACACCCAGACCACAGTGAAAGAAAGTCATACTGTGAGATCACAGTGTTTCCCGTTCTGATGTTTGAACATTGTGAAGATTAACTGAAGCTCTTGATTTGTATCTGTGGGATTTGACACATCGTGCTGCTGTCGAGGGATCGGCTGATTACAGAACTGCAGAAAACAGCAGGGGGATATAGGGGTGTTCCTAATAAAGTGGCCAGGGAGTGTATAAGTAAAATAGTTTGAGAATTTTTTTGAAATGAAACATGGATGTGTCGTGTAACAAGACAAGAGTCCTAAATAAAAAGTAAAATAAGGAAAAAGGAAAACCAAAAGCAGGATTTGGTCCAAAAGTTGATCAGAGTGAAAGATGTGAAAGAGGCTGGAGGGAGATTTAAAGGAAAACAAGTTTATGAAAGATAATATTTATATTACATTCAGAAAGAGGGACGCTAACAAGAAGTAAGGACTGTTTATGTAGACCTGTGTGTGTGTTTGTGCTGTCTATCATTGCCTGTCCTTGTGTCTGTCTCTTGTCCCTCACTGTCTCACTGTCAGTGTTATCACACCCTGTTAACCTGCAGGACAACTCCAGTGTCCCTCGAGAGAAATTCCTTCTCACTGCTTCACTCTCCTCTTTCTCTGTCTTCTCTCATTTATCCTACAGCACCTTCATTTATGTCCATCCATCCATCCTCCATTCTTTCATATAATATGACCATTTCTGGGTGCAGGGATTATCACTGTTGCATCACAGCAAGAAGGTTCTGGGTTCAAATCTCATGGCTGACTGGAGCCTTTCTATGTGGAGTTTGTGTGTTCTCTCCTCGTGTCTGTGTGGGTTTCCTCTGAGGCTCCAGTTTCCTCCACAGTCCAAACACGTGGATTTGGTCAACTGGCGACTCTAAATCCCCCAGAGGTGTGAGTGTGAGTGCGAGTGTGAGTATGATGGTTGTTCGTCTCTGTGTAGCCCTGTGATAGATTGGTAACCCGCCCAGGATGAACCTCACCCCTCATGCAGTTCCAGATAGGATTGACTCTAACTTCCCCATGACTCTGATGGATAAGCTGGATGGATGGATGGATTGATTGATTGATTGATTGATTTACTTTATTGATCCCAAACTGGAAAATTGTTTTGTTATAGCAGCAAGTTATCAGACGTGCAAAAAGAAAAAGACATGCTGTACGACATAAAATAGAATTTAGAGGGGGGAGATCCAAAGAACAAGCTGACTATACAATATACAGATAAAAATGTAGTGATTAAAAGTAAATATCTATATATGTGCTTTGTGAATGTGTGTTAATTGTGAATAGTGCTAAAAACAAGAATTGTGATAAATGAAGATAAAAACTGTGTCAGAGTGGCAGTGTTGAACGGAAGATAAATAAATAAATATATAAATAAATAAACTCTAATGGTGTTAAAATGACTAATGGCAGTAAACAACTAAGCTCTGGCGGTGCAGAAGTTACAGAGGATCAGAGTTACAAACAGGACGATACAGCAGAGAGGTCAGAGATCAGAGTTCTCCCTGTCAGACAGGGGGGAGGTATTGTTGTTGTTGATGGATGGATGGATGGATGGATGGATGGATGGATGTCCATTGCTGAATATTTTCTCCTGGCTCACTGCTCATCAGCTCCATTGTCTCTTCCGTCACACAGAACCCATGTTTCCTCGGAGACGTCACATTGTCTCAAACTGCTGCTGTCATCACAACAGGAGACGCTGACTGTCTTATTCTGTCTCCTTCTGTTTTAAAATAAATCTGACCTCCAAATAAATGCATCGATTCATCGACTCCTCACTGAGTCATCATCATCAGACCGCTGGGTATGACTCATTATTTTATTAAATACATAAAACACGTCAGTTTGGAGCAAGTAAGAAATAATCACATTACATTAATGGGATTTACCAGACGCTCTTATCCAGAGTGACGTTCAACACACCCAGAGCAGCCTGGGGGGCAGTTAGGGGTTCAGTGCCTTACTCAAAGGCACTTCAGCCATTCCTACTGGTCCAGGGACTCAAACTTGCAACCCTATGGTCCCAAAGCTGCTTCTCTAACCATTAGGCCACGGCTTCCCCGGTCTCTGTGTGCGTGTGTGTGTGTTGCTCAGTGATTGTTACGGTTACCACATTGATGATGATTATTTTCCTATAACAGCACGTCCCCGAGTGTTTTATTCCTCTTACATCTCAGCAATTTGGCAACAACTGCAATTTTTTATTTATTACAGAATGACTTGACTTGACACACAACAATCTCTAGAGTTTACACAGAATGGTGCAGAAAACAAAAAAACAAACACTGAATGAGTGAGCGACAGTTCTGTGGGTGAACTTGACAAAAAGCTGTGGCACAGCATTTATGCTCATATTTACATAGGAATAACATCCATGAAATGTATCAGTCAGGATTGAGACCTCATCATAGCACAGAGACAGCTCTGGTTAAAGTAGTAAACGACCTACTGTTGGCGTCTCATCAGGGCTGTGTCTCGCTGCTTGTGTTGCTTGACCTCAGTGCAGCATTTGATGCCATTGATCATTCCATTCTCCTGGATAGACTAGAAAATGTTGTGGGAGTTAAGGGAACGGCCCTCTCCTGGCTCAGGTCTTATTTAACTGATCGCTATCAGTATGTTGATGTAAATGGTGATTTTTCTAGACGTACTGAGGTAAAGTTTGGTGTTCCACAAGGTTCTGTCTTGGGTCCACTGTTTTTTTCTTTATATATGTTCCCTCTGGGTGATATTATTCATAAACATTGTATTAGTTTCCACTGTTATGCTGATGACACACAGTTGTATGTTTCTACAAAACCTGATGAGAGACACCAGCTTAATAGAATTGAGGAATGTGTGAAGGACATTAGACACTGGATGCTTATTAACTTCCTTCTGCTTAACTCTGACAAGACTGAAGTACTTGTACTCGGACCACATGCAGCTAGAAGTAAGTTTTCTGATTCCACAGTAACTCTGGATGGCCTTTCTGTTTCTTCACGTGCAGCAGTAAAAGACCTCGGAGTGATTATTGACCCCAGTCTTTCATTCGAAACTCACATTGATAACATTACCCGGATAGCTTTCTTTCATCTCAGAAATATTGCTAAGATAAGAAATTTAATGTCACTACATGACGCGGAAAAACTAGTTCATGCTTTTGTTCCCTCCAGGTTGGATTATTGTAATGCCTTACTGTCTGGATGTTCCAATAAGTGCATAAAGAAGCTACAGTTAGTTCAAAATGCAGCAGCAAGAGTCCTTACTAGAACTAGAAAATATGACCACATCACCCCTGTCTTATCCACACTGCATTGGCTCCCAATCAAATTTCGTATTGATAGAAATTTGCCGCCTTCAGGAGCAGGGATAGGGAGGCAATGAAAGCAGCAGAGCAGGAGGTAAAACGCTGCGTGAGGGAAGCTAAGGACAGCTACAGGAGAAAGGTGGAGCTGAAGGAGAACAGCATGAGGGAGGTCTGGGAAGGTGTGAAAACCATCACAGGCCACAATACAAAGACCAGAGTCGTTGAGGGGACAGTGGAGTGGGTGAAAGAGTTGAATGACTTTTTTAATTGGTTCAACCAGCCCACGTCCCCCCACCCTCTCCCTCACTGCAGCAATCTCTCCTTCTTCCCTCAACACACCTCCCCCCAGTCATCACAGCAGCCCCCTCCTCCCCCACCTCAACACAGACCCCTCCATGCATTACTGCAGACCAGGTCAGAGGTCAACTGAGGAAGCTTCACCCCAGGAAAGCAGCAGGCCCGGACAAGGTGTGTCCCTGACTACTGAAGACCTGTGCTGCTGAACTGGGTGAACCACTCCAATGCATCTTCAACCTCAGCCTGCAGCTGGGGAGAGTGCCAACCCTCTGGAAGACATCATGTATCGTTCCAGTTCCCAAAAAGAATCGGCCCAGCGAGCTGAACAACTTCCGACCGGTGGCACTCACTTCACATCTGATGAAGACATTGGAGCGGCTCTTCCTCAGCCTCCTCAGACCCCAGGTACAACATGCCCAGGACTGTCTGCAGTTTGCGTACTGGGCAGGTGTTGGTGTGGAAGACACCATCCTCTACCTGCTACACCGAGCCCACTCGCATCTGGATAAGGGAAATGGCAGAGTGAGGATCCTCTTCTTGGACTTCTCGAGTGCCTTCAACACCATCCAACCCCTATTGCTTCAGGACAAACTGAACAGGATGCGAGTGGACCCCTGCCTGGTCACCTGGATCTCCAGCTACCTCACTGGCAGGCCGCAGTATGTCTGGCTGAAGGACATCACGTCTGACACTGTGATTAGCAGCACTGGAGCACCCCAGGGCATGGTGCTGGCCCCTCTTCTCATCACCCTGTACACCGCGGACTTCTGATACAACTCGGAGCTGTGTCACATTCAGAAGTTTGCAGATGACGCAGCCATCGTTGGGTGCATCAGTGACAATAGAGAGGAGGAGTATAGGAGCCTGGTAAGGGACTTTGCTGTGTGGTGCAACAGGAACCATCTGCAGCTCAACACCTCGAAGACCAAGGAGCTGGTCATTGACTTTGGGAGGTCCAGACCAAGGTCACGACCAGTTCTGATCGAGGGAGTCGAGGTGGAGGCTGTGGATTCCTACAAGTACCTCGGACTGTGGCTGGACAGCAAGCTGGACTGGACTTGCAACACCAATCACTTATACAGGAAGGGACCGAGCAGGCTATACTTCCTCAGGAGGCTGCGGTCCTTTAACATCTTCAGGAAACTCCTGTGGATGTTCTATCAGTCTGTGGTCACCAGTGTCCTGTTTTACACCGTGGTGTGCTGGGGGGGGCAGCACATCCAAGAAGGACACATCCAGGCTGGACAAACTGATCAGGCGGGCCGGCTCTGTGGTCGGCATGAAGCTGGACTCTCTCTGGTGACGGTGGCAGAGAAGAGATCTATGGACAAACTATTGAACATCATGGACGATGCCAGTCACCCTCTGCACACCGTCATCAGCAACCAGAGGAGCCTGTTGAGTGACAGAATGCTCCTTCCCAGGTGCAGGACGAACAGACTTAAAAACTCCTTTGTCCCTCACGCCATCAGACTGTACAACTCCTCTCTGGGGGGGAGGAGGGGTAACAGGAGGACGGAGGATGGGAGGGAGCAGTAGCCTAGCCTAACAATAAGCAATACCGGACAATGTGCAATATAAAGTGCAATATCTCTCCTGCTGCCGCCCCCCCTTCTCTTCCCCCTCCCCCTCCTCTCTTCCCCATATCTTATTCCTTTTATATTTGTATATGTAAATACTTAATTTATTTTAATTTATCTAGAAGTTTTCTCTATTTCTTTTCTCTGTTTATCTGTAATGATGCTGCTGGAATCTTAATTTCCCTGAGGGAACCCGCCCAAAGGGATCAATAAAGTTTTATCTAATCTAATCTAATCTAATCTAATCTAATCTAATCTAATCTAATCTAATCTAATCTAATCTAAAATACTACTATTGACCTTTAAAGCACTGAATGAGCTCGCACCACAGTACCTGAGCGAACTTCTGCTCCTCTATGACCCGCCACGCCTACTTAGATCAAAAGGTGCAGGCTATCTGCTGGTACCTCATATAATGAAGGCTACATCGGGGGCGGAGCCTTTTCTTACAAAGCCCCACAGTTATGGAACAGCCTTCCAAGTAGTGTTCGGGAATCAGACACAGTCTCAGCGTTTAAGTCTCGGCTGAAAACAGATCTGTTTAGTCAAGCCTTGTGTTAATGGTGTTGAGGTAAAGGAGTAGATCTGGAGGATCCTCAGACAGAGTGTTTGGTAAACTGGGATGTATGGATGCTGTCAGTCCCCACTCGCTTGCTCACTCGAGTTTGTTGACGGTGTAGTGGCTGCTGCTTTATGTCCCAGGGCCCCTCATGCCTGTGTTACCTTCTGGCTCTCCCCTTTTAGTTATGCTGTCATAGTTAGTTGCCGGAGTCCCTGCTTGTACTCGGTGCAATATGTATACTGTTCCTACTTATTCAGGTGACATTGGGCATACCTAACAACTTGTGTTTTCTCTCTCTTCTCCCCCCCCCAAATCTGTCCCTCTGAGTTACATGTCGGTCCTGAGATCGAGGCGCTGAACCTCTTCTACTCCTCGGACCTGCCTGATCCATCCTGGTGCCCTGTGTCTGGTTGGAGTCTCATCACATCGCTCCTGTGGAGGACGGCCCCATGAGGACAGTTGAAAGTCACACCTGGAGGACGCTCTGGACTCTTACAGTAATGCTTTTATGGCTGAGGGCTACAGTTGACTTGCTAACTTTAGGACTGCAGTTGTCATGAACAGTTTTGCACTCAAGTTTCCATCAATGAAGAGTTTATAACATCAACGAAACTGACTTCATGTTAAAACTGTTAATGTTATAGTCAGGCTGTCTGTTGTTGCCCAAATGAGGATGGGTTCCCTTTTGAGTCTGGTTCCTCTTGAGGTTTCTTCCTCATGTCGTCTGAGGGAGTTTTTCCTTGCCACCGTCGCCACAGGCTTCATCATTGGGGATAGATTAAGGATAAAATTAGCTCATGTTTTAAGTCGTTCAAATTCTGTAAAGCTGCTTTGCAACAATGTTTATTGTTAAAAGCACTATACAAATAAACTTGACTTGACATACATTTAATCTGTTTAGTTACAATTAATGTTATTTCCTGTTCTCTCTTACGTTATAGCAGCTACGATATAAACAGTTGTTCCCTCACCAGACTCTCTTTATTCTCTTTCTTCAAGTTAATAAGATAAAAGAGAAATGCTGCTTGTTCCATCGTGTTCCTGAGAAACTGTAAAGAAGTGTAAACTCCTCTGCCCTGAAGCTGTCAGAGAACTTACAGTTCCAGCTTCATCTCTGTCTGTTACACAGCACTGACACTGGAGACTCCTTCCAGAAATGATACACACACACACACACACACACACACACACACACACACACACACACACACTCCTCCTTACAGGAAACTTCATCATATCAATGATTACACATTTTGTTTTTTAATCTGTTTATTATAAGTAGCGCGACCAATCGGAGTCCAGAACTGTTCAGTGGATTAATTATTCAGGGCTAATACTTTTGAATCAGCTGGAAACTGAAAGTCACCACTGTTGTTGTTGTTATTGTGTGAACCTTCTCCCTTGTTGTAAGTCAGATTTTTTGATTATAAAATCACCTTCCTGTTGGCACTTTCCCAGCATTTTCCCAACAGGTCGTCCAACATTCATCTCATTCCAGAGATGACTGATGACGCGTCCCGGCTGTGACGGATGAGGAGGACACGGCCTCACTTGCTCCAGTTGTATCAGACCTGAAAACTTCTGCATCAGCAGTAGCAAAGTCAGCTTAACGCTCTGATGATCCATCATTTCCCTTGGAGTTCATCACTTCCTCACGGTTTCATACACCATCGAAAATCTACATTCACCCTTTAAAACACAAGTGGGCCATCCAGCTTTTCAGGAACAGGAAGAATACATGATTCTTTTTATGTCCTTCTACCAGGTAACACAGGTTTACTGTTACAGCACACTTTCTACACAAAGGTCAATGATAGTGGAGCCTCGTACTTATAGAAATACACCAACCTGATTTTTAATGGCTTTGACCAAACGATGTCCGTGTCCCACCACAGGGAACCTGATCATAAGCACAAGGCAACGTCTCTCATAAACACTTGACCTCCAAACAACAACATTTGTCTCTTTATTTCCATAAGACAGACAGGTTTTTATCCAGCGTTTATTTTAATTTGCTTTTTTAAAAATAATATGGCATTGTTTACTAACACATTTTACAGAAAATATTCACGACAGTTTCATCTCATCTCATCTCATTATTTCTAGCCGCTTTATCCTTCTACAGGGTCGCAGGCAAGCTGGAGCCTATCCCAGCTGACTACAGGCGAAAGGCAGGGTTCACCCTGGACAAGTCACCAGGTCATCACAGGGCTGACACATAGACACAGACAACCATTCACACTCACATTCACACCTACGCTCAATTTAGAGTCACCAGTTAACCTAACCTGCATGTCTTTGGACTGTGGGGGAAACCGGAGCACCCGGAGGAAACCCACGCGGACACGGGGAGAACATGCAAACTCCGCACAGAAAGGCCCTCGCCGGCCCCGGGGCTCGAACCCAGGACCTTCTTGCTGTGAGGCGACAGCGCTAACCACTACACCACCGTGCCGCCCCGACAGTTTCATATACAGTAAAATGAGTTAAAACAGTTTTATTAGTCCACTCGCTTGTTGGACAGTTGACAGTTTGTGTCATGTAAGGGCGATAGACGTAAGAGTTTTATTGAAAACACGTGAGCAAACAGACCCAAAATGGAGACAAAGGCCGAGTGGAAAACCAGGCAGTGGTGGAGTGAGACACAGACAGGATATCAGAGGGATACAATACTCACAGTCCAAAAACACAAACAGCGTCAAAATCAGAAAAGTGACACAAAATACAAGGCTTTCACAAAGTGTGTGTGTGTTACTGAGACTCCTTATATAAATGTCTGTGCTGTGATTGAGCTCTAATCAGGAACAGGTGCATGGAGATTAGTTCTAACGATGCTGCATGGAGGGTGGCACGGTGGTGCAGTGGTTCGCACTGTCGCCTCACAGCAAGAAGGTTCTGGGTTCGAGCCCAGCGGCCGGCGAGGGCCTTTCTGTGTGGAGTTTGCATGTTCTCCCCGTGTCTGTGTGGGTTTCCTCCGGGTGCTCTGGTTTCCCCCACAGTCCAAAGACATGCAGGTTAGGATAATTGGTGGCTCTAGATTGACCATAGGTTTGAATGTGAGCGTGAATGGTTGTGTGTTTCTATGTATCAGCCCTGTGATGATCCGCCTTTCACCCATAGTCAGCTGGGATAGGCTCCAGTTCGCTTGCAACCCTGCACAGGATAAGTGGCTACAGATAATGGATGGATGGATGAATTAAGCTACACAATGAATTAAAGGTATTACTCAAGGAAGGTTGCAAAAGTTTGCAGGTGCTGGGACCCACTGATCCACCATTCAGTGATGAGGGTTGGACTTAAACATGTTCTTCTTCTGTATGTTCCTGTTAGGGGTTGCCACAGTGGCTTGTCCTGATCCGCATATTTGATTTGGCATCGATTTTACACCGGGTACCCTTTCTGATGTAACCCTCCCTGACCTATCCAGGCTTGGGACCGGTGCTAAGTATGCACTGGCTTGTGCAACCCCAGTGGGGGGTATCTTTAATGAATCTGCATGTCTTTGAACTGTGGAGGAAACCAGAGCACCCAGGTGTAACCCACACAGACATGGGGAGGACATGCAAACTCCACACAGAAAGACCCCTGATGACCGTAAGGTTTGAACCCAGACCCTTCTCGCTGTGAGGTGACAGTGCTAACCACTACACCTCCATGCTGTAGTGTAATTATTATAATTATTATTATTATTATTACCTCACCCACTACAGAGTAAGTGGGGCGAGGTATTGTTTTCGGTCGGGTTTCTTTGTTTTTTTGTTAACAATATTACAGGAAAACAGCTGGATCAATCTTCATGAAACTTTCAGGATAGATGGTCATTGGTCTCAAATAGAACTGCCAACATTTTGAGGGTCATCCGGTCAAGGTCACCAAAAAGGTTAAAATCATTTTTGTTGTGTCTCCTGCCTCAGGTGGGGTTTACATTAGACCGTATCAGCGGATCATCAGATTAACGTTTTTAAAAACGATTAGCGTGCACACAGCAACGCCAATACACGATTAGTGTGCACACAGCAACGCCAATACACGGATACGCTAATCACATGACTAATTCGGCACGTAAGTTGAAATGTGTCAGTGCGGCTCATCGCTTCCTCCTCAGCGGCTGCGCTCCAAATCGCTCTGCCCTGAACAGCGAGTGCCCTCTGGAGGGTGCGCACACCGGCCCTGCGCAGCTCACAGAGCGCGCGAGTTAAGCGCACGAGCAGTGATTCGGGACTGAGCCGCTGTGCGCAAGTCACTTACCACTTGCAAGTGGAAGGATGGCAAGCCTAAAGACAATCATAACTACACAATGGGCAGTATTTGCATCAGTATTTACAGTATTTTCATACTTTTATACTCTTTAATGAAAAGTGATACAAGGCGGAAGTCCGCGCCGTTTTTCACCAGTCGCGTCACATGACCAACGCCAGCGAATCAGGAAGGTGGATGTCACAGTGACGTTGTCCAATGATGATGCTAGCTAGAGCTCAGCACAGCGTATCCTCAATGTTTACACAGCACCGGATCAGACACGATCTGGATTGAATACGTGGACCCTGGCGGATTCCCGTTTCCTAGCGTTTCCAGGCGTTTTAATGTAAACAGACAGTGCATCCGTGAAGAAAATGAGACAGATACGGTCTAATGTAAACTTGGCCTCAGAATGTAAGAGTGTAACAGTCGCTCACTCTGCATGTTCCTATTAAAATGGCCGGTGAGTGTATACTATTCAGTTCACCATTTGAAATAAATGGACTAGACTAAAGAAATGGCTTTCAGACACGTTTATGGTTATTCCAGAGGGAAAGTGCGTTCCACTGAGCTCTAGCGCCGGGCCATTTCCGGGAGATAAGAGTTTGGGTCGTGGCGACAGCGTGTGTGTGTCAGCCTCGGTTCCGAGGGTTCAGTTTGGAAAACTGTAAGAGGGAAGAGTAGAATAATATAAAGTACAGACACTTGGTATATTTTACTTCTGTGATTTATAAATTGTTCATTTTTGGATTACGCTTCATTTTAGTGGCTCAGAGAGTAAATATATATGCTGTATTTACTGTAGGGACACGGGATCAGAAAACTATTTTATTTATAAACAGGAGCCACATGGACCCATAGGGGACCCATTTATTTATTTCACCACATCTTCCTTCATATTCATCATAAGTGCTACCGGGAGAGGGTTGTTTTGCCTGGAAACACTTGTTATTATCCATCCATCCATCATCTGTAGCCGCTTTATCCTGTTCTACAGGGTCGCAGGCGAGCTGGATCCTATCCCAGCTGACTACAGGCGAAAGGAGGGGTTCACCCTGGACAAGTCGCCAGGTCATCACAGGGCTGACACATAGACACAGACAACCATTCACACTCACATTCACACCTACGCTCAATTTAGAGTCACCAGTTAACCTAACCTGCATGTCTTTGGACTGTGGGGGAAACCGGAGCACCCGGAGGAAACCCACGCGGACACGGGGAGAACATGCAAACTCCACACAGAAAGGCCCTCGCCGGCCACGGGGCTCGAACCCGGACCTTCTCGCTGTGAGGCGGCAGTATGAACTACTACACTACCACTTGTTGTTGTTGTTATTGTTGTTGTTAGTTTACAGACCTACATTTGTAAGAAGATTAAAATACTAGCACTAATAATGAGGGGAATGTGTTGCCAGCCCTGAGCCTCATGTGCGATCCGGATGAAACACTCCGGAGGAGGAGGAGGAGGTGCTCTTTTTTTTTTTTGGGCGCGCGTGCGCTGTGATCTCGGAACATTACGGTAAAGTCGGGAGGCGCTGTGTGAGGAGGCGCGCGCTGCTCGGAGCTTCAGTCCAGTCGGTCGGTTCCCCGCCGGTGTGTGGATTACTGACTCCGCCGGAAACGCATTTACACCTCCCACTGCTCCCCTTCCGGTCTCGGATCCGCTCAGGGGCTCCGAACACAACCTTACGGTTTTATCAGAGCGTCATGTGATACAGCCCCCACACCTTCATCATCATCATCATCATCATCACCTTCAAGGTAAGAAAAAGGAAAAATCACGCTCGTGAGTGAGTGTGTGAGTGAGTGAGTGAGAGTGTGTGAAAGAATGAGAGTGAGTGTGTGAGTGAGTGAGTGAGAGTGTGTGAAAGAATGAGAGTGAGTGTGTGAGTGAGAGTGACTGACTGACTGAGTGTCTGACTGACTGTGTGTGAGTGAGTGAGTGAGAGTGAGTGTGTGAGTGAGAGTGACTGACTGACTGTGTGTGAGAGTGAGTGTGTGTGTGTGAGTGAGTGAGAGTGAGTGTGTGAGTGAGAGTGACTGACTGACTGTGTGTGAGAGTGAGTGTGTGTGTGTGTGTGTGAGTGAGTGAGAGTGAGTGTGTGAGTGAGAGTGACTGTGTGTGAGTGAGTGAGTGTGTGAGTGAGAGTGAGTGTGTGAAAGAGTGAGTGAGTGAAAGAGTGAGTGAGTGTGTGTGTGTGTGTGTGTGTGTGTGTGTGTGTGTGTGTGAATGAGACTGACTGAGTGTGTGTGTGTGTGTGTGTGTGAATGAGTGTGAGTGAGTGAGTGTGAGAGTGAGTGAGTGAGTGTGAGAGAGAGTGAGTGAGTGTGAGAGAGAGTGTGAAAGAGTGTGTGTGAGTGTCTGTGTGCGTGCGAGTGAGTGTGTGTGTATGAGTGAGTGAGTGCGTGCGAGCGTGTGTGTGTGTGCGAGTGTGTGTGTGCGTGAGTGAGTGAGTGTGCGTGCGCGAGTGAGCGTGTGTGTGTGAAGTTGTGATGATGATGGTGTTGTTGTGACAATGATGTTGTGATGATGATGGTGTTGTTGTGGTGATGATGATGGTGTTATGTGATGATGATGGTGTTATGGTGATGATTATGGTGTTGTTGTTGTGGTGATGACGATGGTGTTGTGGTGATGATGATGTTGTTGTGGTGATGATGTGATGGTGATGATGATGGTGTTATGGTGATGATGATGGTGTTGTGGTGGTGATGATGATGATGGTGTTGTTGTGATGATGTTGTTGTGGTGATGATGATGATGATGATGATGATGATGATGGTGTTGTGGTGATGATGATGGTGTTGTTGTGATGATGATGGTGTTGTTGTGGTGGTGATGAGGATGATGGTGTTGTGGTGATGATGATGATGATGATGGTGTTGTGATGATTATGGTGTGATGGTGTTGTTGTGATGGTGATGATGGTGTTATGATGATGGTGTTGCTGTGATGTGATGATGATGGTGTTGTGATGATGATGGTGTTGCTGTGATGATCATGGTGTGATGATGATGGTGTTATGATTATGATCGTGTTGCTGTGATGATCATGTTTCTGTGGTGATGATGGTGTTGATGTGATGCTGTTGCTGTGATGGTGTTGCTGTGGTGATGATGATGGTGGTGCTGTGATGATGGTGTTGCTGTGATGATGGTGTTGTTGTTATGATGATGGTGTTGTGATGATGATGCAGTGTTTCCCACAGACCAGGTAGCAATTTGTGGTGCTCCACTGTGCCGATGAGGGAATCGTGCGTGGTGGTGTCGTGGCGGTCGGTGGAGTCGGTCATTGGGGTGTCTGCAAAGTGTTTACAGCGGGTGGTGTTCAAACACAGTATTTTTCTTCAGAGTCACCTGCTGGGACTGTTTTAAAGCTACAAGAAGTGTTTGAGATTATTCAGTTCAATATAAATTCTTTTAAGTTCTTTAAGAGAAGACAGCTAAAACAATTTTTACCAGAACCCTGCCTGGTTTCATTTCTCGACCCAACTTTACATTACAGCGCAGGCCATTAGTTTGCTGGGCTTGATGTTGGTGGAAAACCTGTCTTTTAAATTTATGAAAATTACTCACCAAAATTGAAGTTAAAGTTTAGTTTTTACTAGAGATGCACCGATTGCAATTTTTTGGGCCGATTCCGATTTTCCATGGAGTGTGACCTGCCGATACCGATTTCATTTTTTTCAAACCACTTCACAGCACGCACAGACTATTTTCTTTTTATCTTTTCTTTAATAGAACATTCTGCCAGATTTTCAGTAATAAATTTTCAACACCTCAAAGGTTGAAAACAAAGACTGTTTTTTGTAAAATCTTTCTTCATGTTTGGTATTAACATATTAATTCCTGAAATAGGAAATTCACACAAACATTTTTTTCTTTTCCCATCCAATATCTGGCACAAGAACAACTTCCCCCTCATATATAATTTGCCCACTGCTATGGAACACAGTTTCATAAGCCTATTTAGATCTGAAAACTTCTGCCTTATAGAGCAACCCATTTCTTCATTCAGTATCAAAATACAAAGATAATTTCCAGTCATACTTGTACCATAGCCATTCTATCATCTTTGTCAAATGTGTATTTGTAGAGTAATTTCCAATGGAATCAAGTGCAACCAAGGTTGTAAAACAAACAAAGACATTTTTTTTCTTTCTCCCTTTGTACAAATCTAACTAGATGTTTGGTAATAGGCTAACGTATTAATTCCTGTAATGGGAAATTCACACAACCACAAACGTTTTCTTCTTTTCACATCCAATATCTGGCACAAAAAAATTCACTATATTTGGATATCCAAATGTAGTGAATTTTTTTTGTTGTTGTTAACGGCGCGCGCGCCGGAGCCAGTTAGGCGTGCAGGACTGACACTGTGGTCCATGCACTTTTTCGTTCATTCATTATTCTATTTTGGAAGTCACATGAGAAATGAAAAGGACTCGTTTATGAATTTTTACACTTGTGTATGACTTGTGAAATGGAATCCAGAGCCATGTTTTGATGTATTTTTAGTTATTGAAAATGAGTCATTGAACAGCAGAAAAAGGGAAAAAGCAATTTTGAAAAATGCCGTTCTGAATCGCGTTTTAGTTTATTTACAACTTAGGTTTTGGGTGACCTGGAAGCCTAAGCTTGTGGGTGTGTTGGGAGCGTTATGGTTTGTTTATTCTCATCCGCATGACATGGCGTTTTTGGAGGCATATTCCCACGGTTCAGAAAAAAAATGGCAAAGTCCCACTGCTCAGTTGTACCATGGGCGTCAGGCGTTAAAACGGCAAAGTCCCAACTTTTGGTTTTACCAGGGGCCAGCGCGACTCGGAGGCCCGCGAGGCAGAAGGTTTTTAATCTGCCCCTGGGTTGGGGTGGACTTAAGTGTGGGTGCCCATGCCCTACTGGTTAGGGTCCCGAGTGGGGTGGAGCGGAAGTTGCTGCAGGGTCAAGGGAGAGTGTGCCGTGCGTCAGCGGCTCTCATTAAGGCACGCAGCAGAGTTCGCCTCAGGAGGAAATAACGTCCCCTGGAATTACATCCCGAGGCGCGGGGCTAGCCGGCTCTGGCAGTGCTGGTTCGTTGGGGGAGAGGGCAGAGTTCTCTGGCTGGCAAGTTTGGGGAGGCTGGGACCTCCCATGCCCGAGCTACGAGCATCCAAAGTTGGGCTGGAGCCGCCGATGGAAAAACGAAACTGAAGCCGAGCACCGTGGCTCTTCGTCCCAAGGCGCGGGGCTAGCCCGCCCTGGCAGTACTGGTTCGTTGGGGGAGAGGGCAGAGGTCTCTGGCTGGCAAGTTTGGGGAGGCTGGGACCTCCCCTGCCCAAGCTACGAGCGTCCAAAGTCGTGCTGGAGCCTCCGATAGAAACGAAACCTAAGCGGAGTACCGCGGCTCGCCTCGGGGCGAATTACATCCAGAGGCGCGGTGCTAGTGCACCCTGGCAGCGCTGGTTCATTGGGGAGAGGGCAGAGGACGCTGGCTGGCAAGTTTGGGGAGGCTGGGACCTCCCCTGCCCGAGTGACGAGCGTCCAAAGTCGGGCTCGAGCCGCCGATGGAAAAACGAAACTGAAGCCGAGCACCGTGGCTCTTCGTCCCGAGGCGCGGGGCTAGCCGCATATGGAGGCATTTGAAATTCAATAAAGGAATAAATGAATATTACAAAATAAGAAAACGATCAGAAATGTTGTCCACTTTTCTAATACTACTATTTGATGATGGCAATACATTTTGAAAACAAAATAGAGCCATTTCTGCTTGTATTGTTTTAAATAAAACACCAAGCTGCACCCTTTTTTAATTTTCATCTTTCATTCCAAAATAGAATAATGAATGAACGAAAAATTACACAGACCCACTGTTCTGCGCAAGCGCAACACAATCGCACTAGAGAGCATGTTCAAGCTGCCAGTGTAGCTGCAGTCTTTTCAGTTGCGAATTACGAGTATTTCCACTTTCATCTCTCTGTGATACACAAGTTGTGATCGGCAGAAATTCGGCATATTTTAATTTTGCCCGGCCGGTCGCCGGTCATGGCCGATCATGTGAAAATTGGCTGATTCCGATCGGCAGCCGGTCAATCGGTGCATCTCTGGTTTTTACCTTAGTTTTTTGCCTTTTTGGTGGCAGTCTTTCAATCATTCTTTAGTTGACATTCAAGGAATAAATTGCAAAAAACAAGCTGGAGGTTTTTTTAAATATTGAACTCAACACTTACCTCAACCAATACTAAAATTAAATAAATAGTATAATGTAACAAAATAATAATAAAATAAAATATCATAATTAGATGTAAGAAACCACTTAAGGTAACACCAAGGCAACTAACAATAATGAAAAAGCATTACCCTAATTGGTGCAAAGCCTGCATGCCCTATCAGAGCATTTAATTCTGCGTGGCTTCCTGAAAAAACCTCCAGTGCCCTATCGTAAGGGAAGTCACTGCTGAAGTGGGATAAACGGGATAAAGCAATAAGGCCGGTTCCTCGCGTCAAGCTGCTACTGTCTGCATCAAAATTGGTTTATAGCCTGACTCAGGGATGTCCGTTTCCTGTAAGCCAAGAAGGCTATGATAAAGCTCATCACGAGCACGATGTAGGCTACCTTTTAAAATAAGGGGTCGGAAGGCGAATCAGGAAGGCTGCGTTATTTTTAATGAGCCTAACAGGCCTACTTTCAGTCCGGGTATATGTGCACTGGCAGGCCTGTGTACACGCCGCTCCGTCTATGTGTGCGCGTGAACGAGAAGAAAGAGCACTATGAATGAACGGAATGATACGCAACGGAAATTTTTTTTTTCAAAATCACGAGTCTGATTGTGTGGCGATAGGAATCCATTGTGTGGCGCTGCGCAACACAATGGTCTATGTATGGGAAACCCTGTGATGGTGTTGTTGTGATGACGATGGTGTTGCTGGGATGATGATGGTGTTGCTGTGATGATAATGGTGTTATTATGATGATGATGGTGTTGCTGTGATGTTGTGATGATGATGGTGTTATGATGGTGTTGCTGTGATGTTGTTGTGATGGTGGTGTTATGATGATGGTGTTGCTGTGATGATGGTGTTGTGATGGTGGTGTTGTGATGATGATGATGATGGTGTTGCTGTGATGGTGTTATGATGATGATGGTGTTGCTGTGATGATGGTGTTGCTGGGATAATGATGGTGTTGCTGTGACGAGCATGGTGTGATGATGATGATGGTGTTGCTGTGGTGATGATGGTGTTGCTGTGGTGATGATGGTGTTTGATGTGATGATGGTGTTGCTGTGGTGATGATGGTGTTGCTGTGGTGATGATGATGATGATGATGGTGTTGCTGTGATGATGATGGTGTTGCTGTGATGATGATGGTGTTGTGGTGATGGTGTTGCTGTGATGCTGTTGCTATGATGATGGTGTTGTTGCTGTGGTGATGAAGGTGTTGTTGCTGTGGTGGTGATGGTGTTGCTGTGGTGATGGTGTGATGATGATGATGATGATGGTGTTGCTGTGATGATGATGGTGTTGCTGTGATGATGATGATGATGATGGTGTTGCTGTGATGTTGTGGTGATGGTGTTGCTGTGATGATGATGGTGTTGTGGTGATGGTGTTGTGATGATGGTGTTGCTGTGATGCTGTTGCTATGATGATGGTGTTGTTGCTGTGGTGATGAAGGTGTTGTTGCTGTGGTGGTGATGGTGTTGCTGTGGTGATGGTGTGATGATGATGGTGTTGCTGTGGTGATGGTGTTGTGATGATGGTGTTGCTGTGATGCCGATGGTGTTGCTGTGATGATGATGGTGTTATGATGATGATGGTGGTGTCAGTGTGATGGTGGTGTTGTTGTGATGGTGGTGTTGTGATGATGGTGTTATGATGATGATGGTGTTGTTGTGATGGTGTTGCTGTGATGAGCATGGTGTTATGATGATGATGGTGTTATGATGTTGTTGTGATGGTGTTATGATGATGATGGTGTTGCTGTGATGATAATGGTGTTATTATGATGATGGTGTTGCTGTGATGTTGTTGTGATGATGATGGTGTGATGATGATGGTGTTGCTGTGATGTTGTTGTGATGATGGTGTTATGATGGTGATGTTGTTGTGATGATGATGGTGTTATGATGATGGTGTTGCTGTGATGTTGTGAAGATGATGGTGTTGCTGTGATGATGGTGTTATGATGATGATGGTGTTGCTGTGATGATGATGATGATGATGATGGTGTTGCTGTGATGATGATGGTGTTATTATGATGATGGTGTTATGATGATGGTGTTGCTGTGATGATGGTGTTATTATGATGATGGTGTTATGATGGTGTTATTATGATGATGATGGTGTTATGATGATGGTGTTGCTGTGATGTTGTTGTGAAGATGATGGTGTTGCTGTGATGTTGTTGTGATGATGGTGTTGCTGTGATGATGATGATGGTGTTGCTGTGATGATGATGATGGTGTTGCTGTGATGTGGTGATGGTGTTGCTGTGATGATGATGGTGTTGTGGTGATGGTGTTGCTGTGATGATGATGGTGTTATGATGATGATGGTGTTGCTGTGATGATGATGGTGTTGCTGTGATGATGATGATGATGATGGTGTTGCTGTGATGTTGTGGTGATAGTGTTGCTGTGATGATGATGGTGTTGTGGTGATGGTGTTGTGATGATGGTGTTGCTGGGATAATGATGGTGTTGCTGTGACGAGCATGGTGTGATGATGATGATGGTGTTGCTGTGGTGATGATGGTGTTGCTGTGGTGATGATGGTGTTTGATGTGATGATGGTGTTGCTGTGGTGATGATGATGATGATGATGATGGTGTTGCTGTGATGATGATGGTGTTGCTGTGATGATGATGGTGTTGTGGTGATGGTGTTGCTGTGATGCTGTTGCTATGATGATGGTGTTGTTGCTGTGGTGATGAAGGTGTTGTTGCTGTGGTGGTGATGGTGTTGCTGTGGTGATGGTGTTGCTGTGGTGATGGTGTGATGATGATGATGATGATGATGGTGTTGCTGTGATGATGATGGTGTTGCTGTGATGATGATGATGATGGTGTTGCTGTGATGTTGTGGTGATGGTGTTGCTGTGATGATGATGGTGTTGTGGTGATGGTGTTGTGATGATGGTGTTGCTGTGATGCTGTTGCTATGATGATGGTGTTGTTGCTGTGGTGATGAAGGTGTTGTTGCTGTGGTGGTGATGGTGTTGCTGTGGTGATGGTGTGATGATGATGGTGTTGCTGTGGTGATGGTGTTGTGATGATGGTGTTGCTGTGATGCCGATGGTGTTGCTGTGATGATGATGGTGTTATGATGATGATGGTGGTGTCAGTGTGATGGTGGTGTTGTTGTGATGGTGGTGTTGTGATGATGGTGTTATGATGATGATGGTGTTGTTGTGATGGTGTTGCTGTGATGAGCATGGTGTTATGATGATGATGGTGTTATGATGTTGTTGTGATGGTGTTATGATGATGATGGTGTTGCTGTGATGATAATGGTGTTATTATGATGATGGTGTTGCTGTGATGTTGTTGTGATGATGATGGTGTGATGATGATGGTGTTGCTGTGATGTTGTTGTGATGATGGTGTTATGATGGTGATGTTGTTGTGATGATGATGGTGTTATGATGATGGTGTTGCTGTGATGTTGTGAAGATGATGGTGTTGCTGTGATGATGGTGTTATGATGATGATGGTGTTGCTGTGATGATGATGATGATGGTGTTGCTGTGATGATGATGGTGTTATTATGATGATGGTGTTATGATGATGGTGTTGCTGTGATGATGGTGTTATGATGGTGTTATTATGATGATGATGGTGTTATGATGATGGTGTTGCTGTGATGTTGTTGTGAAGATGATGGTGTTGCTGTGATGTTGTTGTGATGATGGTGTTGCTGTGATGATGATGATGGTGTTGCTGTGATGATGATGATGATGGTGTTGCTGTGATGTGGTGATGGTGTTGCTGTGATGATGATGGTGTTGTGGTGATGGTGTTGTGATGATGGTGTTGCTGTGATGATGATGGTGTTATGATGATGATGGTGTTGCTGTGATGATGATGGTGTTGTGATGGTGGTGATGATGATGATGATGATGATGATGGTGTTGCTGTGATGGTGTTATGATGATGATGGTGTTGCTGTGGTGATGATGGTGTTTGATGTGATGATGGTGTTGCTGTGGTGATGATGATGATGATGATGGTGTTGCTGTGATGATGATGGTGTTGCTGTGATGATGATGATGATGATGGTGTTGCTGTGATGTTGTGGTGATAGTGTTGCTGTGATGATGGTGTTGTGGTGATGGTGTTGTGATGATGGTGTTGCTGTGATGTTGTTGCTGTGGTGATGGTGTTGTTGCTGTGGTGGTGATGGTGTTGCTGTGGTGATGGTGTTGCTGTGGTGATGGTGTGATGATGATGGTGTTGCTGTGATGATGATGATGATGGTGTTGCTGTGATGTTGTGGTGATAGTGTTGCTGTGATGATGATGGTGTTGTGGTGATGGTGTTGTGATGATGGTGTTGCTGTGATGCTGTTGCTATGATGATGGTGTTGTTGCTGTGGTGATGAAGGTGTTGTTGCTGTGGTGGTGATGGTGTTGCTGTGGTGATGGTGTTGCTGTGGTGATGGTGTGATGATGATGGTGTTGCTGTGGTGATGGTGTTGTGATGATGGTGTTGCTGTGATGCCGATGGTGTTGCTGTGATGATGATGGTGTTGCTGTGATGATGATGGTGTTATGATGATGGTGGTGTCAGTGTGATGGTGGTGTTGTTGTGATGGTGGTGTTGTGATGATGGTGTTATGATGATGATGGTGTTGTTGTGATGGTGTTGCTGTGATGAGCATGGTGTTATGATGATGGTGTTATGATGTTGTTGTGATGGTGTTATGATGATGATGGTGTTGCTGTGATGATAATGGTGTTATTATGATGATGGTGTTGCTGTGATGTTGTTGTGATGATGATGGTGTGATGATGATGATGGTGTTATGATGATGGTGTTGCTGTGATGTTGTTGTGATGATGGTGTTATGATGGTGATGTTGTTGTGATGATGATGGTGTTATGATGATGGTGTTGCTGTGATGTTGTTGTGAAGATGATGGTGTTGCTGTGATGTTGTTGTGATGATGGTGTTATGATGATGATGGTGTTGCTGTGATGATGATGATGATGGTGTTGCTGTGATGATGATGGTGTTATTATGATGATGGTGTGATGATGATGATGGTGTTATGATGATGGTGTTGCTGTGATGTTGTGATGATGGTGTTATGATGATGTTGTTGTGATGATGATGGTGTTATGATGATGATGGTGTTGCTGTGATGTTGTTGTGAAGATGATGGTGTTGCTGTGATGTTGTTGTGATGATGGTGTTATGATGATGATGGTGTTGCTGTGATGATGATGATGATGATGGTGTTATGATGATGATGGTGTTGCTGTGATGATGGTGTTATTATGATGATGGTGTTATGATGGTGTTATTATGATGGTGTTGCTGTGATGATGGTGTTGTGATGGTGGTGTTGTGATGATGATGATGATGATGATGGTGTTTCTGTGATGGTGTTATGATGATGATGGTGTTGCTGTGATGATGGTGTTGCTGGGATGATGGTGTTGCTGTGATGAGCATGGTGTTATGATGGTGTTGTTGTGGCGATGGTGTTGCTGTGGTGATGGTGGTGTTGTGATGGTGTTGCTGTGATGAGCATGGTGTTATGATTGTGTTATGATGGTGTTGCTGTGATGATGATGGTGTTGCTGTGATGAGCATGGTGTTATGATGATGATGGTATTGTGATGATAATGGTGTTATGATGATGGTGTTGCTGTGATGAGCATGGTGTTATGATGATGATGGTATTGTGATGATAATGGTGTTATGATGATGGTGTTGCTGTGATGATGATGATTATGGTGTTGCTGTGGTGATGGTGTTGTGGTGATGGTGTTGCTGTGATGCTGTTGCTTTGATGCCGATGGTGTTGCTGTGATGATGGTGTTATGATGGTGTTGCTGTGGTGATGATGGTGTTGTGGTGGTGGTGTTGCTGTGATGATGGTGGTGTTGTGGTGATGGTGTTGCTGGGATGATGATGGTGTTGCTGTGATGAGCATGGTGTTGTTATGATTGTGTTATGATGGTGGTGTTGTGATGATGGTGGTGTTGTGATGATGGTGTTGCTGGGATGATGATGGGGTTGCTGTGATGAGCATAGTGTTATGATGATGATGGTGTTATGATGATATGGTGTTGCTGTGATGTTGTGATGATGTGTTGCTGTGATGATGGTGGTCTTGTGGTAATGATGATGGTGTTGTGGTAATGATGATGGTGTTGTGATGATGATGATGATGATGATGATGACAGTGTTGTGATGTTGTGATGGTGATGTTGTTGTGATGGTGTTGTTGCTGTGATGGTGTTGTGGTGATGGTGTTATGATGATGGTGGTGGTGTTGTGATGATGGTGTTGTGGTGATGGTGTTGCTGTGATGTTGGTGTTGCTGTGGTGGTGATGGTGTTGCGGTGATGATCATGGTGTTATGATGATGGAGTTGCTGTGATGGTGTTATGATGATGATGGTGTTGCTGTGGTGAAGATGGTGTTATGATGATGATGGTGTTGCTGTGGTGAAGATGGTGTTATGATGATGGTGTTGCTATGATGATTGATGGTGTTGTGATGATGGTGTTGCTGTGATGCCGATGGTGTTGCTGTGATGATGATGGTGTTATGATGATGATGGTGTTGCTGTGGTGAAGATGGTGTTATGATGATGGTGTTGCTATGATGATTGATGGTGTTGTGATGATGGTGTTGCTGTGATGCCGATGGTGTTGCTGTGATGATGATGGTGTTATGATGATGATGGTGTTGCTGTGATGATGATGGTGTTGTTATGATGATGGTGGTGGTGTTGTGATGGTGGTGTTATGATGATGGTGTTATGATGTTGTTGTGATGGTGTTATGATGATGGTGTTATGATGATGGTGTTATGATGTTGTTGTGATGGTGTTATGATGGTGTTATGATGATGATGGTGTTGCTGTGATGTTGTTGTGATGATGATGGTGTTGTGATGATGATGATGATGTTGTGATGATGATGGTGTTGCTGTGATATTGTGATGATGGTGTTGCTGTGATGCTGTTGCTATGATGATGGTGTTGTTGCTGTGGTGATGATGGTGTTGCTGTTGTGATGAAGATGGTGTTGCTGTGATGATGATGGTGTTATGATGATGGTGTGATGATGATGATGATGATGATGATGATGGTGTTGCTGTGGTGAAGATGGTGTTATGATGATGGTGTTGCTATGATGATTGATGGTGTTGTGATGATGGTGTTGCTGTGATGCCGATGGTGTTGCTGTGATGATGATGGTGTTATGATGATGATGGTGTTGCTGTGGTGAAGATGGTGTTATGATGATGGTGTTGCTATGATGATTGATGGTGTTGTGATGATGGTGTTGCTGTGATGCCGATGGTGTTGCTGTGATGATGATGGTGTTATGATGATGATGGTGTTGCTGTGATGATGATGGTGTTGTTATGATGATGGTGGTGGTGTTGTGATGGTGGTGTTATGATGATGGTGTTATGATGTTGTTGTGATGGTGTTATGATGATGGTGTTATGATGATGGTGTTATGATGTTGTTGTGATGGTGTTATGATGGTGTTATGATGATGATGGTGTTGCTGTGATGTTGTTGTGATGATGATGGTGTTGTGATGATGATGATGATGTTGTGATGATGATGGTGTTGCTGTGATATTGTGATGATGGTGTTGCTGTGATGCTGTTGCTATGATGATGGTGTTGTTGCTGTGGTGATGATGGTGTTGCTGTTGTGATGAAGATGGTGTTGCTGTGATGATGATGGTGTTATGATGATGGTGTGATGATGATGATGATGATGATGGTGTTGCTGTGGTGATGGTGTTGTGATGGTGTTGCTGTGATGCCAATGGTGTTGCTGTGATGATGATGGTGTTATGATGATGGTGGTGTTGCTGTGATGGTGGTGTTGCTGTGATGGTGGTGTTGTGATGATGGTGTTATGATGTTGTTGTGATGGTGTTATGATGATGGTGTTGCTGTGATGTTGTTGTGATGATGATGATAGTGTTGTGATGATGATGATGATGATGATGATGGTGTTGTGATGATGATGGTGTTGTGATGATGATGATGGTGTTGCTGTGATGTTGTTGTGGTGATGATGGTGTTGTGATGATGATGATGATGATGGTGTTATGATGATGAGGGTGTTGCTGTGATGTTGTGATGATGATGGTGTTATGATGATGATGAGGGTGTTGCTGGGATGGTGTTATGATGATGATGGTGTTGCAGGGATGATGATGGTGTTGCTGTGATGAGCATGGTGTTATGATGGTGTTGTTGTGATGATGGTGTTGCTGTGATGATGGTGGTGTTGTGATGGTGTTGCTGTGATGATGGTGTTGCTGTGATGAGCATGGTGTTATGATGATGATGGTGTTATGATGTTGTGATGATGGTGTTGCTGTGATGATGATGGTGTTATGATGATGATGGTGTTGCTGTGATGGTGTTATTATGATGATGATGGTGTTGCTGTGATGATGATGGTGTTATGATTATGATGGTGTTGCTGTGATGGTGTTATTATGATGATGATGGTGTTGCTGTGATGATGATGGTGTTGTGGTGATTGTGTCGTGATGGTGGTGTTGTGATGATGGTGTTGCTGTGATGATGGTGTTGCTGTGATGGTGTTGCTGTGATGATGGTGTTACTGGGATGATGGTGTTGCTGTGATGAGCATGGTGTTATGATGATGATGGTGTTGCTGTGATGATGGTGTTGCTGTGATGATGGTGGTGTTGTGATGGTGTTGCTGTGATGATGGTGTTGCTGTGATTAGCATGGTGTTATGATGATGATGATGGTGTTATGATGTTGCTGTGATGATGATGGTGTTATGATGATGGTGTTGCTGTGATGATGATGATGGTGTTGCTGTGATGCTGTTGCTGTGATGCTGGTGTTATGATGATGATGGTGTTGCTGTGATGATGGTGTTATGATGGTGTTGCTGTGGTGATGATGGTGTTGTGGTGATGGTGTTGCTGGGATGAGGATGGTGTTGCTGTGATGAGCATGGTGTTATGATTGTGTTATGATGGTGTTGTGATGATGATGGTGGTGTTGTGATGATGATGGTGTTGCTGGGATGATGATGGGGTTGCTGTGATGAGCATGGTGTTATGATGATGATGATGGTGTTATGATGATGAGGGTGTTGCTGTGATGTTGTGATGATGGTGTTGTTGTGATGATGATGGTGTTGCTGTGATGGGGGTCTTGTGATAATGATGATGGTGTTGTTGTGATGATGGTGTCGCTGTGGTGATGATGGTGTTGTTGTGGTGATGGTGTTGTTGTGAAGATGATGGTGGTGTTGTGATGATGTTGTTGCTGTGATGATGATGGTGTTGTGGTGATGGTGTTGTGGTTGTGATGCTGTTGCTGTGATGCTGTGATGATGATGCTGTTGTTATGATGAAGTTGTTGTGATGGTGTTATGATGGTGTTGCTATGGTGATGGTGTTGTGATGATGGTGTTGTTGTGGTGATGATGATGATGATGATGATGATGATGGTGTTGTAATGATGATGATGGTGTTGCTGTGATGATGATGGTGTTGCTGGGATGATGGTGTTGCTGTGATGAGCATGTTGTTGTGATGATGGTGTTGTGATGATGGTGTTGTTATGATGATGGTGTTGTTATGATGATGGTGTTGTGATGGTGTTGCTGTGATGATGGTGTTGCTGTGGTGATGGTGTTGTTGTTGTGGTGATGATGGTGGTGTTGTGGTGATGATGGTGGTGTTGTGGTGATGATGGTGGTGTTGCGGTGATGATGGTGGTGTTGCTGTGATGATGGTGTTATTGTGATGATGATGATGTTGTTGTGGTGATGTTGCTGTGATGATGATGGTGTTGTGATGATGATGATGATGATGGTGTTATGATGATGGTGTTGCTGGGATGATGGTGTTATGATTATGATGGTGTTGCTGTGATGATGGTGTTGCTGTGATGATGGTCTTGTGATGATGGTGTTGCTGTGATAATGATGGTGGTGTTGGGATGATGATGGTGTTGCGATGATGGTGTTGTGGTGATGGTGTTGCTCTGATGATGATGATGGTGCTGTGATGGTGTTGTGATGATGGTGTTGCTGTGATGATGGTGTTATGATGATGGTGTTGCTGTGATGATGGTGTTGCTGGGATGATGATGGTGTTACTGTGATGACCATGGTGTTATGATGATGATGATGGTGTTGTTGTGATGATGGTGTTGCTGTGATGATGGTGGTGTTGCTGTGATGAGCATGGTGTTATGATGACGGTGTTATGATGACGGTGTTGCTGTGATGTTGTGATGATGGTGTTATGATGATGGTGTTGCTGTGATGATGGTGATGGTGTTGTGATGATGGTGTTGCTGTGATGATGTTGTGATGCCAATGGTGTTGCTGTGATGATGGTGTTGTGATTATGATGGTGTTGCTGTGATGGTGTTATGATGATGATGGTGTTGCTGTGGTGATGATGGTGTTGCTGTGATGATGATGGTGTTATGATGATGGTGGTGTCAGTGTGATGGTGGTGTTGTTGTGATGGTGGTGTTGTGATGATGGTGTTATGATGATGATGGTGTTGTTGTGATGGTGTTGCTGTGATGAGCATGGTGTTATGATTGTGTTATGATGGTGTTGTGATGATGATGGTGGTGTTGTGATGATGATGGTGTTGCTGGGATGATGATGGGGTTGCTGTGATGAACATGGTGTTATGATGATGATGATGGTGTTATGATGATGAGGGTGTTGCTGTGATGTTGTGATGATGGTGTTGTTGTGATGATGATGGTGTTGCTGTGATGGGGGTCTTGTGATAATGATGATGGTGTTGTTGTGATGATGGTGTCGCTGTGGTGATGATGGTGTTGTTGTGGTGATGGTGTTGTTGTGAAGATGATGGTGGTGTTGTGATGATGTTGTTGCTGTGATGATGATGGTGTTGTGGTGATGGTGTTGTGGTTGTGATGCTGTTGCTGTGATGCTGTGATGATGATGCTGTTGTTATGATGAAGTTGTTGTGATGGTGTTATGATGGTGTTGCTATGGTGATGGTGTTGTGATGATGGTGTTGTTGTGGTGATGATGATGATGATGATGATGATGATGGTGTTGTAATGATGATGATGGTGTTGCTGGGATGATGGTGTTGCTGTGATGAGCATGTTGTTGTGATGATGGTGTTGTTATGATGATGGTGTTGTTATGATGATGGTGTTGTGATGGTGTTGCTGTGATGATGGTGTTGCTGTGGTGATGATGGTGTTGTTGCTGTGGTGATGGTGTTGTTGTTGTGGTGATGATGGTGGTGTTGTGGTGATGATGGTGGTGTTGCGGTGATGATGGTGTTATTGTGATGATGTTGTGATGATGATGATGTTGTTGTGGTGATGTTGCTGTGATGATGATGGTGTTGTGATGATGATGATGATGATGGTGTTGTAATGATGATGATGGTGTTGCTGTGATGATGATGGTGTTGCTGGGATGATGGTGTTGCTGTGATGAGCATGTTGTTGTGATGATGGTGTTGTTATGATGATGGTGTTGTTATGATGATGGTGTTGTGATGGTGTTGCTGTGATGATGGTGTTGCTGTGGTGATGATGGTGTTGCTGTGGTGATGGTGTTGTTGTTGTGGTGATGATGGTGGTGTTGCGGTGATGATGGTGGTGTTGCTGTGATGGTGTTATTGTGATGATGTTGTGATGATGATGATGTTGTTGTGGTGATGTTGCTGTGATGATGATGGTGTTGTGATGATGATGATGATGATGATGATGATGATGGTGTTATGATGATGGTGTTGCTGGGATGATGGTGTTATGATTATGATGGTGTTGCTGTGATGATGGTGTTGCTGTGATGATGGTCTTGTGATGATGATGGTGTTGCTGTGATGGTGTTGCTGTGATAATGATGGTGGTGTTGGGATGATGATGGTGTTGCGATGATGGTGTTGTGGTGATGGTGTTGCTCTGATGATGATGATGGTGCTGTGATGGTGTTGTGATGATGGTGTTGCTGTGATGATGGTGTTATGATGATGGTGTTGCTGTGATGATGGTGTTGCTGGGATGATGATGGTGTTACTGTGATGACCATGGTGTTATGATGATGATGATGGTGTTGTTGTGATGATGGTGTTGCTGTGATGATGGTGGTGTTGCTGTGATGAGCATGGTGTTATGATGACGGTGTTATGATGACGGTGTTGCTGTGATGTTGTGATGATGGTGTTATGATGATGGTGTTGCTGTGATGATGGTGATGGTGTTGTGATGATGGTGTTGCTGTGATGTTGTTGTGATGCCAATGGTGTTGCTGTGATGATGGTGTTATGATGATGATGGTGTTGTGATTATGATGGTGTTGCTGTGATGGTGTTATGATGATGATGGTGTTGCTGTGGTGATGATGGTGTTGCTGTGATGATGATGGTGTTATGATGATGGTGGTGTCAGTGTGATGGTGGTGTTGTTGTGATGGTGGTGTTGTGATGATGGTGTTATGATGATGATGGTGTTGTTGTGATGGTGTTGCTGTGATGAGCATGGTGTTATGATGATGATGGTGTTATGATGTTGTTGTGATGGTGTTATGATGATGATGGTGTTGCTGTGATGATAATGGTGTTATTATGATGATGGTGTTGCTGTGATGTTGTGATGATGATGGTGTGATGATGATGATGATGGTGTTATGATGATGGTGTTGCTGTGATGTTGTTGTGGTGATGGTGTTATGATGGTGATGTTGTTGTGATGATGATGGTGTTATGATGGTGTTGCTGTGATGTTGTTGTGAAGATGATGGTGTTGCTGTGATGTTGTTGTGATGGTGTTATGATGATGATGGTGTTGCTGTGATGATGATGATGGTGTTGCTGTGATGATGATGATGGTGTTATTATGATGATGGTGTTATGATGATGGTGTTATGATGATGATGGTGTTGCTGTGATGTTGTTGTGATGATGGTGTTATGATGATGATGGTGTTGCTGTGATGTTGTTGTGAAGATGATGGTGTTGCTGTGATGTTGTTGTGATGATGGTGTTATGATGATGATGGTGTTGCTGTGATGATGGTGTTATTATGATGATGGTGTTATGATGGTGTTATTATGATGGTGTTGCTGTGATGATGGTGGTGTTGTGATGATGATGATGATGATGATGTTGTGATGATGATGATGATGGTGTTGCTGTGATGATGATGGTGTTGCTGTGATGATGGTGTTGCTGTGATGAGCATGTTGTTGTGATGATGGTGTTGTGATGATGGAGTTGTGATGATGGTGTTGTTATGATGGTGGTGTTGTGATGGTGTTGCTGTGATGATGGTGTTGCTGTGGTGATGGTGTTGTGATGGTGTTGTTGTGATGGTGTTGTTGTTGTGGTGATGATGGTGGTGTTGTGGTGATGATGGTGGTGTTGTGGTGATGATGGTGGTGTTGCTGTGATGATGGTGTTGCTGGGATGATCGTGTTATTGTGATGATGTTGTGATGATGATGTTGTTGTGGTGATGTTGCTGTGATGATGATGGTGTTGTGATGATGATGATGATGGTGTTATGATGATGGTGTTGCTGTGATGTTGTTGTGATGATGGTGTTGCTGGGATGATGGTGTTATGATTATGATGGTGTTGCTGTGATGATGGTGTTGCTGTGATGATGGTCTTGTGATGATCATGGTGTTGCTGTGATGGTGTTGCTGTGATAATGATGGTGGTGTTGGGATGATGATGGTGTTGCGATGATGGTGTTGTGGTGATGGTGTTGCTCTGATGATGATGATGGTGCTGTGATGGTGTTGTGATGATGGTGTTGCTGTGATGATGGTGTTATGATGATGGTGTTGCTGTGATGATGGTGTTGCTGGGATGATGATGGTGTTACTGTGATGACCATGGTGTTATGATGATGATGATGGTGTTGTTGTGATGATGGTGTTGCTGTGATGATGGTGGTGTTGCTGTGATGAGCATGGTGTTATGATGACAGTGTTGCTGTGATGTTGTGATGATGGTGTTATGATGATGGTGTTGCTGTGATTATGGTGATGGTGTTGTGATGATGGTGTTGCTGTGATGTTGCTGTGATGCCAATGGTGTTGCTGTGATGATGGTGTTATGATGATGATGGTGTTGTGATGATGATGGTGTTGCTGTGATGGTGTTATGATGATGATGGTGTTGCTGTGGTGATGATGGTGTTGCTGTGATGATGATGGTGGTGTTGTGATGATGGTGTTGCTGGGATGATTATGGTGTTGCTGTGATGAGCATGGTGTTATGATGGTGTTGTGATGATGGTGGTGTTGTGATGATGGTGGTGTTGTGATGATGATGGTGTTGTTGTTATGATGATGGTGGTGTTATGATGATGATGGTGTTGCTGGGATGATGATGGTGTTGCTGTGATGAGCATGGTGTTATGATGATGGTGGTGTTATGATGATGATGGTGTTGCTGGGATGATGATGGTGTTGCTGTGATGAGCATGGTGTTATGATGATGATGGTGTTATGATGATATAGTGATGGTGTTGCTCTGATGATGATGATGATGTTATGATGATGATGGTGTTGCTGTGATGATGGTGTTGCTGTGATGATGATGTTGCTGGGATGATGATGGTGTTGCTGTTATGACCATGGTGTTATGATGATGATGATGATGATGATAATGATGGTGTTGTTGTGATGATGGTGTTGCTGTGATGATGGTGGTGTTGCTGTGATGAGCATGGTGTTATGATCATGGTGTTATGATGACGGTGTTGCTGTGATGTTGTGATGATGTTATGATGGTGTTGCTGTGATGATGGTGATGGCGTTGTGATGATGGTGTTGCTGTGATGCTGTTGCTGTGATGCCAATGGTGTTGCTGTGATGATGGTGTTATGATGATGATGGTGTTGTGATGATGATGGTGTTGCTGTGATGGTGTTATGATGATGATGGTGTTGCTGTGGTGATGATGGTGTTGTGGAGATGATGGTGTTGCTGTGATGATGATGGTGGTGTTGTGGTGATGGTGTTGCTGTGATGATGATGGTGGTGTTGTGGTGATGATGGTGTTGCTGGGCTGATGATGGTGTTGCTGTGATGAGCATGGTGTTATGATGATGATGGTGTTATGATGATATGGTTTTGCTGTGATGTTGTTGTGATGGTGTTGCTGTGATGATGGTGTTGTTATGATGGTGATGGTGTTGTTCTGATGATGGTGTTGTGGTCATGGTGTTGCTGTGATGCTGTTGCTGTGATGGTGTCGCTGTGGTGATGGTGTTGTGATGATGATGATGGTGTTGTGATGGTGTTGTTGTGATGATGGTGATGGTGTTGTTCTGATGATGGTGTTGCTGTGATGCTGTTGCTGTGATGGTGTCGCTGTGGTGATGATGATGGTGTTGTTGTGAAAATGGTGGTGGTGTTGTGATGGTGGTGTTGCTGTGATGGTGTTGTTGTCATGATGGTGGTGCTGTGATGTTGGTGTTGCTGTGATGATGGTGGTGTTGTGATGATGGTGTTGTTGCTGTGATGCTGTTGCTGTGATGGTGTTGCTGTGATGATGGTGTTGTTGTGATGGTGTTATGATGATGGTGTTGTGATGATGGTGTTGTGGTGATGATGGTATTGCTGTGTTGATGATGATGGTGTTATGATGATGGTGTTGTGATGATGGTGTTGTGGTGATGATGATGGTGATGTTGGTGTTGCTGTGGTGATGGTGGTGTTGTGATGATGATGGTGTTGTGATGATGATGATGGTGTTGTTATGATGATGATGGTGTTGTGATGATGATGGTGTTATGATGATGGTGTTATGATGATGGTGTTATGATGATGGTGTTATGATGATGGTGTTGGTGTTATGATGATGGTGTTGGTGTTATGATGGTGTTGGTGTTATGATGGTGTTGGTGTTATGATGATGATGGTGTTATGATGATGATGGTGTTGGTGTTATGATGATGATGATGGTGTTGTGGTGATGATGGTGTTATGATGATGGTGTTGGTGTTATGATGATGATGGTGTTATGATGATGGTGTTATGATGATGATGTTGTGTTGTTGTTGTGATGATGATGTTGTCATGATGGTGTTTGTTCTAAAGCCACCCTGGTGTCTTTTCTGCTCGACGTCACAAGCGCGGCTCCGTCGCGTCACACCTCTGACGGGTAGCTGAGCTGTGCACACCTGACCGCGTGCACGCGCACCGGAGGAACCTTTTCTCTCATATTTATCCTGTGGGAGAACGATCATAATAAATAGAACAGTTCCCTATAGCTGACAGTCATAACAATCATTGATGCATGACGTCATGATGCTTCCTTATTTAAAAAATCGTGCCTCAGAAGATTATTATTATTATTATTATTATTAATTTATTTTTCTGTAATGAAGACTTGAGTCAGTTTTGGTTTGTGGTTCAGCAGCCAGTTGTAATGATTCACCGACTCTCTTTTGCTTATGGTTTCATAGAATATAAATCCACTCATTTCTTTCGTGCTGTAATGTCCCTGTGTTTCTGTTAATTATTGAGAAGATAAAAGAAGAAAAAAAGCCAGAGCTGAAAATGCTTTTATTAAAACACTCTGGACTCATTTTCACCTTTTATATATCAAACCATGCCACAGCTCTGTGTGAATATTCTTCTTAAATTGGCTCATTGCATGAAATAATGATCTGATGATGTTTTATGCAAATGAGCACATACTAAATAACTTGCTGCTTCATTTGCATATTCAAATCCATTTCTGCTATGAGTAAAGGAAAAACATGAGTGTTTTAGGGTGTGGTCGCAGGCTTTGAGTTTATTTCTGCCCTTTTCACCCCAACTGTCCTGAGCTCTGGGCTGCTGATGTGAAGATCTTTTGGTGTCTAATAAACGACGGGATGAGAACCGATCTGCTTTTATCTGTTCACAAACAGCTTCCTTAAACGACTAATAAATGAAGCAAATGGCTTTTCTTTGTCAGTTACGACACAACAAAAACCTTCTGGAATATAAACACATCACCACACATCAGCTGGAGGAAGGAGAAGCAAACATCTGAGTCTGGTGGTGATGCTCAGCTCGTTCCTGAGAGACAGGGAGAGGGTTAAATCTCAGGCTTCACTCTTTATTCGGCTTTTCTTTACTTTTTAGACAAAGTCCACATCTGAGCAGGATGTGATCTGGCCACCTCCTGTTGTCCAGGCTGAGCAGGAGGATATTGGGGGACAATGACTTTGATATTGTGAACAACAAGCCCTGAAATTTGTGATTCATCAGTGATTCTCTCTCTC